>NC_041751.1:1276281-1908172 GCF_004115215.2 Ornithorhynchus anatinus
GGGGTGAGGAGAAGGTGGCGTTTTGAGGCTCAATCCCAATTATTTTAGTATTTTTGTAAAGCATGCATTTAATTTTCATTTATTTTGTCCATAAATTGACCAGATATTTTAGCTTTATTAATTAATTGAAAGGTGAGTAGGTCTATTTTACATCACAATATGACTCACCTGCCCCCCAAAAAAAGAAAATGGAGCTTCCTGGTTTTAGTGTAATGGGTTTTAATGGAGAGTCCCTAAGACAGTGGGAAGGATACTTTGACCAGAGAAGAACACTGTCAATCAACACTTCAGGGTATTGGAAGAAAGGGATTACCTCAAACCACAGATAATCAATAGAATGTGTAAATTAGGTGCCAATGAATACCATTTATTAGTGTTGCTATTTAAGTGGATAGTTAAGCTTTGGGCACTGAAAAGGGCAGAAATCAATTCATGCATAAATTATTTCCAAAAGTGCTTCATCCAGAAGAGATGTCAACAGTCACTATTCATTCAAAATCTTCAAATATCTACTGGAAGAAGGGCTTCTTCTAGTGGAAAGAGCACAGGATTTGGAGTCAGAAGACCTGGGTTCTAATCCCAGCTCTGCACTTATCTGCCGTATCATCTTGGGTAAGTCACTTCACTTCTCTGTACGTCCGCCTCCTCATCCGTGAAATGTCGTTTTTCCTTCCCTCTTCGAGCCCCGTGTAAACAGGGATCGAATCTAATCTGATTATCTTGTATCATTCCTGCCTTTATCCCAGCGCTTGACACGTAGCCAGCTCTTATAATTATTATTATTGTCTTTCTCTTAGGTGATTGCAAAATCCGTTCAAACAGTTCAGTGCACTAGAGTGCTGATGGAAAGCTCAGGAATCCAAGCTTGAAAAAAATGGACTTCGGTTATTTCTCTTCTGGCCCTCCCTGCCAACCCTTTCCTGGAGATACTCCTTAATTGTGGTCTAGCCCACAGATAGAGAAATTGTAACTTTGCAGCTCTGAACCTCTTTGGGGTTTGCACTCCCCAGACTTGAAACATCCCCAACATGGGTTTATTTATGATAAAAAAAATTCCAGGATCCCCTTCTCCCCCTTCCCCATTCCTGAGCCTCTCCGAACTGCCCATCAGAGCAATGAATTTAGCCGCTCTGGGAACCTCTGAAGTTACAATGTACACGACCTCTTTCCCATGGAAGCTCTCCTCCTCCAAGGTACATAAACCCAGCCACTCCCCAGAGTCTCCCAGTTTCCTTCTCTACACTTTGAATTTTGCAATCTCCCCACCACTCTATTCCATATTTTTTCTTGTAACTTTTATTTATGTCTTCCATGGCTCTGAGGTATGGCTCCATGTGAGCCCTTTGCAGGACAGGGACTGTATCCAACCTGATAAATCTGTTTCTACCCCAGTGCTTATTCCAGTGCCTGGGTATCACAGTATCACAGTTATTAGTATTATTATTGGGGGTGGGGGGGGTTGGGTTAGTGAAATGGGGGGCGGTTTACTTAATTGGCAAATTCACAAAAGTAACTTCAATTACTTTGAAAGAAAGTGATTTCCATCTGACTGAAGAGACACCATCCCCACTATCCCCCTCCCCCCATCTTTTAGTTTTGCCATCTTTCAGTATTCCAGGCATTTCTGCCAATATTACTGGGTTTGGTGTTGCAGGATTATAGTGTTGATATTAAAATATCCGAAAAATAGCTTGGCACTGAGGCACTCTCCCCCTTATCATTCTTCCTCTCCTATAGTACACCCCCGCTCACACCCTTTGCTTCTCTTTAACCAACCTACTCCCTGGGCCTCCATCCCATCTCTCTGGCTGTCAGCTCTTGCTCACACTTTCCCTCCTGCTTGGAACTCCTTACCCCTTTAAATCTGGCAGACTACCTCTCGCCTCTTCTTCCAGGCCCTTCTGAAATCCCATCTCCTCCAGGATAATCTCTCATCTCCCCACCATACTTGTACCACTCCATGAATTGCACCTCAATCAATCCATGGTATTTATTGAGTGCCTACTGTGTGCATCACCTTAAGCATTTGGGTACTCACTTCCACCCATCTGGTAGGAGTAATGTATATTAGTGCACACGTCTTTAAACTCTTTTGTTTTGCCCCTTGCCTGTAATTAATTCACTTTAGTGTCTGTCTACCCTTCTAGGCTGTAAGATCTTGGAGAGTAGGGGTCGTGTTTAACTACTGTAGTCTCCCAAGCATTTAGTACAGTGCTCTGCCCAAAGTCAGATTCAAGAAATATTAAGGAAGTTGAATGAGGTGAACTTGCAGTGGAATGAAACGTGCTATTATACACGGAAACAGTTACAGACCTTTGGGCATTCGGTGTCCCCAACTGGTTTCCTGATGAAATATTGCCAGTCTGAGGTGCTTCCAAAGAGGCACAGGGCTTGTATAATCAATACAGTTGATAATCCTCCCTGTTGGGTGCCCATCAAGTATAGCTTTCTTTGCCTCATTGTGAACCAAGAGGGACCTAGTGAGTCATGACCCACAGGGAACAGTTCTGGAAGTGGTTCTATTCATTATCTCTATCCATCACTCAATCAGTGGTATTTATTGAGCGCTTGGTGTGTGCAGAGCACTGTACTAAAAGCCTAGGAAAATACAGTGTAACAGAGCTGGTAGACATGTTCCCTGTCCACAAGGAGCTTGCAGTCTAGAAGGGGAGCAGACGCTAAAATAAATTATGGATATGTACATAAGGGCTGTGGGGCTGAGGGTAGGGTGAATAATCCGTACAAATCTACGTGCAAGGAAGAGGCAGAAGGGTGATGTGGTAAGTAAGACAGGGAACCCGGACAGAGAAATTGAGAGCTCACTCACTGAATTGGCAGTTAATGCTAAACTGGGTAGGGTTTCTGATGAAAAAAAAAAAACCTTCTTTAAAAATGGAAAACTCATCTGAACATAGAGACTAGGAAAGTCATTTGAGTAGCAGGTCAGGTAAAAACAGAAAATTAGCCTGCTCAAAAAAGGGCTCTAGGCTGTTGGGGTGATGGGACTAGAGGGGGAATTATGCAGAAAAATCTTCCTAAAAGAGGTGGGATTTTAGGAAGGCTTTGAAGGTAGGGAGAGCTGAGGTCTGAAGAATTTGACTGAGGCAATTGTCCCAAGTCAGGGGAATAGCGTGACTGCGGGGGAGAGAGAGTTGAGAGTTAGATATAGTTCGTAGGTAAACTTGGGAAGAATGAGGAGTGCAGTCGGGGAGTAGTGGGGAAATGGAGCCGATACACGAGATGAGCAGAGTTGGTAGAGAGCCTTAAAGGCAATTGTGAGGATTTTCTCAGCCATCGGTTTGCCCTAAGGTACCTTCTTCTGGGAAATGGGGCTGGTGCCAGACCTTTTAGTGCATATGTAAAAAAACCAGTGTCATTTTATTTACAAAATAAATTTGTCAGTAACATAGCCAGTGATGATAGAGTTGTCTCTCTTTTTGGGGTATTTATTAATAGCTTATTATGGCCCAAGAACCGTGTTAAGCACCGGGATAAATACAAGAGAAGCCCCAGAACAACACCTGGATGCAGAAGCTAAAAAGAGAAACCAATAGGAGATTCTGAACTCTTTAACCCAGAGCACAGGCTTACAAGAAAAGGGCACCAGCAAAATTATTTAGCCATTAGAGGGAAAGAGAGGGGAAAAGGGAGGGCCGGGGGGGGGGGGGGGCAAAATAGCCATTTGTGGCTTTTCTTGGCAACTTCCAGTGAAGTTACCTCCCAACAGGGCCGGCTTCATCCTGTTTCCTCAGTGGAAAGTCCAGAAGAAGTTTGGACCCACGTTACCCATATTCAGAATGGTGGGAGGAAGTAGTAGTTATTCTCAGTGGTTTCTGAATTCCCACGTGATTGATCCAGTTTGTACAAGCACAGCTACGCCACGGCCCAGGTCGGCTTTCAAATAGCGAACAAAGCGTTTGAATTTATCCTCCCCCCCATTCACTGTAATGATAGTAATTTGAGTCAATTCATTAAATCTGAAAATGGATGTAAGATTCGAGTCTCCTGGCTAATATCTCTAGGCCTGCAAACTCTCTGCAACTTCTGATTTACTAGTGAAACCACATCAAACATTTAAAAAGCAATTACAATTACAGCCTGACACATGATGTAAAGGAATCTCTTCAGCATTGTCCTGTGAGTGTCAACTGTCATCCTGGTTCTAAAGTCTTCCAGAAAAAATAGGCAGCCTCCGTGATTTGTTACTATTAGGGTTAATTCGATGTGTCTGCAAATAACAGTGTTTATGCAATCTCTCTAATCAACGATGAAATGCATTTTCTGTTACGCTCATCACTGATGCACTTGGGGATCAGATAAACTGTTGGTTTCCTCTCTTAAAAGAGAAAATATTTTTTCGCCTTTTATATTTTCCCCACGGAGATTCAAAGCATTCTGAACTTGTCAATTTCCACTGAGATCTGTGACAAGACTAGTAAATAGTGGGGATCCCCTCCAAGCCTTCTTACTGTTGCTCCCCAATATAGACGGGGTGGTGGGGATGGCTTATGTCTAATTGAAGGACAGGGTCTCGTCTCTTTTAAAGAACCCGGGCACAAAGCCAGCTGGAGGAGGTGGCCCCAGGGAAGCTTGAGAGATGGAAGGAGGAAGGGAGAAAGGAAGTGAGGGGGTTGCCCTAATTAAACACGAGGACCCAGTCACCTCCCCAGTAACTCAGAGATTAAGATTTAGTCGTGGTCTCTGTCCCAAATCCGTCACTGAATGAATGTGTGTACGCAGAAGAACAAATAGGTATTGGGCAAATGGTTTTTCCTTTGTAACTCTCTGCCCAGCTCCAACCACGATGGTCTCAGTTCCAGAGTTTTGGTACTGAAAAGACATTAAGGAGGCCTGCAACCCCACTCCTTTCCAGAATCTCTAATAGCAACATGCCAGTCTGATTGTTTTCCAGCTTCCCCCGTAACACGACCGATCCAAAGTCAAAGTCGACAGCGAGTGGGTTAGGGGAGGGATACACCTCTCCACTGATAGAGGCCTCACTAAAAAAGGGTAGTTTACAGGGCTACAGTCTCACAACAAAAATGTCCTATGTGCATGGCCTCAGCCCAAAACATATCCTTTTGAGACAGAGGGCATACTCGATCGAGGTTGGGATTCCAGGGCTTTGGCGGCGGCAAATCTGGGGCTCAGTGCACACTTTTGTTTTTTAATGGTATTTGTGAAACTCTTACTTTATGCCAGGCACTGTGCTAAGTACTGGGATAGGTACGTGATAATCAGATAGGTCCCTGTTCAAGTCCCACACGGGGTTTATAGTCTTAAAACCCCATTTTACAGATAAGGAAACTGAGGCACAGGGAAGGTAAGTGGCTTGCCCCAGGTTACACAGTGGACAAGCGGCGGAGCCGCGATTAGAACCCAGGTCTGACTCATACTGAGCCCTAAGGGAGGGGCTACAACCCAAACTCCGCATGGCCTGGTCAAGCAGGGCTGTGCTTACACAGAGGGGCAAGCAGAATGGCACTGAGGGGCCATGGCTACTCCTTGTTTGCCCAGCCATCCACTTTCCTCAGGATTCCAGTGTTTGCTTTAAAAAAGTTTCCGGATCAAAGGAGGCACGCTTAGAAATGTGAAAGTGGTAAACCATCAGAATCCCAGGAGAAGACAGGCAGGTTATCCTTCCGTCACAAACCTTTCGCTTCCCAGTGAGAAAATAAACAGAAGTTTCAAAGAAGCAGCGTGGCCTAATGGATAGAGTGCAGGTCTGGGAGTCAGAGGACCTAGGTTCTAATCCTGGCTCTGACACTTGTCTGCTGTGTGACCGGGCAAGTCCCTTAACTTCTCTGTGCCTCTGTTTACCTCATCTATAAAATGGGGATTAAGACTGTGAGCCCCATTTGGAACATGGACTGTGTTCAAACATTATCTTGCATCTACCCCAGTGCTTAATAGAGTGCCTGGCACATAAGAAACACTTAATAAATACCATAAAAAAATGGGAAGAGCAGCAGCAGCAGAATTAAGCCTTCACCAGCACTGTACTAAGCACTCGGGAAACACAGAGATAAGTGCTTAATTAATACCATTTTTTTTAAAGTGATATGTCCCCTGCCCTCAAGGACCTCACAATGTAATGAGACAGACAAAAAATAATCTACAAACAGAAAGGTCAAAAGAAATAATTGTACGTTCAATCCCTTTAGACTGTAAACTTATTGTGGGTGGTTAACAAATGTGTTGTATTGTACTCTCCCAAGTACTTAATTCAGTGCTCTTCACACAGTAAGTGCTCAATCAGTAAGAGGATGAGGATGTTAAAGCCATGGGGAAAATGAAAATTTTGTATTATCGGTGCTTTTCAAATCACCGTGTTCTGGCTTTTACCATTAAACAGATAACCGAGAGTTGGCTTTGTGACCTTATTCATTCATTCAGTAGTATTTATTGAGTGCTTACTATGTGCAGAGCACTGTACTAAGCTCTTGGAACGTACAATTCGGCAACAGATAGAGACAATGCCTGCCCAGTGATGAGCTCACTGTCTAAACGACCTTAAAGTTGGTTAAGTTGGGGACGGAGAGTCTTACCTTTCAGTGCCTTTGATCTTCTGTTTCCTTAAGACCCAGGGGAAAGGCTCTTACATGCAAAACTCAGAGCTAACATTAAAAGTAAAGGGGCCAGGTTGTCTACAGGGACAGGATTTCCAGGGGGTGGGGCCAAGGTCCCCACTGCGCAGAAGGAGGGAAAAGGAAAGGGAAACAGAAGATTATCATTATTAGGTTCCCCCAGCACAGATGAACAGGTTAATAATAACTCAAAATAAGCCGTAAATTATTACTTGCTCTTTTGCTTTTCTCCTCACTCCCACCTCCCCTGCCCATGGGCCCACAAAGTCATTAATCCCCTGAGCTTCTCCATTACTCAGACTGCAAAATAGTCAGTATTGCTATTGCATGATTGCATTCTGGCAAAGCCCCCACATAAAGGGAAGTTGGAGTAGTGCTCACCTGGTCTGGTGTTTGACGCCTGGTGGGCCTTCTGACAGCACTGCACACTGTATCCAAATATGCTCCCACTGTCTGGTAGATGCTCCTTAATTCCCTAATGACACTCAAGCCGAAATTTATAGTGAAAAGATGTTTTGTAGTAGGCTAGGGTCTGAATATTTTACTTAGGGGGTTAGGGTCTGGGGACAAATTGAGCCCTCCAAAGTTTACAGCTAGCAACTTTGCGTTCAACGTTATTGACCAGCCGTTCCCCACCTCTATTAAGGATGGAAGAGGAAAGGGGTTTCAACCGCAGCTGGAGGGATCTAGGTGAGACATGATCAGAATGAGAATATCCACGTAGACGGTGGGATTCCATATTCTGGAGGGCCTTTCCTCTACGTTAGCCACCTCGCTGGCATGATGCACGCATTGATATCAACCTGGAGAATGGCTAGGTGATTTTTCCAGAGCCTTCCAGTCCTGATTTTAATTTACCTCATAATCAAATGCCACTTTTCCCCCACAGATCTCAAAATGTTGAGATTCCAGTGGGCAGCAGGTGAGTGCTCTGTTATGGCAACTTATCCCTGACCCTTTCCCTTAGTGTTAAGAAACACACTACATTACTACGAAACACACTGACGCGACCATTACATTTTAGGCTAAGCTCGCTTGTTCATTTACCTCCCCCGTGTTTGAAATTCAAGTGCCAAAATTACTTTACCCATGGATAAAAGCTACCACCATGTCTGAACAACATGCAGTATACTGACAACACACATGGGGCCTGTGATAAAACGTTATTCAATTTAATCATTTTAATTTACATGGTTAAAGTACAAGAGCATTTCTTTCAACCCACAGGTTAACACGCCAAAAAAAAGCACTGCTGTTAGAGGAGCAGAGAAACGTCTCAAACACTGTCGTCTGAAATAAAAGCAAGGCACTCTCCTTTTAACAGCTGGTCTATTCCTGAATTCAGCCTGCGGAAGGCGTGCTCGGCTGAGAGCTCTAACAAAGGGGGAGGAACACCTGCTTTGAGCGTCTTTTATTCTTGGGATCCATCACCGATCGGGTAGCACGAACACACCTTGTGGATTTCTAGCCAGGTGAAATTGGTGATTTTGGAGGCTGGCCCGGTTGAAAAGACCGTGGAAGACTGCGGCACGCTGGCCGCCGGAAGCTTAACTCCAGGCTCTGAAAGAGAAGCCAGAAAACTGGTTCATTCTCTCTAATAAAAGCATCGTGCTCCCAAGGAGGTCTTCTCTGTGAGCCTGGTTTGGGGGCCAGGGAGAGGGTGAAATTATGACAGCAGCACTAAGAGGGACTTGTATTTCTCATAGGAGTAGCAGAAACAAGAATAAACTTTCTAAATGATAATGGCATACATATATGGGATATGTGGTATATAGGGTAGCTGTGTGTGTGTGTATACGCACTCATGCATGCGTACACAAAACTTCAAATTCATTCCAATTATATTTACCTTGTAGGTCAGGTGTCTGATGTTAGCCTACAAGCTACATCAGCTTTTCTGATATTCAGTAATGTGTATTCTGTTTGCTCATTGGCCCGAAAGTCAATGCAAAAACCAATACTTTCCTACGTGTTATCATCTGGAAATCTGAGCTATAATTATTAAAGTCTGTTTTCTTATTGATCAGGTTATAAATCTTTATAGGACACTTTCATGAAAGCACATACAAACATAATAAATGCTAAAATATCAGAGGACTATGGAAAACCACTTAGTGATTTGATATGGGTTACCCTCTGCAGCAATTAGACGATTCATTTGGCATTCGACTGTATAATTTAATTTCCATATAAACAGCATAGTTTGTTTTTTCAAGGATAAGAGCCAGAAGGTTTTAAAGCTAACAAAAGATACAGTGACATCTAGTTGACATTCAAAATTTGTTCCTTAGCAAAATGACTAGAGAAATTTTGATGTAATACGATGTCTATAATATAAAGATTTTTAGACCTAAAGTCTTTAAGAATTATTTCAATTTAGCAAAATAATTTCAATATCAAAGTGCTAAACAGTACTGCCTTAAAAGTCACTGCAAACAAACCCGAGAATAATTCTTTAGGTGAAGCAACAGATATAGTTATCACTCAAATGGTTAATAAAAAGACATATTATAAATATATATATTACCTGTTATATATATTTATCGATTTCTAATTGGTGTAGCCAAGGCAGGGTGAACCCTCACTGAATTACTCTGTGTAACCCGGCTCCCGGGAGCTGGCAGTCCTTGCAATAAATACAGGCCAAAGCCATTTACAGTATACCGTGTGTACAAATGTGTGTACAAATAAAGACGCTACGCAACAAGTCCTCCGCTAGTCATGTGGCAGCGACGTTACAAACGTACGAAAGAAGAGTCCGAACCCGGAATGTGGAAACGCGGCTGACAGAAGCCTCCTGACACTTACATTCAAATATTTCACTAGTCGTGTCTGTTCTTCCAAAATCGCCCTGTCTCTGGACTCGTTTCCTAGATTGAATGATTGAAATGTCCTAACCCTGATGCTGACCCTGTATGACCCAATCGCTAATCTTTTTTTTTTTTTTAATTCCTTGAACAAGGAACAAGTTCTCAAGTGAATCCCAAAATGTCCCCTCTCCTCGCTCCCCCCGCACCCTCCGTGTCTTCCCAGATACATTTTGTCAGTCACTACACTAATTCAAGTTTGGGAAACTTGGTCATGGAAAAATTAGCGCATGTAGTTCATGCTTAGTTTCTTCCTTGTGATTTTCCTATTGAAATAAATTAAAAGTTAATAAATGAGACTTAATAAGACAGCACTTTAAAAATTGCACTTGAACATGGGAGTTAATAGCCATTGTCATTTTGCTTTCTCTGATACGAATGAAATCCTCAGTTCCACATCTTTTGTTCAAGAAAGAGAACTTCTGTTTTGTTGACGCCAACGGATGTGCTCTCGAGACTGGAGGTACCTTCGGAAGGGATCAGTCAATCCATCACGAGACATGTACCACCTGGCAAACCACGGTTTGTGCCGTTTTTAAATACAAAGCATCTACAACGTCATTCCCCATGGAGTGGTTGAATACCGTCAGTCAGGGCAACCCTTCGGTTTTTTTGTGTTTTTTTCCGCTGGGGGAGCGTTGTCCTAAGGGGCTGGATTAGCAATGTCTTAGAAAACCCCACAAATCGCCCCCGAATATGGGAAACAGAAACACAACCCCAAGAACGTATGCCATTCAGTTTTTCGGCTTAAAGTGGCTGGGAAAAGCGCCGGCAAAGATGGTCTCGATCCCAACGGGGGTGCCGCTCTTCTCTTCCGGAAGGGCCCAGGAGGGGCTTGGGCAGCCCTATCCACGCAAGGGCCTGCTCGGGGCACGGAGCCGACCTCAGAAGGGCAGGGTGTCCAGAAACAGCCTGTCCACGATGGAAGGAGGCGGCACCAAGTCTTCCAGTTTCAGATAGAAGATGCGCTGGAGGCCCAGGGTGCAAAGGGATCGTAAGTCTGCGAGGGCCCCCAGCACCTTGGGCTCAGCAGCCTCTTTATTCTGGCAACTGAGGGCCAGGTGCTCTTTCAGGCTTCGGGTGATCTTGCTGCATAGCTCCTCCACCTTCTTTGGTTCTTTTAACCCATGACGTTCTGCAAAGGAAGGAAGAGGGTCAGGATAAGGGAACATTCCTGACGGCTCGGCTCAGCCCCGAAAGCCGCTCCGAGGCCTGCACTTCCTGGGCCTCCCAGACGAGGCTTTGAAAGAGAAACCACAGGTACTGAACGTTCTGAGTTCCTGGTCCACTCTGCCAGAGACTAAGGCTCACTGGCAGGTTTCATAGGAATAGTAGAGATTTAGCCCCATTTTGGGGGGACAAAACCTTCCTGCCTCCTCTGCTATAATCTCTCAAGTTCTCCATGTGCCTACCCGACTCCCCCCTACATATGGAATATCTGCAAGTGGCTCCTCTCCGGGGTTCTTTCTGACGTCGAAGCAGATGTCGCCGCAAGTTGAGAAGACAACAGATTTGATTATCTGGATAAATCTGACCAGAACTGAGGTTTCCGCCTAATTACCAGAATGGAACCAACTCCCCGGCATCTTTGGACCAGGGTTCAGACAATCAGTCGTATGTATTGAGCCCTTTCGGTGTGCAGACACTGTACTGAACCCTTAGGAGAGTAGAATATAACAGAGTTGGTAGACACGTTCCTGGTCCGCAATGAGCTTACGGTCTAGTGGATGATCCTGCATAAACCCAGCCCCGTCGAAACTGCTACGGACCGGCACAGAACCCCCTGGGAGAGGCCTAGATGGACCCCAAACTAAGCGGTTTGAGCAGAACTGAACCTCCACTAGCAAAAGCTCCTTGTGGGCAGGGAATATGTCTCCCAACCCTGTTGTACTGAACTCTCCCAACCGCTTTGTTCAGTGCCCTGCACACAGTGGGCGCTCGGTGAATGCCGCTGATTGACAAACCTTTGCCATTTGTCAATTACTTGGGTCAAGGCTTCTATTCTACACAGGTTTGGGCTAGGGGGCCTCAGGAGATCAGTTGGAACAGGGATCCAGTCCCAGAATCAGGAGCCAGGAGCTCCAGGTGGCAGCCTTGGGGAAAAGATCTGGTTCAAAAGGAGAGGCTTGGGCCAAACACAAGGTGCAGTGCTATCCAAATACAGAGCAAAGGGGCTTGTCCCAGGGAGAGGTCTCAGCCCAGAGGGCTGGATTTAGCCATCCAGGTTGCTTAAATGTCAGAGACCTCGTCCCAGCTGGATGCCAGAGACAGAGGTGCTATCATCAGATCATCAGGGAAGGCTGGCCCACTGGAGGACCGGCTTTGATTTTTTTTGGCTTTGAACGGTCTCACGTCTTTCAGAAAACCACCCTGGATTTCAACTGCCTCTGCAGACTACAAGGGCAGGTCCTCGGAGGGTGTCAGTCCCATGGACAACGCTCAGGGAAGACTCCCTGAGGTTTAATCAGCCTGGTGGAAAGGAGACTGTTTCCTAGGGGGAAAGATATCCCATCAATATCCAGTTCCCTAAATCTTCATCTCTGGTGGCCTTCGCCTAGAGTAACAAACGTGATCGTGATACCCCTGCTGATTAATGTTCAGAACAGAGATGCAGATTAATAATCAATAGAAAGAAATTGTATTATGCCATACCTACTTTAGGAGAGGACAGGGCTGATTCTAAAATCCTACAAATGGATCATCTTAGGGCAGAACTCTCACAGAAGGTGTTTTGGAGTTTTCCTGGCTTCCCTGCCAGTTGCGAATGCTCGATAACTATGGCAACCATTATTTATTCAGTGAATTCAAGTGGAGATCAATATCCACTGCCAGGACTATCAGCATTAAGCCTGGAATTCCACAAGGAATTTACACACACACTCCTAAGAGAAGCCAAAGCACCTCCTCAATCCTTTGTTATTCTGATCATCTACTGCCTTGATGGCTTATTTCTCTTAAAAAGGCTGAGATGAAAGAAGTCTTGAAGTCAACTCCTTCTGGCTTCCAGCAGGCAACATAGAAAGAGTCGCTATGTTTTCTATCCTTCATGACACAGATTTCCTAGATTCCTTAAAACTTAAAACTGGCATTTTAGCTAAAGCAGCCTATCCCCTTGATTAACTGGTAGAACAGTTCACAATCCGAGAAAGGATCTTACATATATAGGATAAGTTATTAAATACAATTATTATTGGTAAAAATAATAATAATAAAGACTTTCATAAGCACAGAGATTATGTATCACTTCCCCCATTTAGACTGTGAAGCCGTCAGTGGGCAGGGATTGTCTCTATCATTTGCTGAATTGTACAGTGCTCTGCACATAGTAAGCACTCAATAAATACTATTGAATGAATGAACTTCTTCCAGAAGGTGAAAAGGTATTACATCCTCATTTTACAGATGAGGAAACTAGGTACCGAGCAATTACGTGACTAGCCCATGGTCACACAGCAGGCAAGTTAATAATAATAATAATAATGTTGGCATTTGTTAAGCGCTTACTATGTGCCGAGCACTGTTCTAAGCGCTGGGGTAGACACAGGGGAATCAGTTTGTCCCACGTGGGGCTCACAGTCTTAATCCCCATTTTACAGATGAGGGAACTGAGGCACCGAGAAGTTAAGTGACTTGCCCAAAGTCACACAGCTGACAAGTGGCCGAGCTGGGATTTGAACCCATGACCTCTGACTCCAAAGCCCGTGCTCTTTCCAATGAGCCACACTGCTTCTCTAAGTTGCTGAGCCCACATCCTCTGACTCCCAGGCAAGTGTTCCTTCCACTCAATTCTGTTTGATGCACATCCACCTCTGCATCAAACAGAATCTCCTGACGGTCGGCTGTTAAACACTCAATCAGTCCACCCCGTATACCTTACCTCACTGACTTCCTATTACAACCCAATCTGCACACTTTACTCCTCGAAGGCTAATTTATTCACTGTACCTCCATCTAGTTTATATCATTGCGAATCCCCTGCCCTCATCCTCCAACTGACCTGAAACTCCCTTGCCCTCCATATAAAACAGATCGCCACTCACCTCACCTTAAAGCCTTATTAAAATCACATCTGCTCTAAGAGGCCTTCCCTTTCTCCCTCCTATGTCACCTCTGCATTTGGATCCCTTTTCAACCGGGGTCTGTGGCTTTCCTTCACCCAAACGCATGCAAACACAAATACATACACAGGTTCTATCAAGTGCTGGGAATGAAAGCCAAGACGGGAGGTTAGGTTGCTAAAAGTTCTATAATCGAATCCCTCTAGAAAACCCAGACATTCTGGACCTCCTTGCTTTAACAACTAACTGCCATTCCTCGAGGAAGCAATATGTTGATGTTTCAACCCCAAAGCAGCTGGATTTAGGGTCAGAGGGCATGGGACTAGAAGACTCTTTATTGGGGTAGCCTTTCTACACCAGATTATCTTTGCAGGAGATCATCTTTTTCACATTTGCTCCTTGTGTCCTCTATGGACTGATCCCAAATATCAAAAAGTTAAGGAGTCAGGGTGAAAGGCTTGGGAGAGAAAAAGCAAGAGACGAGTAGCGTGACTTAGTGGATAGAACCCAGGCCTGAGAGTCAGAAGGACCTGGGTTCTAATCCCAGCTCTGCCACTGGCCTGCTGGGTGACCTTAGGAAAGTCACTTATCTTCTCTGTCCCTCAGTTAATCCCCTGCAAAATGGGGAGTAAGACTGTGAACCCCATGTGGGACTTGGACTGTGTCCAAATTGATTAGCTTGCTTCTACTCCAGCTCTTAGAACAGTGCCTGGCACAAAGTAAGAATTTAATACCATAAAAAAAAAAGTTAGGGAGTGTGAAACGGCTGATAAGGTGAAAAGCAACCCTCTCTGGCTCCTTCTTCTCCAGTGCACAGGCCAAAGTTTCCAGCTCTAAAGCACCTAATAAGGAGACATAATCTAAAATTTCCAGGCTCTGAAAAGATGAAAAATGATACTTCTCATGCTGATGGATGAATCTTCCTATGTTTTTAAAGGAGGTCAAGGGAACACTGCTGTTTCTACCAACTCTGGCATGGCTCTGCTCAGAGCCATGCAGCGACCCTAGAAACTCACACCCAAAAAAACCCCATACAAAGCAGTTGTTTGGTGGCCCACAGGTATACCAGCAAAACAAAAGGGATCAGGTACTTATGAGAATTCTGCAGGATTCTCTGAGGTTCACTAGTCTACAGCTTCACAGATGACTTATTTGCTCAGTTCCCGCAGCTTAATGGAAACGTTACAATGACACAATCGATACAAATAGAAAAACATTCTCTCCTTCACTGAAAAAGTGCTGAAAGGATGTACAGAGATATTCTACTCCCAGTAAAAGACCCCAGCGATAGATATGACAGATGAGTGTTTCAATAAACAACTGTAGAAGCTGAAAGACTGCTCAGAAGAGTCTCCCGCTGAGCAGGACACACCGAGATGAATATGGACCGAGACTGTACTCTTGCCCCAAATGACTGCCTTGAGATTCATGAGTTGCCTTCTGGGGGTACGGGAAAGAGAGTGTGAATGAATCAGTGCAACCCCTGACCACTGCTGCAGAACGACTCAAACGCAAGTCCAATTTACTTATTAAAATCAAGATTAACGTCAAAATGAATGAAAGGAGTTGTTTCACTTCCTTTTTCCTGTTTAATTTGCCTCTGCAGAAATCATCTAATTGGCTCCTCGTAGGCAGGGTGTAACAACATGCCAGGAATCAGCTACATGGTTTTCAGCAATTAAGAAGGGGAAACCCAGAAAATTGGAAAACTGAAGTTGTGGATGGGCCGGGGGTGGGATGGAAATGAAATTCAGTCCTGGGGAAAAGGTTAATTTTTGGCCTCAAGACTTTCTGCGAAATCTCACAGAGGAACCCAGATCCCGAACCACTTCTAGTGGTCTCTCCCAGGTACTCGACGTGGGTGTAGTTGGGGCTGGGAGGGATGGAGTAAAGTGGGAGGAGGAAGACCGATGTTCCGGGATCTCACCATAAAAGGGAGTCATGTACATGCTCCTTCAGCAATTTCCACATGCTGATGAGAGGCAAGAGCAGCGGGAAGTGTCCAGAACTTCGCTCTCTCTCCTACAAGCACAGTCCTGTTGTCTGGCCTGCTCCATGGGTACAGTCTGGTTGAATTGAGTCCCACTCCCACGGTGACTAAGCCTGACCCCAGCCTCTCTGGGACCACTTTTGGGGGTGGCTACCATGGGAACACCAGCTTCCACCCAGCAGCCCCTTAGAGGTCCTGGAAGGGAGTGAATGAACATGGCTGGGAGATGGCATGGCCAGAGCCTCTTGTCAGCTCTGCTTGCTCTCTGTGAGCAGGGACCGGGTCTGCTATCCTGCTATATTGTCCAGTTCTCTGCACATAGTGAAAGCAGAGAAAATGCGATTGACTGACTGACTTGCTGCCCCTGTTTCTCACGATTTCGGGGCCACGATTTCCACCGCTTCCAAACTGCTCCTAAGGCACTCCCATTTGGAAGGAAGAGGAGATAGAAATGAGGGGAAGATGAAAGATGGGGTAGAGAACACTAAACACCATTTATGTCACCCCTCACCTGGGACATTTTTTCAGCGTACCCTACAGAGGTAGTAAGATAGAAAGTTAGGCAGGCCGGAAAGGGGATGCATTTCCATTCATTTGTACATCCGAACGTATCTGTCGAGTGTTTACTGCATGCGGAGCACTTACTAAGTGCTTGGGAGAGTATAATACAACAACAAACAGCAAGCTGGTTTCTAGTTGGGAGGCTGTGAATTAGGTCCTATAAAGACTTAGATTTCAAATTTTCTGAGATTAATGATAAGGCATTCATAAAATGCTTTGGGCTTTTGGGTAGAGATGCTTCTTCAATCCTGGACGTTGTCACAGCCTCTGCATGCGAGGCTAATGGGGGACTAGCCACATAAAGCAAACATGAACAGTATATGGTTGTCAGACAGGGAAAGGGGATCAAAGCCCCCAGGGAAAGATTCACCCTCTCTCTAGAGTATGAACTAGTGCTGCTGTCGGGTTGGTATTGCCTGGACCCAGTTATGTTTCAGAAATCATTTATTTACACAAGGAACCACCTCAGGGAAGAACCCATCTGTCTCTGAGAACTAACTGTCCCTATATTCTACATGGAAGTGCCCATTAACTCCAGGAGAAGGCCAATAAAACAGCAGTTCTGGTTTATATAGGTTTATAGAAGCCAACAGATCATGTTTTATCTACCAGCAGAAAAGCAAAGAATCACTTTCATAGAAACACACGGAAAACTCCAGATACAGAAAAAGACCCTTGTCTTGGCACACGCTAAGTGCTCGACAAATACCACTGATTGATTGATAGATTGAGACTTAAGGATCTGTTCTCCCAAATCTTCAATTTTCCCATTGGCGCAGAACTCCACGAGTGAAGTCCCTCACAGGGAGAGGGAGACGTTTGGCCGGAAAGTCATTTTACTTTCAAGATCTAATAGGAACACCGAGGGAAGTTATGTATCTGCCTTGGCAACTAGAATGTATTCCAAAGAGTGATCAGAGTCAGCGTACGATGGAAGACTCCACCCCAACTCACCCCCCGTCCTTAAGAGAGACAATATCAATTAGTCAATCAGTGGGATCCATTGAGCGCTTACTATGTGCAGAGCACTGTACTAAACTCTTGGAAGAGTACAGCCTAGAATACCACGGTCTAAAGGCATTCTTGAGACCGTTTGCTTGCAATTGCACTTGACTACTTGGCAGTGTTGTCTTACTACACTAAAATTCTCTAACTTGAGAAAAGTGACCATTTTTTCCCACATCTACATTGACAAATAAGTTTGTATCAGAAATCTCTCAGCTCTGGAAAAGTGGAGAGGAGAACAGGAAATCACTTACCTGTAACCATACTGAGAGCTGATAAGCATGCTAAGGCTGGAATATCAAGGTTAAGGCTCTGTAAATTTAAGGAAAAGTCTTTAATTGAATCGAGCCATTCCCCAAATCCACGAAGGCACTGAAGTCTATTAAGCACAAGTCCATTACAGAATACAAACTTATCTTCAGCAGTATTAGATCTGAAACCAAAAGAAATTTGTGATATTTTCCATGTATGTTAACATCTACTGCGCACCATTTAAAATCCAAAATGTCACTGCCAAGCACATGCATTACTCAGGTTTAACAATATATGTCTTGCTTAGAGTAAAACTAGAATCTCTACTTTGTAGAGATTTAGGCCTGAGGTTAACATAGCATGTGGTATAGGCTGTCTAATCAGATAGATATTAGTCTGGCCTAAAGACGTAACATAATTAGTGGTACATGTTGCCTGGGTTTTACTAAACCTTATGTGCACTGAACTACAAAGATAAGACAGTCAAAGAAATGTGCGCGCACAATCATACAGTACATTTGAAATAAAAAAAAAATTATTCCTCTCTAAACAAAAATTAACAAACTGGTAACCGAAAGGATAGTGATTGTTCGAGTGCCCACAAATGAATGCAGATGTCAAAAAAAACATATAGTGCCACCAGGTCAGGGTAGAATAACAAACTGAGGATTAATTCATTAAAAACAAAATCTGAAACAGGCAGATGCTAATCTCCAAGAAGCAATATTAGGCTAGTCACTTAAATTATCTGTGCCTCAGTTTCCTCATCTGTAAAATGGGGCTAAAATATCTGTTCTCCCTCCCTCTTAGACTGTGAGCGCCCTGTGAGACAGGAATCATGTCTCATCTGATTATCTCATATCTACCCTCATGCTGATCACAGTGCTTGGCACAAGTAAGCATTTAATACCTAGCAAAATGTGTTTAATACCTAGCAACATCATCCCAATAATTATTAGTAAAGCTCCCAGCAGAGATCTCCATGGGATTAGTCTGGTGAAGAATCATCCTTTCTACAGGGCTAGTGGATTTAAAGGAAAGAATACATATTAATCTACATGGATCTGGGCCTCCCTCTTTCCTCTGAAATGAGAAATGGGGGAAACAAAGTCAGATGCATGGATCATTAATGCTTCTGCAACGATTCTAAGAAAATAGACTATCTTGAAAATGCATGAAAAAACCCACCATGGTTGGGGTGGAGGCCCTCAGTCCCACAGGACTTCTGTACATATCCGTAATTGATTTATTTGTGTTGTCTGTCTCCCCCTCTAGACCTTAACCCTGTCCCGGGCAGGGGTAGGTCTACCAACTCTGTTACATTGTACTTTCCCAAGTGTTTAGTACAGTGCTCTGCACCCAATTAGCACTCAATAAATATTAGTGACTGACCAATACACATGGACCTGATCTAATGGGTGCTGCTGAAATTCATTCTTTGCTCTTCATCATTTGTTCCAGATACGCCGTCCTGTTGACTATTCTGAGCTGGAATTTCCCAGAGTGGAAGCTACTTCCAGGAACACAGGCATTTCAGGAAAACACACTGACTCTTTTAGGCTATAGAGAGCAATCCTGAGACTTCTGAAGCAGAAACTAAATGTACGCCGCTCCAGTGGCCTACGGTGTATCTATCAGTCTTTTCAGGGATCAGTCTTTTCACACATATCGGTCTTTTCAGGGATCCCTACACAGTCGGGTGGACTTCGCCCTCAACGTCGTCACCCCTGAGCATCAAACGCTCGCCTCTCTCTCTGTGTACAAAGATATAGGTAGCTCTCTATCCCTCTGCCTGAAGACTTTGCATGCGAGAGCAACGACTGTTCACTGAAAACTCCTTTCGCCAATGACAAAATGCTGCGGAGTCCGATCTTCCTAGAAACATGAAGAAAAGCATACATTGACAATGGAATGGTGATGGAAGAAATGAGTGAGTCCATTACCTGATGGAAAGTCTTAGTACAAACAGCTCCAAAAAAGCTGATTCTATAAGTAAAGTCTGATCTTCCTTTGGAAGGTCAGTAAATCCTGGAATTTTTTCAGCCCAGCCCCTGGATATCTCGATGGAGGCGGTCAGAAGATTATAGAACTGTTGTACATGTTCTGCATCCGTGCCTGCAGCAGTCT
Source organism: Ornithorhynchus anatinus (assembly GCF_004115215.2). Taxonomy (NCBI): domain Eukaryota; kingdom Metazoa; phylum Chordata; class Mammalia; order Monotremata; family Ornithorhynchidae; genus Ornithorhynchus; species Ornithorhynchus anatinus. The sequence goes on from NC_041751.1 coordinate 1,295,729, forward strand.
GGTCGATGGAACAGTACTACAATGAAAGCCACAGACAGCAACGTTCTATTTTGAAAGGACTGTTAGAACATGTACAGTAGTGTCAGCTGAAAAATCGTTCAAGACCCTCAATGGCGAAAGCCGAAATAACCAGTGGGATGATAAGTAAATGCTTACCCAGAAAGTCAATTCAAAAATAGTCAGCTCGATTCCTTAAAATACATCAAATGCTTTTGGTTTCTAAGTGAAAAGATGGTACCTAAAATAAATATCTATACTTACTGAAGTCAGGAAAAGGGGAAAACAAATGTTTTCAACTATTTCAAATATCCCGGAGTTATCTTAGTAGCAAAACGTCTCTTTTCAGGAAAAGATCTCTTCAGAATCCGGTGGATTAAATCTCCCTTCCTTCCTATCGTTAAAATATGCCAGAATGAAGCCAGGACGGGATTGCTGGCAACCGATCTGCCCTTCGGACAATCCACTCCACTGTCCAACTCCCTGCAAGCAGTTCCTGCTGCTCCCTGGCCAGGGATGGAGGGAGGGGATAGACTGAAAGCTCGCTGCAGGCAGGGAATCGGTCTGCTTATTGTTATAATGGACTCTCCCAAACGCTTAGTACAGTGCTCTGCACACATTGAACACTCAATAAATCTGACTAAATGAATGAACGGCTGGCCTCACCACTTCTGTGCTCCAAGAGATCTTGTCAACTGGGAAAGGCAGGAGAAAGACTTCTGACAGATGGAGGGAGCTGGGACTGTTGCTGACGCAGAAGCACGGAGAGCTACTGCGGCTTTTTCTTCTAGGAGTTCCTTCCCCACCCTCCCCAGCTGAAGCAGCATGGTGCGGTCAATTGAGCACGGGCCCGGGAGTCAGAAGGACCTGGGTTCTAATCCCAGCTCCACCACCACTGGTCTGCGTGCGGCCTCAGTCAAGTCACTTCACTTCTCTGGGCCTCAGATACCTCATCTCTAAAATGGGGATTGAGACTGTGAGCCCCATATGGGACAGAGACTCTGCCTAATTTGCTTGTACCCACTCCGGCACTTAGTACAGTGCCCAGCACATAGTAAGCACTTAACAAATACCACAATTATTTATAGACAGGCTACCTCATCTAGGCTAGTTCCCTTCTACTGTATGCTCCCAATGGCCTAGTGTAATGCTCTGCACGCCATAGGTGCTCAAAAAGTGTTGCTTCATGCATTCAATCATATTTCAATGGTATTTACTGAGCACGGAGCACTGTACTAAACACTTGGGAGAGTACACTAGAACAATAAACAGACACATTCCCTGCCCTCAAGGAGTTTACAGTCTTACAACTGTGGATCCTCCCCTGTAGACTGTAAGGTTCTTGTGGGCAGGGAATGTGCCCACCAACCCTATTGTATTGTATTTTCCCCACGTGCTTAGTGCACAGTACACAGTGCTCTGTACACAGTAAAGCGTTCAAAAAATATCATCGACTGATTGATGTAGCCATGGAAACCCCACTCCTGTCAAAAGCACCCACTCTCTGGCAAGGGCAGCTCAGATCTCGTGCCAACCGTGAAGCTCAGAACAATTCCCCCACTCGTCCTCCCTTTCTCCCAGCTCTGCTGGAAGAGAGAATTATTATCGTCCATTGGCAGCCGGCACACTGGCCGCATGGCTCTTGGAAGAAGGGAAGAATGTGGCCGCATCTACTGGAGCATAGCTTTTCCGTTACACGGAGATGCCTCAAAACAAAACAGTCAGTTGGGATCGTTGGTCTCCCCACCAAACCACGCTCCCTTGATAGTGGACGACCCCACAAGCAGAGAGTGGTGCCTGGGAGAGACAAGGAGTGGGGAAGACGATTTCTTCCTTTTATGTATCTACAGACTCTACTGTCCTGCCCCAAGCCCTCAGTACAGTGCTCGGCATACAGAAGTGCTCAGTAAATACCACTGATTGATTAATCGACCGAGAGAAACAGAAAGAGCCCAGAGTAGTTTTCTACACTCATTATAACAAAGATCGTTCTCCCGTCCCCGGTGGGGAGAGTAGAATTGGTCTCTGAATGAAAAAGCAAATTGAACCCACTCAACAAAACCTCAACAGTTCTCCCTTCTGCGTCATAGATCCTTCCTCTGGGCTCTCCCACCCTCTTCCCCAGTTAGATCGGCCACAGGGAAGAACTGGGTCACAGTGACTTCCATCAGCCGCGGCCGGGGGGCATTCTAATAACAATAATAATAATTATGGTACTTGTTAAGCGCTTACTATGTGGCAAGCACTGTTCTACGCCCTGGGGTAGATACAAGTCAATTAGGTTGGGCAAAGTCCCTGTCCCACAAAGGGCTCACGCTCTTTGCAGGGAACAAGTATTTATTGAGGGCTGGCTGTGAGCAGATCACTGTACTAAGCGCTTGAGAGTACACTATAACAAGCCTTGGCTGCCTGATTCATTCATTCAGTCGGATTTATTGAGCATTTACTGTGTGCAGAGCCCTGTACTAAATGCTTGAGAGAGTATAATACAAAAATAAACAGATATTCCCTGCCCACAATGAGCTTACAGTCTGGGGGAGCAGGAGATACAGACATTAAACGTACATAAGCACTGTGGGGCTGGAAAGGGGAAAGAACCAAGGGAGCAAGTCAGGGTAATGCAGAAGAGGAGTGGGAGAACAGATAAAGGGGGGTTTAGTCAGGGAAGGCCTCCAGGAGGAGATGTGCTTTCAATAAGCCTTTGGTGGGCGGGAGGAGAGTAATTATCCGTCAGATTTGAGAAGGGAGGGTGTTCCAGGACAGAGGCAGGATGTGGGTGAGGGGTTGGCCAGGAGAGGTGGGAAAAAGTTCCCCCTACCCTATTTGAGTGGTTTTAGGGTCACCTGCCCAACAGGAGATTCCTGATTTCCTCCACTATCTTTCTTCAAAACTCTGCCCAGACACACACCGAACCAGGCTCATCATCCCACTCATTCTACTCCACTCCTGGAGCACTTATCCAGAATTTTAAAAATCGAAAACCAATGCACTTGACAGGGGATGGTGACTCCCCACCAGAGCCTGGATGGGAATTCAGAATTTCTGATTCTTCTCTCAAGGCTCCTTCTTCTAGACTGCACTATCCCCACTTCAAACAAGCAAACAGAACACATTTTAAAAGCCAAGTTGGATTAACCGCTCAGATTCTATTCGAAGCAGCGTGGCCTTGGAGTCAGAGGATCTGGGTTCTAATCCCGGTGCTGCCACCGTCTGCTGCTGGGTGATCTTGGGCGAGTCACTTCACTTCTCTGGGCCTCGGTCTCAACTATAAAATGGGGATTCAATACCTGTTCTCCCTCCTTCTTAGATTGTGAGCTCCATGCGGTACAGGGACTATGCCTGACCTATTAACCTGTACCTACCCCAGAGTTTAGAACCGAGTTTGGCACATAGCAGGGGCTTAACAAATGCCATTAAAAAAAAAAAGTGACTTTCAAATCCAAGAGACCTCTCTGAACGGCTAGTGTGAAGTTGGGCATTTCATTCCTTCCTTGCATTGGCTGAGTTGGTTAGAACACATGTACTCAATGTGTTGTTTTCTCAATTCTGATACACGGTATTGAACTATCCCCTAAAGTAATTCATGCTGCTGGCTATTGGTTCTGAGTTTGTCTCTGCATGTGGAATCTGTTATTACTAAGCCATATCCTTGGCCAGAAATGATCAGAGTTTACCAAAATACATGAAATGACCAGCTAATGAGTGCCTAACATCAGTTTTCTTACTCATAATTGTGTGGTTTCTGAAGCCAAGGATAGAATCTCTATATATGGTTTCTATGGACTGGTAAATTAAAAGCAACTGCGAGACAGAGAACCAACAGCAAACTTCTGGAGAGAAGCAAATCGAATGTGACATGTTTGGACTCTACGGAGGTACACAATAGACCGAGTTTACTTTTCAACCAGGGCTCGATCTGAGAGTCGGAGCATAAAACATGGAATCAGAACACCCGACTTCTTGAGCCAACTCCCTTGATGATCTGGAGTAAAACTTCCCCGCCTTAGGACAAGTTTACACTAGCAAATTATCTGGGTTATTGGGGGCAGAGGGGTGGGGAAAAAGGCTCAACTTTAAGGGAAACTGTCTGACCGGAAATGTGCAGAGAATTGAGGACAAAGTATACTTTTTGGCTTGAATTATCTTGAGAATGTGCAGAAGTAGGACACACTTTTGCTCAGTCATAAAAACCTAAGCTGAGACTTTCCATAGTTGAAGATATGGAAAAATATTGGCAGAGCAAATTCATCTACTGGGTCCTTCACTTGAATGTAAGTTCCTGGATGGTGGGGATCATGCCTTTTGTTCTTCAGTATGTCTCCTAAGTGCTTAGTATCTGTGTTCTGCACACAGTAGGTGCTCAGATGACACTGATTCTAGTTTATCTTGTTTACTTGATATTAAAACTTGAATGCAGAAGTCAAGCAAACAGAGTTCTATGACCCAAACTGGAGGAAAAAAAAGATCCATACCAGAATGTAAAGACTGGCTATTACAATTACTGTTAAATATACATTTGTAATTGGATGGTAGTACAGCATTTGAAAATTCCACTATAACTGCTGATGTTCTAAAAATTCACTGAAATTCCCCCTGTCTTTTACTCTAAATAGCAAGGGTTTAATGAAAGCAGTTTCACAATTACCTACAGGTTTCTGGCGCTATGTATATTACCCTTCACTGATATATACACATTCCGTTCTCATTTTGAAATGTTAAAATAATTCATTCCAGTAGACTATTGAATTCATTTTTTGAATATGGGTCTCTCTAATTTTACATGGGGTCTTTTTGCTTAAGTTTGCATTTGTATCTTTCAAATCATCCAATATTAGAAAAGCCAGAGATATGCTTTGCCAATACACTTTGGGGGTGGGGGAAGCAATAGATGATGGGAAAATAAATCATATTACACAGAGATGTGCTTTTGGGGGAAATGAGGTAACTACCCTTCATCCCCTTTACCTCCCTGAGAGCTCACTCTCTCTCTCTATATATATACACTCACTTAGAGATTGAGGAGTGCGGCTGTACCTTTGGGGGACCCTTAAAACAGGACTTTACTTTTTCCCTTCCCTCCCACTTTCAAGGAGGACTATTAATGGCTAGGCAGAGTTTCTGCAACGCTAGCTGTACTAGAAAATGTGAAATGAAGGCCCAAAACTAACAAGGTTGACCGTTATTTTAATGCAGAAGAATTTTTTTTTTACAGCAAGAGAAGCAAAGAAAACAGAAGATAATTGTACTGGTGAATTCTCTTAGATGGTTTTACACGTAAAACTGGCTTTGTATTAGAGTTTCACTTTATACTGCACTTTCGCCCCTCCGGACAGTGCAATCCCAGTGTAAAGTGGTATTCTCCGTGCTAGGCAACTGACTGCTTTCAGTTACTTAGTTAAGCTAATTTGCACTTCCACAAATCATGCAGCATTGTTCTAATAGACTACTTCAGATAAGTTCAAACCTGTAAAAAGTACCAAGAATCTGTTCTTTAGAGGAATCCCATAAATTCTGGCTACAAATTCTTACAAATGACCATGTGCTATAAGGGGCTTTTTTTATGTTTGGAGGAATACAAATGCATTTTAAAATCTTTTAATGAAAATGAATTGTCATTAAAACTTTGGTAAGTTTTGAAAATTTACTCAGAAGTGAAGATCAAAACAACTCTGTCTTCTGAATGTATTTCCCAGTAAAAAATGTTAAAAACAACAACGAGTCCACTTAACTAGGGCCTTCTAAAAAACCAACGTGAAAACAACCTTTTAATACCAGGCTAATTAGTTCTGCAGTTATCTGCCTGAAAAAGGGCCAATGTAGAGGCCTACTAAAAGAGTTACGTGGCTAAAATGGATTTTAAAGGAACGGAGATGGCACCATATGTTAGAAAAATGGGGAAAAAGAAGGACTTTCCCTGATCCCTGACAAAAGTCTGAGAAGTGAACCCATCCCAGAGCTTTGCCCCTGTGGAACTGGGCAAACTCTCACCGACTCAATGACAAGCACTGGCACACCTCTGAGCACACGGGCACTCCTCCATGTACACAGTCTCAATAGATCAGCCCTGCACAGTTCAGGTACTGCTGAACCTGGGAATAGGCTCTGTAAATGCTCAGTTATAGAGATGATTTACTTTGGAGCATCGCGACACTTACCCTAGAATAATCAAGGTCTCTGGGTGTTGAGTCGGTTAAAGCTCGAACCAGGGCAGTCATCATGCTGATTGGAGGAGAAGGTGGAGAGGGCTGGGAAGATTCCTGCTGGAGAGGGCTCTTTGGTTTGGAAGGTAGCCGACCTCTCCTCCCTTTCAGACTATCAGTACGGACAACTGGTTAAAGGAGAGGAGAATTGGGGTTTGCAGAGGAGTTAGTGAAAAGCTACAAATGACAGAAAGGTTGCTTTTTTAAAAAAACAACCAACCACCACACAATCCATCTTCTAAAAATGATAAGCTCTAAATTTTTTTTTCACTTGGTACTAACTCGGTGTACCCTCTCAAGTCTCGAGTACACTGCTCTGCACGTAAACAGTATTAATTGATCGTCTTAACTGTTCAAGCATTTCGAAGGACAGCCCACACATACAAGGCATTGAACTATCCATAACAGTCCCCGTCTAAGAAAATCCAGTTCTCCTTTTATGCATCCAATTAACGCGGGGTGGCAGACAAAAACCTCCATGGTTTGAATGAATCAGTCTAACAAAGCTTCGACAAATAAAAATTTTAAATTTTACCATTATAGCTTTTAAATAGCAACATTTTTGCTCATGTCATCTGATCTACTCGTGTTAAAGAACGCAAGCCCCTTACCTTCCTTAACCATGCCGACACTGAGACATTTCTGAAATCTGCAATACTGGCAGCGGTTACGACGTCTCTTATCCACTGGACAGTTCTTATTGGCCAGGCAGACGTATTTCGCATTTTTCTGTACGGTTCTCTGAGACAATACAAAGTCAGAAATAGTCAACGGAGAGTTTCTTGAAAGAGCTGGGACCTGACAAGACGTATTCTCAATACAAAGTGAAAAGTGACAGTGCAATTCATATAATTAGATAAAATTAATTCCCTAACACACTTGCCTGCAGGAAAAACAATTTTATTAGTGGTGGCGGATTACATTGGAAATCATCTAGGACTGTTCTGAAGCAAGTCCCAAGAGGCAACCAACTTTGAATGATAAAATCATATCTGAAATCACCAGGTCGACGAATCATACCTTTGGGGAGTAGATTATCTCCTCTCTGAATATCCCTTTGGGACCAATTTTTCTACTTAGCTCATTCTTCCTGATTATTGCTGACCCTATTATATTCAACCCAAAAATGACCTGGGAAAGAATTATTTGACTATCGCTACTGTTAGATATCAGAGGAGCCCCCAAAGTGATCAGAACCATTTAGCTAGAAAATATGGTAAATGACTCCATATTCTTATATCATTTACAATATGAAAAGCTGAATGAATGCTGGGAAAACTTAAGTGTGTAAAATTTGTTGGGACAAATTTTCAAATCTGCATACCACAAAATAATAATGTTTTAGAAAACAAAAATAAAATTACCTTCTGAGTAATCATTTTTCTAAAACCCCCACTCTGGCTACCAATTTGCTTCCCGTGAAAAATAATGTAGACGCCCCTCAAAAAAAAATAATCTTGTGGGTGCCACGTTATAAACATAATCTTGTGGGTGCCATATTATAAAAAATAATCTTGTGGGTGCCACATTATAAAAATTTAACCTTTACACAAATATCTGGTAAAATTGCGGCTAGTAAAAGGGAATTTCTTCCAGGATCAGATTTTTTTTTTCATTGAATGAAATCTATCCACCGCTTAGAACAGTGCTTGGCACATAGTAAGTGCTTAACAAATACCATCATGATTATGAAAAGTAATACTTTAAAAAACAAGTACAGGCCAAGGGAAAAGGTGGGTGAATTAACCATAGTGTCCCATTTCTAAGTTTCGAACAGAACAAATGTAAATAAAATGTCAAGCTCTAGCCAAATTCTAAACAAGCAGCTCAAACTGAAGGTAAATGTTATTTGCATAGGTTAGAGGTGCCTCCTCCCTGCCCGGAGTCCCTTGCAAAGTTTCACCTCGGATGCTTATGCACCTGCCAATTAAACACTGAAGAAATTTTGTTAAGAGGAATAAACTTTTCCCTGTCATCTGCAGCCGTTCTACACTGTTGTGTCAGCCCAGGTGGAGAGGGATAGAGTTAGAAGGCCATGTTTCAATCATAGGATATTCATCGCTACATCAACAATAGGTCACATTTAAAAAGAATTCAATTAGCCGAGGCGAGCCACTGGTTATATCTGCTCCCTGGTCTTTGAATGAACACATCTAGGTTTTTGTCGTTTTTTTAATTTGTGTGAACTCGCTTATAAAATTGCTTGAAAGTTACTTGAAGGCAGGGATAGCAATCCTTCAGTCATATTTATTGAGCTCTTACTCTGTGCAGGGCACTGTACTAAGCGCTTGGGAGAGCATATTAGAACTGACACGCTCCCCAACCACAACAAGTGACTCTCTTGTATTCTCCCCAAGCTCCTCCTCAAATCTCTGCACACATTAAGCCCTCAGTAAATACCGCTGATTGATTGAGGGATGAAGGGAAGAAAGAACTATCAATATGAGCATTAAACAGTCACCTCCAGATTTTGAGTGAACCAATACTTTGATAAGAGTTTTTCCCCTAAGTATTCAGAAAATGATAGTTTCTGTCCCCCCGAAGAGTCTCTTACAGAGCTCCACCTTAAAAGAGGCTTGTACCTGCCTTCAAGAAAATACTTCCTAGGGCTTCTTGTGAGACTATTGTGTTTTCTCCTGTTGGCTTACCTCACACTCATAAGATTCTCCTTTAGAGAGTAGGCTAGAACATGAAATTCATCTGCCCGAGGTTGTCTTTGATGGCATCTCTGGCAAATGCTTGGAAGAGAGGGCTTTGCACATAGTACGGGCTTAACAAATACTACATTTATTATTCCCAGGAAAAACCCCAGCTATCAGGGAGGGGATGGAGTGAATGAACCCGGGTTTAAAGAATGGAAAGAAAAGAAGACTCTCTGGCACCGCAGATATTTCCCAATATATTCCCAATAATGCTATCTGGGAAGCAGATTGACATTTCTGGAACTCTGCGTCTCAGAAATTACTGGGATGGAAGAACAGATGTCAGCAGAGGCAGCATTATTCAATCATATTAACTGAGTGCTTACTGGGTGCAAAGCACTGTGCTAAGTGCTTAATAGGGATACACAACCCTGGCACCGAATCAGGCTCCAATCTCCACTGTCACCATAAGCCTCTCTGCTGCACTGTGGTCACTCCTGCTTTTGCACTATAGAAATTAAGTAAATTAAGTCTCATGGCCCCACAGCAAGTTTCTTAATAATCAAGCTGCAGCAGTTGTGCTGAAACAGGGAAGGAAAAAAACAAACAAACAAACCAAAAAACCATGTGGTTGTGGAGGTGTAGGGCCACTCTCAAGTTCGGCGCTCTGTTTGAGAAGCTGCAAACAACCCCAACTATTCCAATCAATGGGTCCCCCAAAGGATCCAAGCAATTCCAAAGAGGAAGAGAGAGGGAAAGAGAAGCAACCTAGAGGGAGTGAGAGAGAGAAACAACCAAGCAGAAGTATGTGAAAAGCAACATGGCCTAGTGGAAAGATCATAGGCCTAGGAGTCAGAGGACCCGAGTTCTAATCCCAGCTCTACCACTTGCCCATTGTGTGACCTGGGGCAAAGAACTTAACTTCCCAGTGCCTCAGTTTCCTCTTCTCTAAAATGGAGCTCCACTATCTGTCCTCCCTCCTAGAGTGTAAGCTCCATGTGGGACAGGGACTGTGTCCATCCTGATTACTCTGTATCTAGTACAGTGTTGGCACGTAGTGAGCACTTTTACAGTTACCCCTGTTATTAATGAACACGGGTGACTGTAAGCGAGATGCTCCCTGTCCTTAAACTACTCATTTTGGGGAAATTGGACACTTTGGAAAGCTGAGGATCTTTCCTCCCATTACTCAGAACCCTATAAGTGAGGAGATTCAGGTGATCTGGTCAATAAGTGGGGGTCCAAGTGGCTAGAAGTGCTGGGTCTCCAACTTTAGGACCGGCCAGGTCCTGAAGTGACGCCCTCAGAGACAGCAGTAGCCCTAAAACCGTCTCCTAGCCCTAATCTCGATTCCAATCTGCACTCGTGAAGGTAGCCCAGATCTCCTCCCGCCTTGGTCCGAGCCGCGTCTTCCCGGAACCAACGTGGACTGCTCAAAGTTTGGCCACCCGGTGGTAGTCAGCAGCCCGAGGCAAGCTGGCCTGTAGTAGTCCACGGCTCCCGACAGCCACAGAGGGGTGAAAAAGAGGGGGTCCCCCCCAAGTCCCCATCCTCGGGATTGGGTGAAGCCGTGGTTTCTCGTAGCGTGCCCTGAGCAATACTGGTGGGTGGCGTGAGCCATTGGAAGAATCCAATCCTTGGTACCCCACTGGCCTCCAATTCCTCAGTCAGATTTATAATAATAATAACAGCTGTGATATTTGTTAAGCGCTTACTATGTGCCAAGCACTTTTCTAAGCCCTGGGGAGGATCCAAGGTCATCAGGTTGTCCCACGTGGGGCTTACAGTCTTAAGCAGCATAGCTCAGTGGAAAGAGCACGGGCTTGGGAGTCAGAGGTCATGGGTTCAAATCCCTGTTCAGCCGCTTGTCAGCTGTGTGACTTTGGGCAAGTCACTTAACCTCTCTGTGCCCCAGTCACCTCATCTGTAAAATGGGGATTAAAGCTGTGAGCCCCATTTGGGACAACCTGATCCTCCCCAGCGCTTAGAACAGTGTTTTGCACATAGTAAGCACTTAACAAATGCCATAATTAATTAACTAATCCCCATTTTACAGATGAGGGATCTCATCGTTATAACCATTATAAGCATCACTGTATCTGTTAAGCCCTTACTGTGCCAGGGCCGGGGGGCGGAGAGGGGCAAAGGGGGTTGGACACGGTCCCTGTCCCACGTGGGGCTCCCGATCTCAATCCCCATTTTCCAGACGAAGTAACTGAGAAGGCCAGAGAAGGTCAAGCGACTTCCCCAGGTTCACCCAGCAGGCGGGCGGGGGTGGAGGGATTGGAACCCGGGACCTTCTGACTCCCAGGGTCCCTGCTTCTCGACTCCCTCTCTTTCTTCTAGGAGAAACCCACCGGAGGGGGTGACCCTGGGCGGGTCAGAACAGAGTTGGGAGGGGCCTCACCTTGAAAAATAATAATGATGACATTTGTTAAGCGCTCACTATGTGCCAAGCACTGTTCTAAGCGCTGGGGGGGAATACCAGGTGATCAGGTTGTCCCCCGTGGGGCTCACAGTCTTTATCCCCATTTTCCAGAGGTCACTGAGGCCCCGAGAAATTCAGTGCCTCGCCCAAAGTCACAGAGCAGACAAGTGGGAGTGGAAGCCAGGACCTCGGACCCCCCAGCCCGGGCTCTTTCCACTGTGCCGCGAGGGGAAGGGGCGGGGTCAGAGACAGAGGAGGGAGTTCTCACCTTGAAGAATAATCATGTTGGTACTTGTTAAGCGCTTACTATGTGCCAAGTACTGTTCTAAGCGCTGGGGGGGGGGGAATACAAGATGATCAGGTTGTCTCTCGTGGGGCTCACAGTCTTCATCCCCATTTTCCAGAGGTCACTGAGGCCCCGAGAAATTCAGTGCCTCGCCCAAAGTCACAGAGCGGACAAGTGGGAGTGGAAGCCAGGACTTCGGACCCCCCCAGCCCGGACTCTTGCCACTGAACCACACAGGAGGGGCGGGGAGGGGGCGACTCCGGGCGGGTCAGAGACAGGTGGGGGAGATCTCACCTTGAAGAATAATCATGTTGGCATTTGTTAAGCGCTTACTATGTGCCAAGCACTGCTCTAAGTGCTGGGGGGGAATACGAGGTGATCAGGTTGCCTCCGTGGGGCTCACATTTTCCAGAGGTCACTAAGGCCCAGAGAAGTTCAGTGCCTCACCCCAAGTCACAGAGCGGACAAGTGGGAGTGGAAGCCAGGACCTCGGACCCCCAGGTCGGGCTCTTGCCACACAGCCACGAGGGGAAGGGGCGGGGAGGGGGCGACTCTGGGCGGGTCAGAGACAGGTGGGGGGGAGGGGTCTCACCTTGAAGATAATCACGATGGTATTTGTTAAGCGCTCACTATGTGCCAAGCAGTGTTCTAAGCGCTGGGGGGGGGGGGGAATACAAGGTGATCGGGTTGCCCCCGTGGGGCTCACATTTTCCAGAGGTCACTGAGGCCCAGAGTGGGCGAGAGACAGAGCTGGGGAGGGGGCGGGTCTCACCTTGAAGAAGCCCTTGCAGCCCTCGCAGGTGCGGACGCCGTAGTGCTGGCAGGCGGCGTTGTCCCCGCAGACGGCACAGGTGCCCTCTCCGGCCGGGACGGTCCGGGCCGGGGTCTGGAGGCCTCCCTCCCCGGCCTGCAGCAGGCCGGCCGCCAGCCCCAGCTGCGGGTAGGCCAAGGTCGTGGCCCTCTTGGCCGGCGGCGGCCCGTAGGGGCGACCCTCCAAAGGGGCGTCGAAGGCCGGGTGCTGCCCGGAGGAGGCGGCGGCCGGGCCGGAGGGCGACGGCGGCGAGGGCTTGAAGTGGAAGAGGGGGAAGCGGGCGGGGGCCGCCTTCGAGGGGGCGTCCAGCAAGGGCCCGGCGCCGTCGAGGCTCGACGGCTCGTCCCAGAGGGGGCCGGGGAAGGAGGGCGGGGTGGGTTTGAAGTAGAGGCCCGGGGCGTGCGGGCCGGAGGCCGGGTAGCCGGGTGGGCGTCCATCCTCCAGCTTGACCGGTGGCCTGGGTCCGGCCGGGGGCTGCCCCTGGTAGAGGCAGGACGGCTTGAGGTCGTAGCCGCCGGCGTAGCCCTCCATGAAGGTGCTGAAGCTGGGCAGCGAGGTGGTGGCCGCCATCTCGGCGCTGCCCAGTCCCACGCTCAGCTTGGCGTAGTCGGGGTCCATCATGGGATCCATAGGGTCCCCGCCGTAGGCGCACGGCGGCCCCGCCGCGAAGCCCGGCCCGGTGGGCGAGGGGCTATACTGGGCTTGCACGCAGGGCATGTCTGCCGGGACAGGGACAAGACTCGCTCAATCAATAGCATTGATGACAAGCACTCAATCAATCGGATTTACTGAGCGCTCACTCGGCAGAGCACTGCGCTAAGCGCTCGGAATGGACACTTCATTCAGTAGCCTTTATTGAGCGCTCACTATCGATTAGACTGGAAGCCCGTCAGAGGGCAGGGATGGTCTCTATCTGTTGCCGATTTGTCCATTCCAAGCGCTTAGGACAGTGCTCTGCACACAGTAAGCGCTCGATAAGTATTATTAAATGAATATTCAATGGGCAGGGCACTGCGCTAAGCGCTTGGAATGGACTAGTTCGACACCAGAGACCCTCCCTGCCCAGTGACGGGCTCACAGGCGAATGGGGGGAGAGAGAGGACAAAAACAAGACAACATAATCACGATAAATAGGGACGGACCCGGTGGAGCTCCCCCTCCTTTCCTGTCCGTTTCCCCCCGCCCCAAGGAAAATCCGGGGCCGCCACTGAGGCAGGGCCCAAAACCGGGGTGGGGGATGCCGTCGAGGAGGAGACTTGATCCAGTGGGACTTTCCAAGCGTCCAGTACAGTGCTCTGTGCCCGGGAAGCGCTCATGCATACGGCTGGAGGAATGAATAAATGAATAAATCGCACACCCCAAGCGCTCAGTACAGTGCTCTGCGCCCGGGAAGCGCTCATGCATACGGCTGGAGGAATGAATAAATGAATAAATCGCACACCCCAAGCGCTCAGTACAGTGCTCTGCGCCCGGGAAGCGCTCATCCATACGGCTGAAGGAATGATTGAATCGCAAACCCCAAGCGCTCAGTACAGTGCTCTGCGCTCGGGAAGCGCTCATTCATACGGCTGGAGGAATGAATGAATGAATGAATGAATAGCACACCTCAAGCGCTCAGTACAGTGCTCTGCGCCCGGGAAGCGCTCTGCGCCCGGGAAGCGCTCATTCATACGACTGAAGGAATGAATGAATGAATGGCACACCCCAACCGCTCAGTACAGTGCTCTGCACACGGTAAGGGCCCAATCAATATTACTGAATGGAAGAACGAATGAGAGGGAGGCCTCCGGAGAGCCCTGCAGAAGCAGCGTGGCTTTAGGGGCGAGAACCCGGGCTGGGGAGTCCGAAGACGTGGGTTCTAATCCCGCCTCCGCCGCTTGTCGGCTCTGTGACCCTGCGCAAGCCGCTTCACTTCTCTGGGCCTCGTTGGCCTCGTCAGTTAAATGGGGATGAAGACTGGGAACCCCCGTGGGACAACCTCATTACCTTGTATAATAAAAATAATAATAACAATGGTATTTGTTACGCGTAATAATAACGGTGGTATTCGTTAAACGCTTACCATGTTCTAAGGGCTGGGGTAGATACAAGGTCATCAGGTTGTCCCACGTGGGGCTCCCAGTCTTCATCCCCATTTGCCAGATGAGGGAACTGAGGCACAGAGAAGTGAAGTGACTTGCCCCAGCTCACACAGCAGACAAGTGGCGGGGTCGGGATTAGAACCCACGACCTCTGACGCCCAAGCCCGGGCTCTTTCCACTAAGCCCACCCTGCTTCTTATCTACGCTTAGAAGAGTGCTCGGCCCCTAGAAAGCGCTTACATGCCATTATTATTATCAATAATAAACACGATCGGCTAATGGAGCGCTTAAATGTCATTATTATTATTATTATTAATAATAAATACGATTGACTGATGGAGCCGGGCACGGGCTTGGGGGAGGCTGCCCCATCTGCTACAAAATCTTCTCGCTTCTGCTTCTCCGGCAGGAAGAAAGAAACATTACAGCGCTCATTTTTAACCAGGGGACTTAGGTCGGCAAAGTCGACCGAACGGGGACCCTCTGGAGAAAACGGGCTTTTCAAAACACTTCAAGGAGGCGGAGCCGGGTCAAACTGGAAGTGTGGGAAAAACGGGTCCCTGGCGACTTAGAATCGGGTCTGCCCTTCGTCCCTCTCTGAGAAGCGGCGTGGCTTAGTGGCAGGAGCCCGGGCTTGGAAGACCAAGGTCCTGGGTTCTAATCCCGCCTCCGCCGCTTGACAGCTGGGTGACTTCGGGCAAGTGACTTCACTTCTCTGGGCCTCAGTTACCTCATCTGTCAAATGGGGATGAAGACTGAGCCCCGCGTGGGACAACCTCATTACCTTCTATCTATCCCAGCGCTTAGAACAGTGCTTGTCCCATAGTAAGCGCTTAACAAATACCATTATTATTATGTGGACAAGAACCAGTTCTGGGGACTCACATCGTCTTTTACCCTTACGGACCTCCCCACGAACTGGCGAGGAGAAGTGGGTATGTCAGATTTTCTCTTCCAAAGGCTAGGCTCCTGCCCAGAGCATTTAGTGATGGGGGGAGAAAGAATCTCCCCTTCCCAAACTGGGTGGAGGAGAGGGGAGGGAGCCTCTTTAGAGGAAAAAGTGATCAGTGGGCTTCATTTCTCGCCAAAGTTGAAAAGTGCTTTTCCCCACGCTGGGGGAATAGATGTTTTCTGCTCGTTAGTATCGTTCGAATTGCACTTCAGACTAAATACTGTCATTATTTTGATAAAGGAACGTATTCGTCAGCCCTTATGGGCTCTTCAGTTTTCAGCAAAAAAAAAAGTTCTACCATTTCTTTTCCTCTCGGGGCCCTAGTTTCTAGCTTAGACAAATGGGAGCTTTAAAAAAGCCACGTCCACCGCCTGTCCCCGAGGCCCTTTTCGGTGTAAAAAGTTCCCCAGCACTCTTACTCCCCCCACCGCCCCCATCAATCCATCAAGGCGAGAAGGGTCGCCATTTGCGGGTTTTCGTTATAATTTGAGAAAGAATAATAATAATAGTGTGGATAATAATAATTATGGTATTTGTTAAGCACTTACTACGGGACAAACACTGTACTAAACGCTGGGGTTGAGTTGGACACAGTCTCTGTCCCCATGTGGGGCTCACTCCCTCAAGACCCATTTTCCAGATGAGGGAACGGAGGCCCAGAGAAGTTGAGTGACTTGCCCGAGGTCACACAGCAGAGAAGTGGCAGAGCCGGGATTAGAACTCATGGCCGTCGGACTCCCAGGATCGTGGTCTATCCACTATGCCATGCAGCATGATGGAGGCTACCCAGCATCTTGGCTCCTTTAACTTCTATTGAGTCAGGCACCTGGCTAATAATAATGCTATATATTAAGCTCTTACCGTGTGCCAGGCCTGTACTAAGCACTGGGACGGAGACAGACAAATCGGGTTGGACACAATCCCTATAATAATAATAATAATTTTGGTATTTGTTAACCGCTTACTATGTGCAGAGCACTGTTCTAAGCGCTGGGGTGGATACAGGGTCATCAGGCTGTCCCACGTGAGGCTCACAGTCTTAATCCCCATTTTACAGAAGAGGGAACTGAAGCCCAGGGAAGTGAAGTGACTTGCCCTCAGTCCCACAGCTGCCAAGTGGCAGAGCCGGGATTCGAACCCATGGCCTCTGACTCCCAAGCGCGGGCTCTTTCCACTGAGCCACGCTGCTTCTGGCTCAGAGTCTTATTCCCCATTTTACAGATGAGGTAACTGAGGCCCAGAGAAGTGAAGTGGCTCTGGGGAATAATGAAGCAAAAGGAAGTCTGCTACACTTTGACCCTAGGAAAGAGTAAGATGCCTCATTTAATAATAATAATAATGGTATTTGTTAAGCGCTTCCTATGTGCCATGCACTGTTCTAAGCGCCGGGGCATTTACAAGGTAATCGGGTCGACCCACGTGGGGCTCACAGTCTTTAACCCCATTTTCATTCATTCAGTAGCATTTACTGAGCGCTTACTATAATAACGTTGGTATTTGTGAAGCGCTTACTATGTGCAGAGCACCGTTCTAAGCGCTGGGGTAGACACGGGGGAATCAGGTTGTCCCACGTGGGGCTCACAGTCTTCATCCCCATTTTCCAGATGAGGTCACCGAGGCCCAGAGAAGTGACTTGCCCACAGTCACACAGCTGACAAGTGGCAGAGCCGGGATTCGAACCCTTCCTATGTGCAGAGCTCTGTACTGAAATGAGATTGAGATGAGGCCCAGAGAAGTGAAGCGGCTTGGCCGAGGTCACACAGCAGACAAGTTTGGGAGGCGGGAGGAGGACCCGCGCCCTCTGACCCCCGAGCCGGGGCTCTTGCCACCCGCATCTCCTTTCCTCCCCCCCCGTCCCTCGCCTTGGGGACCGAGGGCATCTCCCCGGGCGGAGGATGAAGGATGGGCGATGGAGGGGGCACGGGGGGGGGGGGATGATGCCCGATTGGCAGCGTTACCTGGAGGGTATCTTGCGCGCTGAATGGTGGGGCTGGTGGTCTCTCCGGCGGAGGCTACCGGCAGAGGCGGAGGAAGGGGTGTCCGGCTCGGCGGGGGGGTCCTGCCGTTGCTGCGACCACCGGGAGCCGCGACGGGTCCAGGCTGGAGACGGTCTTCCAAAACGGGCTCTGGAAGGGAGACGGGGGGTGGGAGGAAGAGGAGAGGAAGGGCACGGTGAGACAGGACCGGACCATCAGGCGAACGCTGCGAAGAGCCGGTTGCCCAAGCGTCGTCGTCTTCTCAATCTAGTGGTCGGGCGAGCCGATGGGGCGTTTATCACACCTCGGGGGCGGAGTGGCGTTAGAGCAGACGTCGTCGGAGGGGCGGTCGGGGGGGAAGAGGAGCGGGAGTCACACCCAGGGCCCACCCTCAAAGCGGGCCCTCGGACACATCCGTCCTCGCCCACGCCGGGATTGGGAGAAAAAGAGGGAAAAGGGAGAAGGAAGGAAAACGACGCGTGACCCAGGCCTCGGCTTTCCTCACCGAGCGGTGGGAATGCAGGGAAGAGGAGGGAGCACAATCGGGATTCGATGGGAAAAGGAGAGTTCGTTTCCCGAGGAGATGGGATCCATCCCTGCCCCGCTCCGGGGAAACTTTGGCCTCGTTCCCCTTTCTCGGTGCTGACGGGCCGGAGGGGTCCAGTGCAGAGCCCCTTGGCCAGAGCCAGGCCTGGGATGCTCGCCTCCCGGCCGCCACTATCCCCCACCCCGCCCCTGTACTAAGCGCCCCCGCCGGGGCCACAAGCTCTCGTTCCCCGCCCCGGGCAGCGACACTGTTAGAGACGCTCCAGACCCGGGCAGCGGCGCTGTTAGAGACGCTCCAGACCCGGGCAGCGGCGCGGTTAGAGACGCTCCAGACCCGATCAGCGGCGCTGTTAGGGACGCTCCAGATTCGGGAGGGAAAGAGGGAGTCGGGGGGAGGGAGAGGGAGGGAGAGGGAGGAAAAGACGGAGAGGGAGAGAAGGAGGGAGAGAGAGGAGGAGGAAGAGAGGGAGAGGGAGAGAAGGAGGAAGGGAGAGAAGGAGGAAGGGAGAGAAGGAGGAAGAGAGAAAAAAGGGAAGAGAGGGAGAGGGAGGAAGAGAGGGAGCGAGGGAGAGGAGAGGGAGAAAGGGAGAGGGAGATGGAGGAAAAGAGGAAGAGGGAGAGGAGAGGGAGGAATAGGGAGAGGGGGAGAAGGAGAGGGAGAGAGAATGAGGAAGAGAGAGAAGGAGAGGGAGAGGAGAGGGAGAAAGAAGGGGAGAGGGAGGGAAAGAGGGGAGAAGGAGGAGGAAAAGAGGGAGAGGTAAAGAGGGGAGAGGGAGGAGGGAAAGAGGGAGGAGGGAGGAGGGAAAGAGGGAGGAGGGAAAGAGGGGAGAGGGAAAGAGGGGGAGAGAAGGAGAGGAAGGGAAAGAGGGGGAGAGAAAGAGAGGGAGAAAGAAGGGCAGGGAAAAGAGAGGGAGAGAGGGAGAAAGGGAGAGGAAGGAAAAAAGAGGGAGAGGGAGAGACAGAAAAGAGAGAGAAGGAGAAGGGGAGAGGGAGGGAGGGTCCGGGCTGGTTCAGGGAAGCGGTGCGGGTCTGTGGGGGCCGCAGGGCGACTTGCAGCCTGCCCCTCGGAGGCCGGGCCCCTGTCCGGAGGTGGATGGTCCAGGGTCTGCCCCGCTTCCCTCCTGTCGGGGCCCTGCCCCTCCCGGGGCCGCCGCGCTCCCTTCGGGGCCAGAATCGGGGCGGGGGTCCGTCTTCGGGGACGCCTGGCTTCTCCTCCTCCCCGCTGGGGGCCACTGGGCGACCCCGGGCCCCCGGACACCCCCCACCACGGGGCTCTCCAACACGCAGCCCGGACCCGGCGGCCCACAATGAGGCCGTAAATTAGGAAGCCTTTTCTTCTTCCTGAGACTTCCCATTCAGATCCCAGCGACGCCCCGCTCGGCTCGTCCCCCGCCTCCTGTTGCAAAGGGAGGAGAAAACCGTGAAAAAAAAAAAAAAACACCCCCCCAAACCCACACCCTTCTTTTAGGAGGAGCTCCTAACCCCGGCCTGGGGGGCGGAGGGGGACGAAGAGGATGGGGGTGAAGCTGGAAGGGATCTTTTTTTCCCCCTCCATGTCTCGCCCCGAATTAACTGGCAGTAACTTTGTTAACCAAGTGCGATGTTTCCTTCTGTCGGTCACCGGCCAAGCGGCGACTCCTTTCGGGTCCATCCCCGTCCTTTGGATGGAAACCGTCGCTCCCGGAGAATCGATCCCAAAGGATCGATAACGGCCCCCTGGAGAATCGCTCGGACAGGCGGAGGGTTTGCATTTAACACCCCAAACCACAAGCAGTTAAAATCATCATCATCACGGGATTTGTTAAGCGTTTACTATGTGCCAAGCACTGTTCTGAGCGCTGGGCTGGGGGGGGGGATACAAGGTCATCAGGTTGTCCCACTCGGGGCTCCCAGTCTTCATCCCCATTTTCCAGATGGGGTCACTGATTCCCAGAGAAGTGAAGCGACTGGCCCGAAGTCACCCAGCTGACCAGCGGCGGGGTCGGGATTAGAACCCGCCACCCCGGCTCCTCATCCCGGGTTCTTTCCACTGAGCCGCGTTGCTTCTCGTAATAATTATTATTAAGTCTCAAAGTGATGGTGGTGGTGATATCTGCTAAGCGCTTACTACGTGCCACGCACTGTTCTAAGCGCTGGGAAACCCCGCTCTGAGTTGGACCTCTGTGCCATCCGACCCCAAATCGGATGGGGGGGGGGGGGGGCGGAAGGACGCGCCCCCCCCCCCGACCCCCTTCCCCTCTCTGGTCCTTCTGAAAGATCCCTGGGGAAGTTTTCCCTCTCCACCGCCTTGCAACCCCATGCTGCTTTTACTCACTGTTCAGACGCCGCACATCCTCGGCGCAAACGCTCCCCAGGCTCAAGCTATTTCAATTAATGGAGAAATAAAGCGTGTGTGTGTGTGTGAGAGAGAGAGAGAGGAAGGAAAGGTCCACCAAACAAGGCTCGGGGAAAGAGGGGGGTTGGTCCTCCACGTGATGAGCCACCGGACCCGCCAATTACATTTTATTCCCTCCCAAGGGAAAAGCGCAAACCCGGCAGGCGTCCTGGAGGAGTCCTTTTCTCATCTCGGCCCCATTTCCACCCCGAAAGCTTCCCCTCTCACTTTGGAGTTTAAATGGGGTGCCTTTAAGCGCTTAATAAGTGACGGTGGTGGTCTTCATTCAGCGCTGATTCTGAGCCGAGCACCGTCCTGAGCGCTGGGGGGTGGATCCAGGCAAATGGGGTGGGACCCGGTCCCCGTCCCCACGTGGGGCTCACGGTCTCCATCCCTCAGGGGGAAACTGAGGCCCAGGGAAGTGAAGCCACTTGCCCAGGGTCACGCAGCAGACCAAGGGGCAGGGCGGGATTGGAACCCAAGACCTTCCGACTCCCAGCCTGCTCTGGCCGATTAAGTCAACGCTGCTTCTCCAAAAATGTCCCCCGGGGGGGGGGGAAATCGAACCCAGGTCTCTCCCGTGACTTACTACCGTCCCAACGGGGAGCTAAGCACTGTTCTAAGCGCTGGGGGAGGTGGGTTGGGCACAAGGTAGTGAGGTTACCCCCCCCCCCGTGGGGGGCTCGCAGCCTTCACCCCATTTTCCGGGTGAGGTCCCGGAGAAGCGAAGCGGCTTGCCCCAGGTCCCCCGGCCGTCGGAGGCGGGATTAGAACCCACGACCTGGGACTATAAGTATAATAATTTCGGTATTCGTGAAGGACTTACTCTGTGCCGAGCACTGTTCTAAGCGCTGGGTAGATACCAGGTCATGAGGCGCTCCCCCGTCTTCATCCCCATTTTCCAGATGAGGTCCCCGAGGCCCAGAGAAGTCAAGCGACTGGCCCCAAGTCACCCAGCTGACAAGCGGCGGAGCCAGGATTAGAACCCGCGACTTCGGACTCCCAAGCCCGGGCTCTTGCCACTGAGCTGGTCGCGCCCCCCGCAGTCGTCCTCCGTCCCGGAGCAGATCCCTATTTTATCTTGATGATGCTGTTGTCTTGTTTTATTCTGCTTTGCTGTCTCCCCCCGCCCCCTTGATTCATTCATGCAGTCGTCTTTATTGAGCGCTTACCCTGTGCGGAGCACCGTCCTAAGCGCCTGGAATGGACAAATCGGCCACAGATAGAGACCGTCCCTGCCCTTGGACGGGCTTACGGTCCAATGGAGCCCGAGGTTGGGCAGGCAGGGTCTCTACCTGCTGCCCGATTGTAGACTCCAAGCGCTCAGCGCAGTGCTCAGCACAGGGTCAGCGCTCCAGAAAGACGATTGGAAGAACGAATGAGTGAATCCCGGTGCAGCCCCGGGACCGTCCGAGGAGGGTCGAGGAAGAGGGAGGGAAGAGCCGCCGCCGCCGCTGCTTCTTCTTCTTCTTCTTCTTCTTCCTCCTCCTCCTCCTCCCCCGCCCCAGGCGAGCACCGTTGCCAAGGCAACGTCCCGGGCCCGGTACCTACTTGGCGATGGCGATGGGTCCGTGGCTAGGGCCCCGGCATGGGGGCCCGGGCCGGCCGGCGGGCCTCCCGCATGGGCAGCAGCCGGAGGGCGACGGCGACGACGAGGTCGAGGAGGAGCAGGGACCGTCCCGAGCGGTGGGAGGGAGAGAGCGGTGCGAGAGAAGGGAGAGGGGTGCGAGAGAAGGGAGGGAGGTGCAAGAGAGGGGGGAGAGAGGTGCAAGAGAGGGGGGAGAGAGGTGCAAGAGAGGGGGGAGAGAGGTGCAAGAGAGGGGGGAGAGAGGTGCAAGAGAGGGGGGAGAGAGGTGCAAGAGAGGGGGGAGAGGGGTGCAAGAGAGGGGAGAGAGGGGTGCAAGAGAGGGGAGAGAGCGGTGCAAGAGAAGGGAGAGAGTGGTGCAAGAGAAGGGAGAGAGTGGTGCAAGAGAAGGGAGAGAGGTGTAAGAGAAGGGAGAGAGGTGTAAGAGAAGGGAGAGAGGTGCAAGAGAAGGGAGAGAAAGGAGAGAAGTGCAAGAGGAGAGAGCGGTGTAAGAGAAGGGAGAGAGCGGTGTAAGAGAAGGGAGAGAGCGGTTTAAGAGATGGGAGAGAGCGGTTTAAGAGATGGGAGAGAGCGGTTTAAGAGATGGGAGAGAGCGGTTTAAGAGAAGGGAGAGAGCGGTTTAAGAGAAGGGAGAGAGCGGTTTAAGAGAAGGGAGAGAGCGGTGTAAGAGAAGGGAGAGTGGTGTAAGAGAAGGGAGAGAAGTGCAAGACAGGAGAGAGTGGTGTAAGAGAAGGGAGAGAGGTGCAAGAGAAGGGAGAGAGGTGCAAGAGAAGGGAGAGAGGTGCAAGAGAAGGGAGAGCGGTGCAGGACAGGAGAGAGTGGTGAAAGAGAAGGGAGAGCGGTGTGCGAAGGGAGAGAGCGGTGTGAAAGAGGAGAGAGGTGTGAGGGAAGAGAGAGCGGTGTAAGACAGGAGAGAGCGGTGCAAGAGAAGGGAGAGAGCGGTGTGTGAAGAGAGCGGTATGCGAAGGGAGAGAGCGGGGTGTGAAGAGAGCGGTATGCGAAGGGAGAGAGCGGGGTGCCAGGGGAGAGAAGGGTGTAGGACAGGAGAGAGCGGTGTGAGAGAGGAGAAAGCGGGGTCCGAGAAGGGAGAGAGCTGTGGAAGAGAGCGGTGGAAGAGAAGGGAGAGAGCAGTGTGTGAAGAGAGCGGTGTGCGAAGGGAGAAAGATGTGCGAGAGAAGACAGCGCTGTGCGAAGGGAGAGAGCGCTGTGCGAGAAGGGAGAGCGGTATCAGGGGAGAAAGATGTGCGAGAGGAGAGAGAGCGCTGGGCGATGAGGGAGAGAGTGGGGTGCGAGAAGAGAGAGCGCTGTGCGAGAGGAGAGAGCGCTGTATGAAGGGAGCGGTGCAAGAGAGGAGAGAGCGCTGTGCGAGAGGAGAGAGCGCTGTGCGAAGGGAGCGGTGCAAGAGAGGAGAGAGTGCTGTGCGAGGAGAGCGCTGTGCAAGAGGAGAGAAGGGTGTAAGAGAAGAGAGCGCTGTGCGAGTAGAGAGAGCGCTGTGCAACAGGAGAAAAGGGGTGTAAGAGAAGAGAGCGCTGTGCCAGGAGGAGAGAGCGCTGTGTGAGAAGAGAGAAGGGTGTAAGAGAAGAGAGCGCTGTGCGAGAAGAGAGAGCGCTGTGCGAGAAGAGAGAAGGGTGTAAGTGAAGAGAGCGCTGTGCGAGAAGACAGAAGGGTGTGCGAGGAGAGAGCGCTGTGCGAGAGGAGAGACAGCGCTGTGCGAGAGGAGAGACAGCGCTGTGCGAGAGGAGAGACAGCGCTGTGCGAGACGAGAGACAGCGCTGTGCGAGACGAGAGACAGCGCTGTGCGAGACGAGAGAAGGGTGTAAGTGAAGAGAGCGCTGTGCGAGAAGAGAGAAGGGTGTGCGAGGAAAGAGCGCTGTGCGAGAGGAGAGAAGGGTGGAAGAGAAGAGAGCGCTGTGCGAGGAGGAGAGAGCGCTGTGCGAGAGGGGAGAGCGAGCGCTGAGTGAAGAGTAGGCGGGGGGGGGGAAGAGCGCTGTGTGAGGAGCGCGCTGTGCAGGAGCGAGCGAGCGCGCGCGCGCCCTGGGTCCGGCGACAGCTGGGGTCTGGGCAGTCGGCGCGCCGGGCGGCCGGGGCTGCAGACGGCCAGGGAGCGGCGGAGGGCGGCTATGAGGGAGGGACGGACGGACGGAGGGAGGCAGGGACGGACGGAGGCAAGGAGGGAGGGGGAACGGGGAGGGGGGGGGTGTGTCTGCGCGCGCCTGGGCGGAGCGTTGTGGCGAGGGGCGGCCGGGACACCGCATCCCGCGCGCTCCCCGCTCTCGGAACGTCATTTATGCCCCCGCGCCAGAGAGCGCTCGGAATGCGCGACGTCAATGGTGACGTCACGGGACGCCCACGTCACCGCCCCCGCGAGCGCGCGCGACCCCCCCCTCGGAGGAGGCCGCGCATGCGCGCGCCGGCCCGCTGGCCAAGCCCGGCCTCGCCGAGGCGGGGACGACGACAAACGGGCTTCCCCGGCTCCTCCCTCCTTCCCCCCCCCCCCGCCCGTCAACGGGACGGCGCCGCCCGGGATCCCTCGGGGGGGGGGGGGGCGGGGGGAAGAGGGCGGCCGCTAGACGACGCCGGGGAAATATTTTCCTCACGTGGTGGGGGCGGGGAGCGGCGCGGGGCGGGCTGACGTCACGGGCGACGTCGGCGCGGCCTCGGCCAATGGGGAGCGAGCGGGCCGGGCCGGCGGCCGTTGACGCACGGGGGGCGCGTGACTGACGCACGCCCCGACGCTAAATTTAGCCCTTGGCCTGAGGCCTTGTCGGGCTTGGGCCTCTTCCTGCGCCCTCCCTTCCCCCCGCTCCTTCCAAATAAAGGCGTGGGATCGTATTTTTAGCCCCGTGGGAGCGGTGGCCTCCTCCCCCGGGACCAGCCCCCTAATAATAATGTTAGTATTTGTTAAAGCGCTTACTATGTGCAGAGCACTGTTCTAAGCGCTGGGGGAGACACAGGGGAATCAGGTGGTCCCACGTGGGGCTCCCAGTCTTCATCCCCATTTTCCAGATGAGGGAACTGAGGCCCAGAGAAGTGAAGTGACTCGCCCACAGTCACCCAGCTGACAAGGGGCAGAGCTGGGATTCGAACCCATGACCTCTGACTCCAAAGCCCGGGCTCTTTCCACTGAGCCACGCTGCTTCTCATTCAGTTGTCTCTCTTTGTTGCTGGGTTGGCCATGCCCAGCGCTTAGGGCAGTGCTCTGCACAGAGGAAGCGCTCAATAAATACGATTAAATGAGTGGTGGCTGTTGGGCGCCTATTCTGGGCATTGCACTGGGCTAAGCGTGTGGCGGGGACAGTTAGGCACCGGTCAGGCCCTGCCCAACTAGGGCTCACGGTCTAGAGGAGGGGAAATAGACGACACTCTGTGCAGAGCACTGGGCTAAGCGCTTGGCATGTCCAGTTTGGCACCGGACAGTCCCTGCCCAACTAGGGCTCACGGTCTAGAAGAGGGGAAATAGACGACACTCTGTGCAGAGCACTGGACTAAGCGCTTGACACGTCCAGTTTGGCACCAGGTAGACACAATCCCTGCCCAACAACGGGCTCACAGTCTAGAGGAGGGGAAATAGACGACACTCTGTGCAGCGCACTGGGTTAAGAGCTTGGCGTGCACAGTTTGGCACCAGATAGAGACAATCCCTGCCCAACAACGGGCTCACAGTCTAAACCGGGGAGACAGACAACAATACAAATAATAATGGTATTTGTTAAGCGCTTACTATGTGCAAAGCACTGTTCTACTCGCTGGGCGGTGGTGATACAGTTGGACAATCCCTGCCCAATAAGGGGCTCCCAGTCTTAGAAGGGGGAGACAGACAACAAAACACGTCGACAAGCATCACTACCATCAGCATAGATAAATAGAATCATAGATGTATAACAATAATAATAATAACGTTGGTATTTAAGTGCTTACTATGTGCCGAGCACTGTTCTAAGCGCTGGGGGAGATACAGGGTCATCAGGTTGTGCCCCGTGAGGCTCACAGTCTTCATTCCCATTTCACAGATGAGGGAACTGAGGCACCGAGAAGTGAAGTGACTTGCTCAAAGTCACACAGCTGACAGGTGGCAGAGCCGGGATTAGAACCCGACTCCTAAACCCGGGCTCTTTCCACCGAGCCACGCTGCTTCTATATACACATCATTAATAAAATAGAGTAATAGACATGTACAAATATACACAAGTGCTGTGGGGAGGGGAAGGGAGTCGGGGCGATGGGGAGGGGAGGAGGAGCAGAGGGAAAGGGAGGGCTCAGTCTGGGAAGGCCTCCTGGAGGAGGTGCCAAACAGTGTTCTAAGCGCTGAGGTAGATGCAAAGCACTCAGGTTGTCCCACCTGGGGGGGTCGCCGTCTTAATCCCCATTTTACAGATGAGGGAACTTTTTTGTTGTTGTCTGTCTCCCTCCCTTTTAGACTGCGAGCCCGTTGTTGGGTCGGAATTGTCCCTCTCTGGTGCCGAATTGTACTTTCCAAGCGCTTAGTCCAGTGCTCTGCACAGAGTAAGCGCTCAAGGAATACGATCGAATGAATAAACTGAGGCACAGGAGCTGGGTAGTGTATGTGTGTGAGTGTCTGGAGAGAAAATTATGATTATTATGGTCTTTGTTAAGCGCTTACTATGTGCCAGGCCCTGTGGGTTTAGTAGCAGTAATAGTATTCGTGTTTCAATCATTCATCCATCCATCCATCCATTCATTCATTCAATAGTATTTATTGGACGCTGACAGTGTGCAGAGCACCGGAATAAGACCCCTTGGGAGTCTACCATATAATCGTATTGAGTGTTGACTACGTGCAGAGCACTGGACTAAACGCTTGGGAGAAAGCGGTGCTCAATGGAAAGAGCACGAGCTTGGGAGTCAGAGGTCATGGGTTCGAATTCCGGCTCTGCCCCTTGTCAGCTGTGTGACTGTGGGCAAGTCACTTCACTTCTCTGTGCCTTAGTTACCTCATCTGTAAAATGGGGATGAAGACCGTGAGCCTCACATGGGACAACCTGATTACCCTGTATCTACCCCAGCGCTTAGAACAGTGCTCTGCACATAGTAAGCGCTTAACAAATATGTTATAATTAAACTGTGTAATCGTATTGAGTGCCTACTGCGTGCAGGGCACCGGACTCAGCTCTCGGGAGTGTACGGTACAATCGTATTTATTGAGTGTCTGCTGTGTTCAGAGCACTGGGAGAAGCGCTCAGGACTGTACGATATAAGCATATTTATTGAGCGCTTACTGTGCGCAGAGCACCGACCTAAGCCCTTGGAAGTGGATGATATAAGCAGCGTGGCTCAGTGGGAAGAGCCCGGGCTTAGGAGTCAAAGGTCATGGGTTCTAATCCCGGCTCCGCCACCTGTCAGCTATGTGACTTTGGGCAAGTCATTTCACTTCTCGGTGCCTCAGTGACCTCATCTGTAAAATGTGAGGCTCACGCGGGACAACCTGATGACCCTGTATCTACCCCAGCGCTTAGAACAGTGCTCGGCACATAGTAAGCGCTTAACAAATACCAACATTATTATTATCATATTTGTGTAGAGCGCTGGAGGTGTGATTATAATTGTATTTATGGAGTGCTTGCTCTGTGAAGAGCACTGGACTAAGCAATTGGGCGTGTATGATGTAACTGTATTTATTGAGCGCTTACCGTGTGCAGAATACTGGACTAAGCGCTTGGGAGAGTACAATATAATCGTATTTTAGTGAGTGCCGCTAACTGTGTGCAGAACAGTGGACTAAGCGCTTGGGAGAGTACAATATAATCGTATTTTAGTGAGTGTCGAGTGTGCGTAGGGGAGTGGACTAAGCGCTTGGGAGTGTACGACGTGATCGTCTTGGAGTGCTTACGGTGTGCAGAGCACTGGACTAAGCGTTCGGGAGAGCACCCTGGAACAGAATTGGTTGCGGAGTGTCTGCGGGGACCAACGCACTGTACTAAATGCTTGGGAAAATACAACGGAAGGAAATGATACCTTCCCGGCCTATAAGATCCCTAAAACCTGAGCGGGAACACGGAAATCTTTACAAATCGAATAATCAGAATTTTTTAAGAAATCGAATTCACGTCCATAAGCGATGAGGTGAAGCCTATCTATAAATACAGAAACGCTAGAGATGGCTGGTGGGTAGATGCGATGGTAAATTATTGGGAAAGACTGCTGTGTGAGGAGGGGGATGAGTGTCTCAGGAGGATTTGTTACTCAGGAGGAGGCGTGCCCTGGGCCGTCTGGGTGTGTGTTTGTATCAGCTGCCGGTGAGTGTGTCTTGGGGGTGGATTTATGTCAGAAAGGGGTTGTATAGAGAATCTGTGTGGTCTTGGGAAGAGGGGCAGGAGGGTGTATTTTGGGAAGATTTTGGAGGGGGTGTGAGGGCAGGAGGGTGTATTTTGGGAAGATGATGGAGGGGGATGTGTGGGGCAGGAGGGTGTATTTTGGGAAGATTTTGGCGGGGGGTGTGGGGCAGGAGGGTGTATTTTGGGAAGATTTTGGAGGAGGGTGTATGGGTGTCTGTGCCTCCCTGGGCCGGAGGGAAGGCAGGAAGAGGTGGGCACCGGCGAGGCTCCAGCGGGGGTGGAGAAGGAGCGGGTGAGTGGCCAGGCCGGGGCCACCTCCACTTCCTGGCGGCGGGGATCCCCCCGGCAGGACGTCATGGAGGAGCAGAGGCGGTGACAGGCCTCCACTCCTCCCGCCTTCGCATCGCGGGGCAGCCCCGGCCGCCGCTCGCTCGGCAGCTTTCCCCAGTGAGTCACCACTTTCCCCAACCCCTCCGGGGCCTGCCTCGCCACAGGTCGGGCCCCTCGGCCTCTGCCAGGCTGGTGCCCGGGTAGAGAGCGGCGCCACAACTGCTAAACCCAAACTCCTTGTGCCCAGAGGGGGCCGGAAGCTCCATCAGGGAGCGAAGGCTTCGGGGCCTAGTTGGCAGCCCGTGAGTCCCGGCCACGGGCCTGTCCCGCCTGCCCGGCCTCTCGGGGATGACCCGGCCAAGGCCCCGTCCCTCCGCCTCCTCGAGGGGCCGTGCCTTGGACCGACGGACTAGCGGAGCTCCCTGAGAGTCGGGAGGACCCGGGTTCTAATTCCGGCTCCGCCACTTGTCTGCCGGGTGACCCGGGACAAGTCACTTCTCTATGCCTCGGTCGCCTCAGCCGTCAAGTTGGGATGAAGACCGTGAGCCCCACGTGGGACAGGGACTGGGTCCGATCCTATTTGCTTGGATCCACTCCAGCCCTTAGGACAGTGCCTAGCACATAGTAAGGGCTTAACAAATACCGTTATTACTACTGTTACGTGGCTTAGTGGAAAGAGCCCGGGCTTGGGAGTCAGAGGGCGTGGGTTCTCATCCCGGCTCTGCCACTTGTCAGCTGTGTGACTTGGGGCAAGTCACTTTTCTTCTCTGTGCCTCGGTTCCCTCATCTGTCAAATGGGGATTGATAATAATAATAATGTTAGTATTTGTTAAGCACTTACTAAGTGCAGAGCACTGATCTAAGCGCTGGGGGAGATACAGGGTAATCACGTTGTCCCACGTGAGGCTCACAGTTAATCCCCATTTTACAGATGAGGCACAGAGAAGTGAAGTGACTTGCCCACAGTCACACAGCTGACGAGTGGCAGAGCCGGGATGAGAACCCACGCCCTTTACACTTTACACTGAGCCACGCTGCTTCTCCGATTAAGACTGTCAGCCCCACGTGGGACACCCTGATTACCTTAAATCGACCCCAGTGCTTAGAACAGTGCCGGGCACATAGTAAGCGCTTAACAAATACAATTATTATTATTATTATTATATTATTTCTACCAGAGTTTAGGACCGGAGGACTGAACTGCTGTAGAAATCGAAACGTCGGTCCAAGGCCCCCAGCCCCACCCATCCCTGCCAAGCTCCCACTGTGGGCAGGACAGATTCTTTCCTTTCTCACCCTCGGGCAGGGCTCCCACCCCACGTCCCGGCCTGTGAGTCCGAACCCGCCGGGCAAAGCGGGAAAGGCCACACAAGCCCGTGATACGGAGAAAGTGACAGACAAAACTCCTCCCTGGGTGGAATCGCACCCATCCCCCCCCCACCATCCTCATCCCCCCTACTTGTCCTTGTGAGGCGATGACTTTCGGTGCAATCCCTGGGAAGCCAGACTCCTTCCCTGACCCACTGGGGAGCGGGCTTGGCATGTTGGCATAGCCCACTGGGTTTTCCGAAACCACCTCTGGCCCAGTCCCACTCTGAGGTGTGCAGAATCAGCACATCAGCCCGGTTTCCAGTGAACTTGGGCGTCTTGGGGAAGTTGAGTATTCCCGTGTAACTGCCGCTCCCTTGGCCTTTCCTCTCCCATTCCATTGGGAAACCTCAGGCTAGACTGGTCTCTACCGGAGCCCAGCCGGGTTGGGAAGAACGGGACCCCCGGCAAATGGCAACCTGCCTGGTTGGCTCTGGTGTTCAGCCCCCTGGGGCTGCGTTTTTTTCTTCTTTTTATGGCATTTGTTAAGCACTTACTATGTGCCGCACACTGCACTAAGCGCGGAGTAGATCCGAGCTAATCAGTTGGGACCCAGGTCGTGTCCCATGTAGGGTTCACAGTTTGAATCCCCATTTTACAGATGAGGTCACTGAGGCACAGAGAAGTGAAGTGCCCAAGATCACAGAGCAGACAAGGGGTGGGGTAGGGATTAGAACCCAGGTCTTTCTGACTTCCAGGCCCCGGGTCTATCCGCTTAGACCACGCCGCGGGCTGCAGTGGGGATTGGGTAGAGTGAGCGGATACTTCGCTGCCCGCCCTTTGAAACACTTGGGCTATAATCGATTTCTCCCTCCTTCACCTCTTCCTAAGAAAGATTTCCAATGGCATTTAGGTATTTCCTAGGTAATTCAGGTTATGCTGTTATCGCCTAGAAGATTTTCCTAAAACTACTCTGAGTGCTTTTGAGAGTGTCGTCTGTTACAGGTTTTAAAGAGTCTGTGGATTTGTTTGTGCAAGATAGTTAAACTTTCCGATCACCTACGGAGTCCACATTTTTGAATACACAATAATGCCATTTAAAAAGGCTGAATGCTGTGCTTTTTCAGTCGTGATATTTGCGTGCTCATCGGGCGCGATGCTTCGCGCTAAGCTCCCGAGGAACAGCGTGGTCCAGTAGGCCTGGGAGCCAGGAGACCTGGGTTCAAATCCTAGCCCTGCCACTTGCCTGCTCTGTGACCTTGGGCAATTTCTCTGGGCCTCAGTTCTCTCATCTCTATAATGGGGATTAAATATCCGTTCTCCCTCTTACTTAGACCGTGAGTCCCCGATGAGTTAGGAAGTGTATCTGATTGATGGCAGTGTACCCACTCCAGTGCTTTGCACATAAGTGCTAAACAAATACTATTATTACAATTATTATTATGAAGTTCAAACACAAGGGACAAATTATCGAGAGCAGGGATCGTGTGTAGGAACACTAAGGCTGAGCACAGCGCACTGCACAGAGTGGGTGCTCAGTAAATGCTATTGAGGGAGGAGAATGGGGGGCGGTTGAAGGAAAGGGAACTGCACCAATGAGACAGGATGGGGGTGTGTTTCCTTGGGCCCCCATCCAGCCCTGGCCTCTTGCCCAGACTTACCCATACACAAAGAACCACTTCTCTCCTGCTTTCCAAACCACAAAGCTCCCTTCCTGTTTGACCTTTCCAATGCAGCGTAAGGGCCACCTCTTCCAGGAAGTTTTCCCTGAACACCTTACTCATTCTCCAGGTCGCCACTGAAGTCCCTAACCCATTCTCCTCCTAAACTCATCCCGATCATTTATACGAGTCTGTCGATGATCCAACTCGGCTCTTGAATCCCGAGTCGGAGCTCCCAGGTGGCCGGGGAAGGTTCTGCTCTCTAAACGGGCCCTAGGACAGAAGTCAGGTTAAGAGGCGAGGTGGGGCGATGGAAAGACCGTACGCCTGGAAGTTGGAGGCCTGGGTTCTGTGCCTGAGTCACTCTACCCCCGGGGCGTTAGTTTCCCAATCTGTGAAATGGGAATGATGATAACACTTGCCCCATCCTACCTCCGAGAGATGTTGTGAGATAAAATGAGATCGCGTGAAAGTCCTCAAGAGAAATAGTCACTGTAAAAATTCAAGGTATTATTCTGACTGTTTCGCTTCCACACTTACCGGGGATGGAAAGAATATTGTGCGAATAAGTGTCACTGCAACTTTTGTAGTTTTTTCTTCTGGATGAAAAGCATAAGGGCCACCGTTATATCCGCCTTTCAAGCAGAGGTGAGGGATACTCCTCTTCCAGGGCATAAATGGTGGCCCAGAGCCCTGAAAGAAATCTAAGTATCAATTTCTCAATCCATCCATCGATGGTATTTATTGAGCTCTTACTCTGTACAGCGCACTCTACCCCACCCCTTCCCACACACTGATCATCACAGGACTAGGTAGGGCAGCGAAATCAATCCGAGCACTGTACCAAGCGCTTGGGCGAGAACGCTAGAATTAGCAGACACCTCCCCTGCCCATAATGAGCTTACCATCTAGAGGGGGAGGCAGACATTAATATGAATAAATGAGTAATTTATAATGGATAACTTAAAGATCGGTACAAAAGGGCTACGGGTCTGGGGCAGATGTCAGATGTGGGATGTGTGGAGCTCACCCAAACCCAAGTCGTAATTTCTCTTTTGGTGATTTGGGAGGCAAACTCTCTCAGGCCTATGGTTCATCCCCAATGGCCAAGGAATCAGGGAGTTCAATGCGTGTTTACTATAGGATATTGGTGTCCCCTAGTGGGAGGGAAGAGTTAGTGCTTAAAATGTCAATTTTCTTATTACGAGAGGCCAGAAAATTCACAAGAAGATCTAATTTTTTAGCTTTAACGAGAGACAACATTGTCTTTTTAAAATCAGGAGTTTCTCTCTTCCTTGGAGTGGCACCTACTGTGAATGAAGACACTCCTTATTAAGGTTGTAAAAAAGCTCTCATTCTTACCTTGTTTTCCCTCACCCCGCACTTTCCGGGTCACCTTCAACGTCAAACCGCTTTGTTTCTCTCTATAAAATGGCTTTCTCACTCTTCATTTCTGTCAGGGTGCCCCCTTACCGGGAAGCGACTTGGAAGGGCCTCAGAAAGCCAACTAATAATAGGAATTATGGTATTTGTTAAGCGCTTACTATGTGCCAGACACTGTACTAAGCGCTGGAGGTACTGTACTGAGCACTGGAGTCCAAAGCTGCTCATTTGGGAGCATTCCTAAGGCTTGTCCCTTGGGGATCATCATCACTGTTATCATTATCTGTATTTATTGAGGGCATACTGTGTGTGGAGCCTTCTGTCAGGCTCTTGGGAGCATTCAATAAAAGTCGTCGCAGTCCCTTACCCACGAGGAGGTTGCCCACAAGGGCTACTGGAAGCAAGAGGAAACAACCTAGCTGTGTGACTCTGGGCCAGTCACTTAACTTCTCTGTGCCTCAGCGACCTCATCTGGAAAATGGGCATCAAG
Organism: Ornithorhynchus anatinus; assembly: GCF_004115215.2. Classification (NCBI taxonomy): domain Eukaryota; kingdom Metazoa; phylum Chordata; class Mammalia; order Monotremata; family Ornithorhynchidae; genus Ornithorhynchus; species Ornithorhynchus anatinus. The sequence goes on from NC_041751.1 coordinate 1,329,072, forward strand.
ACTGTGAGCCCCAAATGGGGGAACCTGATTACCTTGTATCCTCCCAGCACTTAGAACAGTGCTCTGCTCATAGTAAGCACTTCATTTATTGCCATTGTTCTTGTCTGTCTGTCTCCCCCGATTAGACTGTAAGCCCGTCATAGGGCAGGGACTATCTCAATCTGTTACCGATTTGTACGTTCCAAGCGCTTAGTAGAGTGCTCTGCGCCTAGTAAGCGCTCAATAAATACTATTGAATGAATGAATGAATGAATGAACAAATGCCATTATTATTATTATTATGTGGTTTGGAGAAATAGGAGAGGAATAAGTATCGAGCAGTATTTGGCTTACTCTTTTGGGCCGAGACTTGAAAGATGAGGAACACCTATCTATTAATCCCAGGTTTATTCAACCGGAAGCTCCAGAGCAACACCGTCGTGGCGGGGCTTGAAGGCATGGCATAGTGGCACGTGCCACAGATGCTCTCCCAACCTGAGAGCAGGGAGGAAAGAGGGCAGAGGGAAGGAGAAGGAGAAGGGGGTGCTGATAATGCCAGATTTCCACATTCTTTCTCAGATCTGTTCAGCTAGGAATTGAGGGGAAGACAGGGATGAGGATGTTGCTCCTGGGAAGGTGGTGAGGGCCCAAACTCTTGCCCCACTCATTCACCCTCCCGTACCCTTCCTGGATCCGGCCTGCAAGGAATTCCAGCAGGGCTAATTGTGGGGGTGGGGAAGCAATGACTCCCCCCGGCTTCGAAGCCTTATTGAAGGCACATCTCCAAGAAGCCCTCCTTTCCTCTTCTTCCACTCCTTCCTGGGTCGCCCCGGCTGGCTCCCTTTCTTCATCCCGCTCTCACAGCCCCACGGCACTTAGGTATATATCTGTCATTTTATTTATCTATATTAATGTCTGTCTCCTCCTCTAGACTGTAAGCGCATTTATTGGTATATTGTATGCTCCCAAGCGCTTAGAATAGAGCTCTGCACACACTAAGTGCCCAATAAATACAATTAAATGAATGAATGAGGCGCAGTCCAGAGTGGATCCAGTACTCTGAGAATAGCAGGTTTGCCCAAGGGATGCTCTGGGGACCCAGATCTGCCAGAAATGCAGAAGTGATTTCACAGGAGATAAAAGTGGAGAGGGAAAGGAGGAAGTCATTTTATCTTATCACTGGATCCACTCTCAGAGGTGTGTGTGTTGGGGGGGGGGCGGGGGCTGCTGAGCTCCATGGGTTTTCCCACCTGTGCTCTGTGTTCCCCAGATTTAAAAAAAAATCTCCTCCAAGTGGTCTTCCCCAACTTCCTCTTCTCCCACACCCTTCTGCATCGACCTTGAGCTAGGATTTGCATCCTTTATTCACCCCAACCTCAGCCCTACAGCTCTTCTGTCTGTACCCATAATTTATTTATATTACTGTCTCTCCCCCTCTAGGCTGAAGCTCATGGTGGGCAGGGAATGGGTCTGTTTATGGTTATATTGTACTCTTCCAAATGTTCAGTTCAGTGTTCTGCACACAGCGTTCAATAAATACGATTGAATCAACGAAGGAATGATATCTGTTATATTGTACTCGCCCGGCCGCACAGTAAATGCACAATAAAAACGAATGATTCTCCAGGGGTCAGGATCACTGTTTCAAGGGAGGGCTGGGGGAAGAGCAGATGATGAATGTCATTGTGGCAAAGCTGAGACCCCACTCCTCCCAACAGCAGTGTGGTCTAGTGGATAGAGCCTGGGCCTGGGTGTCAGAAGGCCCTGGGTTCTAGTCCCGGCCCTGCCACTTGTCTGCTGTGTCCTTAGGCAAGTCACTTCACTATGCTTCAGTTACTCCACCTAAAAAATGGGGATTAAGACCGTGAGCCCTATGAGGGACAGGGACCGTGACCAGCCTGATCTGCTTGGATCTACCCCAGCGCTTAGTACGGTGACTGGCACATAGTAAGTTTCTAACAGATACCATAAAAACAAACAAACAAAAAGGCACATGAGAGCCACGCTGGCAGAGTTGGAACGGAAGCTCAGAGCCCTGACCCTCTCCTGGAGGTGGTCAGCATGATATTATGGGTCGTCACTGTTCCTCCCTTTAGATCCTCCTCCCTCAGTTCCAGCAGGTAAAATCTCGGGGTACAGGATTGGAGAGAGGAACCTGGATAGATATTAATGTCTGCCTTCCTCTCTAGACTGCAAGTTCGTTGTGGGTAGGGAATGTGTCTATTGATTTACTGTACTTTCCCAAGCACCTGATACAGTGTTCTGCACACAGTAAGCGTCAGTAAATATAGTTGAATTGAATCGAATAGACGCTTGGCCTTCACCAACCACTAAGCCCGGGGATGGAACAAAAGTGAGTCAGGGACTGAGGCTGGTATTTATACATTCAGCCCCGGTCATCAGCCAATCAATCAAACACATTTACTGTGTGCAGAGCATTGAACTAAGTGCTCGGAAGAGACAGCCAGTCAATTGAATTTACTGAGTGTTTATTATGTGCAGAACACTGTACTAAGCGTTTGGGAGAGTACACCAGAATGAGCAGACACATTCTGTAGTTGGTATACACATTCCCTGCCACAAGGAGCTCACAGTCTAGAGGGGGAGATGTTAAAATAAATTACAGGTGTGTACGTGAGTGCCGTGGGGCCGAAGGTGGGGTGAATAGCAAACACTTAACGGGGACAGATCCAAGATGCAGAAGTGAGAGGGAGAGGCTCCGTCTTCTTGTAGATTCCAGCCACAAAGACCTGAGTTCAGCCCCAGAGCAGCCTCTCTCCTCAATGCCCCTTGGTTGGCAAATACAAATAATCTGGAGGGTCGTCAGGATGTAAGACTCCTAACTGGAGAAAAACACAAAGGTTACGGAATCATAGACGTTTTTAGGTTTGGGGCCATATTCCTCACAGATAATGAGGCAGCGGGAACTAGGGGAAAGAGCCGAGGCCTGGGAGTTAGAGGTCCTGGCTTCTAACCCCAGCTCTGCCACTTGACTGCTGGGTGACCTTGGGTGAGTCACTTCACTTCTCTGGGCCTCAGTTACCGCATCTGTAAAATGGGGATTGAATTCCTGTTCTCTCTCCTACTTATATTGGGAGCCCCATGTGGGACAGGAGCCATGTCGAACCTGATAATCTTGTAGCTAGCCCGGTGCTTAGTAAAGCTCTTGGCATAGAGTAAGCACTTAACGAATACCACAGTTATTATTAATTATTATTGCATTTGCATCCCCACTCTGGCTCTCCTTGGTATTTTCTTGTGCTTTTGGGCTGCCGAAGGGGTGATGCTTTGAGCGACATCAGCAACAGCACCAGTGAGGCATTAACGGGTCGTCCTCTCGGCAGAGGAGGGAAGACCCGGGTCCTGAGACAAAGGCCCAGGGGATAAGTGAGAGGGGGAGAGGAAATGGAAGGAGCTGTCACGGTGAGGGGGCTTCGGGAAAGACCGTGCCAAATTCCTGTCAAAAGTCTTCCAATCCGCTCATCGGCAGAGAAACCATTTTAACATGGAAATAAAGTGCACGAGGAAGTAGTGGTAATAATCTAACTAAAGACAGGGCAGTTCCAGAATTTGGAGCGTTTATGAATTTTGGGTCATTTGAAAACATTAACGCTGGTTCCAGTTTTTAGTTATCTGGTTCCCCAATGAAACCATGTAATTAGTTATTGAATGATTCTGTTTTTTTAACCTAACAAATTTTTCCAGTTGTCATTTCAGATGTTTATAACTCACTGCTGGAAAAAAATACTTCCTGGCATCTGTTCTGAATTATGTTCTCCTGTACAGCCTTCCCAGTTATGCTCTCCTATTTTATCAATTGTTGTGATGAAAATAATAACTCAGATCTACATTCTTTGTCCCATTTAAGTTCTGTAAAATTGAATTATGCCTTCTTTTACTGCTTGCCTACAAATCTGAAGATGAAGTTATAACTGGTCTTCAGTTCATACATTGGAATAAGAAACCATCCCTCTCAATCACTCTCTATTTTCTTATGCTGGGTTGTCTTAGAATCACCAGACTGAATTTTAAGTGGGATTTATTTATTTATGATTAGTTGGGGGTTTTTTAATCGTGTCTTTTCTCTACATTGCAGACACTTCCTAATCTTTGTTTCCTCAAAGTTTCTTTCAGAATTTGTCTTGTATGTTCTGTGAAATTCTACTGAAGCAGGGTTTCATTTGGTGTGCACGGTATCTCATGATACAACCCAATTATGTTCCTTGAAAGTGTGGTTCTATCATGGGGTATTGTTTCCCATAGATGTACGTGTTATAAATTAAACTCCGTTCTAGAATTTCTGGGAAAGAAACGTGAAATTCCCTTACATGCTGTATACTATAATGATAGGCAGCCACTAAACTACGGTTTAATTTTTATTAAAGTAATTTAAAGCATAATTTCTCAATATTAAGTAAATGAGGAGCTGCAGTATGATTATGAATCATTGTAGGAAACTGCGGCGGTAGAAGCTTGTTCTGCTGACTAACATAGTGATTTCTCATCTTTAGCGAAGAATCTGTCCAATTTAAGTTGTATAACAGCTTTCATCTCTTCTTCTTAAAGCACCTTGTAGCAGTCCAGCTCCTCTGACCATATTTGTGCAACTCTGAACTCCTCTCTCCATTAAAAGGTCTCCTCCTTTCAGCGGATTTAGAAGTTCATCCACTTTCCTGAAATGGATGCAAGGCTTTTTAATCCCAAGATTTTAGCAGGCAGAGGAGAAACCGTGACTTCCACTTCATCTGTTTCAACATCTTACAGTGTTTGGATTGCCCAAGTTCAGGGAGGTCCTTGTTGGATAAGGATTTTTCCCAGTAAGATGCAATTAACTCATCGCCACCTGCCTCCCCAATTCAGGAGCAGAGGTCTTTACGATGTCTTGAGGATCTGACACTCTGTGAGCAGCGCTTCCTCAGAGCTTTCTCCAAGATCCCATCCACTGTCTGAAGAAGAAGTGGGGAGGGTTCACTTTCTTGTACCACTGGACCTGAAATTTGGGGTGGGATTGGTCGGGCATGTTGGGCATTTATGAGTGGTTAAAAGCATCAAATTGTGCAGGTTTTACATTTTTCAGTATTAATTTTCTTTCCATCTCAACAGCGCATGGGGCAGAGAAGACCGATGGGCACCTGGCCAAAGTTCAGCTGCTTTTTGCCACCACTGGACTGCTCCCGTGCCTCTGTACCTGGGGATTCACGCTCCTTCCTGGAACTGTCATGATTGATTTTGGGTTTGGGATCATTTGTTGCCCAGGGAGTGGTGGTGTCCCCGCACCTAAACTCTGTTAAAATTGTTACTTGGGGGATTTACCCCCATCTTTCCTGGGGAAATTCCCCTTTGTATATATTAAAAAAAAAAAACTGGAAGAAAGTCATGGCCTCTTCATCCTTTACCCCCATCTGAGAGGGGACTATGAGCTTTACATTTTCTATGCAGCCCTTATCGAGTTGGCGGCTTCCCCTGGTGAATGGGATTCAGAGTGTGTTCCCTAGGAAACAAATCATCGGGAACCCCTCATTCTTAGTGAAGGAATTTATCAAGTGCTCATTATGGGCCCAGCGCTGTGCTAAATGCAAAACGATCCGATCAGACACACAACCCACTCCCTGCCCCGCAAAGGGCTCACATTCTAAGGGGTATGAAGAGCAGATCCCCCTTTGAGAGATGAGGAAATTGAGGGGCAGAGACCCGAGCTCACCCAGCAGGACGGTGACAGAGGTGGGATTAGAACTGGGTCCCCTGAGTCCCAGCCTCATTCGCTTTCCATTAGGCCACGCCGTTTAGAGGCGGCCATGGTGGAGGAAAAGGCTGCTGTTGATTGATCGAGACCATCGATTGATTGTTGGAGTGGCCAGTGGTTGGCCTGCCTAATTTTTAAATCAGCTGTAAAGCTCTTGTGCAGGGGGGTTTAATTAGATTTCATATCCTTCATTTCCCTTAAGCACTAGTTGTTCACCCCACTCCGCTTTTGAACAAATTCATTTCCTCTTTTTGTAATTAATTGGAATATCTGTCTTGCCCTCTAGACCATAAGCTCCTTGTGGGGTCCGCTAGTGGGTCCCAACTCATTTGTACTGTACTCTCCCAAGTGCCTAGTACAGTGCTCGGCACACAAAACGCAGTCGAAAGATACTATCGATTGATTGAAATGTTCTTTTTTTTATAATAGCTGTCTATAGTATAACAAGGCGCCAGATCCTAACATTGAGAAGCAGCGTGGCCTAGTGGCTAGAGCACAGGCCTGGGAGTCAGAAAGACCTGGGTTCTAACTTTGACTCTACCACTTGCCTGCTGTGTCATCTTGGGCAAGTCACTTCACTTCTCTGTGCTTCAGTTACCTCCTCTGTAAACTGGGGATTAAGAGTGTGAGCCCCATGTGGGACATGGACTGTGTCCCACCTGATTACCTTGTATTCATTTCATTCATTCATTCGGTCGTATTTACTGAGCGCTTACTGTGTGCAGAGCACTGTACTAATCCCTACCCAATAACAGGCTCACAGTCTAAAAGGGGGAGATAGACAGAAAAACAAAACAAGTAGACAGACATCAATACCATACAGGCATCAATACTATATCTATATCTCTATCTAATAATAATAATGATGTTGGTATTTGTTAAGCGCTTACTATGTGCAGAGCACTGTTCTAAGCGCTGGGGTAGACACAGGGGAGTCAGGTTGTCCCACGTGGGGCTCACAGTCTTAATCCCCATTTTACAGATGAGGTAACTGAGGCACAGAGAAGTTAAGTGACTTGCCCACAGTCACACAGCTGACAAGTGGCAGAGCTGGGATTCGAACTCATGACCCATGACTCCAAAGCCCATGCTCTTTCCACTGAGCCACGCTGCTTCTCCATCAATACCATATCTACTCCAGCATTTAAAACAGTGCCTGGCACATAGTAAGCACTTAGCAAATACCCTAAAAAAAGTAAATGTGTATAGGAAAATAAATAATCTTTCTTTCTCCCAGCTATTCTGTGTTTCTTTTCAAGTCTATACCTTCCACCCTTCCTCCATTCCCTGACACTAGTAGGGATATCACTATTTCTGCTCTTCCCCAGGTAATCTTGGAGTCATCTTTGAATCCTGATCTCTATTCCAGTTCCACGCAAACCGTTATCCACATATTCTTTTGCTGTTTCCAACTCCTGATGAATTGATTTTTCAACTTTCCCACGGAATGCTGCGCTGTGAGTCTCACACATTATCACGATCTGTCAGGGTCTGATGGAAAAAAGTTGAGGACACTTCAACTCCACCAAGGAGCGGTTGCAGATAAACGTAACACTTCTTCATTTGCTAAATGCAGATAAGAGGGGTCTTACCAATCCAAAGAAATTTATCATTGCGCATTGTGATCTCGGTCTCCTCAATTTATCTCCGCTGATGTTCCAAACGGTTTTGTTCTTTTTTTAATGGTCAGTCCAGATTTCTTTTGGCTTCCCCTCTGGACTGTAAGGCTTGCTGTGGGCAGGGAATGTGTCTGTTTCTTATTGTACCGTACTCTTCCGAGTGCTCAGTACAGTGCTCTGCACACAGTAAGTGCTCAGTAAATGCGATTGACTGACTGACTTGAATTTAAAGATGCCGTTGCAGACGGTAAGGGTGAATCTTTTGACGTGACTATCCCCTTGGCAGCTGGAATTTCTGCCGTCTCCCGGTCCAACACCACTGGCTCATGTAGAACCTGGCCTCTCCGAGCAGGGTAAAGTGACAGGGACTTTGGGTGAGGCTGGTGTGGTGGATGGTGGGAAGGAGTGGGCCTGGAAAAGGCTAAGAAGCTGCTCTACTACTTACACTGATGTGTTGACATCAGGATTAAGCACATGGCTTAATCCCCTTGTGAAACTGTGCCAAAAACAGGAGAGGCTGAAACAATGACTTAGGACAAACATTCTGAGAAAAACCCATAAAAGAGTCTTTGTGTCTTTTACAACATTCTTCTCCAGTGGCAGGAAGGGAGGATTGATTCACGAAACCTGGGAAACAGCATGGCCTAGTGAAAAAGAGCAGGGGCCTGGAAATCTGTGGAACTGGGTCTAGTCCTGGCTCTGCCACTCATCTTCTGGGTGACCTTGGGCAAGTCACTTCACTTCCCTGTACCTCAGTTCCCTCATCTGTAAAATGGTGATTAAGACTATAAGCCCCTTGTGGGACAGGGACTGCAAGCAACCTCGTTTCACCCCCAGCGCTTAGTTCAGTGCCTGGCACATAGTAAGCATTGAACAAATACTATCAAAAAACCCCCAACAAAACCAAAAACCGGTATTGGATACTCAAAGGACAGTAAGAAGGGATTGAACCTTTATTTAACCTGGAGAAACTTTTGGCAAAAGGTAGACCTCTGAAACACTTTAATTTGTGTTTTTTGTTTTTTTTTTAGTAAGAGATGCATTGTAAAAATAGGCAAAAGCAGAAGTGTCACTAAGGTACATCATATGTTACAGTCGCTTTCACTGTCAAGAACCTCTGTGGGCATTTTTCCAGGTGCTGCACTCCTGCCTGTTCACACACTCGTTGTACTCCGAGCCACAGCCGGAACGTGACTGACAGAGTGCGAAAGAGGCTAGTTGGGCTGGGCAAGCCACCAATTATCAATTATTATCAATTCTTTTGAGTTCTTTCTCGGGCTGATGCCTTAGGACCGAGACTCAACCATTGTTCTTGATGGCAAACTCCATCGCTCTAGACATGGACTGTATGGGGTGCCCCTCACAAGGAAGGAGCAAGATAAACTCAAACCATCCTAGCCCCAGGGCTCTCCTGGGGGTATGGTCAGTGTGTGTGTGTTGGGAGGAGGGATGGAGAAATGGGACTAAGAAAGGGGAAGTGAGCAAAGAGAAAGAAAGTACACCAAAAGTCTTACCTAGATGTTGTGGGATTTATTTAGAATCTTATTTAAAAAATGTTTTTATGATAGAAGTTACCTTTTGGGGTGTTAGTAGATTTCTCTCTTCCTTTTTTAGGGGTTGGTTACTGTGACTACCTTTTGGATTTCTTCCAACATTACTGTTGCTTGCACGTCTCTCTGGAATGTCTTAATGTGATCCCAACTACTGATCAAAGGAGAGTACTCTGTGCTTAATAATGATGGTATTTATTAAGCACTTACTGTGTGCCAAGCACTGTTCTAAATGCTGGGGAAGATACAAGGTCATCAGGTTGTCCCATGTGGGGCTCACAGTCTTAATCCCCATTTTCCAGATGAGGTAACTGAGGCCCAGAGAAGTTAAGTGACTCGCCCAAAGTCACACAGCAGAGAAGTGGCAGAGTCTGGATTAGAACCCACGTCCTCTGTCTCCCAAGCCCATGCTCCCTCCACTAAGCCACGCTGCTTCTCTGTGTTGGGGCTGAGCAACTCCACTGATAAACTCCTCAAGTTACATCCTCCTAGTCAGTCAATCATATTTATTGCGCGCTCACCGTGTACAGACCACTGTACTAAGCGCTTGGGAGAGTACAACGCAATATAACAGACACATTCCCTGCCCTCAACGAGCATAATTATAGTCTAAAGTCTCCTTCTCTGATTCATGATTCATCCGAGACGAATTCATGATTTACCGGGAACAGGCAGCCCCATTGACAGAATTCTAAAGTTCTAATTCATGATTCATTTAAATAAGGTAAACATTTGAACCTGGGGGTTGCTTTCCCTGAGAAACTCCAGATAAGGAAAACTCACTCTGTACTTGCCGTTCGGTTCTCCTGACACCGGCCCCAGATGGGTTTATGTTGCCGGATGAACGTTCCCTAATTCCCGAATGACGTCCTAAGCGAACCGTGTAGTGAAAACATCCAGGAGGGCAGAGCTGAGTATACTTGCCCACAAGTGGCCCACGAAAGGCTGCTTTGTGTGTGGGCCCCAAATAATCCCAACCTTATACACACGGGCCGGGGACCGGTTGAGCTGTCTTTGATTGCATTCCCAAGGTTGGTGGTTTAGTTACTGCATTCATGCCAATCGGAATGCACCGTCTCTGCCATTTCATCCTATTTACGTGCCCAGAATTGTTTTTGTATTTACAGCTCATTGTGTAAGAATGGAGTTTTTTATATTTTTAGTTAAAAACATTTTTTAAAATTTCCACATCACCAAATTTTTGGATAAAGATTCACTACTACCAGTGACTCACTGGGGCTCTCTTTCCACCACGGCTTGTGGTTCAATTCATGGAGTCAGTTGTCACTTTGTCCCGTTTGAGATGGAAGGTGGGAAACCCGGTTGAAGAGCAGCTAAAGAAACTCAGTGGATTTCAGTCAGCGGCCTGATGGCAAAGTATGCTAGGAATTGGTGGAAGCCATTATTTCTTCACTTGGATTTGCATCTTTCATTCACCCCTCCCTCAACCCCACAGCACTTAGGTCCACATCCTTAGTTTATTAATTTTTCTAAAATGTCTACTTCCGCCTCTAGACTGTCAGCTCGCTGTCTACCAACTCTCTTACAGTGTACTGTCCCAAGCTCTTAGTACAGTGCTCTGCACACAGTAAGCATTCAATAAATACCATTGATTGATCGACTGATTGATTTCTGAGAACTTCATGTCTGTAGAGGGAGAAGAGCAGGGGTTGCTTACGTCAGGGAGTGATAGGAGATTGTTTGATTGACTGGTAGGAGAAGAGTCAGCAAAAGACACTGAGGAAAAGCCAGAGAGGTAAAAAGAACCAGAAGAGAACTGTGTTAGTAAAAGCAAGGTTGGATTCCCTTTCTGGGAGAATAATAATAATAATAATGATGATGATGGCATTTGTTAAGCACTTACTGTGTGCCACGCACTGTTTTAAGCGCTGGGGGAGACACGAGGTCATCAGGTTGTCCCATGTGGGGCTCACCTTCTTAATCCCCATTTTAAGGACAAGGTAACTTGACCAAAGGACAAGTGACTTGACCAAAGTCACCCAGCTGACAAGTGCCGGAGCTGGGATTGGAACCCACCACCTCTGACTCCCAAGCCCGGGCCCTTTCCACTAAGCCACGCTGCATGGAGAAGAACCCATTCGATTCAGAAAGAAGAGGTCACTGGAGACCTTGGAGTGTGCAGTCTCAGGGGGAGAAAGCCAGATTACAGTGGGTTAATTCATTAGATCGCATTTCATTCGATCACATTTATTGAGCGCTTACTGCATGCAGAGCACTGGGAGTAGTCTCAGTGGTGTTTATCGAGCGCTTTACTGTGTGCAGAACACTGCACTCAGAGCTTGGGAAAGTACAATTTAACAGAGCTGGTAGACACATTCCCCACCCACAGTGAGTTTACAGTCTAGAAAGGGAGGCAGACGTTAACATAAATAAATAAATAATGGATATGAACATACGTGCTGTGGGTTGAGGGAGGAGTGAATAAAGGGTGCAAATCTAAGTGCAAAGGTGACAGAAGGGAGTGGGAGAAGAGGAAATGAGGGCTTAGTTAGGGAAGCCTCTTGGAGGAGATTTGCTTTTAGGAGCGGGGAGAGGAAATCAAGGAAGAGCCCACATGCAACCCATTTGAGGAGTTTAGAAGGGAACGGAATCAAGGAAATGAAGTGATTTCTGGAAGGAGCAGAGAAAGCTCTTTTGGTATCTCGGAGACTGGAGCGCCTTTTAAGACAGAGAGTTAGAAGGATCCACTGGAAAATGAGGTTGAAGAGAGTCGCTAAGGGAGGGAAAAATCGGTCACTCGATGGTATTTATTGAATGCTTTCTGTGCGTGCAGAGCACTGGGCTAAACGCTTGGGAGAGTACACTACATCAGAGTTGGTAGGCACATTCCCTGCCCACAAGGAATTTAGAGTCTATAGGAGGAGGCAGACATTAATATAAATAAATGAATTATGGATACGTACACAAGTGCTGTGGATGGGGCGAATATCAAGTGCTTGAAGGGTACAGATCTCCACCCCCCCCCATAGTTTGAGCTCTCATCGCACTTGCTGCCAGGCTTACTTGTCTTTGGCTGGGATGGATACAGCACTTTCTATTAATAATTGTGGTATTTGTTAAGTGCTTACTATATGCCAGGCCCTGTTCTAAGCACTGGGGTAGATATAAGTTAATCAGGTTGGACACGGTCCCCGTCCCACATAAGGCTCACGGTCTTATCCTATTTTACAGATGAGGGAGCTGAGGCACAGAGAAGTGAAGTGACTTGGCCAAGGCCACACAGCAGACAAGTGGCAGAGCCGGAATTAGAACTCATGACTTTCTGACTCCCAGGCCCGGGCTCTATCCACTACGCCACCGTGCTTCTCCAACCCCTTGGATTTGCTCTGCCAGTTGAAGGGTGGTTTCAGTGCCCCCAAACCCAGGTTTCCCATCGGTTTGGGGATCTGAGGTTGTGCTCATCCTGAGAAAGGGATTTGGAGCTCTCGTGAGTCTGGGAACCGGGAAGGTTGAATCCCTAGCTTTGAAGGCACAGGCACTTGTGGCCCAGGGAAGAGATCCTGGGCCCGGGAGTCGGGGGACCTGGGTTCTAATCCCAGCTCTGCCACTTGCCTGCCATGTGACCTTTGGCAAGTCACTTGACTTCTCTGGACTTCAGTTTCCTCATCGGGAAACTGTTCTCGATACCTGTTCTCTCTCCTACTTAGACCGTGACCCTCGTACGGGATGGGGACTGATTATCTTGTATCTCTCCGGAGCTTAGTATTAGAGCTCTGCATATAGTAAGCACCAAACGAATTTTGTTCTTCTACCTCTTCTTATTGTTATTGATAAGATTTCAGAACTGAAGGAAAATTGAGACCTCACAGCTCAAAAAGCCTGACGAAGAAGGTGGATGGTCAGCACTTCATTTGCATCTCTTATAATAATAATTGTGGTGTTAGTTAAGCACTTACTATGTGCTAGGCACTGTACTAAGCACAGGGGTAGATACAAGCAAATCGGGTTGGACACAGTTCCTGTCCCACGTGGGGCCCATAGCCTCAATCCCCATTTTACAGATGAGGTAACTGAGGCACAGAGAAGCGAAGTGACTCGCCCGAGGTCACGCACAGCAGACAAATAGCAGAGCCGGAATTAGAACCCATGACCCTCTGACTCCCAGGCCGTGCTCTATCCGCTAAGCCATGCTGTGCTTCCCCAGTTGGTCGTCTCCTCCCTGATGAGCCCGCGTCAGCGGGAGAAGTAGCGTGGCTCAGTGGAAAGAGCGCGGGCTTGGGAGTCAGAGATCACGGGTTCTAATCCCGGCTCCGCCGCTAGTCAGCTGTGTGACCTCGGGCAAGTCACTTAACTTCTCTGTGCCTCAGTTACCTCATCTGTCAAATGGGGATTAAAACTGTGAGTCCCACGTGGGACAAACTGATCACCTTGTATCCCCCAGCGCTTAGAACAGTGCTTTGCACATAGTAAGCGCTTAACAAATGCCACGATTTATTTATTTATGAAGATGCAAGGGCTGTCCACATAGGGCCAGTATCCCCCACCCATTAGGTCCAGTCTCTGTTTGCCCAGAGGCTCTGCCCTGGGCAGGCGGTCTTAATAGCCCCAGGGGCCTAGAGCCTTCAGCGAGGGGAACCCAATAAGAAAGAGAAGAGCAAAGTGAGAAGCGGTGTGGCCCAGTGGCTAGAGCATGGGCCTGAGAGTCGGAAGGACCTGGGTTCTAATCCCGGATCCGTCATTTGTCTGCCGTGCGTGACCTCGGATGAGTCACTTCACTTCTCTGGGCCTCAGTTACCTCATCTGTAAAATGGAGATTAAGACTGTGAGCTCCATGGGGGACAGGGACTGTGTGCCACCTGATTAGCCTGTGTCTACCACAGAGCTCAGAACAGTACCTGGTACGTAGTAAGTGCTAAAAAAACCAACAACAAGAAAAAAGCAAATTTGTCCAAAAGTAAATTAACAACCCTCCTTGCGCAGTCCCTCCTGGGCTAACCTACTGTCCCCACCTTCTTCATCCAGCTCGGGGCCCTCGTCCCTGCCCTCATTCCTGAAAATGACCTTTCGCTGATGGTTCCCCTCAGAAACCCCCTTAGAGCCATTAAAATCTCCCCTCAGTCATTCTTTCCTCCTGCCTGAACTCTTTCAGTTCCCCATCCCGAAGAGGCCAATGCTGGCCTGGTTGTGGGCATCTGGGCTCAGAGCAAGGCTCCGTAGCCTCTGGGTACCCCTCCCACCCGAGGATGAAGGAGGTTGGTGATGCTGAGGACGAAGAGGGGGGGACCACAGGTCATGATGGTTTGGATTGTAGACATGGTATTTATTCACAGTAGTAGCATTTATTAAGCACTTACCACGCTCACGGCACTGTGCTGAGCACTGTACCGCTGATGATGATGACAGTGGTGGTGAAGACAAAAATGAGGACGAGGAAGGTGAAGACAAAAATCCCATCTCCACCAGGAGGCTTTTCTGATGTGTGCCCGATCCTATCTGTTCTCCAGTCTTTTTTTCAGTGGTGTTTAAGCACTTACTATGTGTCAGGCACTGTTCTAAGCGCTGGGGAAGAATCAAGATAATCAGTTTGGACACAGCCCCTTCCCCTCATGAGGCTTACCGTCTAAATTGGAGGGGGGAGGATTTAATCCCCCTTTTAAGGTTGAGGTAACCGAGGCACAGAGAAGTTGAGTGACTTGCTCAAGGTCACTCTGCAAGCAATTGGCAGAGCGAGAATTAGAACCCAGGTCCTTGGACTCACAGACCCGTGCTTTTTCTGCTAGACCATGCTGTTTCACGTCATCCAGCCTGGGAGGGACCAGCGGGATTCTGTAACAGAAAGAGGTCCGGGCAGAGGGGCAGGGGAAAAAGAAATTTTTTGCGTAGTCCGGCTTGCTGAAAAACAAAGAGATAATCTGGGGTAGATAATCTGGTTGGACACACCACAGTCCATGTCCCCCACGTGGGGCTCGCGGTCTTCGTCCCCATTTTACAGATGAGGGAACTGAGGTCCAGAGAAGTGAAGTGACTTGCCTAAAGTCCCACAGCAGACAAGTGGCAAAGCTGGGATCAGAACCCCGGTCCTTCTGACTCCCAGGCCTGTGCTCTAACCACCAGGCAATGCTGCTCCTTGGCCAACTGGGTCCGAGGACGGCTAAAAGTGCCACTTTGTAGTTTCCATTCACTTGATCCCTGGTCCCTTTTTCTGGTCCCAAAATGAGATTTAGAGGGCTGGAAGCTCCCTAGATTGGAGTTCCTTTCCCGGGTCCAATTTGGAGAGATACTTCAGAACTTACAGGTCGAGCGCCAGGCTTCGGGCTCGTTCCCGAAGCAGACCTCTTTGTCCTGGCAGCTCCAGTGCCCACCGGGGCTGGGTCCTGGGCAGGATCATCCTCCGATGATTTGGTTACTGAATCCAAATGCGGCTCGGTTTCCATGGCAGCCGTGCAGCTTTCTCCGAAGGTGATTTACTGGAGCCGAGGTTCTGATTCCCAATTGGTAATGAGCACTGCTCCAGCTCTCTGGCCACAAGAATACAGGCAATGCCCCAGCCTGGCAGACGGATGTTTCCTCTACTCTCCAGAGTCCTCCTAGAATCCCATCTCCTCCACTGAGTCTTCCCTGATTACCTAACCTTCAAGCACCCGGAGCGTTATCAATTCAGTAGCTGCCCCTCGCACTGATGTATCTCTTTACCCCCAGCCTGGTGTCTATTTTACTGAACATTTGTTTTATTTATGTTAATAGTCTATACTTCTAGGTTTGTCTCCTCCATTAGAGTATAAACTCCTTGCGGGCAGGGAATGTGTCTTGCGCTTCTAACAGTCCTGGGAACAATCTTGTCAGGAAGCTCTGGACAAACTCCCAGGCCCGTGTCTTGGCAAGGAGGGCAGGGGGACTGAGGATGTGCGGTGAGGAGGGGGATTTCTGAGGCTGGGGGTCCCTGGCAGTGCCATCCTTGTACAATTCAATGTGACCACCACCTCGAGACTCTAAAAATAAACTCTATTGAAACGCCTCTTGCCCTGTCCAATGGGCTTCACGGACTGTAGGGACCAGTGGGATACAGCGTAGGGTACTCCTCACTCACACCCCTTCAAGGACCCCCCCAGCTTCGCAGTCTGGTCAGTCAGGTCACTTTCCGGTGAAATCATTCCCCTGTCTCTGATACTTCTCTCGGGCTGGCTTCTCCCCAGGTTTATCGTGCCTGTCTGTCACCAAGGCTCCGGCTCCTGCAACTCAACCTGCTTCATCTCCGATTGTAAATCCAGATTCATGTTTCCTATACTGCATCTTCCCAAACCGTCTGTCTCAAGTTTTCCCTCTTCTCTGTCTCCACGGTCACACTCCGATAAGCTTGTCTCCTTCCCAGTGACAGAACCGTGACCGGGTCAAGAACGGACCAGGACTCCAGCTCCTGGAGTTGGCCCAGGGGATTTCCTGGCAGGGCTGTGGCTGGGATTCTGCTGAACAAGGTCTGGACTCTTTGGGGATCCTTCCCTAGCCCGGCCAGTGGCCCTGTTGGGTCAGAAGTGGGTGGAGGGGATGCTCCTTGCTCTTTTGATTTGTTGACCCGGATTTATCCGGTTTGATTTTGACTTGGGAAATGTCCGTGATTGGAAATAATCAAAGGTTCCCTTGGAAAAGCTTAATTTTAGCAACTTGTGACATCCCCAGAAACATCGTGGCTCAGTGGAAAGACCACAAGCCTGGGGGTTAAGGGACCCGGGTTGTAATCGGAGCATCACAGCTTGCCTGCTGTGTGACCTTGTTGGGCAAGACACCACTTCTCTGTGCTTCAGGTTCCCCATCTGCACCTGTTTTTAAATTTAAATACCTGTTCTCCCTCTCCCTTAGACCGTGAGGGGACAGGGACCCTGTCTGACCTGATTATCTCGCATTTGCCCTAGTGCTCAGTGCTCGGCAGGTAGTAAGCTCTTAAATACCACTATTATTAGACTCTATTATGTGACCCATGTTATATATAATAAAAGAAAATAATAATAGTTATCCCAAGAGAGGTCCTGCCTTTGGCCTGGATTAAATGGGTGGCTGTGCCGGTCTTCGAGTGGGCATGCCAAGCAATCTCGGGATGGGCAGGCCAGGTGCCAAGGGGAGTCTGAGCTTCACGTGGCCTTAGCCCCCATGAAGAAGCTCTCTTCTCCATAGCCAGGACTCTGTCCTTCCCTTCTGTCGATCGGTGAGAACTGGGCTCCGGAGAGCTGCCAGAGTCCGCTAGTGGGATGACCAGAAGCGAGTCAGCAGCCGGGGCCGGGAGTCCGGCTTTGGAGGCCCGGGCCGTCCCGACCTGGCCGAGTAGCTGCTCCTTCCGGCGGGCACGGGGCTGGGGTGGCGCCTGGCTCAGGGAGCGCCCTCGTCGGGTAGTGCCCCAATTCTGTTCCCTCCAGATCCAATTAGTGCCAGGCTGATTGGATTTGGGAGATGTTTGTCTTGGTTTTCATTTCCTCTGGGTTCAAACCGGTAACAAGTTAAAGAGCCAGCCCGTCCACTTTCTGCGGAGAAGCAGGTGTGAGTAGAGAAAACCGTCACAGTTGGGGCTCCAGTTTCCTAATAAACAGTAATAACAGTGACATTTAATTCATTCCATAGTATTTATTGAGCGCTGACTATGTGCAGAGCACTGTACTAAGCGCTTGGAATGTACAATTCGGCAACAGGTAGAGACCATCCCTGCCCAATGATGGGCTCACAGTCTAATCGGGGAAGACAGATTGTTATGAGAAGCGGTGTGCCTTAGTGGATAGAGTTGGGCCTGGGAGTCAGAAGGACCTGCGTTCTAATCCTGGCTCTGCCCGATGTCTGCTCTCGGACCTGGAGGAAGTTACTTAACTTCTCTGGGCCTCAGTTCCCTCATCTGTAAAATTGGATTAAGAATGTGAGTCCCAAGTGGGACAGGCACTGTGTCCAACCTGATTAACTTGTATCTACCCTAGTGCTTAGAACAGACCTTGGCATATAGTAAGCGCTTAACAAGTACCATTATTATTATTAACGTCCTGCAAATTCATCTTGGAGGAATTCACCCCCTTTCCAGTAGATTCATCCTATCTCCCCATCTACTGCATCACCTGTGCACCTGAGTCTCCACCCGTTGAGCATGGAGAGGACTAACCGACCCCTCCCCAGTCACAGCACGAATGTACAGATCTTTAAATTCTGTTGCTTCCCCCTACTGGAAATTTATTTTCGCGTCCGTCTCCCCACTAGACTTTAAGTTCCTTGAGGGCAGGGATCTTGTCTATTTCCGTCTCCCCTTCTAGACTGTGAGCTCGTTGTGGGCAGGAAATGTGTCTCCTGTATCATTCTATTGTACACTCCCAAGCGCTCAGTACAGTGCTCTGCACACAGTAAGCCTCCTGTCAATAGGATTGGCTGACTCTATTGTCCTTCCTCAAGTGCTTAGTTCAGTGCTCTGCACAGAGAAAACACTCAATCAATACTACTGATCGATCGATCGATTGATTTTGAGTAGCCAGACTCTGCCTCCAGCCCTTACTCTAGTCTGGCCGCTTGCCTCGGGGTCACGGCAGCTGGACCTCTCCGGGACAGGAAGTGAGGCTGTCGCTCAACTGGACACCAACGGTCAAATCCCTGGAATAGTTTAGTTTGGAGCGGGAGAGAGTTCTGAGGTAGCCGTGAGCGCCCAACTCATTCAGTCGTATTTATTGAGTGCTTACTGTGTGCAGAGCGCTGTACTAAGCACTTGGGAGAGTAGAGTATAACAATAAACAGACTCATTCCTTGCCCACAACGAGCTTACTCGCTAGAGAACGAGCTTACGGACTACAGTCTACTCGCCCCAGCGAGTAGACAGAAGCAGCATGGCCTAGTGGATAGAGTCAGAGGATGTGGGTTCTAATCCCCCATCAGAGGATGTGGGTTCTAATCCCCCACTCGACCACTTGCCTGCTCTGTGACCTTGGGCAAGTCGCTTCGCTTTTCTGTGCCTCAGTTCTCTCATCTGTAAAATGGGGATTAAGACTGTGAGGCCCATGAGGGGCAGGGTCTGGGTCCAACCTGATGTGCTTTGGTCCACCCCAGCGCTTAGTACAGTGCCCGGCCCAGAGTAAGCACTTAACAAATGCCAGAGTTGTTATCATTGTTATTATTAGACCCTGGAGAAGAAAGATCGCTTCTAGAGAGCTGTTCCCCTGAGAGGCAGAGAGGCTGAGGAATCATCCCACCTTCTCCGCAGAAGGCAAGCGTTGCCTGCCTCATGTTGAGGGCCAGGGCTTTCCATATTTCTCGAAATTGGAGAATTGAAATCAGCACTGACGGAGGTAGCGTGATGTCACTCTTTCATCTGGCGGCGGGAGAAACCACTTCCCCCCCAGAAGGCTGGGCGTCCCATGACTGTGGCCAGCGCCTGGCTGTGCCCTCGGCGGGCAGAACGGGGTTGATCGTCTATGAACGGGTTCCATTGTTGGATGCAGCGCCTGGAACCGAAGGCTGGTGCCACAGCTGTTTCAAAGCGGCGAGAAGTATGAAATCCAATCGATAGAACAGGGGTCTTAGAAAAAATCACCCAGAAGACACAATTCCACTAGCATCTTGTGGGCCACTTTGCCCGCCTCTCCCTCCTCACGGATATCGCTCTTCTCCCCGCTCTGTCTCACTGGTCTCCTCTGTCCTCAGTCAGTGCGGCTTAGCGGATAAAGCACTGGTCTGGGAGACGGCGGACCTGGGTTCTAACCCTGGCTCTGCCACTTGCCTGCTGTGTGATTTGGGCAAATCACTTAGATTCTCTGTGCCTCAGTTTCCTCAACTGCAAAAGGGGGATTCGATACCTGTTCTCCCTTCTACTTAGTCTGTGAGCCCCATGTGGAACAGGGACTCTAACTGGCCTGATGAACTTGTCTCTACCTCAGCACTTAGAACAATCCTTGACCCATAGTGAAGGCTTAACAAATACTATAAAAAGACCCCCCACACACATTTCAATCAGTGGTATTTATTGAGCACTTTCTGTGTGCAGAGCATTGTACTAAGCATCAACACGATCAACACGATAGGCAGATAGAGGTATGGTATGGATAGAACCGAATGTGACTGTGAGTGAACGGGAGTGAACGTGCATGGCTCGATTAAAAGTGTGGGTGCTAGGGTTTGTGTGCAGCTCTGAGGGTGTCTGCGTATCTATTTGTGTCACCATGAAAGTGGGGTTCTGCGCTTGTGTGTTTGTATACAGGTGTTCCCTGCCAAGACGTTGTGATTTCTCCATCGATCAGCGGCCAGGACTCAGGGTGGCTTGTAAGAGTCGGGGAATTCTCAGCCGTCTGCCCGGAGCGGACTAGGTAAACTCCTACAGCTGGGACCTGATTTTGGGGTCTGCAAGGGGTGGAGCTGGGAGCGAGGAAGCCTCCGGGCCTATAGGGAGCAGGACGGGGTGAAGGGTGTGCCCCATCAGAGAAGATCCAGCCATTTCCATCTCATCTCAGTGGTGATTCTGGGGTGGGGATAGGGAGGCAGCCATCCCTTTTATCGAGCCATGATCCCGGCCTCTAGGTCGGCGGGAAAATGTCTGATTAGAAATTCCATGACCTTTCATTAATTCATTCAGTTGTATTTATTGAGTGCTTACTGGGTGCATAGCACTGTACTGAGCGCTTGGGAGAGTACAGTACAACAATACGATGCCATTCCCTATGAACAATGAGCTCATGGTCAAAGGGGGGAGGCAGACATCAATACAAATAAATAAAATTGCAACTGTTCAAAATAATTATAATATTTGTTAAGTATTTACTATAGTCCAAGCACTGTAGGAGATATAAGATAATCAGGTCCCACTTGGGACTCACAGCCTAAGTAGGAGGGAGAGCAGATATCGAATCCCCATTCTGCGATTCAAACTTGTGGGTTGGGTAAAGGAAGATTCATTCATTCAATCATATTTATCAAGTGCTTACTCTGTGCAGAACGCTGTATTAAGTGCTTGTGAGAGTACACTATAGCGGACACATTCCTTGTCCACAACGAGCTTGGAGTCTAGATTGAAATCAAAGTGATTTCTTTTCAGGCTGTTTAGGAAACGAATGCCTCTCTAGCCCCCACAATTAGCCTCGACCACAAGGTCATTACCTGCTCTGCTGCCCTGTCCGTCCTGGTCGAGCTGCTGTAATGTTGCCCCGGGGCTGGACGAGCTCCACTGAACAAGGCAGGCAAATTCCCAGGACATCTTGGAAGTGGGTGGGGCTTCCATTCAATCATCATTCATTCATTCCACTCATTTGGTCGTATTTATTGAGCGCTCACTGTGTACAAAGCACTGTACTAAGCGCTTGGGAGAGGACAATAGAACAAGCAGAGCTATTCCTGCCCATAACTAGCTCACAGTCTAGAGGGGACCAGGGTCACAAGCAGCCAGGGCCAAATTCTTCAAAGTCACATCTTTCACACCCATAAACATCCTCCCCACCTCCACAAACACAAATTATAGAAATAATAGTATTTATTAAGCACATGTATAGAATATAAGACCATGCCCGGTGGTCCATTCCGCCCAGGATTCTATTGTCAGAGCAGCATCATAGCTTAGTGAATAGAGCATGGGCCTGGGAATCAGAAGGTCATGGGTTCCAATCCCAGTTCTGCCACTTGTCGGCCGTAAGATCTTGGGCAAATCACTTCACTCTTCTGGACCTCAAGTTACCTCATCTGTAAAATGGAGATTGAGACTGTAAGCCCCACGTGGGACAGTGGCTGTGTCCAAGCTGATTTGCTTGTATTCACTCCTGCGCTTAGTACAGTGCCTGGCACATAGTAAGCACTTAACAAATACCACAACTGCTATTATTATTATTAAGACGTTGGGTAGGAACCATGTGATGATTACCTTCTTGGACACATATCCTCAGACTTAGGGATGGATCATCTAAGACCTCGGGATTTCCCCTCCACATCCCTAATTTCTCTCTGCCTCTATCTTCAATCAATCAGTCATATTTATTGAGCGCTTACTGTGTGCAGAGCACTATACTAAGCCCTTGGGAGAGCACAGTATAACAGACACAGTCCCCGCCCACAACAAGCTTATCCTCTGGAGGGGGAGGCAGGCATCAAAATAAATAAATTACGGCTCTATACCTAAGCTCTGTGGGACCGAGGGGGTGGTGAATAAAGGGAGTAGATTAGGGCAACGCAGACGGGAGTGGGAGAAAAGGAAATGAAGGCTTAGTCAGGGAAGGCTTCTTCAAAGAGCTATGCCTTCAATAAGGCTTTGAAGGGAGAGTGATCGTCTGTCGGATATGAAGAGAGAGGGCGTTCTGGGCCAGAGGCAGGACGTGGGTGAAAAGTCGACACAGAGAGGCAGACGAGAAGGAGGCAAAGTGAGTAGGTTGACTTTCTTTCTCTCTTTGGCCCCTGAGTGGTGCCACCCAGAGCCAGCCCGACCCTTCATTCAGCCCCACTCTAGGAGGTGGCATCGGGATCAGTCATTCAACCGGTGGTATTTACTGAGCATTTATTGTGGGCGGGGCACTGTACTAAGTAGTCTTCCAATCTAGAGGATGCTTGGTAATTTATTTATTTACACTGATGTCTGTCTCCCCCTCTAGACTGTCAGCTCCTTCTGGGCAGGGAATGTGTCTGTTTGTTGTTATATTATACTCTCCCAAGCACTTAGTACAGTACAGAGCTCACTAAATATGATTGAATGAACGAATGGAGAAACCACAGAATTGTTGCCCTTCTGTATCATTTAACACCATCATCCCCCCCCTCCGGAACTGCTACGGAGGTCAGATGGAGGACCTGGGGGTAAGTTCGGGTCATATAGAAGATTGAACAGGGCAAGAGCTCCATAAAGCCTTGAGTTTGTCTGAATCTCAGTGCCATATTGATATCACACCACGAGGCTCCCAAAGGCGGAATTCCATTTTCTACTTGGCTACACTTGCCTCATTGGATTGTTGGCTGCTTAGGCAGCTGAATTCTGAGACAGACCTCAGCTCGGGGTTGCCATTGGAAATCTTCTGCTGTGGGTAAGGTTTGCCAGGATCAGGCTGGTGCGTAACCTGGCTCTCCCTCAGGCTATTTGTCGGCCCACAGGGCTCTGATGATTCTGAAAAGCCTTTCGTTATCTGCGTGTGTGCTTCCAGAAATCAGGCGACGGGGTGTAGGGGCCCCAGTGTGAAGGGTTCAAGGACTTTTGATGATACTCTCCGCCTGTTGAATTAGATGAGTTTCTGAGGAGACTTGATTTGTATCCTGATGCCAGCTTTCAGATTTCTTGTTGCAACTTGGAGCTTGGCTGTAGAGAATAGCCCTGTTTTACTCTATTGGAGATAAGGGAAAGATCAATCAACATTTACTGAGCACTTACTTTGGGCAGAGCATTGTACTAAGAGCTTGGGAGAGTACAATATAACAGAGCTGGTAGACTCATTCCCTGCCTACATGGAGCTTACAGTTTAGAAGAGGAGACAGAAATTAATTATGGATATTTACCTGAATGCCGTGGGGCTGAGGGAGGGGTAAATAATGGGAACAAATCCAAGTGCCAGGGTGACCCAGAAGGGAATGGGAGAAGACAAATGAAGATGTAGAGAAGGCCTCTTGGAGGAGATGTACTTTTAATAAGGTTTTGCAGGTGGGGAGAGCGATAGTCGGTCAGATACAAAGAGAGAGAGCATTCCACTGAAATAAGGATCCACGTGGCTGCCTCTGACCTCATATTATTTTCTGAGGAATTACTGCTTCAACTCCCTGTCCCCAGCCTATATTTGGTTTGCTGTTTTTTTCCCCCATGTGCACTCATTATTATCATTATTCTTATTCGTGTTTATTGAGCACTTACTCTGTGCAAATGTGAGTTTTATCTTGTTTTTGGAGGGCTGATTTCCCAATTCACTTAGGTGACTTTGAATTCTATTTCTGGCTTCCAAAATGTGAACAACACTGGCCATATTAGTGTCCTATGTAGATTCCTTGGTCCGGGTCAACCATAAAGATGATGACTAGAACCGGTCCCATGAATGAGCCCTGAACCACTGGTAATGGTCCTGAAATTGTGACCCTCGAACCAGCTGCTCACCCACCTTACAGCAATGTGGACCAGACCAGCCTTTCCCAGTTTGTCAATGAGAAGGTTGTGTGGAATGGAATTCATTCATTCGGTCGTACTTATTGAGCGCTTACTGTGTGCAGAGCACTGTACTAAACACTTGGGAGAGTACAATATACTAATAAACAGACATACTCCCTGCCCACAATGAGCTTATAGTCTTGAAGGGGAGACAGATTTATATTTATTAATATAAATAAATTACAGATATGTACATAAGTGCTGTGGGGCTGGGTGGCGGGGAGGATGAATAAAGGGAGCAAGTCAGGGTGACGCAGAAAGGAGTGGGAGAAGAGGAAAGGGGGGCTTAGTCAGGGAAGGCCTCTTGGAAATGTGCCTACAATAAAGCTTTAAAGGGAGGGAGAGTCACTGTCTGTCGGATATGTGGAGGGAGGGCGTTAGAGGTCAGAGGCAGGACACGGGCCCGGATCGGCAGCGAGGTAGTCGAGATCGAGGTACATTGAGAAGGTTGTCATTAGAGAATAAGAAGCCTTACCGATATCTTGGCAGATGTATTCCTTCTATGGCCCTTCCCTCTCCTACGTAGCCCTGTCACTGTTGTAGAAGACGATCCCATTGGCCCGGTATGATTTGCTCTTACAGCGCGATGTTGGTAGATTCCCATTAGCCTAAGCTTTGGCAGATAGTTACAGATGGATTTTTAACTAACTTGTTCGGGTCTCTCCCCGGGTTTTGATGTTACTCTGACTGGGCTGTAGTACCCTGAGTCATCCTTTTCCCCCTTGTAAAGACCGGATCACCATTTGTATTGATCTCTCTCGAGTGCTTAGTGCAGTGTTCTGCACACAGAAAGCACTCAGTATATACCACTGATTAATTGATTGATTGATCCTGGTCTTCCGCGTTGTCCTCCTTGTGTTCTCCAAAATAGTAGCCCTGGGTTCTGCTGTAGCTTTTGCCTCCGTCCTCTGGCCCCTAGGAGGCCTGTCCTCAAGGTCTCAGATGAAAATCCATCCAGTTTTAAAAAATCCCCTGTAACCGAGTGTTCCCCTTTTCTAGTTTGGTTTTCCAAACTTCCATCGCTAGTGGGACTTGCCCTGGTTAGCTGTTTACATTTGATAATTTTTGGAAAGACAGAAGTGAAAAAACATTAAAAGCCTCTGCCTTTTTGTAGTCAGCTGTTTTCCACTTTTCCTTTCTGTCTACCTTGTGTGTGTGTGGCGAGGGGGTGGGGAGGGAGGGGTGTATGTGTGTGCGTTTTGTTACGTTTTGTTACTTTTGGGGTTTGTTAGTTGCACTTCTGTCAAACCTTTGACTTTCTAATGTCACTCCTTTGTTAATCTTGCGATTTCTCTTTATTCTTTTCAGTGAACTGGTCTCATTTCTCCATTTTGTAGCTTTCCCACTGGCCTTTCAGGTCCCTAAAGAGTGATGTCTGCCATCCTTGCTATCTCTGCTGGGCACCGGCAGGGTTTGTTCTTAAACCTTCAGAATAGGTGCCCTGCAGAAGAACCAGCTTTCTTGGGACTCCAGTTCTCTCCACTGAGTCCTTCCCAATCATGCCTTAAGACTTAATATTTCATTCTTAACGTTACTTTTCTTTGTCTTGCACTTGGATTTGCATGCTTTATTTATCATCATGTTGGCATTTGTTAAGCGCTTACTATGTGCAGAGCACTGTTCTAAGCGCCGGGGTAGATACAGGGTAATCAAGTTGTCCCACGGGGGGCTCACAGTTTTAATCCCCATTTTACAGATGAGGTAACTGAGGCACAGAGAAGTTAAGTGACTTGCCCAGAGTCACACAGCTGACAAGTGGCAGAGCCGGGATTCGAACCCATGACCTCTGATTCCCAAGCCCGGGTTCTTTCCACTGAGCCATGCTGTTTTATGTGCTGTTTATATTTGCCCCACAATACTTATGTACAGATCTGTAAATTATTGATATTAATGTCTGTCTCCCCCTCTAGTCTATAAACTCGTGGGCAGGGAATGTGTCTACCAACTCTGTTACATTGCCTTCTCCCAAGTGCTTAGTACAGCGCTCTGTGCACGGGAAGTGTTCAATAAATAACAATTAATTAATCGATTGATCAAATATAAATGCCATAAAAATGAAATAGCGGTAATAGCAGGAGGAGTAATAATAGCATTTATTGAGCCACACATTATTATTATTATTACCTCATCTGTAAAACGGGGATTAAGACTGTGATCCCTAGATGAGACAGGGACTGTGTCCGACTTGATTAACTTGTAGCCACTTCAGCACTTAGTACAGAGCCTGGCACACAGTAGGTGCTTAACAAATACCGTTAAAAAAAAGAGTGGCTAGTGTGGGAGATCTTGGCCAGGTTCACTTGGTGGTACTAGTTGTTTGGGAAATACAGAATAATGAAATGAAGCATTCCCTGCCCACAGGCGCTTACTCTCTACTGGAAGAGAAGACTGGGATCGGCAGGGCAACCCAGCCAGGAAGCCTGAGAGGGAGACGATTTCTGAGATTAAAATGGAGAATAAATTTCCAGTGTAGGGAAAGGCGATTAATCCTGGTTTGGTGCAAGCTCTGTTGCAC
This sequence comes from Ornithorhynchus anatinus, assembly GCF_004115215.2. NCBI lineage: Eukaryota > Metazoa > Chordata > Mammalia > Monotremata > Ornithorhynchidae > Ornithorhynchus > Ornithorhynchus anatinus. The sequence continues at coordinate 1,355,542 of NC_041751.1, forward strand.
AACTAATGGTAATGTTAATTCTTTAAATAAACAAATTCTGTTAATCTGTTCATAACCCATGGCGCCTGGGTAGTCTGTGTGAGTCGAACTCATAAGGTTCAGAGAGAGGGCCACCATGGCACGGAGTGGGGGGCTGGGATTACATTTTCCTCAGAAACAAGTCTGAGGGAGCGGGACTGGGAAACTGGGTCCCCGATGAGGTTGTATGTTTCGAGAGTCACGGCGTGTGGGCAGCTATCTGTGGGCACAGACTCAGGGCACACTGACACAAGCCACTAAAGATATCATCCCCTCAGTTGTGAAAAAGCAGTGTGGCATAATGGATAGAGCACGGGCCTGGGAGTCAGAAGGACTTGGGCTCTAATTCTGGCTCTGCCGCTCGTCTGCTTCGTGACTTTGGGTAAGTCGCTTCCACTTCTCTGGGCCTCGTTGACCTCATCTGTTAAATGGGGATCAAGAGTGTGAGCCCCATTCGGGACAGGGACTCTGTCCAACCCGATTTACTTGTATCCACTCCAGCCCTTAATACAGTGCCTGGTACATAGTAAGTGCTTAAATGCTACAATTATTATTTTTATTACCTCATCTGTAAAATGGGGATTAAGACCGTGAGCCCTCTGTGAGGCAGGGACTGCATCCGATGTGATTAGTTTGTAGCCACCCCAGCACTTAGTACAGAGCCTGGTACATAGTAGGTGCTTAACAAATACCGTTTAAAAGAAGTGGCTAATGTGGATGATCTTGGCCTGAAAGAATGGCTGTGGGCTCTCATGGTGGGGATTGGAGCCAACTGAGTTGAGTTCTCCACCCCTTGATTCTATTTATTTCTATTTATCGCTATTGTTCTTGTCTGTCCGTCTCCCCTAATTAGACCGTAAGCCCGTCAAAGGGCAGGGACTGTCTCTATCTGTTACCGATTTGTCCATTCCAAGCGCTTAGTACAGTGCTCTGCACATAGTAAGTGCTCAATAAATACTATTGAATGAATATCAGGATTGTGAAAATCTGGCATTACCTGAGCCTGCCACTGCTTTGAGGAGAAGACCTCATCTATCTTCGGAGGCTTTTTTAAAAAAAATGCAATTGCTAAGCACTTACCGTGTGCCAGATACAGTATTAAGCCCTGGGGTAGCAAGCTAATCAGGCCGGACCCAGTCCCCGTCCCACATGGGGCTCACGGTCTTCATCCCCATTTTACAGATGAGGTCACTGAGGCACAGAGAAGTGCAGTGATTTGCCCAAGGTCACACAGCAAACAAGTGGCAGAGCCGAGATGAGAACTCAGAGATCAGAACACTAAGCCATTCTAGACCGTTTTTAAGGTCTAGAATAGATGCTGAAGTTGACGTTGAGCCTATTCATTTCTCCTTTCTCTTGAACCCTGCCTCTTTCTGCCCGTTGGCCTCTTTCCGACCCCCGAGCCTCTAAATATGTGCGGCCTTCTAAAGATGTCCCCGAAACCTTCCCCGCATGTCCTGGGAGAGGGTAGACGTGACTCAGCCCTCTCAAGACGGGGTGAGCCCCTGTCCCCGGGACAGATGGTGGATTAAGGTTTGGCCCTTCCGGGCAAGGTTGAGACCCTTACAAGCTGCAGATGCTACCCTGCGGTGGCAGGGAGAGTATCCAATAAATGTCTTTGGTCTTGGTGCAATCAATCGACCAATCAGTGGTATTTATTGAGCGCTAAAGGGGTGCAGAGCTCTGTACCGAGCGCTTGGGAGAGGACGGCAGAGTGCGTAGATACGGACTACTTTCCCAGAGTGAAAACAAACACCAAACACACTGAGATTTGGTTGATAAGGGAAGGTAGGTGTCTAGAGTGTCAATTTGGGAATCTTGCTTCCACACCCACTCCAATCCACCTCATCCTTGGGCACATCCCCACCCCTCTCCTTGCCACACTCCAGATCTCAGGGGAGTAAAGCGGCCGGCCGGGAGTGCGGGTAATAAGCTCGTTGTGGGCGGGGATTGTCACTGCCTACTGTTGTAGCTGACTTTCCCGAGCACTTAGTACAGTACTCTGCACACAGTAAGCGCTTAATAAATACGATCGAACGAATGAATAATAACTGTGCTATTTGTTAAGCGCTTACTATGAGCCAGACGCTGAACTAAGCGCTGGGTAATTAAGCAAATCACGGGGGACATAGTCCCTGTCCCACAGGGGGCTCACAGTCCCAATCCCCATCTTCCAGATGAGGTAACTGAGGCCCGGAGAAGTGAAGTGATTTGTCCGAGGTCACCCAGCAGATAAGTGGCGGAGCCAGGATTAGAACCCATGACCTTCTGACTCCCAGGCCCAGGCTTTATCCACTAAGCCAGGCTGCAGATGATGAAGGACACCAGTTTGCCCTGATCAAAGTTCCTCTCCACTGTTGTCACCTCTGCAGAAGAGCTGGGCGATGATCCAGGTGTAAATCGCCCGTTCTGGGCCGGGCTGCTTACATTGAGCGTGAGCGAACCACCGTGGCTCAGTGGAAAGAGCCCGGGTTTGGGAGTCAGAGGTCGTGGGTTCTAATCCCGGATCCGCCGCTTGCCAGCTGTGTGACTTTGGGCAAGTCGCTTCACTTCTCTGGGCCTCGGTGACCTCATCCGTGAAATGGGGATGAAGACTGTGAGCCCCATGGGGGACAACCTGATTCCCCTGTGTCTACCCCAGGGCTTAGAACAGTGCTTGGCACATAATAAGCGCTTAACAAATACCAACACTATTATTTAGAGAAGCAGCATGGCTTAGTGGAAAGAACACGGGTTTGAGAGCCAGAGGTCATGGGTTCTAATCCCGGCTCTGCCTCTTGTCAGCTGTGTGACCTTGGGCAAATCACCTTCCTTCTCTGTGCCTCAGTTCAAATCAAAATGGGAATTAAAACCGTGAGCCCACGTGGGACAACCTGATCACCTTGCAACCATCGCCCCCCCCCGCCCCCAGCGCTTAGAACCGTGCTTGGCACATAGTAAGCGCTTAACAAGTACCACCATTATTATTATTCTCTGTGCCTCAGTTATCTCATCCGTAAAATGGGGATGAAGACGGTGAGCCCTACGTGGGACACCCTGATGACCTTGTATCTGCCCCCAGCGCTTAGAACAGTGCTTGGTATGTAGTAAGTGTTTAACAAATACCACCAGTATTATAATTATTCTCTGTGCCTCAGTTATCTCATCCATAAAATGGGGATGAAGACGGTGAGCCCTACGTGGGACACCCTGATGACCTTATATCTGCCCCCAGCGCTTAGAACGGTGCTTGGCACGTAGTACGCGCTTAACAAATGCCAACATGATTATGATTAGTATTATGGAAAGCGTAGTGGAAAGCATTAGAGAAGCAGCGTGGCTTAGTGGAAAGAGCACGGGCTTGGGAATCAGAGGTCATGGGTTCGAATTCCGCCTCAGCCACTTGTCAGCTGTGGGACTGTGGGCAAGTCACTTCACTTCTCTGGGCCTCAGTTCCCTCATCTGGAAAATAGGGATGAAGACTGTGAGCCCCACGTGGGACGACCTGATTCCCCTAGGTCTACCCCAGCGCTTAGAACAGTGCTCTGCACATAGTAAGCGCTTAACAAATACCAACATTCTTATTAACAAATACCAACGTGATCATGATTGGGGAGGCTCGGTCAGGTGAGTGCGGTTTCCTAAGGTGGCCGGCAGGGGGCGCAAAGCCGGGCTCCGTCGGGGGGAGGACCGGCTCCTCCTCGTCCAGTACATCCATTCATTCATTCAATAGTATTTATTGAGCGCTTACTATGTGCAGAGCACTGTACTAAGCGCTTGGGATGAACAGGTCGGCAACAGATAGAGACAGTCCCTGCCGTTTGACGGGCTTACAGTCTAATCGGGGGAGATCCCTGCAAGATGCCACAATAATAATGTTGGTATTTGTTAAGCGCTTACTATGTGCCGAGCACTGTTCTAAGCGCTGGACAGGGATGAAGCAGTGTGCCTCAGTGGAAAGAGCCCGGGCTTGGGAGTCAGAGGTCATGGGTTCGAATCCCGGCTCCGCCCCTTAGCAGCTGGGTGACTGTGGGCCAGTCACTTCACTTCTCTGGGCCTCAGTTCCCTCATCTGTAAAATGGAGATTAACTGTGAGCCTCACTTGGGAAAACCTGATGACCCTGTATCTCCCCCGGCGCTTGGAACAGTGCTCTGCACATAGTAAGCGCTTAACAAATACCAACATTATTATTGGTTCAGTGGAAAGAACCCGGACTTGGGAGTCAGAGGTCATGGGTTTGTATCCCGGCTCTGCCCCTTGTCAGCTGGTTGACTGTGGGCCAGTCACTTTGCTTCTCTGGGTCTCAGTTCCCTCATCTGTAAAATGGGCATGAAGACAGTGAGCCTCACGTGGGACAACCTGATGACCCCGTATCTCCCCCAGATTCATTCATTCATTCATTCAATAGTATTTATTGAGCGCTTACTATGTGCAGAGCACTGTACTAAGCGCTTGGAATGAACAAGTCGGCAACAGATGAAGACAGTCCCTGCCGTTTGATGGGCTTATTATCTAATCGGGGGAGACGGACAGACAAGAACAATGGCAATAAATAGATCTTAGAAGAGTGCTCAGCACACCTTAAGCGCTTAACAAATACCAACATTATTATTATGAAGAAGGAGGTATGGTCTCTTCCCAGCTACAGGCAGAAACCAGGGGGTCTAAACGATCTTGCATCATATTTCAAGAAGGCAGCTCTAGCCACTGGCTACGGGGAAGCGGCATGGCCGGATGGATAGGTTCACGGGGCCCGGGAGTCAGAAGGACCTGGGTTCTGATCCCGGCTCCGTCGCTCGTCTGCGGTGTGATTTTTGGGCGGGCCACTGCACTTCTCTGTGCCTCGGTTACCTCATCTGGAAAATGGGGATTAAGATTGTGAGCCCTGCATGGGACAACCTGATTACCTTGTATCTACCCCAGCGCTTAGAACAGTGCTTGGCGTGTAGAAGGGGCTTAACAAATACCATAATAATTATTACTATTAATTGGAAAATGGGGATGAAGACTTGGGAGCGAGCCCCATGTAGGACAGGGACTGTGTCCAACCTGATTTACCTGCATCTACCCCAGAGTTTAGAACAGTGCTTGGCACATAGTAAGTGCTGAACAAATACCAGAATAATTACTACTATTATCTGGGAAATGGGGATGAAGGCTTGTGAGCTCCATGTAGGACAGGGTCTGTGTCCGACCTGATTTACCTGTATCTACCCCAGAGCTTAGCACAGGGCCTGGCACCCAGTAAGCACCTAACAGATACCACAGTTATTATTATTACTCTCCCAAGGGCTTAGTTTAGTGCTCGGTACACAGTAAGTGCTTAATAAATATGATTGATTAATGGATTGATTAAGCCAGGATCCTGCCCACCTGCCTGCCAGGTGATCTGTCAATCATAACTGAGAGAGGGTCTCAGGATAGGACACCTTCTCCTCTCCCTGTCAGAGATTAACGCCGTGAGCCCCACTGGGACCAACTTGATTACCTCGTATCTATCCCGGTGCCGAGTACAGTGTCTGACACAGAGTGAGTGCTGAACAGATACCGCGATAATTATTAATTGTAATTGTTATGGTCCCAGCTTACTTTCTCCTCTGGGTAGCCACCAGCTGGACTTCTCAGGTCCTGCCTGGGGCCTGTCATCCTCATTCTTCTTGGCTAGCTCATCCTCTTCCTCCCACTCTCAGAATTCACCTGAGTCTTCCCACTTCTCACCCCATTCCCTTCTGGACCCGCCACCCCGCCTCCCATGACTGCCTTTGTCAGGCCACCCATGAGGCTGGACCAGAACTGGTTTCGGGGCAACTTCATTCCCGGGAGAGGAGGTGGGGATTAACGTAAAAGCAGGAGGTGGAGCTCTGTGAGAAGAGGTGGCCTGTCGAGTGCCGTCTACCCTCCCTGGGTCACGTCTGCCAACTTGGGCTCCAGAATCATCTGCAAACTTGGTCGGGTTCTTCCAGTGTTCAGGGCACTTTCATCGGAGCCACCTACAGATCTCACCGGGATCAAAGTGTAAATACAATTTAAGCCTTCTGGCCGGAGGAATCTTTCCACTCCACCGTCCTCCACTGCGGAACGATGTGCGTGCGTCAGTGGTAGTGTTTTACCGGACTTAGTGGTGGCCGGTTGGAATTTCAGATGGAAATATATTCCGTTATCATTTAACCCGTTTGAGGCTGTCCCAGCTCTGGTCCTCCCAGTTGGGTCACTGGAACAGCCTCCACAGCAGCCTCCCTGTCTCTAGCCTCTCCCTGCCCAACCTACCCTACTTACCCGTAGCAGCAAGAATCATCTTTCTGACAGGCCATTCTGGCTCCAGTGGAAAGAGCACGGGCTTGGGAGTCAGAGGTCATGAGTTCGAATTCCGGCTCTGCCACTTGTCAGCTGTGTGACTGTGGGCAAGTCACTTAACTTCTCTGTGCCTCAGTTACCTCATCTGTAAAATGGGGATTAAGACTGTGAGCCTCACGTGGGACGACCTGCTCACCCTGTATCTACCCCAGCGCTTAGAACAGTGCTCGGCACATAGTAAGCGCTTAACAAATACCAACATTATTTTATTATTATTCCCTTCCCTCTCCCTGAAATCACCAGCGATGGCTGGCCTCCCCCTTTGGCTCGTCAAAACCTTCACCATGTGACTGGTCGTGAAGGCAGTGGGGCGGCCGGTTGCGCTGGGAGAGGGGAGAGAGTTTGTCTGGAACCTGAAATAAAACTTAGAACGAAAGGAACAGTTGCGTATCAAGGATCCGAAAAACCGAGGTGACGAGCAGGATCAAATAGAGGAATTGTGAGCTCTCATTCAGAGAATTCAGCCACGGTGACCCCACCCCCCTGAATGTGTCCCCTGTATGCATTCTGTAATTACTGTAATTATACATTTCCATAATTGCCCGAATCTGCCAGCTCTAATGTGATCCCACTTTACATTTATGCGGTGCCTGTCTCCGCAGAGCGAAACGGGCTTGGCGAAAGTTAAATCAATACGTTTTCTTCCCTGCGATTTCAATTGCTTTTAAGTTGACTGCTCCCCTGTATTCATTTAAACAAGACTGGGGTGCCAACGGTGGGAGGAAAGTTTGAACTTGGGTTTCTATTTGCTTTTTCTGTGTGTGACAGCTGAATAGAATGACATTCCCATACTGCCCATACTGTCTCGATGGGTACTCTCTAATTCTTTGGTGAAGGCTTTTAGCCGGAAATGGTTTACGTGCTATTTTGTCAGGTAGCGCGTGCTATAAGATTCCAGAAAACATGGTATTTATGCTTCAGACCGAATGGCTGGCTCTTAGAAAAGCAATTAGCTGGTACCAACATCATCATCATCATCATCAATGGTATTTATTTAGTACTTCCTATGTGCAGAGTAGCAGCACGCATGGCTCAGTGGAAAGAGCACGGGCTTTGGAGTCAGAGGTCATGGGTCCGAATCCCGGCTCGGCCACTTGGCAGCTGTGTGACTTTGGGCAAAGTCACTTCACTTCTCGGTGCCTCAGTTCCCTCATCTGGAAAATGGGGATGAAGACTGTGAGCCCCACGTGGGACAACCTGATTCCCCTGTGTCTACCCCAGCGCTTAGAATGGTGCTCGGCGCATAGTAAGCGCTTAACGAATACCAACATTGTTATTATTGTTATTATTAGAGTATTGTACCAAGCACCAGGGAGAGGACAGCACCACAGAGTTGATAGACACGTTCACTGCCCACAACGAGTTTACAGTCTAGAGGGGGAGAGAGACATCAACATATGTAACATAAAATTGCGTTTGAATTTCTGCTGAGGCAGCTGTGATAAATGTCTCTCTGCACTTCCAAATTACATTTACGTTCATTTCTTTCTACTCTGTTATTTCCTCCTACCTGTAATTTATGTTAGTTTCCGTCTCCCCCTCTAGACTGGAAACTCCTTGAGGACGGGGAGTATATCTACTAACTGTTGTATTCTCCCAAGCGCTTAGTACACACTAAGTGCTCCAGTCTCAGAGGAGGACGCATCCATCTCTTGTTGGTGGAACAGATGGGAATTGTAGCTAAAATCCAGCAGGAGAAGGGCAAGTAACGACTCTGGCTCAAAGTCCTTTCAGAAAGTCCTCCATCTCCGGGAGCATAAGCGAGAGCAGGAAGCCAGATGGAATACACCTTTTATTCACCCCTCCCTCAGCCCCACGGGACTTTGGTACTTATCTATAATTTATTTATCTATAATGTTGGCATTTGTTTTTTTTTGGCATTTGTTAAGCGCTTACTATGTGCAGAGCACTGTTCTAAGCGCTGGGGTAGACACAGGGGAATCAGGTTGTCCCACGTGGGGCTCACAGTCTTCATCCCCATTTTACAGATGAGGTAACTGAGGCACAGAGAAGTTAAGTGACTTGCCCACAGTCACACAGCTGACAAGTGGCAGAGCTGGGATTCTCTATATAAATGTCTGTCCCCACCTCTAGACTTTAAGCTTGTTGTGGACAGGGGACATGTCTACCAACTCTGTTATATTATAATAATAATGTTGGTATTTGTCAAGCACTTACTATGTGCCAAGCACTGTTCTAAGTGCAGGGGTAGATACAAGGCAATCAGGTTGTCCCACGTAGGGCTCACAGACTTCATCCCCATTTTACAGATGAGGGAACTGAGGCACAGAGAAGTTAAGTGACTTGCCCAAGGTCACCCGGCTGACAAGTGGTGGAGCCGGGATTCGAACCCATGACCTCTGACTCCCTAGCCCGTGCTCTTTCCACTGAGCCACGCTGCTTACTCTCCTCCCAAGGGCTGAGTACTTAGGCACACAGTCAGGGCTCACTAAATATGATTGCTTGCTTGACTGATCGATAGGCAGGGACATGGGGAGGAGAAGCAGTGTGGTCTAGTGGATAGAGCGCGGGCCTGGGAGTCAAAAGAACCTGGGTTCTAATCGCGACTCCACCACTCGTCTGCTGCATGACCTTGGACAAGTCACTTAACTTCTCTGTGCCTCGGTTACCTCATCTGTAAAATGAGGATTCAATAGTTGTTTTGTCTCCTACTTAGACTGTAAGGCCCGGGTGGGACAGAGACTGTGTCTGACCTGATCATCCTATATCTTCCCCAGAGCTTAGAACAATACTTGACACTTAGCACTTAACAAATACCACAATTATTATTATTATTCATTCATTCATTCAATAGTATTTATTGAGCGCTTACTATGTGCAGAGCACCGTACTAAGCGCTTGGAAGGTACAATTCGGCAACAGATAGAGACAATCCCTGCCCACTGCCGGGCTCACAGTCTAATCGGGGGAGACGGACGGACAAGAACAAGACAACTTAATCATGATAAATAGAATCAAGGGGATGGACACCTCATTAACAAAATCAATAGGGTAATAAAATATATACAAATGAGCACAGTGCTGGGGGAGGGGAAGGAAGAGGGGGAGGAGCAGAGGAAAGGGGGGGAAAGGGGCTTAGCTGGGGGAGGTGAAGGGGGAGCAGAGGGGGCAGAGGGAAAAGGGGAAGCTTTCATTTTATTATTTTATTATGGCCTAGAGCTGTTTCTTGGGGAAGAGGATGGATATAAATGGTCCCAAATTCAGTTTGCTTCAAGGTAGTCTTTAGGCAGGACTGCTTCTCTGCAGCCCGCCCCGTCCCCCCGTCTCTCCCCTCCCTCAGATCCCCCGGTCTCCTCTGGAGAGGGGCCGAGGCCAGGACACCTGCCAGTTCAGCCCGGGATGGAGATCTCCCCTGTGCCTCCGCGTGATCCAGCAGCTCCCCAGGGGAGAAAGCTCCATTTGCCCTGAGCAGAGGATCACTTTCCCTCTGTTTCAGCAGCAGCCAAGCAGCTCCAGTGTTGCCTGGGAGCTCAGCCAGGACACGGATCTTACCCTCACCCTGCCCTTCCGCAACTCCCTCCTGTTGGCGAGGAGGAGGGGAAGCAGCGTGGTCCAGTGGCTAGAGCACAGGCCTGGGAGTCAGAAGGACCTGGGTTCTAATCCCGGCTCCGCCGCTCGTCTGCTGAGGGACCTTGGACAAGTCACTTCGCTTCTCTGGGCCTCAGTTACTTCATCTGTAAAACGGGGATTAAGAGTGTGAGCCCCACGTAGGACAGGGACTGTGTCCAACCTTGATCAGCTTGTATCTACCCTGGTGCTTAGAGCAGTGCTTGGCTACAAAGCGCTTAATAAGTCAGTTAATGCAGAGCCTTGAAGCTGATTCCCAGCTGATCATCATCAGTGGTATTTGCTTACTATGTGCAAAGCACTGTACTAAGCGCTTGGGAGAGTACAATACAACAGAATTAGCAGACACCTTTCCTGCCCATAATGGTTTTACGGTCTAGTAAACCAGTCTAGTCTAGTCCTCACATGGGAAGTTAGACTGTAGGCTCCTTGTGGGCAGGAAATATATCTACTAACTCTGTTGTGCTGCACTCTCCAGAGTGCTTAGTACAGTGCTCGACACACAGTGAGCGCTCAATAATACCGATCAATCTTATTTATTGAGCACTCACTGTGTGCGGAGCACTTTACTCTGGGTTTGGGAGAGAGTACCGTATAAAAGAGTTGGTAGACACGTTCCCTACCCACAGTGTACATATCCTAAATTCTGGACAGGTACATCAATCACGTAAATTGTCTCATTCATACTGCAAAGATCATGTCTGCTCTCCCACAGTTGGATCTAAAGCCATATTAGGAATTAGACGAGTGATTTATTGACATTAGTATCTGTTAATCAATAGTGATATTAATGTCTGTCTCCCCCTCAATCAATCAATGGTATTGATTGATCAGTTACTATGTGCAGAGCACTGTTCTAAGCACTTGGGAGAGTACTTTACAGGAGAATTAGCAGACACAGTTCCTGCCCATAATAACTAATACTATAAGCTCGTTGTCCCCTCTCAGGGTCCCACCTGGAGAGTTTCCAGTCCTCTACCAGTCTCGGTTACAGGAGGGAGAGTCAAGCAGAGGCCTGTCCGGTCCATTCCTAGCTTGGGCAGTGTCTAGCGAGTGGAAGGAAATCTGCAACAAGTCAAAACTCACCTGTGCCGGGCAGCCACACGGGAGAGAATCGAGGGCGGAGACTCGAATTTACTGTGTGGAGGGAGGCCATGGTAAACCACTTCCGCATTTTTTCCAAGAAAACTCTGCGGATCCACTACCAGAACGATCGCAGATGGAGGTGGGGTGTCCTGGGAGAGATGAATCCGGGGTGTCGCTATGGGTCGGAGACGACTCGATGGCATAAGGCAAGATAAGCTCTTTGTGGGTAGGGAACGTGTCTACCAATTTGTTGTATTGCGCTGTCCCGAGTGCTTGATACATTGTTCTGCACACAGTCAGCCCTCAATAAATACCATTGATGAGGATGATGATGATTCAGGGAGGTTAAAATATTGTTTGGCAACCTGTCAGAAGGACTACAGCTAGGATCTTGCTGGTAGTGGAGTAACCTAAGCCACGTTTCAGACAGAAAGGCTATCCTCCCCTGCCTAGGGTACAAACAGAACCTAGGGAGTAGGAGCCAGAGAATCAGTCAATCAACAATCACTTGAATTTACTGAGTGCTTACTATGTGCAGAGCACTGCATTAAGCACTTGGGGAAGTATAATATAATAGAGTTGGTAGACACGTTCGCTGCCCATAACGAGCTTACAGTCCAGAGAGGACTCAATGGAGACAGTCTGCTGGCAGTTGACTGAAGAACTTTCATTTTTAATGTAAAATTTGCTAAAAAGTACACAAAATTATTTTAAAAGAAAGCTTTTCAATATGAACTATTTCCTTTCAATACCATCTGTTGAGCAAATATAACTATGAGAAAGCTCAGTGGAGTATTTTAAGAACATCACTACATTTTCATACTAATTTATCGTGTAAATGAACACATTTCCAAATCTCTTCGATTTAAAGACAAACCAGTGACATCACTCACTATCTTGTCTTTGGCTCTGAGAGGTTTAGAAATGTGTTCGGCAACAACTCAGGGGGATTTACTGAACACCTACTGAGGGCAAAGCGCTGTTCTAAGTACCGGGAAAGTTCGACCGAACCCAAACACATGTTACCCGCCCATGAGGAGTTTACAATCTAAAAAGGAGAGGCAGATCCACAACCAGCATTTACCTGCTGCCTTCCTAACCGGATTAAGGGCAGCCATAGGGACAACCAAGTTCCCCTCTAGACTAGAAGCTCATTTAAATCGTATTTACTGAGCGCTTACTCTGTTCCCAGCACTGTACTAAGCATTTGGAAAGTACAATTCAGCTCACTGTGGGCCGGGAATGGGTCGGTTTTATCGTTATATTCCACTCTTACAGCATTCTGCGCACAGAAACCACTCAATAAATATGATTGGCTGACTTTCTTCCCCAGCTGGGAGCTTCCCGTGCTGTCGTCCCCTCTTCTCTCCACTGGCCGGTGTGACACTAAATGGGAATTTCCTCAGGGAAATTGAGCCATGAGTGGTTTGGGTCAAGGCCTTTAAGACTAGCTGGGAAAGGGGGTCTGAAACTGGGCTCTCCCCAAGGCTGGGAGAGAAGCAGGAGTTACACGGGACCAGCCGCCTAGCTCTGAAGGAAAGCGGTTAGTACAGTGCTTTGCACACAGTAAGCGCTCAGTAAATACTATTGAATGAATGAAAGGAACGCAGCGGGAGGGGAGCGGCCCTTGCTTCCGGGAGTCATGGAATGGGCCACAGCTGCCCATTCAACTCCCACCAAACCTTCTTCCACCCCAACCCCCTCCATCCCAGCTTCCCTCCTGAGCGGAAGACACCAAGCAGGGGGACCGCTGTGAGGGACAAAGCCGCTCCCATTCCCGCTGACCCACCGTAGACGGACACACATCACCGTCCTGTGACTACGAAGGTGACGCTTGCTTCTGAGCTGGGGCCAAAGAGTGCAGGTGATCAAACAGCAGGACGGAGAGGTGGAAATGACCCCCACCGGCTCATTTTTTTAAAATATTCATTTCAAATGGCTTCCGTCTGCTGTTTCTGTGTTCCCTGAGGTAAAGACCAAGCATAGGTACATTTTCCAGCTTCTTGACTTCTACCATCTCTGCAGTTTCTAAGCAGAAAAAAATGCATGTTTTGAAAGCAAAACCCTCACTATTTTTTATTTGCAACTGCCCTGTTGTTTTGTCTTGGTTTTTTTAAGATTGAGCAGATTTGGCCCGAGGAAAAAACAAAGTTGGTTACAAGTTTGAAAATCTCAGTCTTGAAAGGAAGAAAGGGAGCTAGGGAAATGATTGGAAGTGCTATAATAGCAGCCTTCTTTACCAATACCGTTTCTGGATCAGGTGTCGGAGAAATTTCCTCTCCGAGAAAAACCAGGCTTCCTTTTAGTATCCATCTCCCCTGCTAGACTGTAAGCTCTCGAAGGCAGAGATCATGTTTACCAACTCTCCCAAGTGCTTACTACGGTGCTCTGCACAGAGTAAGCGCACAATAAGCACCATCGATCGACTGACTGGTTTCTAGACAGATTCCGAACACCCTCTCCCAAGTCCCCCAAAGCCCAAGTCCCATTGTCTTGGAAGCATTTCCAAATCCTCCACCTTCCCTGTCCTGTCATTCCAGGCAGCTTCCTCAGCACTTGAGAACTTTCTTTCTCTTCCTTTATTTTTTATTTATTTCTTCAATTGCGCCTAGGGTTTATCTCCATTCTGTCACTCTTCACAGTTGCATATTTGACATTTCTGACTACTGTCTCCCCAATTAGATAATAATAATTATAGTATCTGTTAAGTGCTTACTATATGCCAAACACTGTACTAAGCGCTGGGGCAGAGAGAAGGTAAAGGAAGCAGCATGGCTCAGTGGAAAGAGCCCAGACTTGGGAGTCAGAGGATGTGGGTTCTAATCCCGGCTCCTCCACTTGCCTGCTGTGTGACCTTGGGCAAGTCATTTAACTTCTCTGTGCTTCAGTTACCTCATCTGTAAAATGGGGCTTAGGACTGTGACCTCCATGTGGGACAACCTGATTACTTTGTATCTACCCCCGTGCTTAGAACAGTGCTCGGCACATAGTAAGCGCTTAACAGATACCATAATAATAATAATTATTATTATAATCAGGTCTCTCATGGGGTGCCCAGTCTAAGTAGATGGGAGAACAGGTATTGAATCCCCATTTGGCAGATGAGGGAACTGAGGCACAGAGAAGTTGTGACTTCCCCAAGGTCAAACAGCAGGTAACTCGGATTAGAACCCAGGTCCTCTGACTCCCAGCCCTGTGCTCCTTCCACTAGGCCACACTGCTTCCCCTAGATGGTAAATTCCTTGAGGGCAGGGGGGACTTTGGCTTCTTCTGGGCTCACTCTGAGGTTCCGTGCACTTAGTCAGCCCGTCCGTCAGCCCGGTCACTGGTGTTACTGATAGCGATACTAACCTTGGAATCACATCCTCGGTTAGCTCTATCGCCAGCTACACCAGCCAAGACTTGATTCGTTTCCAAGAAATGTAGCTCGCTTTCGGTCTCGGTTTGACCACAGCAGCCGACTCGAACGCTTATTATGAGTGCAAAGTTCCTTCAGTGGGGAGCGACCCCTAAGTCGCTTGCAAATGACGGTTCCGTCCCAGATGCTGTCATTTCGGAGGTGTTTTCCACCGGCACCAGGGTAGTCATACCAGGGCGCCGGCTGCAAAGTTGGCAACGTGACCGAGTTTCCGCCGGAGACAAAGAGCGGCTTCTTTTCCAAGACAGAGATAATTGGCAGCTATTGCAGAGTGCTCCTGGTACAGTTTCCCTCTCAATGATGCTCTAATGAAGACCGAAGGTTTCTATAGGCCGGGTCAGTCCCCATGGTACCAGTTCTTTTACGGGGTTACCATAGGAATTGGAAAAACCTATCTAAACCCGCTCCGATCTCGCACGTGACCTCTCTTGGGGCCGGCTCAGGTGTCCGGCGGGGTCCGGAACCACGCAGTTGGACTCGCTGATCTCAAATCGATTCTGTTCTCCGGCGACGGACTGGACGGCGTGAAGACCCGTGCTCGTCTGAACATGAGATTACACTAGAATTCGGGGTGACTCACGAATCCCGAGCTTGCTGAGAAAAGGAGCTAAAGAAGGCTAGCTAATCCGTAAATAGGTCTGACCAGATTTTGAAAGACTCTGGAGGGCTTCCAATAATCTGTGTATATCTACCCGTACAGCCCCGTGGAGGAACATAGGCCGTCCATTCTGCGTTTCACTTCCCAAAGCTCAGGATCCAGATTTCTCAGTCTGACTTAAACTCTGGGTTTTCGAGCGGTTTCACCGGCATCGGCTAGGAACCCGATTCAGCACCAAGGGGCGGGACGGGATCAAACACGAGAAAGCAGCGTGGCCTAGTGGATAGAACCTGGGCCTGGGAGTCAGAAGGACCTGGGTTCTAATCCCAGCTCCACCAGTCGTCTGCTCTGTGACCTTGGGGAAGTCACTTCACTTCTCTGGGCCTCTGTTACCTTTTCTTTAAAAAACGAGGATTAAGAGTGTAAGCCTAGTGTGGGACAGAGGTTGTGTTCAACCTGATTAATTCATATCTGCCCCAGCACTTACTAGAGTGCCTCGCCCATAATGAGTGCTTAACAAATACCATAAAAAGCAAAAAAGAACTAAAAAAAGGGTCCTGAAAGACAGGAGAATAAACTAGCAATAGAAGCAATGTGCCCAGCAAGCCAGCTTCTTCGGGCGGGACGTGTGAGGAGAACAGATGACAGACAGCAGGATAGCCAAGTGGCTGCTGTATCAGGAACTGAGACTAGACACCCACAAGTCTGGAGGGCAGAATAAATGTTTTTAAGGCCTCAGTAAAGCCCAATCTCAAAGCAGTGGGGTTAGGCAGAGGAATGTTGGGTGGGCGACAATCAGGAGCTTGACTGTTCTCGTTGGACAAAGACTTGGCTCGTTGTGGGCAGCCAATATCTGTCTGTTGTTGTATCGTACTCTCCCAAGAACTTTGTACAGTCCTCTGCCCACAGAAAGCGCTCAGTAAGTATGATCGGCTGGCTGACTTGGGGAAGGGCTAAATACCAGGAGGCATTTTAGAAAACAGCCGCGGACACTGCAAGCAGAGAACAAAGTAGGCTCACCAAGGGCAGTCTTTTCTGGAAACATAGCACAGAATGGAGAGAGGTTGCTTGGAGTTACTCTGGCCACACCCCCACGCTTGGCTAGGATCCTATCAGTAGACTGATCTAATAATAATAATAATGTTGGTATTTGTTAAGCGCTTACTATGTGCAGAGCACTGTTCTAAGCGCTGGGGTAGACACAGGGGAGTCAGGTTGTCCCACGTGGGGCTCACAGTCTTAATCCCCATTTACAGATGAGGTAACTGAGGCACAGAGAAGTTAAGTGACTTGCCCACAGTCACACAGCCGACAAGTGGCAGAGCCGGGATTCAAACCCATGACCTCTGACTCCAAAGCCCGTGCTCTTTCCACTGAGCCACACTGCTTCTTCAGTGTGGAGGACCATCCCGAGTATGATTTGGGCTGAAAGTACCTGGGACTTCTACTTTGGGTGAATGGCGACTGGCACAAATCAGCTACATGACTCGGGAAGGCCTTCAGGAGTCTTCTGACTTCGAAATCGCAAGCTATTTTTCATCACACCACGTTTACCTTTGTCACACATCCTATTTTTATTCAACGCCATCTTAAAAACGTTCTCAGAGACGTTGAGAGGTCTTCCGGAGAACTGTAATCTCAATCTTTTTATATAGTCTGGCCAGGCAGAGGAACATAACTTCTGAATAGTGTCTGCCCCGGGGGGAGATCTGAAAGCAGGAGCAGGGGAGGGAAAGCAGATGGGGGGGCTTAATCAGCTTGGTTAAAGCTATTCCCTGAGGCTACCCGGGGAAGCCATTTTTGATGACGTTCAGGGATTAATAATAATAATAATAATGTTGGTATTTGTTAAGCGCTTACTATGTGCAGAGCACTGTTCTAAGCGCTGGGGTAGACACAGGGGAATCAGGTTGTCCCACGTGGGGCTCACAGTCTTAATCCTCATTTTACAGATGAGGGAACTGAGGCACAGAGAAGTTAAGTGACTTGCCCACAGTCACACAGCTGACAAGTGGCAGAGCTGGGATTAGCCCTTTCCGACAGTGATGAGCCAAGAGAAATATCTTCATGTTCGCCTTTGCCTGTTGGAGTTAAACTCCCTGTGAGCAGGGAATGTGTCTCTCATTTCCTGTTGTAGTTTCTCAAGTGCTTAGTACAGTCCCTTGCACCCAGAGGGTTCCATTACTACTGCAGGGAATGTGTCACTCTCCCAAGCGCTTAGTACAGTGCTCTGCACACAGTAAGTGCTCAATAAATATGATTGAATGAATGAATGAGTGACTACTAGTTCTTTGAGTTGGCGCTTTACCTGTTGGGGTAGATGAGAGACGCTTGTTGTGTGTGAAGGGAGAAGCTTTTGCTACGGTTACCTTCGAGCATTCGAATTTCTCTTTCTGTGGAAGTTAACTGGGTTCTAATCCCACCGGCTCCTCCAGCTGTCTGCTGTGTGACCTTGGGCGAGTCACTTAACTTCTCTGTGCCTCAGGTACCTCGACTATAAAATGGGGATTAAGACTGTGAGCCCCTTGGGTCCAACCTGACTGGCCTCCATCTACCTAGTACTTAGTACAGTGCTTGGCACAAAATAAGTGTTTAACAACCACCCCCCCCCAAAAAAAAAGTTGGATCCCTCACGTAAGAAGTATCCATGATCTCCCAACAACATAATAACAGGACATTATGGAGAGTGGGGAACTCTTGACCAGCCCACTTTATTCCAGAGGCATCCTGTTCTCCTTTTAGATTGCAGTCAACCCAGGTACCAGTTCTGACTTTGGTGCTTTCCCATTTTTATTATTATTATTAGTAATGATAACGGTATTTGTTAAGCGCTAACTATATGCCAAGCACTGTTCTAAGTGATATAAGTTAATCAGGTTGGACACAGCCCCTGTCCCACACTAGGCTCACACTCTTAATTCCCACTGTTTACCGAAGAGGTAACAGAGGCACAGAGAAGTTAAGTGACTTGCCCAAGGTCATGCAGCGGACAGGCGCCAGAGCTGGGATTAGAACTCAGATCCTTCTGACTCCCGAGCCCGTGCCCCATCCACTAAGTCACGCTGCCTCTGGGATTGATACTGTGAGGCCGCGTGTGAACATGGATCGTGTCCAACCCGATTAGCTGTTATCTAGCCCAGTGTTTAGTTCAGTGCCAGGCGCATAGTGAGCCCTTGACGAATACCGTCTAAAAAAGGATATGTCACCCTTGCCTCCACCATGTTTGTGAAGGACTCGGCGCCACCCATCTCGCCACTGGCCGCACAACCGCCATCTTGGCGGTGGAGAATGGGCACCTCTGCTGTACAGTACCCCGAGGTGATTGCCGACCACTTAGAGCAGGCCCCGACTGGGGCTCACTTTGCCAAATCAACTCGGTGCCTGAGCGGGCGAACGCCGCTCCGATCAGACTCCAGTGGGTCGGACGGGAGGCCACGGGGACGTAGGTGTACCAGGCCGGGGGGCTAAGCAGGCTGAGGTCTTGGGGTGCGGCTAGATCGCCTTAGCGGAGATGGGCTGTAGTGATTCAGCAACCCGGGGCGTGGACAAAAGGGAAATGGGAATGGGGGAGAGGCCGATGGAAGAGTACGGTTTCAGACATCTGCTAATTAACTAATCGTATTGTCACTCTGCAGAGTTAATTGTGAACAGCTGGATGGTCTCCATGGGAGCCCCCCGCTCCCCCCCCAATGAGTAACAGGGAACAGCAATGAGGTCATCTGATTGCCACTGGGCAACTGAAGCCAAGAATTGGACTACTACTAGAACTACCACTCCAATTCATCTTGGAAGGAGCAATTGTCACGTGTGTGCGTGTGTGTTGGGGGGGGTGCCACATGGTGTGGGGAGGGGGTGATGCCTGACTCTGCCTTTCGCAATTAGTCGTGGCCTCTCTTCTAACCCAACAGGAGCACCGCAACCAAGGTGCCTTTGGGTAGCTCCCGATTCCTGTTGGAGGCAAATTCAAGCCCCGATTTCCCCATCCTCGATGCTCGGCACCAGGCCCCGGCTCGGAGAACAGGGAAGTTCATGTCGGAGATGGCACCGATCACGGGGATGACTCTGGAGCTATTGTATTGCGCTCTCCCAAATGCTTAGAACAGTGCTCTGAACACGGTAGACTAAGTGCTCAATAAATACCATCGGTCAACTGAGTGATCGAGTGGGTCATTCGTTTGGGGTCGGGACAGGTCGAAGCCTTATTGAAGTCACCTTACTCTTCCCTACTTCAAAGCCTTATTGAAGATACATCTCCTCCAAGAGGCCTCGGAGTCAGAAGGACCTGGGTTCTGCCACTTGTCCGCTGTGTGACCTTGGGCAAGTCGCTTCACTTCTCTGTGCCTCAGTGACCTCATCTGTAAAATGGGGATTGAGACTATGAGCCCCATATGGGACAGGGACCGTGTCCGACCCGATTTGCTCCTCCCCACCCCTGCGCTTAGTACAGCACCTGACACATAGTAAAAGCTTAACAAATACTAACAGCGTGGCTCAGTGGAAAGAGCATGGGCTTTGGAGTCAGAGGTCATGAGTTCGAATCCCAGCTCTGCCACTTGTCAGCTGTGTGACTGTGGGCAAGTCACTTCACTTCTCTGGGCCTCAGTTCTCTCATCTGTAAAATGGAGATTAAGATTGTGAGCCCCATGTGGGACAACCTGATTCCCCCGTGTCTCCCCCAGCGCTTAGAACAGTGCTCTGCACATAGTAAGCGCTTAACAAATACCAACATTAATTATCCCCAACTCACCCACCTGACGAAACTACTCTTTTCACCTGCCATTCTGTCGCTCTCTTCCCCAGATAATCATCTCCCTTTCCTGAGAATCTCTGGGTCAGAGGAGTGGATGGAATGGCTCTCGCTCTCTCGGACCAGCGACGGGGGTACGTCTAGTACTTTGACCACTAGTCAGCCCGCAGCTGTGGCCACTCTGTTCTGGATTGTGATACAGGTCTGGACAGAGGCTGGGGCAGAAAAGAGTGTTTGTGGCAGGACAGAATTAAAGAGCAACTTCCCCATCCTGATCCTTTCCTTCCTTACTGTCAGGTCTAGACTCCATTCCCCTTCGAGGGTGGCTCCGAGCCCAGAGTCTGGCCGGTGTATAGACCCCTCTGGCAGTGGCAGGATGAAGGAGTCCCTGGTGCCCACAGTGAGGTGGGCAACAGGCCTGAATGCCTCCCACCTCTTACTGGCTCCGGGCCAGTATTCCTGGGGAAAAGCTGGCTCGGGTGGTGGTGTCCCTGCTTTAGATCTCTCCAAGAATAACTCCCTCTGAACTGAAGATGGTAAAGGAAGGGTGGCCAGTTGTCCAGTTCTATCCCAGCGGTTCATTTTTTTTCCAGCCGGTTTGTCCCCTGACCATTTTGGATATGGCACTGGATGTCTTTAATAATGATAATAATAATGTTGGTATTTGTTAAGCGCTTACTATGTGCAGAGCACTGTTCTAAGCGCCGGGGTAGTTACAGGGTGATCGGATTGTCCCACGTGGGGCTCACCGTTTTAATCCCCATTTTACAGACGAGGGAACTGAGGCTCAGAGAAGTGAAGTGACTTGCCCACAGTCACACAGCTGACAAGTGGCGGAGCCGGGATTCGAACCCATGACCTCTGACTTCCAAGCCCGGTCTCTTTCTACTGAACCACGCTGCTTCTCCATTTATGTATGACATTGTCATTTGAAATCCTCAGGGGTCCCTCTCCCGCCCCACCCCGGCTCCTCTAGCTGAACTCTGGATTCAGAGCGTGGGCTAGTGGATAGAGCCCGGGCCTGGGTGTCAGAAGGTCTTGGGTCCCGATCCCGGCTCCGCCACTTGTCTGTTGTGTGACCTTGGGCAAGTCGCTTCACTTCTCAGTGCCTCAGTTAACTCATCTCTAAAATAGGGATTGAGATTGCAAACCTCATGTGGGACAGGGACTGCATCCAATCTGATGAACTTGTTTCTACCCCAGCGCTTGACACATAGTAAGCGCTTAGCAAACACCATCATCATCAAGGCTCTGGAACAAATCGGGATGTTGTCAGCGGTCCCCCGGAGGAATGCTCTGGGGTATCTTTCTCAACATGGATGACATGTCTGACATCACCGTATGGTGCCGTGCGCCCAGCGAAATGTGTTTGGGTATTTGTGAGGTCTGTCAGCGTGTCACTGGAGGGCCTTCAGACAAGAGAAGCAGAGCGGCCTAGTGGAAAGAGCACGGACCTGGGAGTCGGAGAACCCGGGTTCAAATCAATCTCTTGCTGTGACTCGCTCTAGGCTGTAAGCACTTGGTGAGCAGGGAATGGGTCTGTTATATTGTCCTACTGTACTCTCCCAAACGCTTTGTGCGGTCCTCTTGACTGCAAGCTCACTGCGGGCAGGGAACGTGTCTGTTATATTGTTATACTGTTCTCTCCTAAACACTTAGTACGGGGCTCTGCCCACAGTAAGTGCTCAGTAGGTACGAATGCCCGATTGACTGCTCTGCACCCAGTAACCGCTCAGAAAATATGATTAACCGATCTTGGGCAAATCACTGAACTGCTCTGTGCCTTAATTTCCTCAACTGTAAAATTGAGGATTAAATACCTGTTCTCCCTCCTACATAGATTGTGAGCCCCATGCAGGGACTATGTCCACCTAATTTACTCTACCTACCCCAGTGTTTAGAACAGTGTTTGCCACACAGTAGGTGCCTAACGAGTACCATTTAAAAAAAAAAAGAGATCCTCGAGCACTAGTCTTCTCCAAGGATGAGACCCCACCAGGACAACAGATTGGAAAGGAAACTTCCTAGCCAGTCAGAGCCCTGAGATGCGAAGGGGCCAACCCAGGCCTCACCCAATTAGGCGATGAGCGTTCACCGAGACGGCAGAAGTACATCCAGGGAAGAAAACGGGGTGTATGGATTTTTTTGCTGGATCTGAAATCTGTGGTAAGCTGCATGTGATATGTTACCCAGTTCCATGTGGTTAACCAGAGCCAGACATACGCACATTTGGGCACTTGCCCCTTTCAGTGATGTCATCCACCTCATGTGCTTTTCCCTGAACCGTCTGGCCCATCAGGAGGAAAGCTCCTAAGACAGAAGTGTGCAGCCCAAGACTGTGTGACTCTATTTATGCCGGGATCTCTGGGCTCAGACTCGACACCTTTGAACATGGAAGTTCCTCGCCCTGGCCCTGCTGGGATTGACATTCTGTAGTCCTGGACTGCATCCCTAGACTGTTTTATGGCACTTGTTAAGCGCTTACTATGTGCCAGTCACCGTACTAAGCGGTGGGGTAGATTCCACCTGGTCAGGTTGGACAGTCCATGTCCCACATGGGGCTCATTGTCTTAATCCTCATTTTACACAGGAGTTAAGTGACTTGCCCAAGATTACACATTAAGATTAAGTGTAAGCCTCCCCTGGCCCAGGGGCTGTGTCCAACCCGATTACCTTGTATCTTCCCCATTGCTTAGAACAGTGCCGGGCACATAATAAGTGCCAAACAAATAGCATGAAAAAAGTGGTGGAGCTGGGATTAGAACTCAGATCCTTCTGACTCCCAGGCCTATGCTATATCCACTGGGCTACGCTGCTTCTCGTGGACTCGTCATTAAATAGCCACTGTTGCGTCCATGCCACCAGGACCCGCCATGTGCCATCCTCAACTTCAAGTGGCTAAACACGATGAGGTTACAGAATTGGAGCATCCCCCGACATCAAAGCCAGGTTGGTCACAATCCTGCCTTTAGAAGCGGTGTGGTCTAATGGACAGAGCACGGGCCTTGTAGTTAGAGGACCTCGGTTCTCATCTTGGCTCTGTCTCTTGTCTGCTGTGTGACCTCGGGCAAATCACTTCCCTTCTCTGTGCCTTAGTTTCCTCATCTGTAAAATGGGGATTAAGACTGTGAGCCCCATGTGGAAGACGGACTGTGCCCAAGATGATCATTTTGTAGGTACCCCGGGTCTTAGTACAGTGCCTGGAACGTAGTAAGCGCTTAGCGCATAAAAACAAAAATTTAATTAAACTATTTGGTCACTGGGAATAATGATGACCCCACCACTACAGAATCGACATCATTACACACTTACACTGCTAAATTACATCATGATTTGGGCCCCTGCTCCTCTCTGTTTTTTCAGAAGTTGTCGGGGGGGCCTGCAGCCTCGGCAGCTTCCGATGCGAATCCTAACATTTGGCCACCTCGCTCTGCCTCCTTGGGCCCGGTACTCGGCCCCATCCTGGCTGCAGCTCCACTGACCCTCTCCGCTCCCCACGGCCGATCCCCGGGATGGAGGATGAGGGGGGACGAGGGGAAGAGCGGAGCATTTCGGGCTGAGGCTGTGATTGATCTCTAGTGGCTGGGGAGGGGGGTCAGACCAAGCTTCCTGTGGGATTATGGGAAGAGTTGCAGGGGCATCCCGTTTCCCTCTCCTGGACTGAGAGGCCAATCGATCAACCGATCAGTCGTAATGACTGAGCACTTAACTATGCGCAGAGCACTGTACTAAGCACTTGGGAGAGTACAATACGGAAAGCAGCATGGCATAGTGGATAGAGCACGGGCCTGGGTGTCAGAAGGTCATGGGTTCTAATCTTGTCTCAGCCACTTGTCTGCTGCGTGGCCTTGGGCAAGTCATTTCACTTCTCTGAGCCTCAGTGACCTCATCTGTAAAGTGGGGATTGAGACTGTGAGCCCCACATGGGACAGGGACTGTGTCCAATCTGATTTGCTTGTATCTAATACAGTGCCTGGCAAATAGTAAGTGCTTGACAAATACCACAGTTATTACTTTGGTTATTATTACAATACGATATAGTTGATAGACATTCTCTATTCACAGCTAACTTACAGTCTCGAGGGGGAGCCCCTCTAGAGCCCCCCAAAGCCGCTGGGGTTCACATTCTAGGACCACATCGGAGACGCCCCCTCCTCCTCCAAGAGCTTCCTGAGGGACAGGGTGGAGGGAAATCTCTGCTGCTGCTGTGGGGTGCAGAGCCCAAATTCCCACACTGATGCTGGGCTATCGGGAAACCAGCCAACAGGGCCCGGGGCTGTCTAGTGGAAAGAGCACGGGGCTGGGTGTCAGAAGTCATGGGATCCAATTCCAACTCTGCTGCTAACCTGCTGTGTGACCTCGGGCCCGTCACTCAACCTCTCTGTGTTTCAGTTTCCTCATCGGCAAAAAGGGGATAATAATAACCGTCTTCAGCCTCCCTCACAGCTATGTTATGAGGATAAAATGAGATAATTAATGTGAGAGTGCACTGGGGAAATTAAAAGGTTTAATAAACTCAAAATATCATCATCATCATCATCATCATCATTATCAACAGGAGTCCAACATGCAGGAGTCAGGCACTCCTCTTCTGCTTCTGACCTGTAGTTGGGACCTCGGGGCTCCCCTGGATCCAATACAGGGTCAAGTTCAGACCCCAGGGGTCCCCTTGCTTCCCTATATTCCCCCATATCTGGGCAGGAGAAGTTTCCTTGATCCGGAGTTGCCTAATGGAAAGAGCACAGGTCTGGGTGACGGAGGACCTGGATTCTAATCCCAGATTCTCCACTTGCCTGCTGTGAGACTTTGGGTAAGTCACTTTACTTCTCTGTGCCTCAGTTACCTCGTCTTTAAAATGGAGTTTGAACCCTCCTCCCTCTGACTTGGACTGTGAGCTCTATGTGGGCAGGGTCTGGGCCCAACTTGATTATCTTGTATCTACCCTAGTTCAGTGGCTGGCACATAGTAAGCACTGAACAAAAAAAACCATGAAAAAAGCCCCCAAGAAAAGTTAAAACTTACTGTGAGAGCCTATTTTCTGGCCAAGGACTTGAGTCCATCTCCAAAATCCCCTGGAGGACAACAGTGGGACCTTACCGCTTCAGCCTTTGATCCAGAGAAGGCTCCTTCTTGCCCCCCTCCCTTCCTCCTTCCCTCCCCACATTTAGGACTTCACGGGCAGAGGAGACATCCCGTCTCGGTCCCGTTTCCTCACCCCACGGTCCGCACCCTGGGGTCAGAAATGGGCAACACCGGGCAAAGACTTCAATTTCCCGTTACCTCATCTCCATGGACAAGAAAGACCGGAAGGAGAAGTACCAGGATGGTGGTACCTGGGTGGGCGCCTGGCACCACGTGAAGCCCTGCTACTGACCTGAAGAAATCTGCTTTATCGTCCAGCTAAATAGAGAAGAATTTCTACCTAGCATTTTCAATACAGAGCGAAAGAACTGAGAGGCATAAAGTTTAGGTTTTGCAGAGGGAGCCTTTTCTTCTTTTAGAGTAGGTCCTTGTGTGCATCTTCTGATTGGCCCGGTGAAGTGCCTGATTGGCAGCTGTTGCCTGGGGCAGCTGTGGAAGCTGTTCTCTAGTCTCTCCTGCCAGTCTACCTGGCTCTGGGCCCCGATCTCAGTACGGGGGCACCGAACTGGGGTGGGAGTAAGGGAGGGCGGAAAGAGAGTCCAGCACACATTTTGAAGGCCAATCTGCTAACAGAAATGTTTTTAATCACTAAATACCTTTTAGAAGCTAAAAGGTAGAAGAATTTAGGCTTTTCCGAAGACATGTGTAATCAACAAACTCTACACTCTGCCTCTCTGGGAAATGATAAAGTGCCTCATAAAGACCTCTTCAGATATCTGTGTGCCTACTCTTCAGGTAGAAAGTTTCCTCTTGGCGCATAAGGAAATCAGATTAGATCCAGAAGAGACTATCCTTTTTTGAGTGTTAATGTCAAAGCATAAATCTTCAGTAAAACAGTTTGTGCCTCAGCCAATTATAGAACGGAAAAAACTTTTATGTCGCGGGTAGACAGGGTTTATGTGGCATATGACACAAAAAAAGATTCACGCTTACGCTTGAGGTGGAAGTTGAGTTTACATCGTGGGTCTGGCTCTTTTGAACTTGGTATAAGCCCGTTTCCAAACTCCACCACATTTACACGGTGGTCAGTGACTCAATCTGCCTTTTGGCAAACAGTATAGTGGGAGAGGATTTTTCTAGAGGAAAGCTCCACTCGGGCCCTGACCCTGTACAGGACCAATCCCACACTGGCCCCGTCTTACCCTCAGTCCCAATGCCCCCTGGCCCCTCTAGTCCATCACCAAGAGGTTGCCCTGGGTACCTGACTCCAAGAAATCTTCCTGTTTTTGAGTCGCCCTGACGCGCTCTCTTTATTCATCCCCTCGTCCCAGCCCCACAAGACTGATGTACATATCTATAATTTTATTTATTTGTATTAATGCCTGTCTCCCCCTCGAGACTGTAAGCTTGTTATGGGGAGGGAATATGTCTGTTATATTGTTATGTTGGACTCCCCCAAGCACTTAGTATAGTGCTCTACACAGAGGAAGCACTCAATAAATAAGATTGACTGACAGACTGACCGACTGACAGGAATTCCTACCCCAAGTTTGTCTCCGAGTCTCAGGATCCTCTCTTCCCGCTGCAAGGTCCAGTCAAGCTGATGGTGGGGAGAAGAGGGGATTGTAGTTGCTTGCATCTCAGGCAGCAGGTGCCAATCAAATGGGCTCCTTCTGCCATCTGTAGCCACACTCCAGAGCAAGATCACATGACCAGGAAACACTTTCCTTTTTGACACATTAGTGCTTTACCCACTAGATTGTAAGCTCCTCTAGTGGAAGTCCTCCACTAGACTGTAAGATTCCCGGGAGCAAAGATCATGCTTACCAATTCTATCATATTATACTCTACCAAGATCTTAGCATAGTGCTCTGTATCCTGGTAGCTTTCAATCGATACCTGTGACTGAATTTTCCCCTCAGAAGGAAATATAAAGGCCCAGACAGTTGACTGAAAAATATCAGCCGGACCCAGCCGCCAGCGCGGATGAAGTCAAAATATTTCTCAGAGTCCACAAAGGACCTGCTAGATTGAATTGATAATCCCAGTTCTTGCTGCTGCCCCGATTTACAGTTTGTAGTTTGAGGATTCTCCCCCGATTTACAGCTTGTAGTTTGAGGATTTAGCTTTCTCCTGAAGACTTTCCTATCTCTTTTTCAGTTGTCACTGGGCTTCTTTGTAGACCATTTAGGATGGTTTCCCTTAAAAGAAAGCCCAGGGTTTCAGCGATGAATCTTCTCTGGCTAGGCAGTTCAGAAGGTTACCAAGGAGATGACTAGCTAAGCTATTGGGAATCTCTACCCTTGAGCCCGAGGCAGCTATAAATTTACCCTGTCGGGGGATAATGATGATCACGTCTTAATTTCTTCCCTCTCTTTCCAAAACAGATGTCTCCAGAGCTTTATCCTGCGATTCCTCACGGCTCCGCTGCGTCACTATTGACACATGCCTCTCCTCCCCCGCCTCTTGGGAGAGAAGATGGAGGAGACCCAAATGGGGGGCATGACGAGGGAAGATCTCCTTGGAGACTTGGGAGAGAAAGTCTTCAGGAGGGCCCCCGGGACAACCAGGATGCAAATTAGAGGAAGACAAAAGCAAAACACAAAGACAATTTGGAGAACATTCAAAGAGGCTCTCTTGAAAAAGTCTGGGACTTGTGGTCAAGCTCAAGAGATTAAAGTCTGTTTATTTCGACGTCTGACTTGGAGACCCATTTGCGGGGATGACGGTGTGGCTATCTTTTCTTTCCCTGCTGTCTGGGGCCGGTGACTCCTTGGAGGAGATACTGGAGAGCGGTCAGCGTTCGGAAATGTCATCGTCCTGGGCTTCTCTGACCCCGGGCTCTCAGGGCAGTTCCAAACCTGCCTCAAGAATGCACTTAGCCTGCTCCAGACCTCGGCTTTTCCATCTTTTTAATAGCCTGTAGGGCTTGTGCCAAAAATTCTGATGGTTTCTGGGGTGTCCGCTGCTTCCAGTGGAGCTGAACGTGTTTTGGGTTCTTCAGGGAGCATCCTCTCTCCGGAGCAGTCCTGACCTCTGGTCTCTCTGCCGTCTGTGTAATCTACAACCCTCATTAGGCCAATCGTCGGCCGCCTCGGACCAATAGTCATCCAGCTGGGACCAGGCCTTAGCCATCTTGGATCAGCCATCGGCTATCTTGGACCGATCGTCAGCCACCTTGGACGGACCACCAGTCACACGTGTGTGAGCTGGCTCTGCCAACTGGGTTCGACTTACCTGGGACTGGAGAAAAAAATTGGCCAAAACTTATTATTAAATAAGGGTGAAGCAGCCCTGACCCCAGATCACACTCTCCCATGGAAGGTCAAGAGAAGAACCTCCCACCTTTTTTTGTGGAGGAGTAGCATAGCCTAGTGGAAAGAGCATGGGTCTGGCAGTCAGAGGACCCGAGTTCTAATCCCAGCTCTGTCACTTGTCTGTTGTGTGACCTCGAGCAAGCAATTTAACTTCTTTGAGGCTCAGTTTCCTCATCTGTAGAATCTGGATTAAGACTCTGAGTCCCATGTGATAATAATAATAATAATTATTATGATATTTCTAAAGTGTCTACTATATACCAAGCACTGTTCTAAGCGCTGGGGTAGATACAAGCTAATCAGGTTGGACACAGTCCCTGTCCCACGTGGGGCTCATTCTCTTAATCCCCATTTTCCAGATGAGGTAACTGAGGCCCAGAGAAGTGAAGTGACTTCCCAAGGTCACACAGCAAACATGCAGAGGAGCTGGGTTTAGAACCCAGATCCTTCTGACTCCCAGGCTCATGCTCTATCCACTAAACCACACTCCTTCTCCGTGAAGGACAGGAACTGTGTAAAACCTGATAACCTTGTGTCTAGAACAGTGCTTGACACATAGTAAGCGCTTAACAAATACCATAATTATTAGGATTGAGTAAGGATAAGAGCTTGTTCCTTCTGGGGGAGAAGGTGTCCCTCCTCAGAATCAAGTGCCCAGCTGTTAGAGGGACTTGGATTCCAGCTGCTGACTTCCAACTCCTGAAATGCCAACAGGGTCATATTAAGTGCTTAACAAATACCATAAAATAATAATAATAATTATTCGTATGGATTTGGGAGCTGATGGGCTGGCATGGTTAGGCTTCTTCAGACCGTTTATTCCAGAGATTGTTGGCCGTTTCTCTGGATAATTTTTGTCTGGAGGGAAGTTTTGAGGCCTAGAGAACAGAGACACATCACCCGGCTGAGAAATCAGATTGCTGGCGGCAGAGGGGCTGCTGGAAGCCTGAAGAAACAAATTCCTGTCTCAGTGGTGGAACTGCCGACCAAGTGTAGAGGTTCCTTCGGGGCTGCTGCCAGGAGCCACGATGGTTTTCCCTTTTCCCGGGGGGCACAGCTGAGCAGGGCCTGGGACGGGGGCACTGGGTTTGGAGAAGAGGAGCCATGCCAGTGACTTCAGGGCTGACAACCTATCCGCAGGAAGGAATTCAATTCAATTTTCAATTCGGTTGTATTTACCCCTGAACTTAGTACAGTGCTCTGCCTACAGTAAGAGTCCAATAAATACCACCGGTTGATTGATGGATCTCCTTGGCTCCTCTGGGAAGAGGATGGATGAGTGGATGAAGCAAATCAGAGGTCCACGCTCTGGAGGTGACTTCCTTTGGCTTCTCTAGGCCGGTCTGGAAAGGAAAGACT
This sequence comes from Ornithorhynchus anatinus, assembly GCF_004115215.2. Taxonomy (NCBI): domain Eukaryota; kingdom Metazoa; phylum Chordata; class Mammalia; order Monotremata; family Ornithorhynchidae; genus Ornithorhynchus; species Ornithorhynchus anatinus. Next base: position 1,385,089 of record NC_041751.1, read on the forward strand.
ACTTCACAGCTGGCAGGTGGGAGCATGTTGTCTGGGCTTAGCAAACCAATAGAAATGGCTCAATTTCTCTGGATCTTTCCGAGAAGGAACTCAATCATCTTCGGCCTCAACAGAGAAATCAGGCTATGACAGGGAAGCAACCTGGTCCAGTGGAAAGAGCACAGGCCTGGGAGTCGGAAGACGATGGTTCTGATCCCGGCTCTGCCACAAGTCTGCTGTGTGACCTTGGGCAAATCACTTCGCTTCTCTGTGCCTCAGTTACCTCATCTGTAAAATGGAGATTTAGACTGTGAGCCCTAGGTGGGACAGGGACTGCGTCCAACCTGATTACCTTGCATCTACCCCAGAGCTTAGAGCAGTGGTAACCAATACCGCAATTATTATTATTAATATTGTTATTTTCACAGGTCGATCAAGTAAAGGTCTGGGGCTACTGTGGCCTGCTCAGTCCAATCGGGAAAGCTTCATGTGGGGAAGGAGTGTGAACTAGGGAGTAACTGGCGGAGCAAGCTGGCCTTCTGGTCGACATCACGTACCTGGATAGGATCCCAACATCACAGCTTCAGCTGTGAGCCTCAAGGAAGGGTCGCTTACCCCATCTACCTAGACTGTCAATAGCTCTCCACCGAAATATCTATCCGGCGAAAAAGAACCAGTCGGGACCTGAGAGCATTTGGAAGGGGAAATGCATTCCTCGGCTTGAGGAGAACCCCCGAGGACTGGAAGTAGCGGAGGAATATGTCCTCTCCCATCCCCCTGTGGTGTCCCTAAGCCTCTAAAGAGACACTGAGTGTGGGCACCCGAGTCCCTTGCCAGAGCCGGTGCTAAGTCTGAACAGCAGCTGCAGCTCATCGGATAGGCTGGCTGCCGCTCTCTCCGGGAGCTGCAGGGGGGATGCCAGAAACTCTGGAACTGGGGGCACAGTCCTACGTGACTTTGGATGAGCTCTGTTGCTCAGGCAGAGAACAGGGGAAACCCCCTATCTGCAGGGAGATGGCAAGGTCAGAGAACCCCAAGGGTGCACCCCTTAGGGCCGGCGGGCCAGCCCCGCCGAGAACACTGGCTCTGTGAACGACAAACCCACACCTCCCTAATAATAATAATTGTGACATTTGTATGTGCCGGGCACTGTTCTAAGCGCTGGGGTGGATACAACCTAATCGGGTTGGACCCAGTCCCTCCCCCACATGGGGCTCGCAGTCTTAATCCGCATTTTACAGATGAGGTCACTGAGGCACAGAGAAGCGAAGTGATTTGCCCCAAGATCACTCAGCGGACACGTGACGGAACCGGGATTAGAACCCAGTCCTTGTGACTCCCAGGCCCGGGCTCTGATCCATTAGGCAGGGCCGCTTCTCCCCGAGGTGGGCGATGAGGCAGCCGGAAGTGGGAGAGTGCCTGATGGGCCTCCGTTACCAGTGGCGCATGTTTAGGGTGAAAGAACCACCCGGGGCATCCTGCCAGGTAGAGAGGCCCAGCGGGAATCCTGTAAATAGCTGGCCAATTTGAGGAATGAAGACCACAGCAATGTCCTAAAGTCCTCTGATTCCCAGGCCCATGGTTTTTCCACTAGCCATACTGCTTCTCTAAAACCAATTCCTTCACCCAGCTTCTTGGTCTCAAAATCTTCTTGTCTGGACCTAAATATCCCACGATGACGGGACCCAAAGGACGAGACGTGACTAAGTCTCACCAGCTTTCCCACTTCCCAGTCAATCAATCAATGGTATTTATTGAGCACTTACTGTGTGCAGAGCACTGTACATAGCACCGGAGAGGGTACAACACAACAGAATTGATAGACACATTCTCTGCCTACAACGAGCTTACAGGCTAGAGGGAGAGACAGACATTATTATAAATACATAAGTTCCCTTTCCATGTCTCCTCCCAGGATAGGATAGGAAGAATGGTGTGCCCAGACAACCACTCTCATTAGAGGCTCGTGGGCACGCCTTAGTTTAACCCAGGAAAAGCCTGCGAAAACCAGAACAAATTGCTTTGATTCAGAAGAGACAGTCGGTCAGTCGTATTTATCGAGGGCTTACTCGGGAGAGTACAGTAGAACGATAACCAGACACATTCCCTGCCCACAACGAGCTTACAGTCTAGAGGGGCTAGAGAACAAAGCATTCCCATGTTCTGATTCTGGTTTCATGAAGGGCAGGTCTTCTTGGTAGCGTTCCTCTCCGAGCTGGCGGAAATATGCTGGGTGCCGTTTTGGCGTTGGCTTCCTCCTCTCCCAGCTCGGAGTGGGAAAGGCACCAGATTGCGCATGTGGCTTCTCTGATCTGTAAATGTTCACATGTTCAGCAAAGCTAAACATGGTAAATTGAGCATATGTCTCTATAAGCAGTAGGAAAATCAAAACTCTGCTCTGAAGTAGAGAAAGACCCTGCCCTCAAGCTATGTCTCCAATATTGTTATTCTCATATTTGAACATCATAAACACAAAATGAAATGCCTGGAGTTATATAATGAGTGACAGATGAACAGTAAGTAATTTAACCCTTTGAGTGAACACAAAGATCAATAACCAATTCAAGATGCAGAACCAGTATTTCAAATGGCTGGCTACTCCATGACCTTAAGGCCCACAGGTTGCCCAGAAGAAACAATCACTGGAGGGTATGGGGGCAGGTGGGGCTGTTTCAAGGGTCTTGATGGAGGGATGCCATCCGGCCTTATCTCTGAGGCATCCTATCTGAAACCTGTCCGATTCCCAGCCCCCGTGTTATCTGGTTTTCTGGGAATATCCTCAAAGCCCACCTTTTCTAAGAACGCGGTCGTGACTGCATCCTGCGGTTTCTAAAAAGAGAAAAGAAAGGTTCCCGCTCCCCCAAACCAGCTCAGGAGACCTTGTCCCTATCTGAGCAATACTGCCAGGGGCTCCTGCATCGGGCACACTGTTTCAGCAAATGCTGGATTGCCTTGGGGCAGGTGGTCAGGGATAGATAGAGTGAATCAACGAAATCCACAGATAATCCAGAAAAGCTCAGTTGTTACCATCGGTTTCAATCTCCTCCCCTCCCAAGTCCTTTCCTGGTAATAGAACAAATTGTAACAGCCACCAGACACCCCGGCTTCCTCTCATCTCTCTCCTTTAGCCTCGGTCCCCCCACCCCCCACCCCCAACTAAGAACCAACAAGCAGTGACTCATCCAGAGGATGGGGTTGGGAGGAAATGGGGAAAAAGCGCGCAGTCGCATTAATCCAACTGGGGGGGTGGGTATGTGGCTGAAAAAGACCAATGAGGGGCCCACGACCCCGGGAAAGTGGGTGCAAAAAGGCCGCCCCTTCCATTTAGAGAGGAGTGCTTAGAACAGTGCCTGGCACATAGTAAGCGCTTAACAAATACCATAAAAAAGAGACCCTGAGGGTGCTCCTTTCCCATTGACGTCCAGGTCCCTCTGGCCGATTCATTCATTCAATCGTATTTATTGAGCGCTTACTGTGTGAAGAGCACTGTACAGAGCGTTTGGGTGAGTACAATATAGCAATAAACAGACACATTCCCTGCCCACAGTGAACTTACAGTCTTGAGGGGGAGACAGAAATATAAATAATAAATTACAGATGTATAAATCAGTGCGGTGGGGCTGTGGGGGGGTGATGAATTAAGGGAGCAAGTCAGGGTGATGTAGAAGGAAATGGGAGATGGGGAAAGGAGGGCTTAGTCAGGGAAGGCCTCTTGGAGGAGACGCGCCTTCAATAAAGCTCTGAAAGTAGGGAGAGCAATTATCTGTCGGATTTGAGGAGGGAAGGTGCTTGAGGCCAGGGGCAGGATGTGGGTGAGGGTTTGGCGGCGAGATAGACGAGATCGAGGTACAGTGAGAAGGTGAGCATTAGGGGAGTGAAGTGTGTGGGCTGGGTTGAAGTAGGAGAGTAGTGAGGTGAGGTGGGTGGGAGCAAGGTGATTGAGTGCTTTAAAGCCAATGGTGAGGGGTTTTTCTTTGATGTGGAGTTTCTTGAGGAGAGGGGAAGCATGTCCTGAACATTTTTGTAGAAAGGTGATCCGGGCAGCTGAGTGAAATATGGACTGGAATCGGGAGAGACAGGAGGCTGGGGTGTCAGCAAGGAGGCTGATACGGTAATCGAGGTGGGTTAAGATAAATAAATGCTTGGCTTAACGTGGATGGAGAGTCAAGGATCTCTGCCAAACCGTGCAGCCTCGCCCAACCAGCAGCGTTTCGTGCCTCTGATGAACTGGCAAGGGCAAGGCTGGAAAACCCGATGTCCAAAGAGATTGCAGGATTATCTTGGTCTACTTGCTTGGGGGCAGCACCAGGGACCAAAGTGGAAGCAGGAGCGGGTTGTTGCTGGCCAACCGAGAAAGGAAAATCTTGTTCAATGGATCAGGGTTTGGTTAAAAGATTGGGAGCCGGAGCTGGCGTCCCAGCTGGACCTCAGCCGCTCCGGACTTCACAGAGCTGGGTAGGGAGTGTGGATGATGATGTCGATGGTGAAGAAGGTATTTGTTAAGTGCTTACTGTGGGTCAAGCATCGTTCTAAGAGCTGGGGTAGATACAAGTTAATTGCACTGGACACAGTCCCTGTCCCACATGGGGCTTCACAGTCTCAATCTCCATTTTACAAATGAGGTAACTGAGGTCCAGAGAAGTGAGGTGACTTGCCCAACATCACACAACAGACATGTGGCAGAGCGTGGATTAGAACTCGGTCCTTCTGACTCCCAGGCCCCTACTCTATCCACTAAGTCACGTCTGCTTTTCCACCCTACTTCTCTTCTTATCTTGTAACCACCCCAGCGCTTAGTACGGTGCCTGGCACATAGTAAGCACTGAACAAATACCACAGTTATCAATTGTTATTATTATTCAGAGAGGAGGGGGAAGATCTTGGGCCCAATTGGGAGGGGTTGTCGTGCCCTCAGCCCAGCCTGTGTCATCGTCACATTACCCTACCTGTCGATGCCATGCGGGTGATGTTACGGGTTTACAGTCGAGACGTTATTTTTTTTGGCTTTCGCCCCTGCCATTGGCTTGCATGTGAGGAGGCGTTGCTTAACCCTGTTTCTCTCTATCTCTCTGTCTCTGTCTCTTTCTCTCTCTGTCTCCTGTTTTCTTTCCTGTGTTGACTCCACCTTATGGAGAAGCCCTTTTGTTCACCGAGATCCCGTTGGTGGAAGCAGTTCTGGGATGAAATGTGTCCTTTGCTTCATCCGAGAGAAGGCCCTGAGTACTCCCCCACCCCACGACTCTGTGCCCCTCCATGTGGGAGCTGGGCATGGGGGGTGGGTGAGGGGAGTGCAGAAAGGAAAAGGATTTCAGCAGTTCAAACACAAATGCAAGGAAATGAGAGGCGCCCCAGGGCGGGGAGAGGGGAGGGAGAGCAGTCTGCCGCGGGGTTTGGCGTTACTGGGCCTCCAGATGGCAGCTATTTTGGTAGCAAGATACGATGTGGCTATGGAGATGATCCAGTCTCCCGCTTCTGCTTGTGAATTGATCGGGGGGAAGATTCTCTCCCCTCTGGAGCCTTTCCTGCTTTCACAGGGAAGAGTGTGAGGGTTTGCCAGGATGCAGAAATCTACTTGCGGGAGTAATTGGTTAAAAAACAAAACCAAAAAAAAACCAAAAAACCAACGCCAACCCGACGGAATCCATTCTAGTATTTAAAAATCTGAGCTTTTACATCTCTGCCATCAAGGTCAGGAACGTAGACATCACCCAGAGGTTAGCGCGGTGATGGAAAGACACTGGATCCCAGGCTGGAGAGAAGGGCCTTTAGCTAGGAGGAAGGGGGACTGGGAAACTATAGAGACATTTTTCCTACCAGGAAAAGCAAACCTAAAAGGGAAGGGCTTGTCCCCGACAGCCAAGGTGTGCTGTGGGAGCCAGCTGAAGAACTGAACATGGGCAAATCTCATTTGTTTATAGCCAAGTCCTAGAAAGGAGTCAATTCAACCCACGGCTCCAGGTGACGCAGCTCATCTGCCTGATAATCCTCTGAGACCCCTCTCTGATCCTTTCCTCGCTGCACCCTAGCCCCCCCCGCCCCCCAAAAAATCGGGGCATCTCATCGGCTCTCTGCCCTAAAGTGATACCAGTGAGCCACAAGGGAGGAAGGGAGGCTGTGCAGGTGACTGAATCTCTGCCCTTCTCTCTGTGCCCACTTGTCTTGAGTTTGACCCAAAATAATGCCACACCAGGCCCAAGCTCCTGCACATGGGTCAGTATGGAGAAGGTCCCCTCACCCTTTTGATCCTTTTACCCCTCCCCACCTGAAAGCACTTAATCTCACGAGAACACCCTATATGGGCCTGAGAGTTGGAAGGATCTGGGTTTTAATCCCAGCTCCACCTCTTGTCTGCTGTGTGACCTTGGGCAAGTCACTTATCTTCTCTGTGCTTCAGTATCTTTATCGGTAAAATGGGGATTAAGACTGTGAACCCCGTGTGGAACGTGGACTGTGTCCAACCTGATTTTCTTGCGTCTATCCCAGCTCTTAGTAGAGTGTCTGGCACTCAGTGCTTAACAGATACCATAAACCCCCACTCGAAACCCCCCCCAAAACCAAAAGAAAAAAAAAGCATGTTCTCCCCCAGGAGAACAAGATTCTGGCAGCAGCCGGACCAATTATCAGGGAAGATCCACAGCACGATAAAGATTAGGCTGAAAGAGAATACAGTCCAGTGAATGATTCAGATTTATGCCTGCTAAAGGCACTTGTGATTTTTAAATTAACAGAAAATGCTTCTCACCGACTGGAATCGGTTTTTACAGGAGTTTGACTTGTTCCGGGGAGCAAGTGAACAAAATCTAAAAGAGGAGCCTCTGAAGGTTGTAATGTTCTAAATATAGCAGCGGGGGTAAAAGCTGTCTCATTGTTCCGCAGCTTTAATCTATTGGGGCCTGACAAGTGTAATTATAACCTCCTAACCCAGATAATCCAGGAATATTATTTACTAAAGGACAGAGAGATGGCAGACAGATTCAGATTTTGGGTAGGATAAGAGGCACGTGATGAAACGTTTGCAACCTAACAGTGCTAAAGAATTTGAGCAAAAGCTGCGGTTTAGGAATTTGAACAAATTGGATATCAAATAGCAATTAGAAGGAAAAAAACCTCCAAAAAAATGGATGAGCTGGATTTAAACCAAACCACTTAACATGTCAAGAAGCTGAAGCTGATTTGTTACCTATGCAATATATATGTTTATGGGGGAGAGGAAAACTAGAACTTGGTCAAGCTGGGTCAAATTAGAAAACACCGCATCATAGTGAGGAGGACGTGAAATCGTAGAAAAAGAGAGGAATCATCCCCTACAAAGACGCTGGGGGAAAGAATCAGTTGTTGCTGCAATCGATGTTGGGGAAGAGGTCTTTAAAAACGATAATTGGAGTATTTATTAAGTCTTCACTATGTGTCAAGCACTGTATTTAGAAGCCACGTGACCTAGTGGATAGAGCAAGGGGCTGGGAGTCAGAAGGCCCTGGGTTCTGCCACTAGTCTGCTGCGTGACCTTGGGCAGCTCAATTCACTTCTCTGTGCCTCAGTTCCTTCGTCTGTAAAATAAAGATTAAGACCGTGAGCCCCGTGTGGGACGTGGACTGTGTCCAGCCTGATTAGCTTGTTTCTACCCCAGCGCTTAGTTCAGTGCCTGGCACACAGTAAGCACTTATCAAAAGCCATAAAGAAAAATAAAGAGCTGGAACAGATACAAGATGATCAGATCAGAAATATTTTCTGTTCTGTAGGGGCTTACAGTCTAAGCAGGAAGGAAAACAGATGTTCAATGACCATTTGACAGATGAGGAAACTGAGGCCCAGAGAAGTTAAGTGATTTGCCCAAGATCACACAGCTGATAAAGTGACAGAGCTGGGATTAGAACCCAAGTCCCCGATTTGCAGGCCCGTACTCTTTCCCCTAGGCCGGGCTTTGAGAAAGGAAAAGCTTCAGAGAGGCAGGAAGTGCTGGAAGTCATAGAAGAGGAGGAGAGTGGTTCATGAGTTCAGAGTTCAGTCTTATTAAGAGACAAGTTATTTGTGGGCGAATAACACGGGCCGGGTCTGGCTCGACTCTCATGATTCTTTCCACAGGATGAGTTTCTTTTTCCCTCTGGGAAATGGTTGTCGCCTCCATAAAAATGACAGAAAACAACATTGTCATGTCTGTGGCTGGCAGGATGCCTGGGAGCCTGAGGGAAATGAAAAGCTGCTCCCCCTCTGAAGGATCCCAGCCTCCATCCCCGTGCCCCAGCCGAGACTCGCCTCTTTCCAAACCTCAGAAGCGGGAGGAGTAACTGTGGTTTTTGCGGCTGTTTTCAAGACTGGTAGGGAGAAGCCAGAGAACTAGTGTGGGTCAATGGCCGCCAACCTCTCACCCCTGCCCCGCTTCTGGCCTGGACCGTCCTCCCTCCTCAGAACCGACAGACAATTCCTCTCTCCCCCTTCAAAGCCTTACAGAAGGCCCATCTCCTCCACGAGGTCTCCCCTGACTAAGCCCTCTTTTCCTTTCCTTCAACTCCCTTCTGCGTCACCCTGACATGCTCCTTTTATTCATCCCCCTTCTCAGCCCCACAGCACTGAGTTACATACCTGTAATTTATTTATTTATATTAATGTCTGTCTCCCCCTCTAGACTGTAAGTTTGTTCTGGGCAGGGAACCTGTCTGTGATATTGGTATACTGTACTCTCCCAAGCACTTAGTACAGTGCTCTGCACACAGTAAATGCTCAGTAAATACGACTGACTGACTGATGGACTCATTACTGGCAGGTCTCCCGTCTCCCCTCTTTCTGGGTCCTGGCACTGCCCTCGGGTTCCTGCCGGCAGCAAATTGGAGGTCAGGGCTGGGGTGTCCCGACAAAGCCTGAGATCCTCCCCCATTAGAGCCTGTTTTGTTTTACGGTACTTGTTAAGCCCCTACTATGTGTCAAACACTCTTCTAAATGCTGGGGCAGGTACCAGTTAATGGGATCGGACACAGTCCCTGTCCCGCACAGGAGTTCACAGTCTTAAGTAGGAGGGAAACGCTTATTTGAATCCCCATTTTACGGTTGAGGAAACTGAGGCACAGAGATGTTAAGTGACTTGTCCAAGGTCACACAGCAAGCAGTCGGCAGAGCAATCGGCAGAGCCGGGATTGGCGAGGAGGGAGTGTGTCTTGGGTTTCTGTTGCTCTTCCTAAGCATGTAATAGAGGACCCTGCGCTCAGAAGGCATTCAATAAATACAGTTACTCGTAGGTACTTAGGCTGCAACACAGACACGCAAACTGTTGTGGAAATAAATAAAACGGTTGCTCCTGGAATAGCGGGAGTTAAAAAGAGCAGTGTGGCTCAATATTGCTGCCACTGCTAAATGTTTCCAACTTCCCAGTCTCAGGGAGCCAACACAGGGGCCAAAGCAGGATGTGAGGCTGAAAACTGTTTATGACCCCCCACCTGACCCTTATGACCCTGAGGCTCTCCGCCAATCAGCAACCACTGGGTCGGCCTGGGGAGGGAGAGAAACGGTATATATAAGCTCCAAGCAGGAGCATCTTGGTGTGTTAGTTGTGTAGGGGTAGGGAGGTAGTAATGGGTAAGTGTTCTGGACAGTGCTCAGCCCATAGTAAGGCTCAGGAAATACAACTGATTGGATTGATCAGTCAAGGGTTTGAGATTCAAGATGAATCATGACCTGGCTGGAGGCTCGAGATGGCTGTCTTTATCCTCTTTGGGTGCCTCTCGGCGGACTCTGTGGCTTGCATTCTTTGTAATTACTATAGGTTGTAAGTAATGACTTTTGACTCCTCTCCACTGTGCTGAGAGCAACAGACTACTTAAAGAGTAGTAAAGAGTTTGTTTCTGCCTTGAAACCTGAAGTTTCAGTAATCCTAGTCTGGAGCTAGTGGTCTAATAGTCTTTTGTATGTATGTGTTCACTAGCCAACTGTACCCTGAAACCCACCCAGGTGCCCTTTTTAGGTAAGACCAGTTCTGGACTAGACCAGGTGGCTCGAAAAGTGGTCTGAGAGCAGCTCTCTCTGGATCCACCGGTCGTGAACCGTTATCAGATGTGGTGCTTGTGGCTTGGCTGAGATGCTTTTGGAAAAATCCATTCAGGAAAAGCTTCCTTGTCTCCTACTTTCCTATATTCCTTCCTGACTGACTAGGACTGGTAATTCCCAGCTATCTGTTTGTTTTTGTGCTCCCTATGCCTGCTTTGTGTCTCAGCTCGGATGCTAAGTAGGGAAGACCAGGTGTGTGCACTCATCATTAAGTATTCAGTACACTTAATATACTATGTTCAATACCCTGGTCCCATTTGAATGTCTCCTAAGGGCTGCATATCTTGGAAATTACTACTTATTCAATTGTATTTACTGAGGTTTACTGTATGTAGAGCATTCCATTACATGCTTAAAGTACAGTGTAAAAAAGAGTCACATTCCCTGCCCTAATGAGCTCACATTTAGAGGGAGAGGCAGACATTAATATAAATTAGGTATCTACATAAATGTGGGGGGCTGAATCATGGGAGCAAGTCAGGGTGTTGCAGAAGGGAGTAGGAGAAGAAGAAAGGAGAGGTTAGTCAGGGAAGGCCTCTTGGAGGAGATGTGCCTTCAAACAGGCTTTGGAAGGGGAGAAAATTAATTGTTGGATAGGAGGAGGGAGGTGGCAGTCAGTTGTACTTATTAAGTGCTTACTGTGCACAGGATACTTGACATATCATAGGCTTGGTAGAGCACAATACAACAGAGGTGGGAGGCCCATTCCCCGCCCACAGCGAGCTTACTAGTAGTCACTGTTGTTTCTGTCAGGGAAACTCTGACTGGGTAGAATCAATGCCAATCAATATCATTGGTTGACTTGGTCTTTGGTAGGACAAGGGCTTCAGCTGCTTCACCACTGGGCATCCAACAGAAGCCCTTGACCTTTGGTTTTAAAGCACTCCATCAGCCTACTTTCTCCTAATCTATCAATCAGGCAATGGCATTTACTGAACACTTACTGTGCTTTCGAAGCACTGGACTATGCACTTGGAGAAAATACAACAGAGTTAGTAAACAGTCCCTGCCCACAACACTCCAGCTCACGCTCAATTCCTCCCAATCTAACATTTTCACCGTGTCTTTCTTGACTCTTCTTACTGCCATAGTAAATGCTTAACAAATACCACTATTACTTTTAATTACGATAATTGAGTAGTGGTGGGCCTATAGCAGGGCCAGCATGGGCCATGAACGGTGCTCAGAGTCAGGAGGTGGCCCTCGGGAAGGGAGGCTCCAGGAAGTGGTGCCACATGGCCGCCATGCTCACTGGGCTGCAGAGATCATTCCTCTCCAGGCTCCAGTACTTGAAGGGTAACAGGTATGTGGAACAGAGACTAAAACCCATGAGGATTCTCAACCAGTGGGTAAATCTAGGGCCAACTACTGAGACTCAGCATTGCCTAGCGGCTAGAGCATAGGCCTGGGAGTCAGAAGGACCCGAGTTCTAATCCCACTCTGCCACTTGTCTGCTGAGCGGCCTTGGGCTAGGCACTTAATTTCCCTGTGTCTATCTCGTCTGTAAAACGGGGATTAAGACCGAGCCCCTTGTGGGACAGGATCTATGTTCAATCTGATTATGTTATACTTATCTCACTACCTTAGCACAGTTACAGGCACGAAGTAAGCGCTTAATAAAAGCCATAAAAAAAAAAACATTCCACAAAAGCCACTTCAAAATCCACAAACACCCAAACGACTTTCTTCACTAAGCAGTTCACACGAAGTCTCTCTCCGGCAAAGTTAGAATAAAAGGTGCCTAACATTTTGGCAGTGCTTTCCTCAGGCTTTCTCTTGTGTTTCTGCCAAATCGCTTGCAAGGCACAGATTTGATTAAAATGGCAGTGCACTCTGCTATCTGAATGTAATTAGAACCATTCATTACAGCTTTGCTGCTGACAGTTTGGCAACCTGTAAATTTTTCTGTGGATGGACAGCAGGCCATGGAGACAGTTCGAGGGAAGCTCGCGTGGCTGAGGCCCCTTCTCCCTAAAAATGGAATGTTGTCCAGATCTGGGAAGATCTCCAGCTTGCTAGACTGCCAGCCAAAACTCCAAAAAAAAAAAATGGCTTGAACTAGGTTAAGGTGGCCGAAAGCACTACTATTTTATCAATGCCAAACCTCGGAGGGCTCCCCCTCAACCCCACTCCGCTTTTCATGAATAATATTCATTAAATCTTTATTCTGGACTACGGGGCTCCATCACCACAACACCATGGATCCAGGAGCGACAGCAGTAAGGGAGGTGAAGGCTGTGTCCTTTGAGGGAAAGGCAACTTTCTGGGGGTTTGGGAGATAAAAGTAAGAAATGCTCTATTATCTCCCGTCCCCCCTCCCATCCCTCTCTGCCTTGAAGGGATCTTCTCTGGGGTTCCAGGTTTCCCTAAAAGCTAACTGAGGGCTGGGGAAAGGCAGAGAAAATCCAAATCAGCTCTCCCTTGGCCAAGTGGGACTGGGTCCCCCTCGCCCCAAAGAAGCAGTTAGCTTAATGGATAGCGCCCAGGCCTGCGAGTCAGAGACCTGGGTTCTAATCCCGGCTTTGTCACCGGTTTGGTGTGTGATCTTGGCCAAGTCACAAAACTTCTCAGTGCCTCAGGTTCCTCATCTGTAAAATGGGGGATTCAATACTTATTCCTTCCTGATTTAGACCGTGAGCCTTGTGCGGGACAGGGATGGGATCTGATCTGGTTATTTGTATCTACCACAATGCTAAGTAGGCAGTTGGCACATGGTGAGTGCTTAACAAATACCACAGTTATTATTATTCTTTTTATTGGGACGCCTAACACACTTCCATCCTGGGCTCCTAACTTTCCTTTAGGAAAGACCACCCTGTTTTAGGGAACTAACGAGCATCATTCTGGAAGTCGTGGTTCCAATTGCAGACCTGCCAACGGCCTGGTGTGTGACCTTGGGGAAGTCACCTAACCTCTCTGTGCCTGTTTCCTCATTGGTACAATGGAGGTCTGTGGTCTCTCTCTCTTAGACTACGCATCCTATAAGGAAAGATATTGGGTCTGTTCTGATTCTCCTGTATCCACCTCAGAATTTAGCACATAGTAAGAGTTCAATAAGTACCATCGTTGTTATTATTTAGGAGAGACTTCAAAGAGGAAAGAAGGTGGGGCTGAGAGGGAAAGGGTGGTGTAGGGACTGAAGGGTGGGAAATAGAGAAGCAGTATGGACTAGTGGAAAGAGCACAGGCCTGGGAGTCAGAGGTTCTAATTCCGGCTCTGGCGATTGCAACTTTAGGCAAGTTAATTCACTTCTCAGGGCCTCAGTTTCCTCAACTGTAAAATGAGAATTACATATCTGTTATCCCGCCCACTTAGATTGCGAGCTCTATGTGGTACAAGGACTGGGTCCAACCCGATTAACCAGTATCTACCCAGCACTTAATGTTCGGCACATAGTAAGCACTTAACAGATACTATAAAAAACAATTTTGCACCCACCCCCATGAGACACTGCTGACAGGCAGCAAAGCAGCTCTTACTCCCGCGTCCCTCGGCTCAACGCAACCGACGACACTCACTTGGCTGCCGCGTGCTGAGAGACAGGAGCTTTAAGAGAATAACATTTTATCCTATTCACCATAAAACAAACTGCCAAGGGACCTGAGCCAGGGGATATTCTTGGTTTGGACTTTTTTCAGCACCCTGAGATTAACCAGCTGGAATTAGTTTTTAACTACCTTCCTATTCAACCTTCTGAAACTAAGGATTTGCCTCTCGTTGAGAATTCTGCATTGGATAGTAAAGATGTGACCCGGCATCCTTTTCTCTTCCCAATTCTCTCACCACCCCCTGCTTCAGAGGAGACCACCTCCATAGGGGTACAGGACCGACCACCCTTGAGAGATGGGTTTGAGTGATGGGAATGTGGTGGTGTTGGGATATTTAGGTGGAGTAGAGGATCTGGGAGGGAAGATGAGCAGTTCAGTTTTGGACATATTGAGCTTGAGGGGCTGATCCATGGAGAGATGGGATTTTTATGTAGAGGGGCCTTGGAGGCAGGAGGAGATGTGAAATTGCAGAGAAAAGGGAAGCCGGGGTAACGAGGTGGTTTTGGGAATCATTCACGTAAGGGTGAAGCCACCGGAATGGTTGAGCTCCCCGAGGGAGTGAATGTAGACTGAGAATATAAGGAGTCCCAGGACAGAGCCTTGAAGGACACCAACATTTAGGGAGTGAGAGGCACAGAGGAAGAGCTAGTGAAAGAGATTGAGAAAGATTGATCAGAGAGCCAAGAGGAGAACCAGGAGAGGACTGGGTTAGAAAAACCAAGATTACCCTGTGTTTCTGGGAGGAGGGAGTGGTCCACAGTGTCAAAGGTAGTCAAGGAGGGTTAGGAGGGAATTGAGTCCAATAGCATTAGCAAGAAGTAGGTCATTGGTGACCTTGGAGAGGACAGTTTCAGTGGAGTGAAGGGGAACAGAAACGAGATTGCAGGGAGTCAAGAAGAGAGCTGAGAAAGGTGAAGTGGAGGTAGCAGGTATACTCTGTTCGTTGGAGAAATTGTGACCCGAATGGGAGGAGGGAGATGAGACAGAGATGGATGCTACAGTGGAGTCCAGAGAGTTTTTGTTGTTGTTAGGATAAGGGCGTCGTGGACATGTGTAAAGTCAGAGGGGATGGAGTCATCAAAGAGTGAGCACTTGGCAATGGTGGTCGGCAGGGTAAAGAGGGGGTACAAGTTGTTTTTTTTTTAACAAGGTGAGAAAGGTTGGGAATCATTGGAGCAGATGGAGGGGGGCAGTTTGGAGAGCTGGCGGGAGACCTCCAGTGAGAGACAGCTGAGAAGGATGAGACACTGAGGGTGGAGCCCAGAGGGGAGATTTCGGGGAGCTCATGCCTGACGGTTTCGATTTTGTCTTTCAACTAGCTTGGGAGGTCATCGGGGATGATGGCGCCGGGAGGTAGGGGCGGTGTGGGCTAATGGATTGAGCACGGGCCTGGGAGTCAGGATCTGGGTTCTAATTCTGGGTCCGCCGCTTGTGTGCTGTGTGACTTCTCCGTGACTCAGTTTCCTCATCTGTAAAATGGGGACTAAGACTGCAAGCCCCAGGTGGGACAGGGACGGTGTCTTATCTGATTTGCTTGTAGCTACCCCAGTACGCAGTACAGTGCCTGGCACGAATTAAACGCTTAACTAATATCACTATTATTATTAGGGGCACAGTCTGGGTCGCAAGATGGTGAATGCAGTTAAGTGATTGGGTTAAGATTGCTTTTAGGCCCAGGAAACGATTTTTTTAAAAGGTCAAACATTTCAGACGAGTCCAGGGAACTTTAGGCCTTTTCTTGAAGGAATGCTTGCTGTGAGCAGGGAACGTGTCTACCAACTCTGTTGTGTTGTTCTCTCCTGAGTGCTCTGTACACAGTAAGCGCTCAAATACCATTGAATGCAGAGCTTCACTCTGGGGCAGGCTGATTTTAACATTACCTTATCCTTGGCGGGGGCAGGTGAAAGATGGTTTTCCCATTTAAGTAATATCACATTCATTCATTCAAATGTATTTATTGAGTGCTTACTCTGTGCGGAGCACTGTACTAAGCGCTTGGGAGAGTACACTGCAACAATAATCGATCACATTCCCTGCCCACAACAAGCTTACAGTCTAGAGCCGAGGAACGGACTGAGGGAACACCAGGCGAATTTCATGCTTGGAAGCACAAATCGTCAAAATGAAGGTGGTCAGGGGCCACTGGATCACGTGGCTGTCCTAGGGGAGGACCAACAGGGCTTGCAATTGGCTATGGAAGCCCACCAGGACAAATCGTCGTGAAGTAAGGTTCACGGGTGTTGAAGATGCAACACTTCCCATGGCTGTTTCCGTCCATTCTGGAATGCTCCCGCTTAGGGTTATTTCCTGCCAGACTCGGGATCACATTTAGCGATATTTCCTGCCTTTTAAAACCATGCCAGCCTCAGGAGTTTGCATTGTAATGTCTAACTACACTTGAATGAGGATGAATTCCCCCCCTCTCCCCCCCGGCTGGCGATGAGCTAATGGAATGCACTTCCACAGGAAGCTGGGCAGGTTAAAGGTTCGGTAGGTTCAAGAAGGATGTGGATAGAGTCCTAGATGGGAAATTCACAATGGGTTAACTAGAGGGAAACTGGTGGAAACTGGAAGGCTCAAAGAGGGTAAATAGAGGCACGGATGGTTTATTGAGAGGGGAGTAAGGAGCGTTTTAAGACTTAGAAACAGTGAAAGTAGTACATCGAATGGTCGAAAGTGAATAACTGGAAGGCAAGTTGAAGGATGTTGAATGATTCATCAGACTGTGAGCCCCGTGTGGGTCCTGATTAACTTGTATCTACCCCCGCACTTAGTATGCCATCATTATCATTATTGTTGTTATTATTATTTATTATTATTCATCCTCACCCATTAAGATGGAAGAGGGTAGTCATGCCACTCTAACTCCCACCAGCCTGGGATGGATGGATGATCAGGGGCAGGATGCTGTTCCTCTTGGTCTGAGGTAACATTTTTTGAAGCGTTGATGGTGCCACACCCGAATCAAGGCCTCAGATCTCCCTGCCTGCCTGTTCCCCGGAGAGTGGGAAGCTTTAGATGGAAGGGGGGCAACATCTCCCCTCGGATCTCTCTAAAGAGGAAGCACTTTCTTGGGGATTTTGCTCATGGAACCACCCCCACAGGGAAAATCAGTGGGGAACCACCCACCACCCAAGCAATTTACACTTTCCAGAAAAGCCTGTGGAGAGCTGTGTGCGGCAGCCTGTCGACCACCACAATGGCACTCCCCACCCCGCTGTCCCCTCTGAGCCACTAACGTTTCCAGCTGGGGTGGGATAGTGTAGCCCCAGGGGATTTCAACCTTGGGTGGAAACTGGATCCTCAAGTTTTGAGGTTTTTTTTTCTTTCGAAGGAGCCCCTCTGGGCCTTGGGGGTGGTGGGAAGGGCATAACTGTCAAATGGCTTTTCATTGAGTGACCAGCAGAGGGACTGGAAGGAAGGCTGATGTTGCCTGGAAAACTGGGATTTTGCAACCCCAAGGCCCCTAAAAAATGACAACGATCATCCAGAGAGGGAAGAAGAGAACCAGGTCAGAATAACTAAGGTTAAACTGAGAATAGCGTTGGTGGAGTTTGAGTACTTACTATACGGCAAGCACTGGGCTGAGCCCTGGGAAAGCGATGATACGATCCGTCGAAAGGCAGCTGGGAAGCTGGGGAGGATTAAGACGGAGTGGAGTCTGTTCGATTTGGCAAGAAGGAGAAGCAGCGTGGCCGAATGGAAAACGCACGGGCTTGTGAGTCAGGGGATCTAGGTTCTAATCCCCGTTTTGCCACTTGCCTGTCGCTCGACCTTGGGCATGTCATTTAAAGTCTCTGGGTCTCAACGTCCTCATCGGTAAAAGGGAGATTCAATACCTGTCTTCCCTCCTACTTAGCCTGGGAGCCCCATGTGGGATTGGGACTGTTTCCAACCCCACTGATCATCCTGTATCTACCCTAGTGCGTAGCACAGTGCTTGGCATACAGGAAGCATTTAACAAATACTACCGCTATTAAGTCACTGATAACCTCGGTAAGGATGACCTCAGTGGAGTGAAGGAGGTGGAAATCAGATTGTAAAGGTCAAGGAAGGAGCTGATAGTGAGGAAATGGAGCCCGTGTGAGGGGTTTGGACAAGAATGGAAGGAGAGAGCCTTAGGTGCAGTGGGTCGAGGTGCTTTTCTTTGGATAGAGGGGACAGGGAGAGTGTTTGAAGGAAGCGGGGAAGGAGCCCAAAGAGTGAGAGTGCTTGAAGATGGTGGAATGAGTGGGTGATGTGTGTGTGTGTGTGTGTGTGTCAGGGAGAGGGGGGGAGATGATGTGTGTGTGTGTGTGTGTGTGTGAGAGAGAGAATAATGACTAGATCTGGTAAACCTGTGGGTGGTTTCTGTCCTCTACTGTTCAGGAAGGCATTCAAGCTGTTCCTCTGGAAACATTTCTTCTAGATCACCGCCTTGCAAGTGAGGCGGTGACGGC
Organism: Ornithorhynchus anatinus; assembly: GCF_004115215.2. NCBI lineage: Eukaryota > Metazoa > Chordata > Mammalia > Monotremata > Ornithorhynchidae > Ornithorhynchus > Ornithorhynchus anatinus. The sequence goes on from NC_041751.1 coordinate 1,403,090, forward strand.
TTAATTGGGACAAAATATTGCATATTTCATTACAAGGGCTGGATGGCTGTGATTTCATCTTTTCTGTGCATTGTTTGATGCAGGCCTATAGGTCAACACCTGGTAATGATTTTTTTTCCCTTTGGCTCCGTTTCTGGGGCATGATACAGTGCCATCTTCACTTGCCTGGGAGTCATGCAAATAACCCAGGAAGCAAGGCCCTTGCTAGTTTCCAAAGCCTCTGAGGGAAGTCCTGGGAATGTGCCGGTGGGGGGTGACTTCCATGTCACACCTCCCACAGATGAAGGGCCGGTCTGGAAGGCGAGGGAGGAGCCCTGGCTCAGAGAGCAACCTCTTCCTCAATAAGGGGGACCAACACGGGAGTCCTGAGCCTTAATGTCACGTCACGGGGTCCGGGGAATGGCATATCGGACCACTGCCCGCAGTTGCTTTTGCAGTCCTGAGGCTTGCTTGCACTGAGCCGTCAGCAAACGTGTAGCTAGAGGGAACTGGTGGACGTAATATATTTAGATTTGCAAAAGACAAGGTTCTACACCCACGGCGTTAAAAAAAACAAAACAAAACAAAAAACCTGAGTAATCATGGGGTTGGTGGCAATTTTCTTTGACAAATAGAAAACTGGGAGAAAGATAAGAAACAGTGCTGGCATAATCCACCCCTTTAAAAATACTATTAATAATAATAATAATGATTGTGATATTAAATGCTTACTATTTGCCAAGCATTGTCCTGAGTGCTGGAGTAGATGCAAAATAATCAGGTCAGTCACAGTTCCTGTCCTTCATGAGGGGCCCAGTCTGAGGAGGGACAACAGGTCATTTAATTCCCAATTTACAGAGGAAAAAACTGTGGAAAATGAGGCAGAGAAAAATAAAGTGACTTGCCCAAAGTCACTGAACAGATAAATGACCGAGGAGGGATTAGAACCCAAGTCTCCTGGCTCCCGGGCCAAAGCTCTTTTTCTACTAGGCAACGCTGATTCCGGTGCTACTTTCGAATGTACCCTAGATTCCTCAAGGAACTGAGGCTAGGACCGGTTTGGTTTACTGTCTTCTGTTCATTATCGAACACTAATTACGGGACCTATCCACTTTTTCTTCTTCCTCCTGTGTGTAAATTATTTTAGCGTTTGCGGCCTTTGCTAGATTTAAGCTCCTCGAGGGCAGGGATTGTGTCTATTTTCTTCATTATACGGTTCCAAGTACTTAGTACACTACTCTGCACACCACAGGAGTGCTGTACCCCCGATCATGTAGCCTCTGATTTTTTAGGGACTCGGGGCTCCGATCAGCAGAGAAGAAAAGCCTGGTCTACTGGAAATCAATCAGTCAGTGGTATTTGAGCACTGAACCAGATGCTTGGGAGAGAACAGTACAGTAGAGTGGATAGACACATTCCCTGCCCGTGACCTTTCAGTCTGGAGGGGGATATAGGCATTAAAATAAATTACCGTTAGGGGAAACGGCAGAATATAGGGATATGTGCTGTGGGCTGGGATGGGGTGAATATAATAATGATAATAACAATGGTACTTTATGGTATTTAAAGTATTGGTATTGTATTATGGTATTTAAGCGCTTACTACGCACCGAGCCCCGCTCTAAGAGCTGAGGTAGATACAAGGCAATCAGGTTGTATCACGTGAGGCCCACAGTCTTAATCCCCATTTTACAGATGAGGTAACTGAGGCCCAGAGAGGCGAAGTGACTTTTAAGGGGTACAGATTCAAGCGTAAAGCCGATGCAGAAGGGAGGGTGAATAGGAGAATAAGGGCCTCGTCAGGCTCCTAAGCAGGTTTCTCTCTTTCTGGGGATGGCATGTCTCCCAGGGACCCAGCGGGCTTCCGGGGAGCTGTTACCCCCACCCCTATTGAAGCAGTGGCCCAGGGAGGGAGGCAGGGCGTCGGGAGGTAGTCCCCCTCCCGGCCTTCACAGCGGGCCGAGCTTCCGGGGCTGGTCAGGATCGCCGTGAGATGCTCAACTTCAGCCCAGTGAGCGGAGACACAATTTGACTTGGGGTCCCTTGGGTGAAGGAGACGGAGATGAAGCCAGACAGGCGCACACTCACAGGACAACACACCGTGGCAGAGCAGGAGTGGGCGGCTCACAAATCGCAGTGGCACACGGTCTCTCCGGGGACCTCGCTGTGCAGCAACACTTGAAACCCTCCTGTCAGGTCACGGGACACCCCCTATCCCCCCTCACCTGGAGCTGAAACCAGAGAAGTAGAGTTTAGGGAAGCAGCATGGCCTAGTGGCAAGAGCACGAGCTTGGGGTCTAATCCCTGCTCTGCCACTTGTCTGCTGTGTGACCTCGGGCAAGTTTCTCAACTTCTCTGTGTCTCCGTTAACTCATCTGTAAAATGGGGATTAAAACCGTGAGCCCCAAGTGGGACAACCTGATCACCTTATATCTACCAGCGCTTAGAACAGTTCTTGGCACATAGTAAACACTTAAATACTGTAATTATTGTAATTATTATTAAGCGACTTGCCCAGGCTCTGGATTAGAACCCAGGTCCTTCTGTTCCCAGACCTGTGCTCTATCCACTAGACCCCGCTGCTTTGAGCTGAGCCATCTGGTTTGCTCCAGAATGGAGGCTTTGGAGACTGTAATTCTTTTGAATTTTCATTTGGGCTTCAGGTGGGACCTTCTGGGGGATGATGATGATAATAATTATAATATTTCTCAAGTACTTACTATGTGTCAAGCACCGTTCAAAGCTCTGGGGTGGATGCAAGATAATCAGATTGGACACAGTCCCTGACCTACACGTTAATTGATGTCAGGATCCCACGTTTGCTGAAGAAAATGGTCACTGTGTCCCAAGAACCCTTCACCCAGTGATAATCAGTCACTCGGTGGTATTTACTGAGCGCTTACTATGTGCAGAGTAAAAGAAAAGAATTAGCAGAATAAAAGAATTAGCAGATGCGTTCCTAGCCCATCACAAGCTTATAGTCTTAGAGGGGTCTTTCAGTCAATCTATCGGTAGCGTTTACTGTGTGCAGAGCACTGTATTAAGTGCTTGGGAGAGTACGATACCAGGGAATTAGCCGAGACGTTTCCTGCCCATACCGAGTTTACAATCTAGAGGGATCTTTCGATCAATCTATCAGTCGTACTAACTGTATGTACTATGTGCAGAACACTTGTAACAAGTGATTGGGAGACTACGGTACAACAGAATTAGCAGAAACGTCCCCTGCCCGTAACGACCTTACAGTCTTAGGGCATCTGAACCCACAACCCAGAACACTCCCTGACTCCAGAAGCCCCCGACCCAAGAGATAGCCTTTTCCTCTCCCCCGGTTCCCTGTGCTCAAAACAATGGAGACACCAACCCTGCTGAAGGAGCTAACACATTTATCAGCCTTCGGCCATCTGTTTGAAACTGCTGATGTGATTCCAGCGTTCAATTACATCAGATCCTGCCTTCTGGACCCCGGGACGGATCTTCTTTTGTTTCTCCGGCATTTTGCATTTAGGAGAAAGCAGCGCCTCGGGATACTGATAGCTTAATAAAGATGTCCAGCAAATCTGGTCCATTTCCAACCTGGACCTAGATCTGGGGATCAGATCTCTACAGGACTTATGTACATACCTGGAAATTATATACTGTAAATTATTTGACTGTCAGCCTCCCTTACTAGACTGTAAGCTTGTTGCGGGCAGGGGTTGTTTCTGCCAAATCTGTTGTGTTGTACTCTCCCAAGCGCTTTGTACAGGGCTCTGCACATAATAGGTGCCCAATAAATACCACCGATTGGAGATCCTTCACGAATAGCTATCCCGACCGTAATCGCCATGTGATTTGCCTGAGCTAAAACTTCTTTGGTATTTTAGGTTTGATTTGATGTACGCTTGGCCACGGGACCGATGACCAGCAGATCTGTTTACGTTGAGAAGGATGACAGGGATTAATGGTTGTGATCTCGTATGTTTTATCATCTGATTTTGGCACTTCCAATTCTGACCTCTTGGATTATACTTCAGGTCCAAGTTCCCATTTAAAGGAAATAGTAACTTTTCCACTGAATTTTATAATATTATTTCAGAAGATTTTTCCTCTGGCAGATCTGATTTTCTTTTTCGGTTGCTGGGTGACGGGGTACTCCTCTTTCTCTGTGCTTGGAAGACTCTCTGGCAGGGAAGGGGTTGCTGGGTAAATCCGTCTCCGGGAAATGGCAATTCTGGGGTCGGTGACTCTTCTCTTAGCATTTGAAGGGAGGTCTTGGCTGACTTTAATCTCGCTGGGCTGGAAGCCCTAATCCTCCCATGGCAGGGAGGAGTTGAGACCCCAGGTGATGGTGATCTCATGCCCTGGACTGGGGGGACTAAGCAATCGATCGTATTTATTGAGCACCTGCTGGATGCAGAGCACTGTGCTAAGCGCTTGGGAGAGGACAATAGAGTTAGTAGTCACGATCCCTATCTTCAAGGAGCTGGGGCAGACTGTGGGGGGCAATCCCTCCCACAGACCACCTCATATCTTGGGCTCCCTCCTGGGATTAGGAGGCGTGTGGGTCCATTAGGCCACGTAGCGTTTTCAACTTGCTTGGGAACACGACTGAACTCCGGGGCATTTTGTGCCCCTTGTGAGGCGAGTTTTCCCCTAGCCCCGTGCTGCCCGGTCTTCAGACTGCAGTTAGATGTGCCCATTCCCCCCGGCGAGGGTGCCTAAGCCTTGCGAACGGTCTTTCGGATCCAATGCCCAGGCCCATGGCTCCCCGGGGCAGGAATCTCTAGGCACAATCTGCGTTCGAGATGGGTTCTTAAATTAGAATCCTGAATAAATGATTTCTTACAATCACGTTTTGTTGTTGAAATGTACTGAATATTTCATGATTTTAATGTAAAGACACTAGGAATTTGAAATGTTAAATTTTGCTGGGGGATGCAAAAAAACTTCTAAAACTATTAATCACCGCCATCATTCTGGGGTAGGTTTCTGCCTGGGGAGGCCTGGGAAAGGGGGGGTTGACAGGCCAGAAGAGGATGGGGTTAGGGCTGGTTTCTGAATTTACAGGGCCCCGAGGTGTGCTGGACTCCCCGCCTAGCCAGTCCCTGAGGCAAATTGATCATCATCATCATTCCCAACAGCAATGAAAGAGCACCATTCTAGGTATTAAAAGTGAAAAACAGGACCACTGCCCTTGAGGGCCTTACTATCGAATGGGGGCCACCGGTAGGGAAGGGTGGATGTGACGGATAAATCAATCACTGGTTTTTACTGAGCACCTACTGTGTATAAGGTGCTGTACTAAGCACTGGGGAGAGTACAGCAGAGTAAATAGACACTATCACTGCCCTCAAGGAGCCGACAATCCGGCGGGGAGCTGACGACGGCAGCCGCTCGTGACACTATCACCATTTCCACCGCTCTCCTCACGAAGCCCAAACGGCTCCATCTTGGGGTGTTTGTCTGGAAGGATGCAGCCCCCAGAGCTCTTCCTAACATCAGGTACCATTCAGTTTTCACATTTTTTTCTTCGATTCCTTCAGGCAACGGAGAACCCATTTCCCAAAGCCACCCGTGGACAGGGCCAGGGCAGGGCTCTTGATCAAGTCTCCCGGGAAAGATCATTAAGGAAAATGAGTAATGGCCGAACAGAGGGCAAGTCTCCGTGTGGCTGGGAGGGTGGCTTGGGGGGGCCGAGAGCAAAATCACACGGGAGACGGAGGGAAGGAGCAAGAGGTGTCCAAGGGACAGACCAATGGGCGCATTAATCACTTGGGAGGCGGAGTGGAAAAGCAGGTTTTCTTGGCCAGACCCTGGCTTTGGTTCAGGAAACTCTGGGACGCCAGAGTGAGAAAAGCCAGATCTCCCGCCTGCACCCCGAGAAGAGCTGGACATTCCATCCAAAAGGGACTGAATCTGGAACTGTTTCATCAGGGCCTCTGGCAAAACAACCAGAAGTGCGCCCCCCCACCTCTCTGGCTCCAGACGAGCCGTCTGATTCAAAGGAGTCCACGGCCCGGGGGGAGACGGCAGCAACCTGAGGAGGGGCTACCGGCCGTGACCATTTGGCTAGTCTATGGGTCTCACCGCCCTCCAGGAGCCCGAGCTCTGCTCGCCAGCCCACAGCTGTTCTCTTGGGGACTCGGTCTGCCTTCTTTCAGTCACTTCCACCGTGCACCCCTTGAACAGAGCCCCTGACGAGCAGCAGTAGGCTGCATTTTTCACAAATGGTAATATGATCATTATTGTGGAATTTCAGTTTTTACTAAGCACTGTACTAAGCGCTGAGGTAGATACAAGGCATTCGGGTTGGACACCTTCCCTGTTCTACATAAGGCTCGCAGTCTCAATCCCTATTTTACAGATGAGGGAACTGAGGCCCAGAGAAGTGAAATGACTTGCCCAAGGTCACACAGCAGACAAGTGGCAGAGCCTGCATGAGAATTCATTTCCTTGTGCCTCCCAGGCCAGGGATCTATCCACTGGGCGACTCTGCAAGCGATCTCACGGGGAGTTCGGTTGTAGGATGGTTATGATATCTAGAGTCAGAAACCAAATGCAGTACGTCAGAGTTTCGGATCTGTACTTGAACTCTGTTTAATAAGTATTCACAAATTCAGTCAAAGGGCTGGTGCATTTATTCCACAGTGTCAAAAATCAAATTTTAATTGTCAAGACAATCAACCCTCCCAGAACTCACTGAGGCTGTCTCTTAGGTCTGAGGTTCAGTTGTGGTTGACCAGGTTGCTCTTGGCACGACGCTGTTTCATTCAGTCAACGAGTCAATCGAAGGCATATGTTGAGTGTGTAAGTACAATAAAACAGAGTTGCTAGACAGCCCTTGCCCACAGTGAGCATACAGTCTAGTGGGGGAGACAGCTATTAATATAAATAAATACATTATGGATATGTACAAAAGTGCTGTGGGATCAAGGGGTGGGAGGGTCAATGCCAAGTGGCCAAAAGGTTCAGATGTAAGTGTATAAGATGACACAGAAGGGAGAAAGTCGGGGAAGAGAGGGGCTTAAGAGGAAGGCCTCTTGGAGGAGATGAGGGACCTTAATTGGATTGTGAAGGTTTAGTTGTTGGAAATCAGTGGCCCGTGGGACAACTTGTAATTCTGAGTGCAGGGGCATAAAGGGGTAGGATTTATAGAGCGGGGAGAAGAGAGATGGGGCTCGGGTGAGGCAGACAGCAAAGAGCTCATGGGTCAGAAAGGCCTGATTTGACATCTCTTAGGTCCACATGGAAACTCTCTGTAGTCTTGCTTGGAAGCTCCCAGGCCTAGTCCAAGAGCGGAGGTGAGCCCGGCTGGGAATTCAACCGGAGCAGCTGTGGGAGCACATCAGTGGCTTCAATCCCACAGCTGGGAGGAAGACGGTCCGATGGAGTCACCCTGTGGAATCTACCCACAGTGGTCCTGGGAGCAACAACCCTCATTACCCCTCGGGAATCGGTTGGCTCCTGTGGTCACGAGGACAAAGAAGATGGCCCCTATAGTCACTGCCTTTAACCCAGTCATCAGTGGTTACTATCCACAGCCCCATCGGGTATCAAATGACCAGGGATACCAGGGGAAGAAGGTAAAGCAGTGGGACAAAGATGAAAAGGCTTCCTATGAAAGTTTCTTCCGGTTCTGGCTTTGGGAAAGGCCTTATCCGCAAATCACCTGTCCCTCGTTCTTCCTGGGGAGGTAGGCTCATGTAGGTAGGCCCAGAAGGTCTCTTCTTGAAATTCAGCCCATTATTGAGGAGCCTTAATGATCAAATCAGGATTTCTCGACAACCCACCCTTTTTTTAGAGGATTTAATCTGTCCTCGCTGTGGCTTTTTTTTTTTTTTCTCAGCTCCTTGGCTTAATAAATGCCTTTCAACAAGGCTTCAGCCATGCTGGGAGTGTTCTTGAAAAGCAATTCTATGCCCTTAGCGGCTCTATAGTGATCAGGTGAAGGGATAATTGATTTCAATCAGCAACACCTGGTTTCATAATTGCTCAAGTGATTATAATTCAATAATAAAAAGTCAATTTAACTATCTTTACTCAGATTGCATTAACCTCTACAATGCAGGTACAAAGTGAAGCCACACGGCTCAGAGACTTTTATCGTGCGATTGCAATAGAGACTTCCTTTTGGTTGGAGTATTTCCAGCCTGGTAGCCCCGTTCCCCCCTCAACCTGGGCTTGTGACTCTGGGGAGACTGGAATCCTGGCTGAAATGGTCTCCTGTTGCCCTCTCATCAGACTCTCTTCCCTCCAAGCTATTGGGCTGGGGATCGTGCAGAGAATCTGGAAAGGGAAGCAATGCCGGACTTATCTGTGAGCTCCATGTGCGATAGAGACTGTACTTGACCTGATGATCTTGTATCTACCTCATGATCTTGTATCCATCAGCAGTGGCCTTCTGTGCTGGGAGTGAAGGGAGTAGGGGGACTTCCCCCAGCTCAAGAGAGCTTGGTCACCCCTGTCCAGAGCTAAGATAGCCTGCAGCCCAATCTCTGGCTCTTTTTTTTAATGCTATTTGCTAAGCGCTTACTGCGTGCCGGGCACTGTATTAAGCACTGGGCTAGGTACAAGCTAATCAGGCGGGACACAGTCCCTGTCCCACATGGGGTTCACAGTCATATCCCCATTGTAGGTACCCGAGGCCCAGTGAAGTGACTTGTCCAAAGTCACACAGCAGACAAGTGGCAGAGCCAGGATTAGCATCCAGGTCCTTCTGACTTCCAGGTCTGTGGTCTATCCACTAGAGATCCATCAGTAATCAATCAGTGAGAGAGAGAAAGATGGATTTGGTGTCATGGAGTTACTGTCAGCAAGTGCCGGCTTCTGCATTTCGTTGGGTGAAATTGTAGTACTATATTTTTCCAGACTCCTTCTACACCATCTGTTCTTAACTGAATATATTGTGGTTTCCTCGGCACGAGAAAACACTGATGTTTGAACTTCTGGTCTTATTCTTTCATTTGTTTCCTTACTTCCACTTTTAAATATGAGTACAGACCAAGTATAGTTTCTTCATTGACTCTGGGATCGGAGCGCGAAGATGAGTAAATCCTGCTTAATTTTGGTATCTATTAAGCATTTACTCTGTGCCCAGCATTGTGCTGCGCACTAGGATAAATCCAAAATAATCAGATCTGACAGAGTGCCTGTCCCTTTGAGGCTTACAATCTAAGAGGGATGGAGCGCATTACTCCAAGTTTACAGATGAGGAGTTCTACAGAAGTATCGACCTCCTCAAGGTTCCACAGCAGGCCAGGGGCAGAGCCAGGACTAGAACCCAGCTCTCGAACCCAGCTCTCCTAATTTCCAGGCTTGTGCTCTTTCCACTAGGCATTTCTGCTCTCATTTGTTTGGGGTATTTGTTTGATACCCACTTCTCTCCCCCACCACCCCTTGTAGCCTTTGGGGATTGTAGGCAATGCGGGGAAGCAAACAGAACTGACTCATTGAGATGGTAATTCCTTGTGGAGTTTGGGGCCGGAGCAAATAGATGAACAAAATGAACAACACTTTTTCAGAAGCGAATGTGTGGGGGTCAAGATGAGGGGAGTGCCATTTTTTTCTCTCTTTCTTTCCGGTCTTTCAAACTGACAGGAAGAGCTGCTCAGAAGAGAGCGGCGTGGCCTAGTGGAAAGAGCACAGGCCTCTTAGGGGACCTGGGTTCTAGTCCTGCCTCCTCCACTTGCCTGCTGGGTGATCTTGGGCAAGTCACAACTTCCCTGTGTCTCAGTTTCTGCATTTGTAAAAGGGGGATAAGAGATACCCGTTTGCTTTCCCTTTTAGACAGTGAGCTCCACGACAGGCAGGGACTGTGTCTGACCTGATTATCTTGTATTCATTCATACAATAGTATTTACTGAGCGCTTACTATGTGCGGAGCACTGTACTAAGCCCTTGGAATGGACAATTCAACAACAGATAGAGACAATCCCTGCCCAATGATGGGCTCACAGTCTAAAAGGGGACTCACAGTCTAAACCACCAGGGCTCCACATTCCCTACCCACCACGAGCGAGCAGTAGGCAGAGCCGGGATTAGAACCCAGATCCTCTGACCCCCAGGCCCATGCTCTTTCCACGAAGCCGCACTGTTTCCCCAAGGGTCTGCCTTCTGTGGTCTCTTCCCTGGCTTCTAGTGGATGGGAACTGGGCCACTTCCTCTACAGTCTTAGGACTTCAATCAGTCATTCAATCGCATTTATTGAGCGCTTACTACTTGCAGAGCGCTGTACCAAGCGCTTGGATTTCCAAACATACTAGGCCCTTCAGCTGGGCATTTGGGTCGGGGGACAATGGAGATGTCCCTTTCCAGGTCTGGGGACCTACATGTTTCCTGGAGGTCTGTGTCTGAGCCCCCATTCCTCCTTCCCTGACACCCCATGGGAAGAAGGCAGGGCTCCAGCCTGCGTAGTCTGGAAACAGCACAACAGAGGTCTTTCGGGAACTCGGAGAAACAGTCCGGAATCAATGAGCCCGTGTTTTACTGGCTTCCTGGGATTGGCTGGGCTCTTTATTTTTAGCAATGGCGATTCCTGGAGCGGAGGCTTCTGGAAATGGCATGAACTTGTGGAATGGAGCCGTCCCCTCCGGCCTGGCCAGCAACAAGCCAGGCATTGAGCGTCCCCATGCGTGGCTTTCTGTCTGCCAACAGAGCGGCCGCTGGGCGTTTCCCTCGGGATTGTTTCTGCATTTCCCCTTCTGGGGTTGGGGGACCATAATGGCACTGGCCACTGTGGGTCATCGCGGGCCACGCGGAGAAGCAGCGGGCCTAGTGGTTAGAGCAACAGGCCTGGGAGTCGATAGGACCTGGGTTCTAATCCCACCTCTGCCACGTCTGCTGTGTGACCCTGGGCAAGTCACTTTACTTCTCTGGGACCCAGTTCCCTCATCTGTAAAATGGGGATTAAGACCGTGAGCCCCATGTCGGGGAGGGTTTCTGTCCAACCCCAGCGGTTAGTATATTGATTGTCACCTAGTAAGTGCTTAAAAATACCATTATTATTATTATTATTATTATTATTATTGTACACAGAGTTGATTTTTGAGACTTGGGGAAAGAGTTTTTTCCTGACGAAACAATTGAACATTTTAGAGAAACAGCCTCACCAGAGCAACACTGCTCAGAGATCCGGAGTCTTTCATGGCCAATCTCTCCTTCTCTCTGAGGGCGCAAGCTGCCTGTGGAAAGAACACAGACCTGGGAGTCAGGAGACCTGGGTTGTAATCCTGGCTCCGCTACCTGCCTGCTGTGTGACTTTGGGCGAATCGCTTCACTTTTCTGGGCCTCAGCTATCTCATCTGTAAAATGGGGATTCAATACCTTTTTCCCTTCCCTTTCGACTGCAAACACCATGAGGGGCAGGGACTGTGCCCAACAGATTATCTTGTACCCATCCCGACGTTCGGTGCAGTGCTCGGCACACAGAGAGTGCTCAACGGATACAGTTACGAGACGCTGCTTGCCTGTCTGCCCGCTGCCTCTTCTGCTTTTTCTACTAGACTCTCCTGCATTTAATAGAGGAAGCCCGCCACGTGCTTTCTCCATTGTTCTGTCAATCACAATTATCGAGTCCTTGCTGTGTGCAGAGCAGTGTCCTAAGCGCTTGGGTGAACTAAGCAGCCCCCTTTCTTCTGCTCCTCCACCTGCCATCCTTCCCCCCTACTCCTTCCACTCCCCCAACCCCTGCCCCCTGTCCCCTTTCTGCACCTGCTGCTCTGCTCCCCCGTTCCAGGCATGGTAGGGGGTCACTTCTCTCCCCTCAAGGCCGGTTTGCCAAGCTGATTCATTCATTCAGACCGCTCTGTGAGCAGACACCCACGTGCCTGCTTCTGCCTCCCCAAATAGACCGGCGCTTCTCGGGGATCAGTAACCAGAGACGGGGAATAAACTGCGACGGCTTCTGTCTCTGGGTCGCCGGCTGGAATCGGGGCAGGCAATCGCTGCTGACAGTTTTGATCACCTGACAGCGGTCAGGTGGCCCCTGGGAAGTGAGTCAGTGGCTCGAGCCCTCCCTAATGGACAGGTGTCCGTCCCCATGCTAAACGCGGAGTCTCGGTTGGCAGGGATGGATCGTCGAGGACGCTGGAGTCAAAGAGCGAGCAGGCTCAACTCCAGCGGGCAAGACAGGGCCAACCGGTCATTGCCGCTCTCCCGCTGACCCTTGTCTGGAGGCCAAAAGAAAGCCCTGGAGGCCTCCTCTTTCCCCATTTCTCCCTCTTTCTCTCTGTCTCTCCCTTCTTCGTTCTTTCTCTCGCTCCATCTCTTTCTAACCCTCTGTCTCTGTCTTTTCCCGCTTGCGTCTCATTCGGTCTTGCTCGCTCCCTCTCTCTGGATCTCTCAGTCTCTGCCTCTTTGTCTCTCTCTCTTTTCCAGAAGCAGCGTGGCCTATTGGACTCTAGTTCCTTCTCCTCAAGCCATAGCCTAGTGGATCTGAGAGTCAGAAAGATCTGGGTTCTAATCCCAGTCCACCACAAGTCTGCTGTTTGACCTCGGGCAAGTTACTTAATTTCTCTGTGCCTCAGCTACCTCAACTGTAAAATGGGGGTTAAGATTGTGGACACCATGTGGGACAGGGACTGTGTCTCATCTGATTTGCTTTTATGCACCCCAGTGCTTAGAGAAGGGCTTGGCACAGAAGTACAAATACCACAATTATTATTACGATTTTCATCTCGTGCCTCTGTGGGCTTCTGTCTCTCTCCTTCCCTCTGCTTCTGACCTTCCATCCCCATCTGAACTGTGACATAAAACATGAACAGAGCAGGCGGGGAGGCTAAGCGACGGTGGAAATCTTTGTCTTGCCAGTGCCTGGCACGTGGGCTTGTGCCTGGGGCTTTCTGACCCTATCATCTCTCACCTGCTGTCTGGCTTCAGTGTCAAGGAGGCCGAGGGCTAAGCAGGGCAGCGATTCTGTCCTCTTTCAATCAATCAATCGTATTTTTTGAGGACTTAGTGTTTGCAGAGTACTGTACCAAGAGCTTAGGAGAGTACAATATGACACCTTCCCTGCCTACGGTGAGCTTACTGTCTAGAGGGGGGAGGGTCTCTGCTCTGAGGACCGGGTGGGATTGGCTGTCAGAAAAAGGCTCAGAGACCCCCAGGGAGTGAGTGGCTTCTCCTCAGGCCCTGGCCCACTCCTGTCGGCCCCAGCACCCACCCATCCATCCCATGGGCACTGGCGAAAGTCCACAGGGCTTTCTTTCTCTGACACCTTGACCCACCTGGTCCACCCATCTGAGTCCAAGCCTACTCCGAACCCTAGAGCTTGCACCGGGCAGGCCCCAGAGCAGTTTGAAGACCCCTTAAGGCTAGGGAAAGAAGTGCCAAGATTCCCGGGACAATGTTGGGAGGAAGTAAGCACGGACACCCCCGTAGACCAGGCTGGAGTGACTTCAGTCCAGGGAAGGCTCAGGCCCAAGTCAGAGGGGACAGGGAGGACCCAGCCCAGGCTGCGAAGGTGGGCTGGAGTGAGAATCCCCTGCCGTGTCCCCCTTAGACAACATAGTCACCTGGGGACTGAATGGGCTGGGACCCGTCACCCTCAGGGAGCTGCCTGCCAGCCTCTGATGCCACCCCGCGGGTTAGAACGAGATCATAAACTCGCTCACTTTCCTAGTTGAATCAAGCAACAGAGATTCCTGACAAATGCCATCTGCTCCATTTTCAAAGAGAGAAGTTTCGGCGGTTCGACCAGCAGGTGCTCGGCTTTTTCGAGCGTGCAGTTCCCTAATAATCCCCATGGCAACCCTTTCGGGGCCGTTTTCCAAACAGATTTATGGCGAGCACGGAAAGCAGGCAGCACTTCCAAACAAGAATGAAGCAGCTCGCGTGCAGGGTCCTTGCTGACAGAGTCCCCGTGTCCCGCCTCAGACAACATAGCCTAGAAGAGAAACAGCATGGCCTAGTGGATAGAGCACGGCCCTGGGAGTCAGAAGGTCATGAGTTCTAATCCTGCATCTGCCACTTGTCCGCTGTGTGACCTTGGGAAAATCATTCCACTTCTCTGGGCCTCAGTTACCTCGTCGGTAAAATGGGAATTAAGACTGTGAGCCCCATGTGGGACAAGGTCGGGTCCAACCCGATTTGCTTGTATTCCCCCCAGTGCTTAGTACAGTTCCTGGCACATAGCAAACCCTTAACAAATACTACATTTATTATTATTCTTCCCCCTCCCCATCAGTGACCCCCCACCCCCGGTCAACTAGGCAGCTGCTGGAAATGTGCTCTTTAGGAAACACACCCAAGGGAGCATGATTGGCCTCTTATTGGAGGGAACAACCCTCTGCAGCCCAGGATTTCCGGATCAGACAAGCCATAGCGAAGGGGGGGCCCAGCCCCAGTTCTGGAACCATGCTGCACTGTGGGGTTCAACCTGGAATTTCCAGAGAGAAGCCCTCCCAGCTCCCAGCGTTGCTGCTCTCTTTCCAACCTGACCAGCCCGGTGGCTGCACCACAAAGGCCCGGCAGGCTGGCGATGGTGCAGTTGAGCCCCTTCCCACTGGGAGGGAAAGCCTGTGGAAGTTTGGGGAGGTGGGAAGGGGAGGGGCTTCCAGATGTTAATCTGGGTCGCCTGCCAGTGGACTTTCTGTTGAGGCCAGGGCAGTTAGGAGATGGTGGTTCAGGCCAGACCGGGCAGGCTCCGTCAGTGCCACCCAATCAAGTGCTCCCTCATCAAGGTGGAAAACTACAGCTTCCATGGGAAGAGGCCTGGGGCCTTGCATGGGTAGACCAGTAGGCCCAGTTCCTCCAGCCTGTTCAATAGGCCGCTCGTAACTCACGGACACATCTCTAAACTCTATTTCTTCTCTCACCTGTAATTGATGTAAGCGTCTGTCTTCCCCTCTAAATGGTCAGCTTCTTGAGGGCAGGGTTCAAGTCTGTGAACTCTATTGTATTCTCCCAAGTGCTTAATACAGTGTTCTGCACAATCAGCCCTCAATAAATGCACATAAAATGACTGATTGAGAGGAAGAATGAGGCCCAGAAGAAGAAAAACTGAACATCTGAAAGAATAAGACAGACTTCCTCTTCTTTGCCCCGGCCTTGCTTTATGCGACCGGCCTAGGTCTCAATCAATCAGTAAATCGGTCGTTTTCATATTAAATCGGTCATTTTCACTGAGCACTTACTGGATGCGGAGCTCGGTACTAAGTCCTTGGAAGAGTACAGTAGAGTGAGTAGACACAATCCCTGCCCTTGAGGAGTTTCCAAACTTCTCTCCTGGAGAAATCGGCCTCTCCGTGGCAGGAGGGGGAGATTCCCAGGTCTCTTGCTCCCAAAGCTGTGATTCAAGTGGCATGTTTAAAAGAACATTGGAAAGAAACATTTGCCATTCTCAGCTGATGAAGCAGGCAGTGATATCCCAGCCCTATGCAACCACTTAATCTTCAGGTTCTCTCTGGATGGGTGGTAATAGTTGCCATAATAGTATTTTTTGAGCACGTACTGTGTACAGAGCGCCGTACTAAGCAATGGAAGAGAATACGCAAGTGTCCCTTGTCACTGGGAGACTAGGACGTGGCTTAGTGGAAAGAGCCCAGGCTTGGGAGTCAGAGGTCTTGCGTTCTAATCCCCGCTCCTCCACTTGTCAGCTGCGTGACTTTGGGCAAGTCTCTTAACTTCTCTATGTCTCAGTTACCTCATCTGTAAAATGGGGATTAAAACCGTGAGCCCCACGTGGGACAACCTGATTACCCTGTATCTACCCCAGCGCTTAGAACAATACTTGGCACATAGAGGCGCTTAACAAATACCATTATTATTATTAGGACAGGGTTCTGTTGGGCAGTGGACCCTGCGTAGGATTCGTGGCAAGATTTCTGAGGTGCTGATCTCAGAGGTCAGTGGCCCCTGAAGGAATTCAGGAAAGTGAAAGGAAAAATGAAGTCGGCGTTTGTCTCCAGAGAATCGACGAAGTTGTCCCTGGACTAAGTCCGCCGGCCCGAGGCTGTGCCCTTCATTTTCACCCCCGTGTACAGAGACGTTGGCCACCCGGACCTCTTTCACCCCGTCCCTTTCTAAAGAGATAAAAGGCAGGAAAAAATGAATTCGGTCCTCATTGTAGACACTAATTGCAGAGTAGAGGCCGCCTTCCTTTTCTCCCTTTCTTTCCCTCCGGTGTGACGCACGTCCTCCATAATGAGCTTCTGTGACTGGGAGCCACTGAGGCTGTAGAGTAAGTTGAAACGGCGGCTATATTTACCCCTTTCCCCATTGAGATAAAGGCTATTTTTAACCCGAGTTCTATTTGTGGGACGCCCACGTCACTCGGGGGGCTCACGTGCACTCCGGCATCATATGCTTGGGATTTTTGTTTACCGCGCCGGTGCCAGCTCCCGTCTGTTTTCTCGGGGAAGGGAGGCTGAGGGAGCTCGGTCCGGGCCAGCCCCTGAAAGCCCTTTTGTGCCGCCGCAGACGTACAGATTAGCGAAGGGAAGACAACTCAGCGGGACGTTTGGCAAACCCGGGCTCGCTGGCTGCCGCCGGTTGTCGCCTCGTCATCCAGTCGTGTCGCCCGCCTGCCCGGCCCGGCAGACCTCCCTCTGCTGGAGGTAGAGCTCGCGAAGGGAGGAGGCCCGTCGTCCCGGTGCCCCGTGCCAGTGCCCGGCATGGAAACACCTGACCGGGACTCCCCTGGGTCTCACGAGAGACGGGCTGGGGCTTTGCCGGGAGCCTGAGGATCGATCGCTCTCCGGCGGGCCGGGGCTTTCTGTGGTAGGATGACCACCCGTCCGGTTTTCCACTGGACGGTCCGGTTTTCAGTGGCCCGTATCAGATCCCTTCAGGCCCGGGATTTTTAAACTTGCAAAGAAATTGTACTGGGTAAGTAGTTTATTTCCGATGACCAGCCTTCCTCTGCCCCAGCTCCTGCCTCAAGCGCTTAATACAGTGCCCTGCACCCAGTAAGGGCTCAATAAAAACGATTGATTGATCGAGTCCCGGGGCTGGGAAGTGTTTCAGGAGACCTGGTTGGGGAGTGCTCAACCCGTCCTCAGCACTTAAGCATATATTTCCGTTCATTTGCACATTCGCTTACTGATCAAGTACAGTGCTCTGACCATGGTAAGCGCTCAATAAGTACCATGGATTGATTGTTACCCCTCCTGGAATTTCATCGTGGCCTATTCTATTCCTTATTGGGTATTTGTTCATCCTACTGCTGCCCCTGAAGGGAAAGATGAAGTCTATTGGTCTTCTCCATTAGAGGATTAGCACTGCGTGGGCAGAGAACAAGTATCACACTCAGAAGGCTCAGAAGGCACTCAGTAAATATCAGGACTGCAAGGGAGGCTGTGTGGCCTAGGGGAAAGACCACAGGACGAGAAGTTAGGAGATCAGGTTCTGCTCCCAGCTCTGACACTTAGCTGCTGCGTGACCTTGGGCAAGCCACTTAACCTCTCTGTGCCCCAGTTTCCTCATTTGGGGCTATGCTCTCTACTCTCCCTCCCTCTTAGACTGTGAGGGCTACAGAAGACCAGGACTGGGTTTGATCCGATTACCTTGTTTATATCTGCCTCAGGACATAAGACGATGCTTGGCACATTCTGTGGTATTGTACTCTCCTAAGCGCTTTAAGTGCTCTGCACATAGTAAATCTGACTGACTCCCTGGTGGCCATTCCCATTTGGCCGGGAGCCAGGGTCTCCTGACCTCTCTCGGCTCCCTGACCATGTACCTGAGCCACCGTGGGTTGGGGAAGCAGGATCCCGAGAGACCTGGTAATCTGGGGAAATGGTGGAAGCCCAGAGGAGACTTTCAAGGACACAAACCCAAGGGACTTCTTCTCACTGGCTCTCACATTCACATCCCGGGCCGGGGGTGGGGGGGGTGGGGGGCGGTGCCGGAGAGGAATCGCCAAGGAATCCCCAAAAGCTGGGCCACTGGTCTTGTAGGAAAGGTTTTCTGGTCCCAGGAAGAGAAGGGAAGGCTAGGGGTAAGAAGGGTCCTTCTTTATGTATTTAATCCAAGATTTATTGGCCCCTGGGCCTGGGAGTCCCTCGCGAAAGGGCTCCAGTACGAGAAGCAAGGTGGCCTAGCATCGAGAGCCCGGGCTTGGGAGTCAGAGGACATGGGTTCTGACCTCAGCTCCGCCACTTGTCTGCTCTGTGACTTTGGGCAAGTGACTTTGCTTCTCTGGGTCTCAGTTACTTCATCTGTAAAATGGGGATTGGGACTATGAGCCTCATGTGGGACGGGGACTTCGTCCAACCTGATTACCTCGCATCTACCCCAGTGCTTAGAACGGTGCCTGGAACATAGTAAGCTTAACAATGCCGTAATTATTATTATTGAGTGTCCGGCCTGTTCTGCAAATAGAAGGCTGAGCGGGTGACCCCCCCCCCCCCGCCCACGAAGGCCAGGAGGGAGCCTCTGGCTCCACTACGGTTACTTTATATTCAACTGGAAATTTCCCCCAGCTGCCCCGCTCCCCGCACGCGCATTCCTCCCGGTCTGAATTCCGCCTGTCTTCCTCTTGCCAGGGAGCGCTCATCTCCCTCTCACACCTGGGCCCGGGGACCTGAATCACCGCTCATTTAAGATCCTTTTCCCTTGCCGCACAGGAATAGCGCTTGCTTCCTTCCGTTCCTTCCCGGCAGACTTTGTTTGCGGTAGCACGTGCTTCCCGCTCCTTCACCGCTTTCGGTCGGAACGGTGGAAGTCTAGCAACTTCCCTGAGTCTAGGGAGTGAGCTGTTTTGGCCCTCTGAAAGACTCTCTAGACTGGAAAGCTCCCTGTGGGCAGGGAAGGTGGCTACCAACTCTGTTGTACTCTCCCGAGTGTTTAGTATAGCGCTCTGCACACAGTAAGCGCTCAATAAATACGAGCGATTGGCTGACGAGTTCGTGCCATAGCAGTTCATGCTACAGCAGAGCTCGTGCTATGTCCCTTTACTAAACATAGGGACCGTGGACAACTTGTGGGTCCGTTTCCACCGCCGCCAACATCCCGGTCCCAGGATCCATGGCCTGGGCTAACAGCGGATAAACGGTGCTCGTGGAGAGGCCGCACAGAGGCCCGCCTCTCTCCGCCTCCTCGTCCGTCCTGGCGGCCTGCCGGGAGTCGGCTTTCTTCCCGGACGGGAGGGGCCCGGCCCGAAGGCGGCCGCTCTTTGTAAATCCTCCTGAGGAGCAGAGCAGATTGCCTGCATCTTCTGCTGTTGTCCTGGCTCCCGTTTCAGAACTGAATGCTCCTTCTGCTCCGTCTGTCTCCGCTGTGACAGCGCGCCGGTGGAGCTGGAGGGAGGCCCATGGGGAAGGGGCTCTGGCTCCCTCTCCCCGCCGGGTTTCCGTCGGGCGTCGGAGCCGAGCTGGTTATGGTTATCGTTTGGAGGCCCCTAGGCCGGGGCTGCCTCTCTTAAAACCTTTCAGCTACTGCTTCCCTACCTGTTTCCCGCCAGAGCACGTGGGTCAATCGACCAATCGTATTTATCATTATTAATAATACTAGTAACAATTATTATTATGGTATGTATTAAGTGCTAATGCCCCACAGCACTTATGGAAGCAGCGTGGCTCAGTGGAAAGAGCCCGAGCTTGGGAGTCAGAGGTCATGGGTTCAAATCCCAGCTCCGCCACTTGTCAGCTTTGTGACTGTGGGCAAGTCACTTCACTTCTCTGGGCCTAAATTCCCTCATCTATGAAATGGGGATTAACTGTGAGCCTCACGTGGGACAACTTGATTAACCTGTATCTACCACAGCACTTAGAACAGTGCTCTGCACATAGTGAGCGCTTAACAAATACCAGCATTATTATATCTGTCATTTATTTATTTATATTAATGTCTGTTTCCCCCCTAGACTGTAAGCTCGTTACAGCAGGGGATGTGTCTGTTTATTGTTAGATTGTACTTTCCCAAGTGCTTTTTACAGTACTTTGCACCCAGTAAGTGCTCAATAAATGCGAAAGAAAGAATGAATACTAAGCTCTGGAGTAGATACCAGTAATTAGCTTGGACACAGTCCCTGTCCCACATAGAGCTCGTAGTCTTAATCCCCATTTTCCAGACAAGGTAACTGCGGCACAGAGAAGTGAAGTGATTTGCCCAAGGTCGCTCAACAGAAGAGAGGCAGAGCTGGGTTTAGGAGCCAGATCCTTCTGACTTCCAGACCTGTGCTCTATCCACTAAGCCACACTGCTTCTCTATTTATTGAGCACTTACTCTTTGCAGAGCACTGTACTAAGCACTTGGGAGAGTACAGTATAACCCAGTTGGCAGACGCGTTCCTCGCCCAAACGAGCTCACAGTTAAGAGGGCTTTCTTCCCTGCTCCTCTGACAGAAGGTTAAACAGCTTCTTTCCGTGGAATTCACCCAGTGCAGCGGGAGGAGGCTTGGAAACGTCCTGTGGTCACTTATGCTTCCACTGAAAAGGAGAGTTGATGTCAGCCATGGCATTTATTAAGCGCTTCCTGTATGCCGAGCACTGGGAAAGGTATACGATAATAAGTAATAAAAATAACGTTGGTATTTATCAAGCGCTTACTATGTGCAGAGCACTGTTCTAAGCGCTGGGGTAGATACAGGGTCATCAAGTTGTCTCACGTGAGGCTCACAGGCTTAATTCCCATTTTACAGATGAGGGAACTGAGTGAAGTGAAGTGACTCGCCCACAGTCACACAGCTGGCAAGTGGCACAGCCGGGGTTCGAACTCATGATCTCTGACTCCCAAGCCCGTGCTCTTTCCACGGAGCCACGCTGCTTCTCTAACACGTATTATCTAATACGATAATCCGATTGGACACAGGCCCTTCTCCTTAGGTTCATAATCTAAGAGGGAGGGAAAACACGGGGCATAGCTCCATTTTTCTGATGAGGAAACTGAAATAAGTGACTTGCCCAAGGTCACCCGACAGGCAAGGGGTCGGATTAGAATTCAGGTCTCCGGACTCTCAGTCCCGCGTTCTTTCCATTAGATAGCACTGCCCCCTTCCTGTAGTTGTTGGGATAGTAATAACGGTATTTGTTAAGCTCCTACTGTGTGCCAAGCACTGGGCTAAGTGCTGGGGGTAGATACCAACTGATCGGGTTGTCCCACTTGGGGCTCCCAGTCTTAATCCCCATTTTACAGATGAGGTAACTAAGCACAGAGAAGTAAAGCGACTCGCCCCAGCAGAGCAGAGAAGTGGCCGAGCCGGGGCTAGAAGCAGCGGCAGCTACAGAGAAGCGGCGTGGCTCAGTGGAAAGAGCCCGGGCTTAGGAGTCAGAGGTCATGGGTTCTAATCGCGCTCCGCCACCTGTCAGCTGTGTGACTTCAGGCAAGTCACTTCACTTCTCGGTGCCTCAGTGACCTCATCTGTAAAATGGGGATTAAGACTGGGAGCCTCATGTGGGACAACCTGATCCCCCTGTATCTCCCCCAGCGCTTAGAACAGTGCTCGGTACACAGTAAGCGCTTAACAAATACCAACATTAGTATTATTATTATTCTTAGAACTGGTGTCTTCTGTCTCCCGAATTAGTGCTGTTGCCACTAGGCCATGCTGCTTCTTATGGAATGATGACCATTCCAGAGAGCCAGGGAACTACCATACCTAGCAGGCCCTGCAACTGGAGCTTCCCTGCCTGAGAATAGACTGCCGAGGCCTGGAGGCAGGCTTCCTCTAGAAGCGGGCAGGGGTGCCCTGGCCGGCCCCAGCCCCGGGGCGGATGCTCGCGTCCAGGAATCTGGTCGTGTGAACGGAGGCCACTCACGCCCTGGCATGGCGGAGACAGCTGATCGTCTCATTTTCATCCCCGGAGCGAGGAAGCCCGGGTCTCTAATTACCAATCCTGTGATCGGCTGCCCCGTCCAAGAGCGTGGATTGGAGCGGGTGACGACTCATCACACCCCATTGAGTCCGTTTTGCTCAAAAAATCTGGGCTGGAGCCAGGAGGCCCCCCGTTCCCCGCGATATGTCCCCCTCCTCGTGCCCCGTCAGACAGACAGACAGGCTCAGCCCCGGGAGAGGGACAGCGAGGCGGACAAATCTAACGCTAACCTTCTCACTGTCCTTCCATCTCGTCTATCTCGCCGCTGACCCCTGGCTCACATCCTCCCTCTGGCCACGGTGAACGCCCTCCCTCAAATCCAACGGACAGTTACTCTCCCCTCCTTCGAAGCCTTATTGAAGGCACGTCTCCTCCGAGAGGCCTTCCCTGACTAAGCTCCCCTCTCCTCTTTTCCCTTCTGTGTTGCATTCACATTTGCTCGCTTTTTTCACCCCTCCCTCGTCCCCACAGCACCCACGTACGTATCCGTCATTTATTTATTCATATTAATGTCCGTCTCCCCATCTAGGCTTTAAGTTCACTGTGGGCAGGGGATGTGTCTGTTACGTTGTTATACTGTACTCTCCCAAGCGCTTAGCACAGTGCTCGGCACACAGTAAGTGCTCAATAACTATGGTTGGGTGAATGAATGAAGGCGGGCCGGCTAGCCTCCGGGTCAGCGGAAAGTTGGGCTTTTGATAGGTGGGAATCACCCTCCTCCTCCCCCCAACCCGTGCTGGCCTCGCTAACGGAATCTGAGAGGATCTGGGGGTGGAACCAGTGGCCCTCAGCCATAGATGACCTCGGGTCTCGCATATTATAGCAGTGATGATATTTGTTAAGCTCTTACTGTGTACTAAGTGCTGGATAGGGTGGACGTGGAAAGATGGGAGGCGAGGGCTGGCTCAGTCTGCCCCCTTGGGGTGTCTACACAGCCAAAGTAATAATACAAATAATAACTGTGGCATTTAAGGGCTCGCTATGTGACGGGCACTAAGTGCCGGGGTAGATACAAGGTAATTAATTTGGACACAATCCCTGTCCCATATTGGCCTCACAATCTTTTATCCCCATTTTACAGATGAGGGAACTGAGGCACAGATATCTGGCAGAGCCGGGATTAGAACCCAGGTCCTTCTGACTCCCAGGCCCGTGCTCTATCCACTGGGCCATGCTGCTTCTTAGGTCAAAGTCGATCGGGGAGCTGAAGCAAAGGTAGCCTTTATTTCAACATCATGGGGATTTGAGGCCAAAGCCCTTTTCCCCTCAGATCTCTCTCCTCTTGCCCCGTCTCTCATTCCTCCCTCTCTCTCTTTCACACACACACACACACACACACACAGAGACCCACACGTGAACACACTCTGCCTCCATTCCTAGAGTAAACGAATTTCTGGCCACCTTATAATAACAAAAAAAAACCCTTGAATTTGGAGAGCATTTTGACCTCACGACCCTAGAAGGTAGAGAGAAGAAAATATTGTTGTCCCCCTTTATAGGTGAGGAAACTGAGGCTCAGGGAGGTTAAGTGACTTGCCCAGGATCACGCAGCAGGCCAAGGGCACATTTAGAATGAGATTCCGGGTTTTTGACTCCCAGACTCTGGACACAGCGAGCGCTCAGTAAATAACCATCGATTCCCAGGCCCGCTGCTCCGGGTCCCAGGTCCTATCCCCGGAACCGGAGAAATCGACCCCTGCTCCTTTAAGGCAGGAAGTTAGCTCGGCGGAGAGTTGGCTCATTAATGTTCTGAAGATTAGAGTTGAGAGTCTCTAGCAGGAGGGGAGCTGAGGGAGAGCGGGAGGAGAGGGCTAGGGGCCTCGGAGCCGGCAGGAGGCGGGAAGTCCTGCCGACTGGACCTTTGACGGGACCCAAAGCAGCATCTGGAGGAGCTGGCGGGGGGTCCGAAGCGCAGACCTTGGGGTGGCTACTGTGTCCAGGCTGCAGGGTCCGTTTCCTGCTGGTCAGGGCGGCCCCTCTGGGCTGAGCTGGACGCAAGGGTTTCAGGAGGGGTGTCCCTCTTCCCCCGCTCTGATCCGTGTCATCTCTACACGGTGGTTGTCCCCCGTCTAGACTCCCAGATCAGGCTTTTGCAGGGGTGGGGTGGGGGGAAGGGTTGGGGCCTTGTTTGGGGCAGGGAGCAGGTCTACTAACTGTGTTCATGTGGTACTCTCCCAAGCGCTCAGAACAGTGCCCTGCACAAAGTAAGCGCTCGATAAATGCCACCGATCGATTGATTTGCCAGCCTCTCCGTCTCCCACCTCTCCCCGCTTCAGTCTCTCTGACCACCGGCAGCTCGGGTCATCTTAAAACTTGTTCTGAACCCATCGGTTGCCTCCTTTTAGCAATAGCATCCGTCGAATGTTCGCTAGGGCCGGAGACACTGAAGCGGGGAGAGATTGGAGACACAAAGAGGCCAGGAAGGAGCCCGATTGAGAGAAGAAACGGCGTGGCTCAGTGGAAAGAGCCGGGGCTTGGGAGTCAGAGGTCATGGGTTCTAATTCCAGCTCCACCACTTGTCAGCTGTGTGACTTTGGGAAAGTCACTTAACTTCTCTGTGCCTCAGTTACCTCATCTGTAAAATGGCGATTATGACTGTGAGCCCTACGTGGGGCAACCTAATTACCTTGTATCTACCCCAGTGCTTAGAACAGTGCTTGGCGTATAGTAAGTGCTTTACAAATGCCATCGTCATTACTGAGAGGACAGTCCGACACAGTAGGAAGACACCTTCCTTGCCCATGCCAGGTCTACCAACTCTGTTATATTGTCCTCTCGATCGATCAGTCGTATTTATCTAGTGCTTACTCTGTGGAAAGCACTGTCCTAAGCACTTGGGAGAGTACAATATGACGGTGTTGACAGACATGTTCCCTGTCCACAGCGCGCTCTCCCAAGCACTCGGAGTGCCCTGTGCACAGTAAGTGCTCAATAAATATCATTGATTGATTGGCCGAAGATCCTAATTCGCTGTTCGTAGCCGGGCCTCACCGCCTCCCTTCACCCCTTTGCCGAGGCGAAGTTCTGCAAACCGAGTTCTTGCTTCAGGCTCTGTGCACGATTTGACGTTAAAGTTTGGATCACCTAGAAAAGTTGCTTAGGATGTTGAAACCTTAAATTCCTCCATTTGTATAAGAGACAAGCTAAAGACGGCCAGGCAAAAGTGGTGGTGTGGGAGTCCTGCTGAACGGACTATGGTTTAGGGCAAAAATTGTCTTTGGGTCCTTGTGTTTTTTGGGGGGACTGCCCAGCGTGTTTTATTTAATCTCTGAGTTTGAATCGAAGGCTTTTCCCAACAGATTGGAGTGATTTCAGGTGGAAAACTATCCAGCTTCCCAGAAAACTTTCAGAGATAACAAATATTTAATGACACCCTACCTCGAAACAGTAAATAAATTCGAGTCAGCCTCGGACCCCCGTGGAAAAGGAGGATGAAAATTTTATAAGGGAGGGATTAATAAATCATAATCTAGCTGTTAAACTGGGAACCGCTAAAGACGCCCGACACCCTTTTCCTCTCTCCCTAATTAGGACCTGAAAATAAAGAAATAAACAAATGAGCTGGCTGGGCCCGGTCTGAAGTTTCACTCTAGTCTGGAGGTGAAGCTAATAGGGTCTGACATCACTCCAGCTCGCGGGCCTTCAGTTACAAGTGAACGTTGCTCCCTGCCTCCCAGTACGCAGGCCAGGGTGGAGGGGAGACTGGCTCTGGGTGGCTGTGGAAGGGGCCAGTGAGGCACCTGGGATGTGAACAGGGATTAACAATAACGACAATAATAGTAATAATGATATTTATTTAGCCCTTACTATGCGTCAAGCAGTGTTTTAAGCGCTGGGGTAGATGCAAGCTAATCAGGTTGGACACAGTCTCTGTTCCGCATGGGTCTCACAGGCTTAATCCCCGTTTTACAGATGAGGTCACTGAGGCCCAGAGAAGTGAAGCGACTTACCCAGGGTCACACAGCAGACGAGTGGCAGAGCCACCTGCCCCAACCAGGAGGGGCGACAGGGGTCATTCCCCCTCTGTGGTGTCGGAGTGGGCGTTACCGCCTTCGCTGGGGTCAGGGAGGAAATGGGACGCACTACAAACAAATGAACCTCAGTCCCCCTGGGAACTGAGCAAACAGCAAATAATAGTAATAATTATGGTATTTGTTAAGCGCTTACCATGTGCCAAGCACTGTACTAAGCGCTCGGACGGATACAAGCAAATCGAGATGGACACAGTCCCTGTCCCTCACCAGGCTCGCCGTCTCGATAGCTAAGCCGTCAGAAGGGGTCAGATCCGGCGGCCTTTTGCCATGGAGGTCTTTCCTTTAGAGTTTGGGGGGCTTTCCCTGAGAGCGGGTCGTGAGAGCAATAAATGAGCAGTTGCCCAGGCCCGGCACTGGTGTTTCACCCACCCCACCCTGGCAGGACCCCTCTGCTCCTCCCCACAGCAGATCTCACCCTATATCTTCAGGAGCCACAGTGGAACTGACCCCTCAGCCTCCCTCCCCGCCTTCCCCGGCCCCGGACGGTCAGCCGGTGGACCCTCTGGTGCGAGGCCGGCCGACTTCGAGAAGTCCTGGGAGAGACGGAGGGGACCCGTGATGGGGGCCGTGCCTGGTGAGGAGAAAGAACGGGAACGGGGAGCTCCCTAATTCTGCTGCTCCACGCCGACGGTGCCCAAGCCAGACCCCGCCTGTCTGTGCCGCTGCCATTATCCGTGGAAATCGGCGAGGGATGCGGCGTGGCCTAGTGGATAAAGCACGGTCCTTGGAGTCAGGGGACTGTAATTTATTTATTTATATTAATATCTGTCTCTCCTTCTAGATAATTGAGGCCCAGAGACTTGCTCAGGACCCCGGAGCAGACAAGCGGCAGAGCTGGGATTAGAACCCGGGTCCACTGACTCCCAGTTCAGATGGAGGTCAGGTCAGGTCCCTAGATGGAGGGGAGGGAGCACTGGCTGCGGGCGGGTGGGAGGGGGAAGGAGCACTGTGACTAATTTCAGGGCTTGCACTACCGGTGTCACTGATTGGTCAGAAAGGCCAGAACTTCCTCCCCATCCCTTCTGGTTTTCCCCCGTTGACCCCACAACCACGGCTGTCCCGCGTGCCCTGGATGGCAGGGCTTCACGCTGGAAAAACCAACCTCGTAGCGGCAGGGTCTAGAGGGAAGAGTGCGGCCTTGGGAATCGGAAGACCTGGGTTCTAATCCTGGCTCTGCTAAGGGCTTGCCGTGTGACCTGGATCACGTCACCTACATTCTCTGGAACTCTGTTTCCACCCGTGCAAAATGGGGATGAAATACCTAATGTCCTTTCCCTTAGACTGTAAGAACAAGGACCGTGTCTGACCTGTTTAGCTTGTCTCTACCCCAGTGCGTAGAGCAGGGCTTGGCACAGAGTCAATGCTGAACAAATAGCACACTTATTAAAAATCAACAGGATTCCTCCGGCTGCCATCGGGCAGGGCGGCCACCCGCGTATACAGACATCGAAGGCTTTGTCTGGGCCTTACAGACATACCTGATTCTAGGTCGTTGGTGTGGACTAATCCGTGAATTTACAGTCGGTTGGCGAGTCAGCTCCGTTCCGATCAGAGCGTTGAATTTCTTGCGCTACAAACCACCGACACAGATGCTTTATCGCGTTCCTATTCGTCACTCCACAGAGCCCTAGGCGAGCACTCCTCGAAGGAGGAATTCACCAAATCAAGAGAGCCTGCCCCTTGGACAACTATGAGATCCTACGTGTTCTCTGGAGCGGGTCAGTCTCCACACACACCCCTTTGTAGAACTATTACTCTCTTCTCCCTCAAGGATATTGACGGGCATTTGTGCAATACATTTCCTCCAGGCCCTGGGATTCATTTCCACCAATCCACACATTCTATCAGCTGTGTCCATCTTCTGTCGCTTTGGAGTTAATTAAAAATCCCAAGACTTGAAGTTTTCTCTCAGCTCCAGATAGGCAGAGAGATCTTAAAATCCAGAACCAGAAAGGCTTGTCAGTAAAAGCGGCTTGAGTAGCACGTTGGCAGAGTGGCTAGAGCACGGGCCTGGGAGTCAGAAGGTCATGGGTTCTAATCCCAGCTCTGCCACTTGCCTGCTGTGTGACCCTGGGCGAGTCACTTTACTTCTCTGGACCTCAGTTCCCTCCTCTGTGAAATGGGGATTAAGACTGTGAGCCCCACCTGGGACAAACTAATCACCTTGTATCTACCCCAGTGCTTAGTACGGTGCCTGGCACGTAGTAAGTACTTAACAAATACGACGATTATTGTCATTAGCCTAGACCTTCCCAATGCCTTCCCGATCGGCAGTGCCCTGTCCAGCCTAGAGCCAAACTGGAAATGGTCGGGAGGATGGGAGGGAGAGAGCCTGCTAGAAAATAGCAGCCTCATCAGCCTCTCCCGGCCTCACCCTCTTCACAGTAAAATCAATGTACATTGTGCCCTAGGGCTGGCTCTATTTAGGCTGGTATTTTCCACTCACTCCCGCAGCTGTTTGGAGTCACAAGCCTCTGGCATGGAAGACGGCAGAGAGGGCCTGGCAGAGAGGGAGGTGTGAAGAGAACACAAGGGTGCATGTGAGCTCTCCGCTGTCTTTCAGCAGTGTCCTTCCTGAATGGGGGCGGCCGGGACTGTCTTGGGGTTCGTATTTATGGAAAGGGTACATTCCCGGGGCTAAGTCCGGGATGGGGAGGCGGCGGGCGATGGAACGGAAGGCCCGATCGGACACTCCAGTGGAAGGAGAGCAGAAAGGGAGGCTCTCAGACGCGTCTTGCTCGGGCTGGTCTCAAATGAAGGCGAGAACTGATCGTAGGGTGGTCACCAGTGGGCCCGCCAGGCGAACAGTGAAGTGTAACGTCATCCATGCGTTCATTCGTTCGATCGTATTTATTGAGCGCTTACTGTGTACAGAGTACTAAGAGCTCGGGAGAGTACGATATAACAATAAACAGACACATTCCCTGCCCACAGGGAGCTTACGGTTTCGGGTGCACCATTTTTATGGAGGCGCTCGGTACAGGGCTCTGCACCCAGTAAGTGCTCAATAAATAAGATTGAATGAATGAAGTGTGTTGAGTTCGCCTTTCACCAGACCCATCCTCAGAGGTCTTCCGGCACTTGTCCGGGAAGCATTCCAGTATTTTAACTTCCACCACCCCAGGGCAAGTTATCCCAAAAGCCAAACTCGCCAGTTATAAATATGGCGAGAAGCTTAGGGCTTATGTATGCTTTTTCTTCCCCCTTCTCCCACTCTGTAAAAAACTATGAGTCTGCCTGTCTCTTCCATTTGACCTTTGGGATTGTATGCTGGGTCTTGGGGTCTTAGCACAATATGGGTGTGACTTAATGGGTCGCCCCTGTTTTTGCTGACAAGATTGATCGGTTGTTACCTATCTTCTACTGGTTCATTCATTCAGTTGTATTTATAGAGCGCTTACTGTGTGCAGAGCACTGTCCTAAGCCCTTGGGAGAGTACAGTATAGCAATAAACAGACACATTCCCTGCCCACAACGAGTTTTCAGTCTAGATCCCAAGGGGCACGAGCCTCGTCCAACAGAGGCAGAGAATGAGAAGTCTGTTCTTCCGGCAATGACCCCTGGCTGTTTCCCCCTCCAGTCTAAAGCTCCAGTCCCTCTAGGAGGAAAAGGAAGCCATTGAGCAGATGGAGAAAGGAGGAGAACCCAGAGCCGAAATCGTTAAACCGGGGCAGGAGCTTCCATCTTGTAGCAGGAATGTGCCACTGGGGCTCCTGCTGTCCCTGCCTCGATTTCTGAGTCACCGGGGACGACCCTCCCGCTCGGTCTGTGGAGACCGGCAAGCCGGCTGGGTCACGGTGGGCTGTTTAATCAAGTCGCTTGCTATTTTTTGGGAAAGGCAAACAAAAGCTCTCTTTGATGAAATCCAAATTGCCCAAATTAGATTGCATTCTATTCACATGTGTGATTTCCCTTGTTTTTATTAAAATGAAGTTTGCTCACTTGCCATTTCCCAGCTAGCTTGAAATTAGGGTCACCTCGTCTCCAAGGGAACGCGGTGGGAGTTTGATATGTGATCAGATTTTCCCCACCTAATGAAAAAGCTGCTGTAATAAGGTGCATTATTCATAGAGAGAGTCTTTTGAGCACATTGTCTCTCCACGTCTGACTTGGGGTAGATTTCTATTTGTGCCTGTTGTAGTCTCTGAGTTAGCCCACCTTGATACGGGCTCTGGTCCTTCAAGGCTCAGGTCTCCCTCGGCCGCGGGAGGCTCCACGGCCCGTGACATGCGTGCACGTCATTCATTCATTCGTTCATTCAATCACCAAAGTACCATACTAAGGGCTTGAGAGAATACAATACAGAGATAAACAGACACATTCCCTGTCCACGACGAGTTGACAGTCTAGATCCCAAGGGTCTTCAACCTCACCCAAAAGAGGCGGAGAAACAGAAGTCTGTTCTTCCGGCAATGACCTCTGGTTGTTTCCCCCTCCGCCGCCAAGGGACAGGACCATGGGGCAGAATGAACCAATTGGATTCAGGTAGCCAGCTAGTGTGGGTTTTTCAGAGGCCCCGAAGCACGCTCCCCTTCACGCTGAGAGGCGCTGGAAGATGGGAAGGTGACGGAAGAGCCCGGCTCACGAGTAGAGATGATTGAAGACCCCGCAGGCCTGAAGCCAAATATGTCTTCCTTTGGAGGGCTCGGGGCTCCCTCCCTGAGAGGCCTCTGCCCAGGCAAGATTTTTGGCTCCCTGTAGGACACAGAGGAAGGGAGCCAGGAGCCAGTGGTGATCTTATTTGGATCTAGATGAAAGAAGAACGTGATGTTTAGCTAATTAAAACCTTGGTGGCGTTGCTAAGCAGAGCAGTATGGGGAAGTGCCGTAAAAATCCCAGGAAACCCAATTTTCAGAATCTGTGTCCATCCTAACCCTCTCGGGATCGCACCTGGAGAGTTTCCAGTGCTCCAGTACAGACCTGATAGCCAAAACAGATGAGTGGCATGGGGTGTGTGGGGCACTGTCAAAGGTGACTACACAAACTGCCTCTCCTCCAGAAGGTGTTAAACGCCCCATGACGCAGGGAGGACGATTCGAGTCGCAAGCGGCACTGGGTGGCCAGCCACACTGACTGGTTGAAACCTTCCTGGGCAGCTGGATCCGCTACCAACACCCTAACCCGAGTGCCTTTCCCCTCCCAAACCTCACCCCCTGCCTTGTGGAGACACTGGACTGCCTCGTGAACACACACAAGCCTTTCCCCCTCTCTCCCCCCACCACACACACCCACACCACAGAGACACGAGCACACTTTCCTTCTTGCAGAGGAAATTAATGTCTCCAGGCCCTCCTTTCCACCTCCCTAATGAAAGGTCTCAGGAGCTGGCGGAGAACCTGTGGATTTCCCTCTCAGCCAAACCAGAGTCGATCCAGCCCCGGAAGCTTCCCGGGGCTCGACTTAGCTGCGGGGGTAATCCCCGTTGCTTCTTTCAGGCCTTGGAGTTGGATCGTAATCTTGAGAACTCTAAGGCAGGACTCAAAGGGGTTCATTTGTTTGAGCAGGAATGTGAGTTTTCGAACCTGCCGATCATCCGCTGCTTCGGTTACCAACAGATGGGCTTCCGCCATCGGCGTAGATAACTGAGAGTCGATTGTGAAAACCGACCAGAAGTGCAAATGAATGGTTTACTCTGTTCCAGCCAAGGAATCAAAGAGGAATTTATGATCCAGACTCAAGAACGAGAGTCTGCGTCTTTGTCTCCAAGGATCTGAGGGCAGGCTTGCTTCAGAATAACAGATGAAAATCATGTGGACTTCACTGATATTATTGTCATTACTAGTATCGTGGCTTACGATTGTCTTAATTACTTCCAAAGAACCAGGCCCTGAAATGAGCACAGAGAAGAGGTAAGAGGATAATGATTTTGATACCACTTCTGTCCCTCAGGGAGCTCACAGTCACTTGGGGAAAGAAAATCGTGGGAATTTCAGATGAACGACGTGACAACAATAACAGTAAATCATTGTAGGAGAGATAGAGTCCCAGGGTCATCCCTCCAACCACCTGATCTGGCCCAGTCTTCCCCGGCTGCCAAATGTTTTCTGTGGAATTGGCTGTGATTGAATAAAAACAGTCACAGTTCAGAAGAACCTTAAGACAGAGACTGCCCATTTGGGCTAAGTCTGGGACTTGCTAACTGTGCAAAGGAAACAGGCCAGAGAGCTTGACTAATAATAGCTAGAAGAAGTGCAGTGGCCTGCCTTCTTACCCAGGGACATCCATGTTGGAACTAAAGTTCGGTGGTTTTGCGGTCAGCAAATTCAGTTGCAGTCCTTCACCTCAAATTTAAGAAGGCTGCCCCGAAAACCTACAGGTAACATCGATGTCTGTACACATACCTCTTCGCTAGAAACGCCCACTGCAAAGCAGCCGATCGGAATGAACAAGAATATGTGCTGGAGCATAAGCGGATCAATACGTAGTCATGGCTGCCGGAGCCCCAGAGGTCTGAAGCAATTAATGGAGAAATCACGCATCTCGGAAACCACACTTTTAAAGGGAAAGCACCGGGTTCGTCTTATCACTGGGGCATCTGACCTGGAGGTAGGTCCACTGAAAAGTCTCATCTTCATCTCTTCTAGGCCCCTTTTATGGAGAACAGACCAGACAACCTGGACATAGATGACGGAATTCGATTCCAATCCACCGAAATGCGATGCAGCCCTGAATTCCGCTACGTGGAAGCTACTTGAGATGCACAGAGGGACAAAGCGTTTAGTGTGGTCCTTTGCACACAGTAAGTGCTCAATAAATACGACTGATGAACGAACAAAGAATCAGAAAACCAAATTTAGAAGGCCTGCATGCTCTCTCGGAAGTGGACAGACAAAAGGCGGCACCAGCAGGACATCCAACTTCGCACTTCACTGAAGGTACCGGGCTCTGTTCCATCAAGTCAATAATAATAATAATAATGATAGTAATACTTGTTAAGCACTTACTTTGTGCCAAGCACTGATCTTAACGCTGGGGTAGATACAAGTTCATCAGGTTGGAAAGAGTCACCGTCCCACAAAGGGCGCACACTCTTAATGTCGAAGTCAAAACTGAAGGTGTCCCGCCTGACTCTGTCTGCATCTCCAAGGGAGTAAAGCAGGGCTGGGTAGGAGGTCCTGTGCTCTTTGACCTATTCTATGCCATTGTGCTTGAAAATGTGATGGCAATTCAGAAGATGGAGTCAGAATGGGTTTCTGCACTGGGAAACTCTTTTAACTCAACAGATTATGAGCACCGTCTGAAGTCTTTGAGACACCTGGGTTTTGAGCGACCTACACCAGTAATCATCCAGGTGATTAAGTACTGATTCGCAAAGCATCACTGTGACATGAGGGAAATTGGGAGATAGTGCCCCTGGCCAAAGCCTGATTGGGGGGGGAATAAAGCAGTTTTCTGCAGCTGAGAACCAACGGGGTAGTCACTGCAGAGTTTTAGCCTCTTCCCATCATCCCTCGCAAGGACGGCCTAATCCCACAGGTACATCCAAAGAGGAAAACTTCTCATTCCCCAGCAGGAATCCCATGGACCCTGGGATAAGGATCCTTGATCCAGAGGTGTGGTGAAACTTGGATAGGCGGTGGGTCCCCAACTGGAGTTGGCTCTGGGGAAATAATAATAATAGTGACAATGATAATAATAATAGTAATAATAACAGTGATAGTTATGGTATTTATTAAGAGCTTACTGTGGGTAGATTTAGGAGAACCAGAGCAGACATGGACTATGTAAATTTCATAGTCTAAAAGGTAGGAGAACAGGCGTCTTAACCCCATTTTACAAGTGAGGAAACTGAGGCAGATAGGATTCCGTGGGAGAGGAACTTCCTCAGGCCACTTCCAGAGTCAGCCACTCCCACCCACATGAGTAGGGCTGTGGTCTCTCTTCCCTTTCCAGCCGAAGCAGGCTCCGTGTCCAACCAGGGCCACCCAGTTACAATTCTGAAACACTTCCAAACACCTGGGCACATATTTCCACATTTGAGAACTTCCCTGAGTAAATAAGGTCATATAGAGGCGCACCGCCCTGAATTAATAGCATTTTGGGGGTCGAGGACATCAGAATCCAATTGTTAAGAGAAATCACCTCAGAATCCCGATCGTCATTCACATTTGGAGAACTCACATTTGGTCGCTCTGTTTTCCAAGAACAGCGCAACTTACTGCGTCATTAAGTCTGTTTTCCTTTAGTAATTCTTTAATAATTATGCATTAATGAGAGATATGTTTTGGATGATTTATCACATTTCCGTGCCTTTTAACATTTTAATGTTATCGGTCTCTTCGATCTCCAGGGAGGATTCGTATTTGGGTTTCCTGCTACATTTGCTGGATGACCAAGAGTTTGCCATCAATCAATCAATGCTATTTACTAAGCGGTAGCATTGGGAAAATGGAATAGAGAGAGAGAGACATGATCCCAGCCCTCAAGGAATCTATAGTCAGGCTGGAAGAAAAGCATCCTTCTGTTTGCTTCTTAAAAATCAAGGAATTTTCCAGGAATTATCTGACCAAATCCAGATCCAGCAAAAATGGGCTGAAGATCTTTCCTGGTAAAATGGTTCCCTTGAATGCTCCTGTGGGGAAGTTCTTTTAATGCTTTAAAAAATTATTAATGCATTTGTTATTAATGATAATAATGGTATTTGTTAGGTGCTTACTATGTGCCAAGCACTGTTCTAAGCTCTGGGGTAGATACAAGGTAATCAGGTTGTTCCGTGTGGAGCTCATAATAATAATAATAATAACGTTGGTATTTGTTAAGCGTTTACTATGTGCAGAGCACTGTTCTAAGCGCTGGGGTAGATACAGGGTAATCAGGTTGTCCCACGGGGGGCTCATAGTCATAATCCCCATTTTACAGATGAGGTAACTGAGGCACAGAGAAGTGAAGTGACTTGCCCAAAGTCACATAGCTGACAAGCGGAGGATCCGGGATTAGAACCCACGACCTCTGACTCCCAAACCCGGGCTCTTTCCACTAAGCCATGTGCAGGGTTAGATGCAAGCTCATCAGGCTGGACACAGTCCATGTCCCACATGGGGCTCATAGTTTTAATCCCCATTTTACAGACGAGGTAATTGAGGCAGAGAAAAGGGAAGGATCTTGCCCAAGGTCACGCAACACCAGTCGAGCGGCCGAGTCGGGGTTAGAACTCAGGTCCCTCGGACTCCCGGGCCCACGCTCTATCCGCCGGACAATGCTGCCTCTCTGCTTCTTGAACTAAGGGGTATCGATCTCTAGCTACCAGGTTTTCACATCCTGGTTTTGGACAGGGGGAAATCCTGGATGTAAGGAGCGGGGTGGCCACACCCACTGTCATGAGGCGAAAGAGATTAGTCCAGGAGCAGAATTTCTCCTCACCCTTTCCACTTCCTCAAACCTACCGTTCAAACCTCAAGCTCTTACGTTCGGCCTCCCTAGTGACCTCAGGCTGCGGTGGGTGAGACAGAAGTCAGAGGCAGGGAAAATCCCCAATCCTCTCCCTCCTCCAGCAGTAGACGTCTCAGAGGGCCTCCCCCCCACCCTTCTTCCCCATCGCCCACCGTCCCCCACCCGTCAGCAGCGGCTGAGGGGACAGCGTGATGGGGAGGGTGGGGGCTAGCCAGAAGAGCGGGACATCGTCATCATAATAATTATGGTATTTGTTAAGCACTTACTCTGTGCCAGGCACTGTGCTGAGCGCAGAGGTGAATCCGAGCAAATCAGGTTGGACACAGTCCCTGTCCCACGTGGGGCTCCCAGTCTCAATCCCCATTTTACAGATGAGATAATTGGGGTCCAGAGAAGTAAAGTGACTTGCCCAAGGTCACGAGAAGCAGCAGAGCCGGGATTAGGACCCAGGTCCTTCTGACTGCCAGCCCTGGGCTTTATCCGCTAGGCCGTGCCGCTTCTCCCCGCTGGTGGCAGAGGGCCGTGCCCACTTTGGACTCCCGGGAGAGGGGTCAACTGGCCAGTCCTAGACCGGGCTTCCGATCAGAGAGACGGCAGCGGGATATTCTTATATCGTACTCTCCCAAGCGCTTAATACGGCGTTCTGTGCCCAGTAAGCGTGCAATGAATACGATCGAACGAATTGAAGTGAATCGACACCAGCCTGTCCCCCGGGCGAGGCGCTTTCTGCCTTTGACCACTCGGCCCCTTCCCACCCCTTGCTCCCCACCGGTCTCAGGGGCCTTCTCTGTACTGGGTGCTATCTCTTTCTCCAGCGGGGACCTCTGGGGCTGGGAGGAGGGACGGGGAGAGGAGGGTCCAGCCCTCATGGACTGGACTAGCCAGAGCAGCTGCTCGGTCATGTGTCGGGGCCTCTAGAGGCCCGGGGGGGGGGGGGGGGAGTCCACCCCATAGCTCCTGCTCCAGGTCACTGGGGACCACCCTCCCTTCCTCTGGGAAAACCCACCACGGTGCTGCTCTGTCGCCATCTAGCCAAATTCTAGCATAATTCTTACCACCCCCCCAACCCTCGCACCCTTGCCCCGGGTGGCGATTCCCCTTGGCCCTCCCCATCCCAAGTCCCGCCGGAGATTCTCTCGAGGCTTTCTCCGCCTCGAAATTCCCCACTTCCCGTCTTCCTTTCCTTCACTTTTAACTCCGCACACTGAGGGGGTCCTGGGACGCGCCGGTTTGATGTGGGGGCCGTGAGGGGCCGGGGGCCCGAGGAGGATTTGACGGCTCAGGTGAGAATCACTGCTCTCTTTCCCCAGATCCAGGGAAAGGGCCTCTTGTTGTTGCCCAGACTGGGAATCCGCGTGATAGGTGAACGCTGGCAGGGGTTATCTGGAGAATAATGATAAGGATAGCGATACTAATATTCTTTCATTCATTCAGTCGTATTTATTGAGCACTTACTGTGTGCAGAGCTCTGTACTGAGCGCCTGGGAGAGTACAACCCGGCGATAAACAGATACATTCCCTGCCCACAACGAGTCTAGAGGCGGAGAGACAGACGGCAGTACAAGTAAATAAATGGCAGATATGTATATAAGTGCTGTGGGGCTGGGAGGGAGAAAGAGCAAAGGGAGCAAGTCAGGGTGACACAGAAGAGAATGGGAGAAGAGGAAAGAGAGGGCTTAGTCTGGAGAGGCCTCTTGGAGGAGATGGGCCTTCAATAAGACTTTGAAGGTAAGGAAAGAAACGGTATTGGTTAAGTGCTTCCTTCGTGCCAATCGGACACAGCCCCTGTCCCACGTGGGGCTCACATTATAGCGAGGAGGGAGAACAGGTACTGAAGCTCCATTTTCCAGCTGAGGAAACTGAGGCACCAAGAAGGGAAGCGATTTGCCTAAAGTCACACAAAGGGCAAGTGACGGAGCTGGACTCCACGTCCTCTGGCTCCCAGGCCTATGCTCTTTCCACTAGGCCACTGTGGGTCTTATTTTAGAAAGTCCGCTTTCGCTTAGTCTCCCTCACTTCACCCTATGTGCCTGGAGGGTTTTTCAGTGTCCAGTAGGCCGCCCCCAACAAGCCCCACGAAACCTGATGGCCACCAGAGCGATGGGGTGATCAGGGATGTTGTTTACTTCCTGTGATGTTGGGGCTCCTGTTACTGGATTGGGATGCCGAGCCCAGGCACAGGCAGGTCAGGAGGCACAGAAGGGGCACTGCCCCCTCCCACCCCCGGGTACCCACCAGCTTCAGAGCCACAAATCCCATCCAATCCCCCCGCGCTGAAGGAAAACCCGGGCCTCGCCCTGGTCACCGGGTGCTGTCAGACTCCCAGAACGTCGCCGACGGCTGTGGCCGGCAACCTGGGCTGGGGCAGGGGAGCGGGTTCTCATCACGGCTCCGCCGCTTGTCTGCTGTGTGGCCTTGGGCAGGTCGCTTCACTTCTCTGTGCCCCAGTTACCTCATCTGTATAATGGGGATGAAGACTGTGGGCCCCATGTGGGACAGGGACTGCGTCCGACGCGATTTGCTTGCATCCACCCCAGCGCTTAGTAAGGTGCCTGGCGGCGCTTAACAGATACCACAATTATTATTATTTTTAGGTTGCGGGGAGGGGACAGGGGAGGCCGCTTCAGACCTGTCATCGGGTAGGACGAGCCAGGGGGCCTGGGCTGGCATCCGGAGGGCAGTGTGACTGCTAATCCGGGCGAACGCCGGCGGCCTCACCGCCCCGAACCCTCCCCGGGCAGCGGCAACGTGACTGCCAGCGACCGCTTCCTGCCGGTCTCTCACATGATGCCCCGGGACCCGGCGGGCACAGCCCGCTCAGGTTTCACCCACCCGACGGTCCCCGGGTTCCTGGCCCTGAGCCCCAGGGAGACCTTCCCTCTTCACACGTGGTCTCTGGAATCCCCTTCACAAGCAGGATCCAGGGAAGGCGGGCAGTCATCCCCCTTGCCTCCCTCCCACCCCGGACCGGAACACGATCCGGGCCACATCTGATTCTCGGACCACTCACCTGCTCAATTCCCGGCTGGGAGGAGGGGACGGATATTCTGCAAACGGCCAAGTTCACTCAGCACATTCCGGGTGAGTGTGTGCACGGACGACGTCCCCATGTGCGTCTACGTGCGTCCGTGAGTCTGTAGTTGTGCCCACGTGTTTGTGTGTAAGTCTTCATATGTATTTGCAAGTATGTGTGCGTATTTCTATGTGCCTGTGTGTAGGAGCCTGTGCCTATCTTGGTTTGTGAACCAGTTTTGGCAACTAAAACCATACCACCTGGAAGTCTGTGAGCTATATAGTCTGAAGGGTTTTTTTGGTTTTTTTGGTATTTGTTAAACACTTACTATGTGCCAGGCCCTGTACTAAGCACTGGGACAGATACAAGCTAATCAGGTTGGACCCAGTCCCTGTCCCACACAGGGCTCGCCATCTTGATCAGTCTAAATCGGAGAGAGGGGGATTTAATCTTGGTTTTGGAGGTGAGGTAGCTGAGGCACAGAGAAGTGACTTGCCCGAGGTCACACTGCAATCATGTGGCGGCGCTGGGATTAGAACCCGGGTCCTCCCACCGCTCACCTCCCCTCTCTCACCCCCTACCTTTCAGGGAGGGTCTATTCGAGTGTTTAATCCCGAGAATCCCCACCCTAGAGCTTGGGAGCCGGGAAGACCACTGGATTCCCCATCGCCTCGGGAGTGTAACGACTGACCAGAGGCCCGTCCGGCCCTCGGGAGGAAGGAGGACAACTTGGCTGGGTTGCGGCCCTCCCGGAGTTGGCGGTCGTGATGGGGACGGAGGCCCTGACGGTGATGATGCTGAGGGTGAGATGGCGGTGGTCAGAGCCGTGATTCTTCCCGGTGCTGTTGCCAGGGCAGCAGAAGCCTCTTGGGATGGGACAGAGCAAGGCCCCTGGGAGCTGCTCTGTATTTTATCCCTAACCGAGTGTTTGGACCAGAAAAATAACAGCTTTACTCTTGGCGGCTAGAGTTTACTTCTCCGGTGTTAGCAGCCAAGGCGTAAGCTGTCAAACCTCCTCCCAGTCTTCACAGCTTTTCCTTTTCAATTAGAGCTAAATCTGTCCCTCCCGCGGGGAGAGGAGCCTTCGGAATCGCAGGAGCGGTTTTGCTTTTGGAATCCGGTCTCCCCCAGTGATGCCTTCGGCTGTCGGGGACGCGGCTGGCTCTTCTTCTGTCCGATAACCCGCTCGCGGCTCGGCCGACGGCCCCCTCCGTCCAACCCTCCTCTGCCGCAAAGCGCTCTACTGAGCGCTTAGTACCGTGCTCTGGGCCAGCGCGTGGCGTAACGGGTAGAGCACGGGCCTGGCAGTCAGCAGGTCGTGGGTTCTAAACCCGGCTCCGCCACTTGTCTGCTGCGTGACCTTGGGCAAGTCACTTCACTCCTCTAGGTCTCAGTTCCCTCATCTATAAAATGGGGATTGAGACTGTGAGCCCCACGTGGGACGGGGACGGTGTCCAACCCAATTTGCTTGGATCCAGCCCAGAATTTAGTACAGTGCCTGGTACATAGTAAGTGCCTAACGAACTATTATTATTATTATCAGTTGCTGAGTCCTTTCTGATTCATAGCAGCTCCGTGGATATATTTTCTCCAGAACGTCCTCTCTTCTGCCATAACCCGTAACCTTTCTAACGGTTCTTCCGTTTAACAGATACCGTTGTTATTATTATTACTGTTAATGGCAGAGTAGGATGGGCTTGCCCAGGATGACACTGGGCCGCTGGGCCGGTGAGGAAAAACGGGCGCTTCTTCCCGCCCTCGTGGAAAACTCCACTTCGACTTTTCTTTCAGTTTCACGGAGCTCAAGCAAGTGAAGCGCCAAACTGCAGCTTGGCAGGGCTGCGCAGAAGGAGCGGAGCCGAGGCAGCCTCAGGAGCTTCGGGGAGAAGTGTCTGTGGCACGGCACCCAGCCAGAGCCAGCTTTTTTTTTTTTAAATAGCATTCGTTAAACGCTTACTACGTGCCAGGCGCTGTGCTAAGCGCCGGGGTAGACACGTGGCGTAGCGGATAGAGTACGGGCCTGGGAGTCGCAAGGTCACGGTTCTGTGTGGCCTTGGGCAAGTCACTTCACTTCTCTGGGCCTCAGTTACCTCATCTGTAAAATGGGGATTAAGAGCGTGAGCCCTATGTGGGACAGGGACTATGTCCAACCTGAGTACCTTGTATCTACCGCAGTGCTTAGAACAGTGCTTGGCCCATAGTAAGCGTGCCGCAAGTACCATAATTATTATTATTATAAGCCTTCCCTTTATTATACAAGCTCACTAGGTTGGACCCAGTCCCGTCCCAGATAAGCCTCCCAGTCTTAATCCCCATTTTACAGAGGAGATGACTGAGGCACAGAGAAGTGAAATGACTTTCCCAAAGTCACGGCAGCAGCCAAGTGGCGGAGCTGGGTTTGGAACCCAGGTCTTTCGACTCGTGCTCTCTCCACTAGGCCAAGCTGCTTTCCATCCTTTTGGCTAATCTGTCCACAATGACAGACGCCACAGATCCAGCCGGTCCACTTAATTAATTTATCGTCATAATGGTTAAGTGCTTACTCTATGTCAAGTACGGTTCTAAGTTGGACACAAGCCCTCTCCCCTACGGGGTTCACCGTCTTAATCCCCATTTTCCAGATGAGGGAACTGAGGCCCAGAGAAGTGAAGTAACTTGCCCAAGGTCACGCTGCAGACAAGTGGCAGAGCCAGGATTAGATCCTTGGTCTTTCTGACTCCCAAGCCTGTACTCTAACCGTTAGGCCGTGCTGCTTCGCCACGCCTGACTTTGACTCGCCTATCCTGGACGGTTCAGTTTCTCACCTGTCGGGGGGCAGGGGGCTGAACCTGATGACCTCTAGAGACCTCTCCTAACTAATCGATCAATAGTAGTCCTTATTATAGGATTCTAGACAGATGGACCAGCCTGAAATCGGGGGAGAGGAGTTTCCTTCACTCGAGGGAGATTGTGATATTCAGAGAAAACTTGAAAAAGGCATCAGACACGGAAACCAATAAATCCAACTATTCAACAAAAAGCGGTGCAGAAAAGACTTTTTAAGTCTTCTCTTCCCCCCCGCCACACCCACGGATAAAAGTTTTCCCCCTTTTTCGAACCCGAAAGACAGCTGGCCACATCACACATTCATACCATTGTCAAATGGTCACTCTTTTTTTATTTAAAATTTATTCTATATTACCAGTTAAATCTACCCCTATTTCCCCCAACATTTTTATTAAAATTCTTCCGAGTGGAAGCAGTTTCAGACTGGCTGCATCGTGGCTTTTCAAACCCCATGGCCTGTTTCTGCTGAAAATGGTTGAGGAGTTGAAACTCATTTAAAAGGAAGAAATTCAATGACAGTTTTCTACGATAAAATACATTCGGTCCTTTTTGGTGGAAGCCCTGATTCTGCGAGTCCATTAAAGGGCCACTTCTGTTGGCCACAACCATAAAAACCTTTCTAAAATCTTTCCACAAAAGCATGTGAATGAAGCACGCTCCAGGGCAGAGTGTGGAGAAATCAGTATTTCAGTTCCAGCCTTGGTCCGAATATGCCGAGGAAAATGAATTCATGGGAGAGACGTCTTTCGCTGATGATATCTTCCTCTTTGTACTATTTTTTAAAGTATTTGTTAGGCGCTTACTATGTGCCAGGCACTGAACTAAGCACTGGGGCAGATACAAGAGAATCAGATTGGGCAGAGTCCTTGTCCTGCATGGGGCTCACAGGCTTAATCCCCATTTAACAGATGAGATAACTGAGGCAAAGAGAAGTGAAGTGACTTGCCCAAGGGTACATAGCAGACAAGGGACTGAGTCAGGATTAGAACCCAGGTCCTTTTGGCTCCTACTGTGCTCTATCCTTTAGGCCATGCCACTTCTCTTTCTCCAGAGGCTTTCCTGTTCAGTCTTTGAAGACATTTAGAAAATTCATGAGCAGTGCTGACAGGTCATCGCTAGCCTTTTTTTGACCAAGGAAACTGAGGCAGGGGGTCCTGGGCCAGGTCCCTGGACAGCGGGGTGGAGAGATAACCAGGAAGGTGTGGACCCCTTTGTCTTCTATCTTTCTCTATCTCTCTCTCTCCCCAGACTAGAAGCTGCCAGAATGTTCATCCTCAAATAGCCTCCGGGACAAGGGGTGGTGACTTGCAATTCTCTCACCAACTTAATGGCAAAGAAGAAAGGAAGTGACTGCGTGTGTTTAAAGTGAAAATAACTAGAATTAATCTCCGTGGGTTGGGAAGAGCTGTAAATTATGGGCAGGGACAACTTTAAAGAGTTTAACTGCGTCGTCGGTGAGAAGTAAATTGAATTGAGAGAAATAAGAATTTAATCTGGAAAGAAGAAGTTTTCGAAACCGTGATGTGGAGTGCAATTAAAACCAATATTGCTGAGGAATTAAGGGGGCTGGGAGGAACCGGGGAAATGAACCCCGCAGGAAAATGCAGCAGGAACCAGGAACGAAAAGAAGGGGCGTCCGTCCAGTTTGGAGCGGAGTCCCAGGAGAACAAAAATGTACTCTCTCCCTTACTTCCCTCTAGCTGCCCGCCCCCCACCCCTCAAAAAACCCGGTCCAATTGAGAGAGAAATGCCCATTGCGTTCAACAAATCTTCCCGTGTACTTATGAGAAGCAGCGTGGATAAAACGTGGATCTGGGAGTCAGAAGGACCTGAGTACTAATCCCGGCTCTGCCGCGTGTCTGCTGTGTGTGACCTTCTCCTCCTCTTCCTCTTCCCCAGTCGGGCCTTTCTTTTCTTTATTAGCTCAGTTGCTCCGGGCCTGGTTGGCCCCTGCCCTCACCGCAGTCTTCCTCGGGGCGTGTTGTCCGAGGGTGGACGCCACCGATCCTCTAGTTAGCGTCCCCGAAACGTCTTCCATTCAACGGGCGGGTAAAATTTGACTTTGGCGAGCCCCGTTATCGCTACTATTTTCTATCTCTATTTAGATTACGCGGTACCTTTCCTCCGAGAAGCTGCCTGGACATTGTAAAATGGATCAACAACTTCCCCTCAGCCATGTGGCTCAGGAGCAGCAAAGCGATTAGCTAATTCGATTGTCTGACTGGACAAAAGGCACCAGAAAATGTTTTGGGTTGGTTTTCGACTGGGCCAAGATGGAAATGCTATTAAATAAATGCAATCCAACTCCCAATTGATATCCTGTCAGGTACCGGTGGCTCAGCTACAAGGGACCCCACAGATTTCCACTCGGCCCCAACCTCCCAGACCGCAGGGGCCTGCCCGGATTTGGCTCCAGGGTGGCTGACTTCTTCTCAGGAAGTATTTGTCTGTCTGTGGCCCTCGGCTGGGAAAGGGAGGGGGAGAAGAGGAAACGAGGGCCTAGCTGGGGAAGGACTCCTGGAGGAGACATTTCTTCGGTGGAGATGTGGAGAGGTCACGGGGTCACCACAGATGCTCAGGAAATTTGCAGGGCCGCCCACCCTGCTGGAGGGCAGAAAACACGCTCTGGTGGTTGGCATCCACGTCGGAGCGGTGGCGGAGGTGTGCCAGCAGCCTTCTCTGCGGACGCTTGCCTCTTTACCCTCTTCTCTTCCTTTAGAGAAGGAGCGTGGCTCAGTGGAAAGAACCCGGGCTTGGGAGTCAGAGGTCATGGGTTCGAATCCCCGCTCTGCCACTTGTCAGCTGACTGTGGGCGAGTCACTTAACTTCTCTATGCCTCAGTTACCTCATCTGGAAAATGGGGATGAAGACTGTGAGCCTCACGTGGGACAACCTGATTACCCTGTATCTAACCCAGCGCTTAGAACAGTGCTCTCCACATAGTAAGCGCTTAACAAATACCAACATTATTATTATTATTATTATTACCCTCAGTTCGGACTTGGCTTTTCCCTTAGGCGCCACGGTTTCGCCGGCTTTGAAAAGAATCTATTAATATTTAACATTTTATTTTTTATCGTATTTTGGTCTGAATTCTCTTTGCCTTTTCTAGTGAAACTCAAGCCTACGTTCCTTTTTTCACGTTTTTAATCTGTGACAATAAGCCTTCCTACACGGTCCAGTTAGTAAGAGTTTGTTTGGGGTGGCAGGATGTACTTGAACTTTCTTTTCAACTAAGATCGTGATTATGTTGTCTCGTTTTCGTCCGTCCGCCTCCCCCGATTAGACCGTCAGCCCGTCATTGGGCAGGGATGGTCTCTATCTGTTGCCGAATTGTACATTCCAAGCGCTTAGTCCAGTGCTCTGCACAGAGTAGGGGCTCAATAAATACTATTGAATGAATAAACTAAGAAGCAGTGTGGTCACGTGGAGAGAGCACAGGCATGGGTTCTAATCCCGGCTCCACCACTTACTTGTCTGCTGTGTGACCCCGGATAAGTCACTTCACTGCTCTGTGCCTCAGTTATCTCACCTGTAAAATGGGGATTAAGACGGTGAGCCCCACCTGGGACAGGGACTGTGTCTAATCTTCATCTCAGCTGCTCTAAAGCTGTGTCTGCTTCATCTGTAAAATGGGGATTAAGACCGTGAAGCTCACGTGGGATAACCTG
Source organism: Ornithorhynchus anatinus (assembly GCF_004115215.2). Lineage (NCBI taxonomy): Eukaryota > Metazoa > Chordata > Mammalia > Monotremata > Ornithorhynchidae > Ornithorhynchus > Ornithorhynchus anatinus. The sequence goes on from NC_041751.1 coordinate 1,447,737, forward strand.
ATTACCTTGTATCTATCCCGGCACTTAGAACAGTGCTTGGCACATAGTAAGTGCTTAACAAATACCATCATCATTATTATTATTATTAATCAGATTAATCTGTATCTACCCCAGCACTTAGTACAGTGCCTGGCACATAGTAAGCACTTAACAAATAGCAAATATTCAAAACGAACAAAAACAACTATCTTATAATTCCCCGAAGCGCCCTTTGCGTTCTGCTCCAGTTTTTGCCTAGTACACTTCACACTCTGTATTTTCCTCAAATCTTCTCCCATTCTGACTGTGCTCCTGTGATCCCAGTCTCCTGAACAGTGCATTTTTTTGAGTATGTGGTCACTGCGGTAGTTGCATGGAATTTGTGGAAATGAGTCAAAAACAGGAATATCCACTAGAAATATAAGCTTCTCAAGGACAGGGATCGTGTCATCAAACATTCCTTTTTCTTTTTTCCCCACGCCCTTCTGCGTTGCCCTGATTTGCTCCTTTTATTCGCCGCCTCTCCGCCCCACGGCACGTACGTATCTGCAATTTATTGATTTTAATGCCTGTCTCCCCCTCTAGACCGTAAGCTCATTGGGGGCACACAGTAAGTGCTCGATACAGTCCCGTCGATTGATTATTCAAAAGGCAGCACGGCCTAGTGGAAAGAGCGTGGGCCCGTGAGCCAGAGGACCTGGGTTTTAATTCTGGCACTGCCAACTGCTTGCTGGGTGTGACCACGGACAAGACATTTAACTTCTCCGTGCCTCGACTTCCTCAACTGAAAAGTGGGGATTCAGTACCTGTTCTCCCTCCTATTTAGACTGTGATCCCCACGCGGGACAGGGACCGGGTCCAACTTTTCATTCATTCATTCAATAGTATTTATTGAGCGCTTACTATGTGCAGAGCACCGTACTAAGCGCTTGGAACGTACAAATCGGTAACAGATAGAGACACTCCCTGCCCTTTGACGGGCTTACGGTCTAATCGGGGGAGACGGGCAGACGAGAACGATGGCGATAAATAGAATCGAGGGGAAGAACATCTCATTAAAGCAATAGCAAATAAATAGAATCAGGGTGATGTACATCTCATTAACAAAATAAAGAGGGTAATGAAGATATATACAGTTGAGCGGACGAGTACGGTGCCGAGGGGATGGGACGGGAGAGGGGGAAGAGCAGAGGGAAAGGGGGGAGAAGAGGGTTTAGCTGCGGAGAGGTGAAGGGGGGGGTAGAGGGAGCAGAGGGAAAAGGGAAAAAATTAACTGGAACCTCCCCCAGCTCTTAGAACGGTGTCTGATACACAGTAAGCGCTTAACAAATACCACGGAAACCAAAGCCCCGATACACTGCCCCGATGACCTCTGTAGAACTTACTTCGGCAGAAGTTGGAGGACTTTTCATTTTTCTCTATTAGTGAGGATGATTCCTGGATCCTACTCTACCTACAGGAGTAGTTCCTGTTTCTCTGCCATTAAAATACAGCGGCCTTGTTCCGTTCTGACAGCAGTCCGGTCGAGGCCAGTCCGCTGCCTTGGGCCAACAGGCAGAGGCTAAAAGGGTCCCTCTAGTTACCTCTGCCGTCGGCCTCGGACCTCCATTTTACTACCCGAGGTGAAGGACGCATATGCAGCTGCGCCTTGTGCCCCAGAGACCCAGAAGTAATCCTACAGAATTCCCTTCCAGGACCGTCCAGCGCCATTTCCTTCCTTCAAAATGGAATTTTAAGGCAACTCTTCTCACGTCATGGTTTCCACCTTGACTTCGTGGCGTAGAGCACAGACCTGGGAGTCGGGTCACGGGTTTTAATCCCGGCTCCGCCACTTGTCCGCTGTGTGCGTGCTGCGGGCCGTGTGCAGCATGGCTCAGTGGAGAGAGCCTGGGCTTGGGAGTCAGAGGTCATGGGTTCTAATCTCGGCTCCGCCACTTGTCACCTATGTGATTTTGGGCAAGTCACTTCACTTCTCTGAGCCTCGGTGACCTCATCTGTAAAATGGGGACGGAGACTGTGAGCCCCAAGTGGGACAACCTGATCACCTTGTATCCCCCCAGGGCTTAGAACAGTGCTTTACACATAGTAAGCGCTTAACAAATGCCATCATTATTATTATTGTTGTCACCTCATCTGTAAAATGGGGAATTCATTCATTCAATCGTATTTATTGAGCACTTGTGCAGAGCATTGAACTAAGCACTTGGAATGAGACTATATAAACCCCACGTGGGACGGGGACTGTGTCCAACTCTACTTCCCTGTATCCACCGAGCGCTTAGTACAGTGCCTGGCGGATAGTAAGCATTTAACCACCACAATTATTATCATTATTATCATTATTAAGGGGAAGGACAGGAGGTCCATATGGCTGCATAAAAGAGCCAACATGACCTTCGGTAATTTAGTGGAAACAGCATTCTATCAGTTCACATTTTCCGAAACAAAAATGCAGCCTCTTTATCCACACAAAGAACGGTACTCAGATTTATTTTTTTTCAAGAGAACTATCTGTTCTAACGATTGATTCTATTATTGCACCGTACTAAGCACTGTTTCCTTATCACTGAAAGTGGGCAGGCACTCAAGTCTTGGAAAGAAATAGACATACACAAAAGAACATCTCTTAAAATAGCTGGGGATTAAGTTTGCTTTAAAATAATTCTCTGAAACGTTATCATCATCGACAGAGTATTTATTAAGACTTTACTAGATGTCAACTACTGTGCTAAGTGCTGGGATCGATAGAAGAGCCTGAGTACAGTTTAGACACATGCTTTACATGCCTAAATCCATGAGTAATTACCTTGTTCCACAAGATTCACGATTCATCCATGCAAAAGATGGGCATAGCCAAGTTTCTTGGAAAAGAGTTAGCTCTATCTTTTTTTTCCCCTTTCAGGTGGCTCAAACGTGAGAAGAATTATGTCATTATCACGGGGATGGTTCAGACAAGACTGATTTTATTGACTTTCGGGAATAGAACCTTGAATGCATTTTAAATACAGCTAGAAGACCCAAAAAAAAAATGTTCGATGTATATTTAGTTGAAGAGTAAGAAGCGATCCCACCCTTCTGGAGCTAGCAGCATCACCCTTTGGTCAATCTTTTGAATTCCAGTAAATACAGAATTAGAAGACAGAAAATCAGAAATTAAATGATCTGGCATGAACATGGCCTGCAGGATGGAGGCAGAAAAAGCAATGTCTGCATTCCAAAAAAGAGCCCCGTAGCTCACAGAACTAAATTTATGACAGTTCTGCAATTTTCTGGAAGCTGCGGGGTTACTGGCCTCAGGAGTTCAGTGGGGACACGTCAGCCCTACCTCGATTTAGCCTCACCAAAAGTTACGCTTTAGGAGAAGCGGCTTTCGATGGTGACGTTTCTATCCAAATTCACTCATTCGAAAATGACGTAAAGATCGAAGGAGATTCCTAGCATAGGAAAGGTACTGCTCTGTTCGGAGAGAAAGAATTAAAAGAGCACACAATCCTTTTCTGCTTTTATTACAACACGGGTAAGCTTGTAGATACAGACGAATGGTCAATAATTTGTCATCAAAAGGCTCCATAAATCAGGTTTGAGATCATGAGTTAAAAAGGTCATTTGCTAGAGTAAAAAAACCCAAAAAACCAACAGATATCTTGGTGGGGGGTTGTTTTTCAAGAGTCCCCTTCAACGATGGTTAGCATTCAGAAACCTTCATCGAAGCACTGCTTTTGGTCCACGATGCACTCGTTCAAGATGAATCCAGTCTACGAGCGCGTGTACTTGCCCCAGATGTGTAACATGAACACGGACGCGATAAACAGAAGGCTCATAACCAGCACCGGAACGGGCCCGCTGAAAACGCAAAGACAGCCACCGTTAGCTCTGAGAGTACGGAAGAACGCCGTCGAGGGACGAGCGGGCTCTGAAAAGCCACCGTGAACGCTCTTGACTCACCCGAGCCGTTTGAGAGACAATCCGACCGCCGCCTAACCCTCTGCGGTGCAAAGATTACGCGGGGTTTTTAAAAGGCTCGCCCGTAAACCACCGGGATGGGGACATCCTTAACCCGACGGACTTTCTGCATTCACAGTGAGTACGCAAATTTTAAAACACGCGAGCACGATTGACTTGCTTTCTTAAAGGTGGAACCAATTCCTACCTCTCCTGGCTCCTCTCCTGCTACAACCCAGCCCGCACGCTTCACTCCTTCAACGCTCACCTTCTCACCGTCCCCCCATCTCGCCGCCAGCCCCCCACTCACATCCTTCCTCTGGCCTGGAACGCCATCCCCTCCTCGTATCCGACCGACAATGACCCTTCCCCCTTTTCAAAGCCTTACTGAGGCCCCACCTCCTCCAAGAGGCCTGCCCTGACCGCGCCCTCCTTTCCTCTTCTCCCACTTGCTGCGTCCCCCCGACTCGCCCTCTTTATTCATCCCCTCTCCCAGCCCCGCAGCACTGATGTATTTATCTGTAATTCTGTTCCGTTCTGCTCGTCTGTCTCCCCGGTTTAGACTGTGAGCCCGTCACTGGGCGGGGATGGTCTCTAACTGGTGCCGAACTGTACATTACAAGCACTTAGTACAGTGCTCTGCACAGAGTAAGCGCTCAATAAATACTACTGAATGAATTTATTATATCTGCAATTTATTCCTTCATAATAATAATACATAATGTCGGTATCTGTGAAGTGCTTACTACGTGGCGAGCACTGTTCTAAGAGCTGGGGGAGATACAAGGTGATGAAGTTGTCCCATGTGGGGATCACGGTCTTCATCCCCATTTTCCAGATGAGGTCACTGAGGGCCCGAGAAGTGAAGCGACTGGCCCGAAGTCACACAGCTGCCAAGAGGCGGAGCCGGGATTAGAACCCACGACCTCTGACTCCGAAACCCGGGCTCTTTCCACTGAGCCGCGCTGCTTCTTGATGTCTGTCTCCCCCTCTAGCCTATAAACTTGTAGCGGGGCAGGGAATGGGTCTGTCCTATTGTACCCCTGCTCTGCCACTTGTCAGCTGGGTGACTGTGGGCAAGTCACTTCACTTCTCTGTGCCTCAGTCCCCTCATCTGTAAAACGGGGATCAACTGTGAGCCTCACGTGGGACCACCTGATGACCCTGGATCTCCCCCAGCGCTTAGAACAGTGCTCTGCACACAGTAAGCGCTTGTAAGCCCGTCAAACGGCAGGGCCCGTCTCCATCTGTTGCCGACTTGTTCGTCCCAAGCGCTCGGTACAGTGCTCTGCACATGGTAAGCGCTCAATAAATACTACTGAATGAATGAATGGACAAATACCAACATTATTATTACTCTCCCAGGCACCCAGTCCGGTGCTTCGCACACAGTCAGCGCTCACGAGGTACGACTGGTCGAGTGGCCCTGGGGCGTGGCGGCAAATCAGGCTCAGTGAAAGGTCGGGTGAGGGTTTTAGAGCCGCAAACACCTGAAAACGTGTGATTTCCGTCGCTCGCCTCCGATTTCAGACGATGCCGGGGGGTGGAAGAGCTGGTGGAGCTTCAGAGCGGCAGAGCCCTCTTGTGGCCCCAGGATTACACACCGACCCCCCTCCCCCCCAACATTTCCGTCCGTCCTATTTATTAAGCGCTCACCCTGTGCACACCACTGTAATAATAATGTTGGTATTTGTTAAGCGCTTACTATGTGCCGAGCACTGTTCTAAGCGCTGGGGTAGACACAGGGGAATCAAGTTGTCCCACGTGGGGTTCACAGTCTTAATCCCCATTTTACAGATGAGGTAACTGAGGCACCGAGAAGTTAAGTGACTTGCCCAAAGTCACACAGCTGACAAGTGGCCGAGCCGGGATTCAAACCCATGACCTCTGACTCCAAAGCCCGTGCTCTTTCCACTGAGCCACGCTGCTGTACTGAGCGCTTGGGAGGGTAATAATTATAATAACCATGTCGGTATCCGTTAAGCGCTTACTATGGGCCGAGCACTCTTCTGAGCGCCGGGGCAGATACAGGGTGATCGGGCTGTTGGGATCCGTTAAGCGCTTACTACGCACAGAGCGCTGTGGTAGATACAGGGTCGGCAGGTGGCCCCACGTGAGGCTCACAGTCTTAATCCCCATTTTACAGAGGGGGTCACTGCGGCGCAGGGAAGTGAAGTGACCTGCCCACAGTCACACAGCTGACAAGAGCCGGGATTCGAACCCGTGACCTCTGAAGCAGAAGCAGCGTGGCTCAGCGGAAAGAGCACGGGCTTTGGAGTCAGGGGCCATGGGTTCGAATCCCGGCTCGGCCACTTGTCGGCTGTGTGACTTTGGGCGAGTCACTTCACTTCTCGGTGCCTCAGTGACCTCATCTGTAAAATGGGGATTAAGACCGTGAGCCCCACGTGGGACGACCTGATTCCCCCGTGTCTACCCCAGCGCTCAGAACGGTGCTCGGCACATAGTAAGCGCTTAACACATACCAACATTATTATTATTATTACCTCTGACCCCCCAAGCCTGGCTCTTTCCCCTGAGCCACGCTGCTTGCAATGCGAGGCTCACAGTCTTCCTCCCCATTTGACAGATGAGGGAACTGAGGCACTGAGAAGTGAAGGGACTTGCCCAAGGTGGCGGAGCCGGGATTAGAACCCACGACCTCTGACTCCTAAGCCCGGGCTCTTGCCACTGAGCCACGCCGCTTCTACACTACGAAGAGAGTTGGTAGACACCTTCCCCGTGAGCCCGCTGTTGTAGCGACTGTCTCTCTCCGTTGCCAAATTGGACTTTCCAAGCGCTGAGTACAGTGCTCCGCACACAGTAAGCGCTCAGTATATTCGACTGAGGGAATGAATGCCCACAACAAGCTTCCACCGAGAAGCAGCGTGGCACAGTGGGTAGAGCAGGGGCCCGGAGTCAGGTCATGGGTTCTAATCTCGGCTCCGCCACTTGTCTGCTGGGTGACCTTAGGGAAGTCACTTCTCTGTGCCTCAGTTCCCTCATCTGTAAAACGGGGATTAAGACTGTGAGCCCCATGAGGGACAGGGACTGCGTCCAACCTCGATTAGTCCGTGAGCCTGTTACTGGCCAGGGACTGTCTCTATCGGTTGCCCAATTGTCCATTCCAAGCGCTTAGTCCAGGCTCTGAAAGTGGGGAGAGCGGGGGGTCTGTCGCGCATGAAGGGGTTCGACTCCGGGTCAAACGGAGTACGCGGGCAAGGGGTTGGCAGAAAGATGCATGAAACTGAGGCACGCCGAATAGATGGGCACGAGAGGGGCGAAGTGTGCAAGCCGGGTTGTGGTAGATAGGCAAGGGAGGAGGGGTTGAGCTGATTAAGTGCTTTAAAGGAGTTTCTGTCGGTTGCGGAGGTGGACGGGCAAACCCCGGGAGGCTCCTGAGGAGCGGGGAGGCGTGGACTGAACTTATTCTGGAAAAATCATCCGGGCATCACGGCGAAGTACAGGCTGGAGCGGGGAGAGACGGGAGGCGGGGAGGTCGGCGACGAGGCCAACGTCAAGCCGGGACAGGATAAGTGCTTGGATCAATGCGGCAACAGTTTGGACGGAGAGGGTGGCTTTTTGAGATGGTCCCTGGCAACTAAAACGCCGAATCACGACCACACCTATGTGGGCGTGCAGGGTGTCGGGAAAAATCAATCCATCGTATTTGCCGGGCGCTTAGCGTGTGCAGAACGCTGTATCAAGCACTTGGGAGAGTCCAGGACGACGGTATAACTAACGGACGCATTCCCGGCCCACGGAGATCCCATCCCTAGTCAAGTGGTCACTCCCATCGCTCACCTTCCCAGCGTGGTCTGGTGAAATAGAATCAAGCGGAGAATAATTGGATTACTCCGTTTCCCCTGCAGTTTTCTGCCTCTCCCATTATTTACCGTGACACGGCTAGATGAGGGGCTCCATCTCCCCCCAGCAGCGTTGGATGGGGGAGGAAAGAGGCCAAAGCCGTCTAACCTGTTGGTGTGTTGATGCACTGGGGAGAGCGCCCTGGATTATGGAGGGGGAGAGGACACAGAGGGAGGGCGTATGTGCCCTTCCATCTTGTCTGACCCCAGGATGTGGGGTCCACCGTACATTCTTGATTAAAAAAATAAAATAAAAAATTCCAGTTCTACCAGGCAGCTAGTCTTTCCTGCCGTTCCTCGGGGGGATATTTATATTGATGCCTATTTACTTGTTTCGATGTCTATCTCTTCTCTCCCCGCTAAAGACTGTAAACTTTCATTCATTCAATAGTATTTATTGAGCGCTTACTATGTGCAGAGCACTGGACTAAGCGCTTGGAATGGACAAATCGGCAACAGATAGAGGCGGTCCCTGCCCCTTGACGGATTTACCGTCTAATCGGGGGAGGCAGACAAAAAAAAAAAACCCCGTTGTGAGCAGGGATTGTCTCTCTCTATTGCAGAATTGTACTTTCCAAGCGCTTAGTACAGTGCTCTGCACACAGTAAGCGTTCAATAAATACGATCGAATAAATAAGTTACCCGCCAGCTTCGGGGGCTTCATTATCTGGTCCCCCTGAAACGACAGGCTTTTCTGTCACTGTAGACAGCGAGGCAGGGTCAGAATGCCCAGGCTACTTTTCGGGGGCTGATCTAGTGCTTGACATTGTTATTACCCAGGCAGACTGTCTCAAGCTAAAGATAGCTGGAATTAAAAAAGAAAAAGGAAAGAAATCAATCACGTGGGCAATTTTACCGCCAGCTGCCTTTTCACCCCATTGGCTTCAATCTTTAAGTCTTTAAATCTCAATCTCTCACACTCACACGCTGCCTCGCCAGTTACACATCTGCTTGGTTGTTTTAGGTGGCGTGATGTCCCCTGGGGTTGGCAGTGTGGTCTACTGGGTAGAGCACGGGCCTGGGAGGCGGGAGGACCCGGGTTCTAATCCCGGCCCCTCCACGTGTCGGCTGGGTGGCCTCGGCCAGGTCACTTGACTTCACCGTGCCAGACACGGTAAGCCGCGTGGCTCGGTGGAAAGGGCATGGGTTTGGGAGTCGGTGGGCATGGGTTCGAATCCGGGCTCTGCCACTCGTCAGCTGAGTGACTGTGGGCGAGTCGCTTAGCTGCTCTGTGCCTCAGTTCCCTCATCTGTAAAATAAGAATTAAGACTGTGAGCCTCACGTGGGACAACCTGATGACCCTGTATCTACCCCGGCGCTCTGCACATAGTAAGCGCTTAACAAATACCAACATTACTAAGAGCTGGGGTAGATACCAGCTAATCATCAGCACAGTCCACGTCCCACTTAATAGTAATGATAATGTCGGTATTTGTGAAGGGCTTATGATGTGTCAGGCATTGTTTTAAGTGCTGGGGTGGATGGACGCTAATAAGGTTGGACACACTCCCTGCCCCACTTGGGGCTCACGGTCTTAATCCCCACTTGGCAGGTGAAGGAACCGAGGCACAAAGAAGCGAAGTGACTTGCCCGAGGTCCCCCGGCGGAGCCGGGATTAGAACCCGGGTCCCTCTGACTCCCAGGCCCGGGCTCCGTCCACTCGACCAGGCTGCTTCTGTTTAGCCGGCTACCCGAGGAGCCGACGCTCCAACTCGGGGCTCCCGAAGCCCGGGGCAGAGGTCCGTCCCCAGACTCCGGCGGCTCCGGGGCACGGCAGGAAACGGGGACAGATAAAGGGCGGCACAGCTGGTTGGTAGAAGGTCTACCAATACCGGTCCTCTCGACGATAACGTTCCCGCGAGCCGTTTTGGCGCGTCTAGCGTGAAATATTCTTCACGACCGTCTGACCCCCGGCTAATTCTCTGTTGCTAAACATTCTACCTCGGTGCGTCCAGGACCTGGAAGGTATTTACAGTCCCCGTGTCTTCATTACGGGAGACGGCATTCTCCCAAAAACACGCCAATCTCCTTCACGCTTCCTCGTAGAGGACCCTGAGATTTGTTTCAGCGCCGCACGGTTTTCGCCTGCGCTCTCTGCTTCGGCTTTGACTTACACTTTGAGTCCGGGGGAATCCTCAGTGTAGAATCTCCACATTCCCCCAGTTCCTGCCGAAGTGGTTCGACCGGTGCTTCTGGTTCCACAGCTGGCATTTTTCCTGGGAAAAAAACGAGTTAGGTTGAAAGAGAAACCTAAGCCCCTCGAGGGCACGTACTGCATCTTTTTCCCCACTCTTCCAAGTGCTATGCGCGGTAGATGGTGCAAAAAGAAAAATAAAAAGGCAGCATGGCCCAGTGGAAAGTGCACAGAATCAGGAGGCGGGAGACGTTGGTTCCGATCCTGACTCCGCCACTTGCTTAAGAGGAGCAGCGGGGCTCAGTGCAAAGAGCCCGGGCTTGGGAGTCAGAGGTCATGAGTTCGAATCCCGCCTCTGCCACTTGTCAGCTGTGTGACCGTGGGCAAGTCACTTCGCTTCTCTGTGGTTCACTTCCCTCATCTGTCAAATGGGGATTAACCGTGAGCCTCACGTGGGACAACCCGATTACCCTGTATCTACCCCAGCGCTTAGAACAGTGCTCTGCACATAGTAAGCGCTGAACAAATACCAACATTATTATTATTATTGTTAGTGTGACCTTGGGCGTGTCATTTCGCTTCTCCTGGCCTCAGTGACATCACCTGTAAAATGGGAATTGAGACAGGAAGCCCCAAGTGGGACAGGAACTGTGTCCAACCCGACTTGCCTGCATCCACCCCGGTGCTTAAGAGTGCCTGGCACACAGTAATTGCTTTACAGATCCCATAATTATTATTATTCTTATACAGGCTTAGTCCAGCGGGCAGTACAAACTCTCAACAAATTCCATTTTAAAAAAAACTTAGAAGGGGATGAGAAGGGAGAGACAGGGGTGCAGCGGTCAGAGAGGCGAGGGGTGGAATGATGAGGGAGGAGAGGGGTTCAGTGATCAGGGAGGTGAGGGATGCAACGATCAGGGAGGAGAGGGGTGTAACGCTCAGGGAGGAGAGGGGTGCAACGCTCAGGGAGGAGAGGGGTGCAACGCTCAGGGAGGAGAGGGGTGCAACGATCAGGGAGGAGGGGGGTGCAATGCTCAGGGAGGAGGGGGGTGCAACCATCAGGGAGGAGGGGGGTGCGATGGGAGGGAGGAGAGGGATGCCACGCTCAGGGAGGAGAGGGGTGCCACGATCAGGGAGGAGAGGGATGCCACGCTCAGGGAGGAGAGGGATGCCACGCTCAGGGAGGAGAGGGATGCCACGCTCAGGGAGGAGAGGGATGCCACGCTCAGGGAGGAGAGGGATGCCACGCTCAGGGAGGAGAGGGATGCCACGCTCAGGGAGGAGAGGGATGCCACGCTCAGGGAGGAGAGGGATGCCACGCTCAGGGAGGAGAGGGGTGCAGGGGAGGAGGAGGACGGGGAGGATGTGGAGGGGTGCAGGGGTGCAGGGACGGTACCTCTGGCGCACGGTGGAGCCGGCGGCCCGGGCGGCTACGGCTTTGCTGGGGGAGCGGCCGGAGGCCCCCACGTTGGTTCCGCTGGGAGTGGGGCCGGGCTGCGGACAGACGCCCAAAGATCAGACCCGTTAGCGCTTAAGGTATTGAGAAGCGGCGGGGCTCAGCGGAAAGAGCCCGGGCTTGGGAGTCAGAGGTCGTGGGTTCTAATCCCGCCTCCGCCACCTGTCAGCTGTGTGACTTGGGGCAAGTCACTTACCTTCTCTGGGCCTCAGTGACCTCATTTGTAAAATGCGAGGAAGACTGTGAGCCCCAAGTGGGACAACCTAATCTTGTATCTATCCCAGCGCTTAGAACAGTGCTCGGGCACATAGTAAACGCTTAACAAATCCCTTTATTTTTCTTATTATTCTCCGGGCTTCAGTTCCTTCCTCCGAAAAATAGGGATGAAGCCTGTGAGCCTCACGCCCGACAACCTGATGACCCCGTATCTCCCCCCGGCGCTTAGAACAGTGCTCGGCACATAGTAAGCGCTTAACAAACACCAACATTATTACTATTATTCTCTGGGCCTCAGTTCCCTCCTCTGTCAAATGGGGATGAAGCCTGGGAGCCTCACGTAGGACAACCTGATGACCCTGGATCTCCCCAACGCTTAGAACGGTGCTCGGCACACTGTAAGCGCTTAACAAACACCAACGTTATTACTATTATTCTCTGGGCCTCAGTTCCCTCCTCTGTCAAATGGGGATGAAGACTGGGAGCCTCACACAGGACAACCTGATGACCCTGGATCCCCCCAACGCTTAGAACAGTGCTTGGCCCACTGTAAGCATTGAACAAACCCCAACATTATTATTATTATTGTTCTCTGGGCCTCAGTTCCCTCCTCTGTCAAATGGGGATGAAGCCTGGGAGCCTCACGTAGGCCAACCTGATGAGCCTGGATCTCCCCAGCGCTTAGAACGGTGCTTGGCACACTGTAAGCGCTTAACAAACACCAACATTATTATTATTCTCTGGGCCTCAGTCTCCTCCTCTGTCAAATGGGGATGAAGACTGGGAGCCCCAGTGGGTGGGACCACCTGATGCCCTTGCATGCACCCCAGCGCTTAGAACAGTGCTCTGCACATAGTAAGCGCTTAACGAATACCAACATTATTAACAGTGCTCTGCACCCAGCCAGGGCTTGACAGACACCAACATTACTGTCCATTCCCAGCGCTTAGCACAGTGCTCTGCACCCAGTCTGCTCCATTAATAGGATTGCATCATTATTAGCCGGGCGGCGGCGCCCCCATAAGCCTCCGCGGCCTTACCATGCTGCAGACCTCGGGCGGCGGGCTGCAGACCTCGGGCGGCGAGCTGCAAAGGTGCAGCGGATCGCGCGCATGCGCGCGACACCGGCCGAGAGCGCTAGAGCTCGGCCCCGCCCCCGGGGCCTCCCCCGCCCATCGGGCTGCCCTCCGATCTGCCTGTCGCCGATCCCCCTCCCAACCGCCGGCTCCGCCCGGAACTCCGCGCTCGCCGGCACCGCCGCCCTCCGCCGACGGCGGATGAAGCCTAGTCTCCGGCCGAACCCCGCGGGGAGGCCGGAGGAGGGACGTCCCTGGGGGAAGGCCCCACAGGCGACGCAGAGGGCAGCCCGAGAGCTGGGCTGAGGTGGCTCTGCTGAGGAGCGGGGGGGGGGCGAGGACCCCGAGGGAAGCCCTACGTGGCGGTCGAGGTGGGGCGACTGCGCAGGCGCGGGGAGGAGCTGCATGGAGGGGCGACTGCGCAGGCGCTGGGGGGGGGCGGTCTGAAGGGAGGGGCGACTGCGCAGGCGCTGGGGGGGGCGGTCTGGAGGAAGGGGCGACTGCGCAGGCGCGGGGAGTCGGGCGGGAGGGGCTGCTTTTCGGAAGAATTGCGCATGCGCAGCGTCGCCGGGCAGGCTGCGTTCACCCCTAATAATAATAATAATGATGGCATTTGTTAAGCGCTTACTATGTGCTAAGCACTGTTCTAAGCGCTGGGGTGCATACAATTTACTGCTATTGTTTTTGTCTGTCCGTCTCCCCCGATTAGACTGTAAGCCCGTCAAAGGGCAGGGACTGTCTCTGTTACCGATTTGTCCATTCCAAGCGCTTAGTACAGTGCTCTGCACATAGTAAGCGCTCAATAAATACTATTGAATGAATGAATGATTCAGGTTGGCCCACGTGAGGTCACTGAGGCCCAGAGAATAATAATAATAATAGTGTTGGTATTTGTTAAGCGCTTACTATGTGCAGAGCACTGTTTTAAGCGCTGGGGTAGGTACGGGGTCATCAAGTTGTCCCACATGAGGCTCTCAGTTAATCCCCATTTTACAGATGAGGTCACTGAGGCCCAGAGAATAATAATAATGTTGGTATTTGTTAAGCGCTTACTATGTGCAGAGCACTATTCTAAGCGCTGGGGTAAGTACAGGCTCATCAGGTTGTGCCACATGAAGCTCTCAGTTAATCCCCATTTTACAGATGAGGTCGCTGAGGCACAGAGAAGTGAAGTGACTTGCCCACAGTCACACAGCTGACAGGTGGCAGAGCTGGGATTCGAACCCATGACCTCTTACTCCCAAGCCCGGGCTCTTTCCACTGGGCCACGCTGCTTCACAATAATAATGTTGGTATTTGTTAAGTGCTTACTATGTGCCGAGCACTGTTCTAAGCGCTGGGGTAGGTACAAGGTGATCAGGTTGTCCCATGTAGGGTTTACAGTCCATCCCCATTTTCCAGATGAGGTAACTGAGGCCCAGAGAAGTTAAGTGACTTGCCCAAAGTCACACAGTTGATAAGTAGCAAAACTGGGATTAGAACCCATGACCTTTGACCCCCCAAGCCCAGGCTCTTTCCACTGAGCCACGTATTCATTCAGTCATATTTATTGAGCGCTTACTGTGTGCAGAGCACTGTACTAAGCGCTTGGAAAGTACAATTCAGCAACAGATAGAGACCATCCCTACCTAATAACAGGCTCACAATCTAGAAGGGGAGAGGCAGACAGAACTAGAGAGAATCACCGTGGTTTAGTGGAAAGAGCCCGGGCTTGGGAGTCAGAGGTCATGGGTTCGAATCCCTGCTCTGCCCCTTGTCAGCTGCGTGACCGTGGTCAAGTCACTTCCCTTCTTTGGGCCTCAGTTCCCTCATCTGTAAAATGGGGATGAAGACTGTGAGCCCCACGTGGGACAACCTGATGACCCTGTGTCTACCCCACCGCTTAGAACAGTGCTCTGCACATAATAAGCGCTTAACAAATACCAACATTATTATTATTACTACGGGGAGGAGCGCGCAGGCGCAGTGCCGCCGAGCCGGGAGAGGGGCTGCCCCGGGGGGGGGGGGGAGCGCGCAGGCGCAGTGTCGCCGGGTATGTGTGTGGCTGGGAAAATCCTTCGGGGTGGAGCGCGCAGGCGCAGTGCCGCCGAGCCGGGAGAGGGGCTGCCCTCGGGGAGAGGCGCGCAGGCGCAGTGTCGCCGGGTATGTGTGTGGGGAGGGGGGGAAAAAAAAAAAAAAATCCTTCGGGGAGGAGCGCGCAGGCGCAGTGCCGCCGAGTCGGGAGGGGGCTGCTCTCCGGAGAGGAGCGCGCAGGCGCAGTGCCGTCGAGTCAGGAGGGGGCCGCCCTCCGGGGAGGAACGCGCAGGCGCAGTGTCGCCGGGTGTGTGTGGGAGGGGGAAATCCTCCGGGGAGCAGCGCGCAGGCGCAGTGCCGCCGGGTGGGAGGGAAAAAAAAAAAAAAATCCCTCGGGGTGGAGCGCGCAGGCGCAGTGTCTCCGGGAGGGTGTGGGCGGGGCTCCCTCGGGGCGCGACGCGCAGGCGCGGCTCCTCGGGACCGGAAGCGCGTCCGTCCACGATGGCGGCGGGGCGGGCGGGCGACGGCCCGTCGGTGCTGTTCATCCACCCGGACCTCGGGGTCGGGGGCGCGGAGCGGCTGGTGGTGGACGCGGCGCTGGCGCTGCAGGCGCGAGGCTGCCGGGTCAGCGTGTGGACGGCGCACTACGACCGGGCCCGCTGCTTCGCCGAGTGCGGCGCGCTGCGCGTCACGTGCGCGGGGGACTGGTTGCCGCGCAGCCTGGGGGGGGGGGCGGGGCGCCGCGCTCTGCGCCCTACTGCGCATGCTCTATCTGGCCTGCTACATCGTGCTGCTCAGCGCCGAGGACATGGACGTGGTCGTCTGCGACCAGGTGCGCCCCGCCGCACCTGCAGCACAGGGTCTGCACCCTCCCCCCCCCCCCCCCCCACCTACCCACAGGAATCGGGCCTGGGCTCCCGCGCTTACTCTCTGCTAAGCGCTGGGGAGGAGGGGGGCTCCAGTCAGCAGCATCCTCAGCGCTTCTTCTATGCCAAGCGCTGGGAGGTGATTCCAGCTAATAATGAGCGCTTACTATGTGCCAAGCGCTGGGGAGAGATGAGTCCAGTTAATAAGGAGCGCTTACTATGTGCCAAGCGCTGGGGAGGATGACTCCAGTTAATAAGGAGCGCTTACTATGTGCCAAGCGCTGGGGAGATGAGTCCGGTTGGTAATAACGAGCGCTTACTATGTGCCAAGCGCTGGGGGAGATGAGTCCAGTTAATAAGGAGCGCTTACTATGTGCCAAGCGCTGGGGGAGATGAGTCCAGTTAATAATGAGAGCTTACTATGTGCCAAGCGCTGGGGAGGATGACTCCAGTTAATAATAAGCACTTACTATGTGCCAAGCGCTGGGGGAGATGCCTCTAGTTAATAATAAGCGCTTACTAGGTGCCAAGCGCTGGGGGAGATGCCTCTAGTTAATAATAAGCGCTTACTATGTGCCAAGCGCTGGGGGAGATGAGTCCAGTTAATAATAAGCGCTTACTATGTGCCAAGCGCTGGGGAGGGTGAGTCCAGTTAATAAGTGCCTACTATGTGCCAAGCGCTGGGGGGGATGAGTCCAGTTAATAATAAGCGCTTACTATGTGCCAAGCGCTGGGGGAGATGAGTCCAGTTAATAATAAGCGCTTACTATGTGCCAAGCGCTGGGGGAGATGACTCCAGTTAATAATAATAAGCACTCACTATGTGCCAAGCGCTGGGGAGGACGACTCCAGGCATCATCATCATAAGCGCTTACTATGTGCCAAGCACTGGGGACGACGACTCCAGGCATCATCATAAGCGCTTACTATGTGCCAAGCACTGGGGGGGATGACTCCAGTCCTAATAAGCGCTTACTATGTGCCAAGCGCTGGGGAGGATGACTCCAGTCATAATAATAATATTGGTATTTGTAAAGCGCTTACTATGTGCCAAGCCCTGGGGAGGGGGCGATGACTCCAGTCCTAATAATAATAAGCGCTTACTATGTGCCAAGCGCTGGGGGGGATGACTCCAGTCATAATAATCATAATGTTGGTATAATAATAATATAATAATAACGTTGGTATTTGTTAAGCGTTTACTAGGTTAAGCGCTTACTGTGTGCCAAGCGCTGGGGAGGATGACCCCAGTCATAATAATCATAATTTTGCTATTTGTTCAGCGCTTACTGTGTGCCAAGCGCTGGGGGAGGATGACTCCAGTCATAATAGTAATAATGTTGGTGCTTGTTCATTCATTCATTCAGTAGTATTTATTGAGCGCTTACTATGTGCAGAGCACTGTACTAAGCGCTTGGAATGGACAATTCGGCAACAGATAGAGGCCATCTCTGCCCAATGATGGGCTTAAAGCGCTTATTATGTGCCAAGCGCTGGGGGGGTATGAATCCAGTCATAACAATAATAACGTTGGTATTTGTTAAGTGCTTACTATGTGCCAAGCACTGGGACGGGGGGAATGACTCCAGTAATATAATAATGTTGGTATTTGTTAAGGGTTTACTATGTGCCAAGCGCTGGGGAAGATGACTCCAGTAATAATAACAATAATAATGTTGGTATTTGTTAAGGGTTTACTATGTGCCAAGCGCTGGGGAGGATGACCCCAGTCATAATAATCATAATGTTGGTATTGGTTAAACGTTTACTATGTGCCAAGCGCTGGGGAGGATGACTCCAGTCATAATAATCATAATGTTGGTATTTGTTAAGCGCTGACTATGTGCCAGGCGCTGGGCTGGATGAATCCAGTGATAACAATCACGTTGGTATTTAAGTGCTTACTATGTGCAGAGCACTGTTGTAAGCGCTGGGGGAGATCCAGGGTCATCGGGTCGTCCCAGGTGAGGCTCACGGTCTTCATCCCCATTTTCCAGATGAGGTCACTGAGGCCCAGTGAAGTGACCTGCCCACAGTCACACAGCTGACACGTGGCAGAGCACGGCGGTAGGCCGTGCAATTATGATAATAATAATTCATTTGGTCATATTTACTGAGCGCTTACTCCGTGCCAAGCGTTGAGGGGGGATGCAAGGTCGTCAGGCTGCCCCACGGGAGGCTCACCGTCTTCGTCCCCATTTTACAGAAATAATAATGATGTTGGTGTTGGTTTAAGCGCCTCCTCTGTGCCAAGCACCGTTCTGAGCGCTGTGGGGGGATACAAGGGGGCTCCCAGCCTTCATCCCCGTTTTACAGGCGAGGGAACCGAGGCCCAGAGAAGTGAAGGGACTTGCCCAGAGTCACCCAGCCGACAAGTGGCCGAGCTGGGATTAGAACCCGTGACCTCCCGACGCCCGGGCTGAATCCACTAGGCCGTGCAATTATAATAATGATAATTCACTCGGTCATATTTATTGAGCGCTTCCTGTGGGCGCTCCCTCTGCTTTCCAGGCACCGAACTAAGAAGCAGCGTGGCTCCGTGGAAGGAGCCCGGGCTTGGGAGTCAGAGGACATGGGTTCGAATCCCGGCTCTGCCACTAGTCAGCTGGGTGACCTTGGGCAAGTCACATCACTTCTCTGGGCCTCAGTTCCCTCCTCTGTAAAAATGGGGATGAACTGTGAGCCTCACGTGGGACAGCCCGATTACCCTGTATCTTCCCCGGCGCTTAGAACAGCGCTTGGCACGTAGTAAGCGTTTAACAAATACCAACATAATTATTATTATTAAATGCTTGGAAAGCACAATTCAGAAATAGAGAGACAATCCCTGGCCACAACAGGCTCACAGTCTTTGGGGCGGGGGAGAGACAGGCGTCACAACAAATAAACAGGCATCGATATAAATAAATAGGATTATAGATGTATACATAAGTGCCGTAGGGCCCGGGAGGAGAGGAAAGGGAGCGAGTTGAGGTGACGCGGAAGTGAGGGGGAGCTGAGGAAGAGGGGGCTTAGTCTGGGAAGGCTTCTTGGAGGAGGTGCGCCTTCGGTTGGGCTTTGAAGCGGGGTGATGGTATTTTTTTGTAATAATAACGATGGTACTTAAGTGCTTACGATGCACCAAGCACCGTTCTAAGCGCTGGGGTAGATACAAGCCAATCAGGCGGCCCCACGTGGGGCTCACAGTCCCCCATTTTCCAGATGAGGGAACTGAGGCGCAGAGAAGGGAAGTGACTCGCCCAGAGTCACACAGCAGGACAGGTGGCGGAGCCGGGATTGGAACCCGTGACCTCCGACTCCCAAGCCCGGGCTCTCGCCCCGCTGCTTCTAGGCAAGTGACAGAGTTGGGATTAGGGGAGGGTTCGTGGCTCGGCGGAAAGAGCCCGGGCTTTGGGAGTCAGAGGTCGTGGGTTCAGATCCCGGCTCCGCCGCTTGTCAGCTGTGTGACTGTGGGCGAGTCACTTCACTTCTCTGGGCCTCAGTGACCTCATCTGTAAAATGGGGATTAAGACTGCGAGCCTCATGTGGGACATCCTGATGACCCCGTTATCTACCCCAGCGCTTAGAACGGTGCTCCGCACCTAGTAAGCGCTTAACAAATACCGGCGTTATTAAACTGTCGGAAGGTATTCCATTCTATTCGGTAGTATTTATTGAGCGCTTACTCTGTGCAGAGCACTGTACCGAACGCTTGGAATGTACAATTGGGCAACAGTTAGCGACCATCCCTGCTCAGTGACGGGCTCACAGTCTAATCAGTCGAATTCCTCCGTTCGGTCGTACTTACTGAGCGCTTACTGTGTGCAGAGCACCGTACTGAGCGCTTGGGAGAGGACAGTATAGCAACGAACAGACACATAGACGGGCTCCCGGGCCAAAAATCGGGGAGGAGCTGAGGGGAAAATCCGGCAAGGGACCCGAGAACGGGGCGAGAACCAACTGGGATTAACCCTTCGTGGCGTCCCCCGCCACCCACAATTCACTCGCCGCGATCTCGCCCCCCCCCCAGCCACCTTTCCCGCCGCGCCTGGTCCCGCCGGAAGGAACCAGATAAACCTTGAAAACCCCCTCCCGGCCGAGCGGCTGCGAAGTCACGACGACGGGCGCGATGTTCGGTGCCGTTGAAATCGGGTTAAAGGAGCGGCCCCTTTTCTCAACGGATTTCCTTCCCCGCGCCAGGTGTCCGCTTGCATCCCGGTGTTTCGGCTGACCAGGCATCGCAAGAAGATTCTCTTTTACTGCCACTTCCCCGACCTCCTCCTCACCGAGAGAAATTCTCTGCTGAAGCGACTGTACAGGGCCCCGTTGGACTGGTTGGAGGAACGCACCACCGGCATGGCCGACCACGTTGTCGTCAACAGCCGTTTCACGGCCGGCGTCTTTAAGGAGACCTTCAAGTCCCTGGCGCACGTAACCCCAGACGTCCTCTACCCGTCTTTAAACTTCAGTAGCTTCGACACCACGGCTCCCGCGGCTATCGACGACTCGATTCCCCGGGGCAAGGAGTTCCTGTTCCTTTCCATCAACAGGTACGAACGGAAGAAGAACCTCCCCTTGGCTTTGAAGGCTCTGCTCGATCTCCGGGGACGACTGGATGCCCACGAGCGGGACAGGGTCCACCTCGTTGTGGCCGGCGGTTACGACGTAAGGGTTTTGGAAAACGTGGAGCACTACGAGGAATTGAAAAGCCTGGCTAGCGCGTTAAACGTCAGCCGGCACGTGACGTTCCTGAGGTCGTTTTCGGACCGGCAGAAGATGGCTCTCCTTCGTAATTGCACGTGCGTACTCTACACCCCGAGCAATGAACATTTTGGCATCGTCCCCTTGGAGGCCATGTACCTGCAGTGTCCCGTCATCGCCGTTAATTCGGGGGGCCCTCTGGAATCCATCGTGGATAACGTGACGGGGTTTTTGCGGGACCCCGATCCGGAGCAGTTTTCCGAAGCGATGGCAAAATTCGTGAGGGACCCCTCCCTGAAAACTGCGATGGGAGTGGCTGGGAGAGCCAGGGTGAAGGAGAAGTTTTCCTCGGAAGCATTTACGGAACGGTTGTACCGTTACGTTAGTAACTGACCGAGTTATCGCGGAGAAAACCCTCGCCGCCTTTACCAGGGAGATGGTCCGCTGCGCGCTTGCAGAACACCGCAGGACTCAGATATTTAGTGTAGAATGAGCGGGTCCTCACAATGGTCACTTTTACTGAGTGAAATTTTCACTTTTTGAACTCGGGCTACTGCCGATCGGTCTTACCAAGGGGATTGCGGACGCGTGAAACAGAATCAGAAATCAATAAATGTAAAGCACAGTGGAAAATCAGAAATCGATGTTTGATTGTACGAGGAACCCCGAAAGCGTTAAATGGGTCACTCCGGTGGATCGAGCACTGTACCAGGCATGCTGAGTGCAGACTGCTGCACGCACCGAACTCTTTGCGGAGCCCTGTGCCGATCATATCGTCGCAACAGTATCAGCGGACCTTTAAACTGCACGATCTTTACGGGGGACCTAATGGTGTCTGATTTTGAAATTCACAATCTGAGGAGGCAGTTCGTCGTAGGGCGGTTGGAACAGAAAATAAGGGTTGTTTTAAGCACACGGCGCATCTGCGTATTTAGTTGCACGATACCTCTTGTTTGGACGCTTTCTCGGAGCCCGAAAGGTTCCTTACGTTTGTCCCAGCCCACGCACGACGCACGCTACCCTCTGTACTCCCCCGGCACGGAGCAGCCCCCAGGTGGGAGGGAACCTGGGGAGCATGAGGCAGTTCTAGATCGCCTCTCTCGAACATCCCCTTTCGGCTTTAGGGAATCAGAAACGGGAACCATCTCCGGCAGGACGGCTCCGGTTAGACGATAGATCTCCGGAGCCGGTGAGGTGCCTGTGACATGGGCGGTGGGCGGGGGTTGAGTCAGCCTGAATCTGACGACAAGAAGGACGAGAACTGCCGAGAGAAGCGGCGAAAGGGGCAACAGAAAAACTTCCCTGCAGGATTTCTCTGCCCTGGGGGAGAGAGAAAGACTTGCTTAAAAGAGGAAGGAGCGGGTGCAGAAGAAATAAAGATGATTTGAAGAATCGAGTTCCACTTGCTTTTTAGACTAACATTTCTAGGAGGAGTCCGGCGTGTCTGCCGTAGCGTTTTCCGGTCGAAAATTTGAGGCCTCCAGGTCTGGTCCGCCCTACTCGAGGCCACGTCGTCGGAGACTTGTCCTTTCAGATTCTTTAGCTTCTCCTCCCATTCTTTTCAGTAGCCCAATTGCAAACACGCAGAAGCCGAGTAGCCCGCCGTCATCCGTTCTCCCCTAACCTACCCTGCAGAACTTTGTTGAGGTGACGGCGGCTTCAGAGAGAGGAGACGCTCACAGAACGGTGTTTTTGAAAAGCCAAGCGTGAAATATGGAGAGGGGAGGGAATGGAGGCCAAGAGATCAGACTCGACCTCCGTCTTGTATCGATCCTAAATCCACTTTCCTGTGATGAGTTCTCTCCGGGTTTTATGGGACCATTTTCCAATTAGTCAAAATCACTTTGAATTCCATCCCGACCTCCCAAATGCCAGCCGTATACTGGATTCTTTTCTCTGGGATATCACGAAAGATAGCCAGTGGGGCCAATCCAGGAATTAGCAGTGTGGCTTAGGGGAAAGAGCACGGGCCATTACGAAATACAGTGACCCGTTCCTCGCCATCGAGGAGTGGAGACTGAAGGGCGGAAGACTTCCGAGCCAGCTGTGGCCCCGGCTAGCGGTACTGTATTGTAATAATAATGATAATGTTGGTATTTGTTAAGCGCTTACCACGTGCAGAGCACTGTTCTAAGCGCTGGGGTAGATACAGGGGAATGAGGTCCCACGTGAGGCTCACAGTCTTCATCCCCATTTTACAGATGAGGGAACTGAGGCACAGAGAAGTGAAGTGACTTGCCCACAGTCGAACAGCTGACAAGGGGCAGAGCTGTAGACAAGCAGTGTGGCCGAGCGGATAGAGCACAGGCCTGGGAGTCAGAAGGACCTGGGTTCTAGTCCTGGCTCCGCCACCTGTGTGCTGTATGACTTTGGGCAACTCCTCTGTGCCTCAGTTACCTCATCTGTAAATGGGGATTACAAGTCTGAGCCCAACTTGGAACATGGACTGTGTCCAACCTGAATAACTTGTGTCTACCCCAGCCCTTAGTGCCTGGCACGTAGTAAGCGCTTAAAAAGTGCCATAAACACAAAAACCTAGCCTGCACACCTTGCTCCTCTAATGCTAACCTCACCGTACCCCGATTTCATCCATCTCACCGCAGACCCCTCGCCCACGTCCTTCCTCTGGCCGGGAACGCCCTCCCTCCTCGTATCTAACCGTGAGCCTCCCCCACTTCAAAGCCTTATTGAAGGCCCATCTCCTCCAAGAGGCCTTCCCTGACTGCGCTTTCCTCTTCTTCTCCCTTCTGTCACCCTGACTTGCTCCCTTTATTCTTATCCCTCCCATCCCCAAAGCACTTCTCTACATATCTAATTTATGTATGTTAATGCCCTCCCCTTCTAGACTGTCAGGTCTTGGGCGGGGAATGCGTCTGTGCTGTTCATTCGGTAGTATTTATTGAGCGCTTACTATGTGCAGAGCACTGTACTAAGCGCTTGGAATGTACAATTTGGCAACAGAGACGATCCCTGCCCATTGACGGGCTTACAGTCTCCACACTCTCAGTACAGTGCTCTGCACACAGTAAGCGCTCAGTAAATACGATTGAGTGACTAGTGCAATCAAGATAACTTTCTCCTCCTTTTCGATAAAGGAGTTGGAAGGGACAGAAGCTTCATGAAATGCAGCTTGGTCACATCCAGCCTGGCAATGTCCTAGGAGGACCTTACGTTATTCGGTCACCATCTGCTCTTCCCAGAGCTGCGTTGGTGGCTTCCCAAAACCCTAAGCGCTACTTGCTGGTTGTAAATTGATTATTTGCTTAGGCGTTCCACTGCCTATCCAAGGTGTAGCGTTACTTGGGGCCATAATAGCCCGAGTTGTCCTTTCCCCCTTTTAAAGATGGGCTCGACATCAGTCCTCTGGCCCTTGTAGTTGCCCTCTGCAACTTCTTCAAAATGGTAGCCATTGAGCCATCCAAGCCCTTTAGTCCCCCCGAAAGGCCTCTCCTCAAATCCTGAAGATTGAAATTCTAATGCTTAGTTTCGTTTTTTTTTTTTTTAAATTCCCGTTACTGTTCAATTTAGATTGTTTTTGGAAAGGGAGATGCGAGAAAAGTATCAAAACCTCCATCAGAATCACGGGGTTGCCAGCTTTTCTTTCAGGCAATCAGTCGTATTTATTGAGCACTTACTGTGTACAGAACACTGTACTAAGCTCTTGGGAGAGTACACTGTAACAGAATTGGACACGATGAGCTTACAGTCCTGTCTAGTGGAGGGTCGGGAATGGAGGGGAGAGAGATTCTTCCCCCGGCCTCCTCTTCTGTTTATTGAAAAAAACAATTTGGGTTTCTTTTTGTGTTAGGCGTTTCTGATTTGTGCAGTCTCTTTGGAGTGAGGTTCTTCTAGTGACAGCTAGACAGAGGTCTTTCAGAGCGGTACCTCCCCCGAAGATGTGAAGCGTAAGAGCACCTTTCAGACTATAAAGGAGTAAAAACAGAGAAATAAGAGTAAGAAAGACGAGGACACAAGAGGGTCGATCGGACGTGTAGCTGCGTGTGGATCTGTGTGTGTGCTGGCTTTCTTGGCGTATCAAGCCAAGGCAAGGATTCCTTTTCCTTCTCGGCCCCAGAAACACCCCTCCTTGGCCAGAACCATGGAAGCCTTGAAGAAACTGAGAAAAGCAGATCGAAATGGAGACCCATCGTCCGTGAGCAGCCCCAAGGAGGAGGGGAAAAAAGGAGAAACGGGAAAGACCTGCCATTGTCATGGCCCAAATACACGTTAAACAGTTCGATTTAGTTCGCCTTGAATGGCAACGTGGAAAAAGCCCGGTCTTCAAAGTGTTTGTCTTCGGGTGAACCGAGAGAATTGGCCATGAAGACTGCCTGCCCAGGGTTAATCAAATTTCACAATGTGGCTTTAGTTTGTTATTTTTTCCCTTTAAGTTACTGTTTTATGCAACTTCATGATATGCAAAATTTATAGACCTAAATTTACAGACAGGCCATAAAAACCTCATTCTATATTACCATATTGTTAAACTTTGTCTCCTTTTATTATGACTTTATTATTCACTTTTATGGGTGAAATTACGGATATTTTATTTCACATTGTAATTTATTATACAGTTAATATCACAGGGGGATATTTAACGAAACGGCGACTACAAAATAGAGAGAAAAATATGAAACCGGAATCCCCAGTAGACCAGATTGTACGGAGAAGGGTAAATAGATATTAATTGTAGTCACCGCCGCTCGCTTTTATAATTTAAAATCTTGTGGCTCCATAAAGGAACGTGGTTAATTTACATCGGATCTATGAAGGTCTGATTATATATTACTGTATTTTTTATTAGAATCACCGATTTGATTCCGCCTTTATGACTTCGGCGTTTGAGGAGATCGCCCAAGTTGAGTTAGAGAGACGTAAATAGGGATGACACGAAACGGGCCAGGATTAAAATTCCAAGTGACCTAGATAAATGAGAGAAATAGGTCTTTAAAACGGGATGAGAATCCGTAGAGATGAAGCGACCTAATAAGCCGAGTCGGGAAACCAGCAAGCCGGGTGCAGGATGAGGAAGGTCTGGCTGGGTCTTAAATACGGCAACAAAATACAAAAAAGCTCGGGTGAGGGGTGGGGAAGAGCACTGTTGTAAGCACTGGGGTAGATACAGGGTCATCGGGTTGTCCCACGTGAGGCTCGCAGTTAATTCCCATTTTCCAGATGAGGTCACTGAGGCACAGGGAAGTCGTGACTTGCCCAAAGTCACACAGCTGACAGGAGGCAGAGCCGGGAAGATACAAGGTAATGGGGTTGGACGTAGTCCTTGTCCCTCGTGGAGCTCACTCTCTTGCTCCCCATTTTCCAGATGGGGTAACTGAGGCCCAGAGAAGGGAAGTGACTTGCCCAAGGTCACACAGCAGTGATGTGGCAGAGCCGGGATTAGAACCCACGACCTCTGACTCCCAGGCCTGTGCTCTTGCCACTAGACCATGCCGCCTCGCTTAGAGGGCACTCTGCCTGCCCGCAAGGAAACCCTGAGCTAAAGGGGGAGGCTATTACAAAATACAGTCAGGAGGAAAACGAAGGAGGGCTAAAATAGTAAAATATGGAAATGGACATGGAAAAAAGTGCCTCGGGTGCCTGGTGATGGGTAAACGTCGAGGTGATAGTTGGCTAGAGCTCGGGCTCGGGAGTCAGAAGGACCTGGGTTCTAATCCCGGCTCCACCGGCTGTCTGTTGTGTGATATTGGGCCAGTCACTTCACTCCTCCGTACCTCAGATCCCTCACCTGAAAAAAAAAAAAAAGGGGGAATTAGTGTGAACCCAATGCGGGACAGGGACCGTGTCCAACCTGACAAACTGGTATCTACCCCACTGCTCAAAACAGTGCCGGGCACCTAATAAGCACTTAGCAAATACTATAATTTAACCGTAATTGATTATTATTAAGCTCGCGCTCGGCTGGGAAGTGGAGCCTGCCCCAGGACCCTACCTAGAATAATCACCGGCCGCCTCATCATCCAGCGCCTCTCCTGACACGCAAAACGCCATCCAGATATTCACCGCACATCTGTGCCGGGCAGATTACGCATTAGCAATTCAAATCCAGGCCGGGTACCGGCAGTCCCCGCAAAGGCGGCCGTTGGGGCGAGCCGCTTCGTCGTCTGGGACGGATAATAAAGGCAACTCGGTCTAATCTTGGAGAACAATCGGCCCATCTTGAGAAGGTGACGGCCCGCATTCACTCTTGCCCCGTCGGCGACAGAACAATGGTCCCGCGATGCGCTCGACTCAGCTGGTAATAAAATCCACTTTTGATTAGCAGCCGTGGCTCGTGTCAATCACTGCCTGGCGTGCCACTGTCCTTTGGCCCAAACTCAGTTTATTTACAGAGAAACAAAGGCTTTTGGGGAATCCGGCGCCCGCTCAGAGATTGCAAAATAGATTGAGCTGTCAGCCCCACGCGCCGGATGAAGATTAATGAGCGGTGCAGACAATAAATATGAAGCGATGACCATAAATATGCTAATAGGTATTATCCACATGCACTCTAATTGCTCCCCAAATTAAAAGGTAGCGTGAAGGAAACGGGTCACGGGGTGACGGATAGATAATCTCCGATGCTTGAGACCCTTAGTCGGGGTAGATTCTCTACAGGTTTATTTTCTCCAATTAAACCCTCGAAAAGATTCATTGTTGAAAAGCTGCTGGAATAATCTCTCTTTGAACAGAGGTTTATGGAAAAATGTCTGTGCGAAAGTGCCACGGGTGGAGATGTTATTAGAATGAGAAAGGTGACGATCGAAGGCAGGAGACGCGGAGATTAATATCTCACAGTTGCTGTCGAGCTTAATTACGAGGCGGGGACGCGTAGAGGCTCTGTCGGTCAGGGCTGGTGGAGGCACAAAGGATCAATTACTCTTCCCCCTCTTCCCCCCATCACCTTCGAAGCCTTTTCTAAGGCCCGTCTCCTCCAAGAGGCCTTCCCTGACTGCGCCCCCCTTTCCTCTTCTCCCACTCCCTTCTGCGTCGCCCTGACTCGCTCCCTTCATTCATCCCCTCAGCACTCATGCACCTATCCATAATCGATTGATTTCTATTCACCTCTGCCTCCCTCTCTGGCCCGTGAGCTCGTTGTGGGCAGGCGACGTGTCTGTTTATTGTTATATTATTCTCTCCCGGTCGCTTAGTGTAGCGCTCTGCACACAGTACGCGCTCAATAAATACGACCGAATGAATCCGAGTTCGTTACTCTGTGGGGAGGAATATTCAGACCTTAGTGAAGAGCCCATTTTCGGGTCACTGGTTTCGAAGGAACTCGAGAGTAAGAGCGATGTAGTGTTTAAAAATGGAGAACGCTTTGCTTTTGCCTGGCAAATCTTAGGACCACGAAGTCTGAACGATCCCATTACTGGGGAGGACCCACCTTGGATCACCCTCCTTTATCTCCCCTCGCTGACACTTCGGCCCATCCATACCACCTGAGCACATAAGTTCCCGCAAACCCCGTAGTCGTTATGTAGATTTCGGTTTTTTTTTCTATCTGGAACTCCTTTAAGTGCTTGTCTCCTCCTGATGGATTATGTTCTATTATCCTCCCCAGGTGCTTAGTACGGTGCTCCGCGCCCAGTAGGCGCTCAGTAACTACGGACTGATCTCCTGGACTTTTCCCTCTTCTTTCTGCAGCCTTCCATTTCTCTCCCACCTCCCACCATCTCTCGTCGGTGCTGCGATCCCAATCCCGCTCCTCCTTGCCTGAATTCTGCCGGAGGCTTTCCTTTACTCGGCCTTGAGGGCTGAGATGCCCCCCGTGTCCTAGTTTAGAGAGGATGGGTGTGCATTTTGTACTGGCGAAGGACAAAGTGAAAAGGAAAGGTCTTTCCGGGAAAGACCCCGTCCCATCATCTTTCAGATGCCGAGAACCCTTTTTCTCCCCCTCGGACCTGACCCCGCTCACCCTCCTCTCACCTGTTACCTCAGTGTTTCTCCCTCAACTTCCTGGCCGCCTTCCCCTCTGCCCAGCCTTAATGATAAGAACAATAATAATAATACTTCTTAAGTGCTTACTCCGTACCAAGCACTATTCCGAGCACTGGAGTAGATACAAGTTGATCAAGTTGGACGTGGTCACGGTCTCAATCCCCATTTTACAGATGAGGAAACTGAGGCACAGAGAAGCAGACGAGAACCAGAGTTGGGGCCTGTGCTCCAGCCACTAGGCCATGCTGCTTCGCAGCCTTGTCCAGTTCCTTCCTTTAGATAACGGTTTGCGTGTCTGGCTTAGATGGGGAGCAGCCAGAGGGGATTTCCAAGCCCCAAAACCCAAGTCTCCACCTCCCCCCCCCCCCCCCCCGCCAGCTCTCTGCCCCCGATCCTTGGTCTCGCTGAGGAGACACGACGTTGCTGTGACGGTGGAGATCCCCACCACGGTTCCTGCGGGGACCTTTAAATTTCCCCCCAAAAGGACTAATTACACCGTGCCCAACCGCAACAGGTCCGACCACTTTGCTCCCGGCCTGGCCCCCAGCTTGCCCAGGATGGCTTGGAAGGCTTTTTCTGGGAGGCAAGTGGAGCCAGCACTCGAAGAAGCCTTGGGGGGGGGGGGGGGGTTGCAGCTGCCGTGGGAAAGCCACATCTCTTCCAAGAGGCCTTCCCAGACTAAGCCCCACTTCCCCTCATCTCCCATTCCGTTCTGCATCGCCCCGACTTGCTCCCTGTGCTCTCCCCCCATCTCGGCCCCACGGCACTTACGTACAAAGCTGTCATTTTATTTATCTGTATCGGTCCGTCTCCCCATTTCTAGACCGTAGGCCTGTTGTGGGCAGGGAACGTGACTCTTGCTGAAACGCGCTCTCCCAAGGACTTAATACAGTGCTCTGAGCCGTAGTAAGCGCGCAATAAATGCGATCGGATGAATGAATGGATGGATGGGAAAGGCCAGAGGCCCAGATCCTCTTTGACTCCGGTAGGGAGGGTGGTCAAGGACCGGGACCTTCAGTATTTGGGCTTTTTCTACTCAGCCCATCCGGCTTCCCTGTCTCCACTGCGATTGTCCCATTGGGGCCTCTGGCTGTTCCTCCATCCACCCCAGTCCAGGTCAGCTCCAAATCGTCCTCCAAATCCGCCCCCGTTTCCCAGCGGGACCCCGGCCCAGCCGTCAATTTTCAGTCCGTCGGTGAGCCGGGTTGCCCGGCTGCCCGAGATGCAGCCGCTGGCCGGAACCGTGCACCCTGGCGCACCTCCACCTGAAGAGAAGCCAAACGGTCCCAGAGCCCACCTGGGAAACGCGTCTGAAACGTTATTTCCGCCCCGGCCCAGCTTGTTCAACGGCATTTCTTTTCTCCTGGCTGGAGCAGCCGGAGAGACCGGCCCCGGAGCTATACAGTGACAGGACGGTCGCTGGCAAGAGGCCTGACCACAGGGACGTTATTTGGGACCACAGGTCCCGACCGAACCACCTTCTCTAAGCCTCAGTTTCTCCATCCGAGCAACCGGGAGATGGGGCAGGGGAAGCAGCGTGGCTCGCTGGCAAGAGCAGGGGCTTGGGAGTCAGAGGCTGTGAGTTCTAATCCTGCCTCCACCCTTTGTCTGCTGTGTGAACTTGGGCTAACCACTTTGTGCCTCAGTTAAATAAAAATAGACTGTGGTATTTGTTAAGCGCTTACTATGTGCAAAGCACTGTTCTAAGCTCCGGGGGATACAAGGTGATCGGGTAGTCCCCCGTGGGGCTCGTGGTTTTAATCCCCATTTGACAGATGAGGTAACTGAGGCACAGAGAAGTTAAATGACTTGCCCAAGGTCACACAGCTGACCAGCGGCGGAACCGGGATTAGAACCCGCGACCTCTGACTCCCAAGCCCGCGCTCTTGCCACCGAGCCACGCTGCTTCTCGGTTCCCTCATCTGTAAAATGGGGATTCAGACTGCGAGCCCCACGTGGGACAACCTGATTACCTTGTATCTACCCCGGCGCTTAGAACGGTGCTCGGCACCTAGTAAGTGCTTAACAAATACCATAATCATTATTATTATTATCTGTATTGTACTCTCCCAAGGGCTCAGTACGGTGCTCTGCACACGGTAAGCGCTTGATTAAATACGGTTGAATGAATGAAAGAATGAGGCCTGGGAGTCCAAGGGGAGGGTTTTTATCGGGAGAATCCGCCCCATCTCTTGGGTGCCTATCCCAAGTGTATAGTACAGTGTATTGCACCCAGTGGGTACTCCATAAATGCCAAGACCTTTGTCTCAGACTTAAGCACCCCGTGTGTAAAACGGGCCCAGCGATACTTGGGGTTTACCTAACCGGAACGTGAGTAGGGATAAAGGGACCCAACAGTCGGAGAATATTCGGAAGCCTATCCCTCAATGTGATCGTTATTATCTAAAGTTATCTATTTTAAAAGAAACTTTTGCCGATGGAAAGAGCGCAGACATCTTCCAAATCAGACACCTTTGAGCCTGGGGGGGGGGGGGCGGGGGATCGGTTCACCTTGGGAAATCAAACTGAATGAGAAAACAATGGGAAATTCAGTTGGGAAATCAACTGGCCGGAGTGAGCTTTGCACCGGAAAAGCACCGGGTTCAGGGCCACATCGTTGTCTCCGGCGGACTAGAGGCGCTGCCCGCTGACAGGGCCAAAGACGGACAGCTTTAATAGCATTTCAAACAAATCAATTCCCTCCCAGCCGTTCAGGGGAGCAACGCCTTAATCGAGTGTATTTTGTGAAACGAGCAAATATTTGTCACCCGCCGCGTCTCGATTTCTGAAAATGTCCGTTCCCACGGCACACGGCCCTTCGGAAGGACTCCCTCGGAGCCCGGCCGGTAGGATTTTCCAAAACCCCTCGAATTCCGTTTAACCCATTGGTGTGCTGGTCTCCGAGAGCCTCTTCTCTGTTATAATAGTAATAACTGTAGCGTTGGTTAAACGCGGGCTCCGTGGCAAGCTCTGCTCTGAGCACTGGGGGAGAGAAAAGGTAATCGGGTCAGACACGGTCCCTCTCCCACACAAGGCTCACAGTCTAAGTAGGAAGGAGACCGGGGATTGAGTCCCCATTTTACGGATGAGGTAACCGAGGCACAGAGAAGTGAAGTGATTTGCCTAAAGTCCCACAGCCGGCTTGTGGTGGATCCAGGATTAGAACACGGGTCCTCCGACGCCCAGGTCCAGCTCTCCGCCCTAGGCCACGCTGCCCCTCGGCCGCTCCTCTTCTTTCTCGGCACCCCTTTCCTGCCTTTTCAGATCAATTTCTGAAATGTTAAGAAAGAAGCAGGATCTGGAAGATGCTAGTGATGTTGATATTTTTGCCACCCGCATGACTCTCACTCCACCGTGTTTGTTGAGCGTTAACTGTGTGCGAAGCACTCGGGTCCCCGGAGTCCTCTGTCTAGGAAACGGATTATTGTCCTCTTATGGCTACCTGGAGATTTTCCAGCAGCCCTTTGACCCTAAAGTTGGCCTTGTGTGAATAGCAATTTCCCTTTCAAGTGATGAGCGACGAAGAAGTCCTATAAACATAATTTCCGGGATGAATCTCCCTGCGGTGAGAGGTCTCCCCTCCACCGCCCCACCCGCCCCAAGACACACACACACTCTGTCCCCCCACCCAGGACAACCGAGCTCCGTCCCAGCCCTCCCCCCCCATCGCCAAGGCCACCGTGGCCGTTTAAGCGGAGTCAAGGCTCGTTAGGCCTGGCTGAGGAAACAGGAAACGCTAATTGGATCATTTCTCGCCTTAGGAGACAGCGGGCGTGTCTGGAGCGAGGGGCAGAGAGATTCCGTTCATAGAGGAGGCCGCCCAAGGAGTCCGACATCTCTCCCCGCTTCCGGCGGATCAAAAATCCGGAGGAGTCTGCTTCCCAGCCGCAGGCCTCTCCCCCTTTCCCGCCCCGGGACCTTCCTGCCCGTTGTCAAGGATCAGGGAAAGGAGGTGTCCGCCCCTGGGAAGGTGTTGCCTCTCCCTCTAGACTGTAAGCTCTTCGCAGGTAGGGAATGCATCTGTCTGTTGTGATACTGTCCTCTCCCGAGTGCTTAGTACAGTGCTCTGCACGCAGCGGGCGCTCACGAATACGATCGACCGACCGGCCTGAAACGCCGGCCCCGGCGGGTCTGGTGGTCCGGGGCTGACCTCGGTCCCCGGGGATCGTCCCGTCGGTTGCAATTTCCTTTCCTTCTGCTATGATGATGCCCCTGGGGGCCTCGGGGACCCACCCCTTCCCGGGTGGTGTGCCATGAATACCCTACCCGCGGGCCCTCCCTGCCCCCTAAACGCTTTCCCGCCCTGTACCCCCGAAGCAAATCTCCCCGCCTGGCTCAATCTGCAGCTTTTCTGCAGCCGCCTGTGGGCACCTGCAGGTCAACTAAAGTGAAAATCTGGAAACCTGCGGGAAATCCGGTCCCCGGGCCTCACCCCTGCGGGTTGTCCCACATCTCCCCACTGAGCATGGGAACTTGGGGTGCGCCGGGAGTGCCGCTATGGGTCCAGTCGCCTCTCGGGCCCCTGCGTCACAACTGCGCACCCACAGTCACGTGGCAAGGATCTCAGGGGGTTGAGCTCCGGGTTCCAGGGCAGCTAAGAGGGCCCCAGGATATCAGGAGTGGGAGCAGGATCGGTGGATCCTTCGGGGGCGATCAGAGCCCTCCCCCTGCTCCAGGGGAGCCCCCTAACCGAAAGCAAGCAGCCAGAGAAGCCTGAAAAGCATAGTGGATAGAGCTCGGGCCTGGGAGTCAATTCTAATTCCAGCTCCCCGCTTGTCTGCTCTGTGATCGTGGGCAAGTCACTTCACTTCTCTGTGCCTCAGGGACCTCATCTGGAAAATGGAGATTGTGACCGTGAGCCCCACGTGCGACGGGGACCGTGTCCAACCCGATTTGCTTGTATCCACTCCAGGGCTGAGTACGGTGCCTGGCACATAGTAAGTGCTTAACAAATGCCCTAATTATAATTATTCTTAGTCAGGTAGGGACCACCCACACCCCCCGGCAGGGTCACCCAGTGATGCTGGTGGCACAGGGCACCGGGTGTGTGGGTCGACTCGCCTGCAGACGGAGGAGACTGACCCCTCGGAAGGATGGCGTCCCACACGCCAGGCCTCAACTCCACCAAATTCTTGGACGGCACGTCCATCCACCTTGGAGATGCTGTCCCCGGAGGAAAAAATCACCCCCCAAAGCGTTCCTAAAATTCAGAAGTCGTTCCTTTGCCCGCCCCTGGCTCTGGCTGTCCGGGACCTCCGGCGGCAAACGATTTCTGGCCCTCGTAACTGGCTTTAAACAGTCGGGGTCCCCTGGGGCTATTTCCTCAGCCCGGGGAAGACAGCATTCAGGATTTATCTACCTGGAAAACGGCGAGCGCCCCATAAAGCATAGAGTCCCGCGTGGCCCTGAATGATAATGCCGAGGGGCGCTTGGCATGAATGGGAATCCGGCCGACTCGTTGCCATTCCACCGCGATCCGAATGCATCACCGGGTTCGCGAGATAAATGGTTCCCCCGGCCCCACCCTTGCCGTGCCCCGATCCTGCCCACATCCTGCCTGCACCCTGCGCTTACTACAGTGTTTTGCACGCGGTATTCGCTTATTAAATAAGATCGACCGAATGGATGAATGCCCGCATCCTGCTCGTACCCCGCCCGCAGGCTCTGGCTCTTGGCCCCTTCTCGGCTCCGGACCAATCCCCCGGGGCTCCAGAAGCGGCGCGGCGTAGTGGACGGAGCACGGGCCTGGGAGTCGGACTGTCACGGGTTCTAATCCCGGCTCGGCCACTTGCCTGCCGTGTGACCTCGGGCAAGCCACTTCACTTCTCTGGGCCTCGGTGACCTCATCTGTAAAATGGAGATTGAGACAGTGAGCCCCATGTGGAACACGGACTATATCCAACGAAATTGGCTTGTATCTACCCCAGTGCTTAGTACAGTGCCTGGCACCTTGTAAGCGTTTAACAAATACCATTAAAAAAACCCCTCGGGCATCTCTGAAGGCCCAGAATCTTGAAGGTTACCACCATCTAACAGATCTAGCAGCCCAGAGGCTGGAGCCTCTCTTTGCTGTGCTTGGGGATAATAATAATGTTGGTATTCGTTAAGCGCTTACTATGTGCAGAGCACTGTTCTAAGCACTGGAGGAGATACAGGGTCATCGGGTTGTCCCACATGAGGCTCACAGATAATCCCCATTTTATAGATGAGGTAACTGAGGCACAGAGAAGTTAAGAGACTTGCCCACAGTCACACAGCTGACAAGTGGCAGAAGCGGGATTTGAACCCATGACCTCTGACTCCCAAGCCTGGCCTCTTTCCACTGAGCCACGCTGCTTCTCTAGGATGATAATATTGGTATTTGTCAAGCGCTTACTATTCATTCAATAGTAATTATTGAGCGCTTACTATAATGATGTTGGTACTGGTTAAGCGCTTACTACGTGCCGAGCACTATTCTAAGCGCTGGGGGAGATACGGGGTCACCGGGTTGTCCCATGTGAGGTGCACAGTTAATCCCCATTTTACAGATGAGGTAACTGAGGCCCAGAGAAGGGAAGTGACTTGCCCACAGGCTCACAGCTGACAGGTGACAGAGCAGGGAATCGAACGCATGACCTCTGACTCCCAAGCCCGGGCTTTTCCCACTGAGCCACGCTGCTTCCCCAATAATAATGATGGCATTTGTTAAGCGCTTACTACGTGCCTAGCACCGTTCTAAGCGTCGGGGTAGATACAAGAAGCAGCGTGGCTCAGCGGAAAGAGCACGGGCTTTGGAGTCAGGGGTCATGGGTTCGAATCCCGGCTCGGCTATTTGTCCGCTGCGTGACTTTGGGCAAGTCACTTCACTTCTCGGTGCCTCAGTTCCCTCATCTGTAAAATGGGGATTAAGACCGTGAGCCCCACGTGGGGACAACCTGATTCCCCTGTGTCTACCCCGGCGCTTAGAACGGTGCTCGGCACATAGTAAGCGCTTAACAAACACCAACATTGTTAAGGTCGTCGGGTTGTCCCACGTGGGGCTCCCAGTCTTCATCCCCAATTTACAGACGAGGTCCCTGAGGCCCAGAGAGGTGAAGTGGCCTGCCTTAAGGTCACGCGGCAGACAAGTGGCGGAGCGGGGATTAGAACCCACGACCCGTGTCTCCCCGGCCCTTGCTCTTTCCACGAGGGCCGACCACCCCCGATTCCCACCTCCCCGATTGCCTTGACTGTGATTGAGCCCCCTCCCCGCCTTCCAGGAAGGAGAGGCGCAGAGAGAGGGCCTGATTGGATTCCGCCGCTGCAGGCCACGTCCTAAACGGGTTACAGGTGGACAGACACGGAAGGCGATCGATAGCTGTCCTCGCCCCCGCTGACGAGCCGATCTCTCCGGTAAACATTTCATCGGGACCTGCCGCTTGTACCCGGCCCGGCCGCGGAGCCTGGGGGCTGGGGGGGGTCGAGGAAGGGACGGTGGAGACTGGGAGAAACCCGCTTCCACAGACGGGTGGTCGCTGGCTAATAGATGAAAAGGCAATAATCCACGGGGCAGAAACAGGCAGCATTTATTATTCATTCATTCATTCAATAGTATTTATTGAGCGCTTACTACGTGCAGAGCACCGTGCCAAGCGCTCGGAATGGACAGATCGGCAACAGATACAGTCCCTGCCCTTTGACGGGCTCACGGTCTGATCGGGGGAGAGGGACGGACGAGAACGATGGCAATAGATAGAGTCGAGGGGAAGAACGTCGCATAAAAACGATGGTCAATAAGTAGAATATTATTAATACAATTAATAATAACGATTGGGATTTGTTAAGCACTTACTAGGTGCCAAGCACTGTTCTAAGTGCTAGGGCAATAACGTTGGTATCTGTTAAGCGCTTACTATGCGCAGAGCACCGTTCTAAGCGCTGGGGGAGATACGGGGTAGATACGCAGTAATCGGGTTGTCTCACGTGGGGCTCACAATCTTCATCCCCATTTGACAGATGAGGTCACTGAGGCCCAGAGAAGGTAAGTGGCTTGCCCGAGGTCACACGGCAGACAAGGGGCGGAGCAGGGATTAGAACCCACGACCTCTGACTCCCAAGCCCGGGCTCTTTCCACGAAGCCACGCTGCTTCTCAGCGTTTCTCACACAGAGGGCTCTTCTTGAAAGGATAATAATAATGTTGGCATTGGTTAAGCGCTTACTATGTGCAGAGCACCGTTCTAAGCGCTGGGGGAGATAACGGGGTCATCGGGTCGTCCCACGTGAGGCTCACAGTTAATCCCCGTTTTCCAGATGAGGGAACTGAGGCCCAGAGACGCGAAGTGACTCGCCCACAGTCACCCAGCTGACAAGTGGCCGAGCCGGGAGTCGAACCCATGACCTCTGACTCCGAAGCCCAGGTTCTTTCCGCTGAGCCACGCTGCTACCCCGATAATAGTAATAATGTTTTTGGTTAAGTGCTTACTACGTGCCAAGCACTTGTTCTGGCGCCGGGGGGCGGGGGGATACAAGGTGATCAGGTTGTCCCACGTGGGGCTCCCAGTCTTCATCCCCATTTGACAGAGGAGGGAACTGAGGCCCGGAGAAGTGAAGGGATTGGCCCAAAGCCACGCAGCTGACAAGCGGCTGGGGGGGGGGGATTAGAACCCATGACCTCTGACTCCCCAGCCCGGGCTCTTGCCACTGAGCCCCGCTGCTTACCTCAGCCCGAGCAGAGTCCTTCGGAGGGAAGGGAGAAGGGGTTCAGGTTACCATCGTCCCACCAGACGACCAGCTGGGGGAACCGAGCGCAATCATCGCAACATCCTCCGAGCACCAGTGACCGAGGGAAAAGTGCAGGAGGGAGAGAGCAGTGGATCACCTGCGTTCTGACATTTTCTAGGACTTTCGGGGTCCTCAACCCCATCCGGGAGCTAGGAGGCGGGACTCCTTTAATATTTGTTAAACGCTTACTATGTGCAGAGCGCCGGGGAGGAGATATAACAACGTTGGTATTTATTAAGCGCTTACTATGTGCAGAGCACTGTTCTAAGCGGTGGGGTAGATACAGGCCGATCGGGTCGTCCCACGCGAGGCTCACGGTCTTCGTCTCCCTTTTACAGAAGAGGGAACTGAGGCCCAGAGAAGTGAAGTGACTTGCCCACGGTCCCACAGCTGACGAGTGGCAGAGCCGGAATTCGAACCCGTGACCTCCGACTCCCGAGCCCGGGCTCTCGCCACCGTTGAGGCGGGCAGAGCCCCGGACCCAGCTCTTGGGGACACCCTTCCTTCACCCCACCTCGGCTCTTGCACCCCGCTCGGGAGAAACGAGGAGGGAATCGGATTCGGCCCAAAGGGTAAGAGGATTTCCGTGCACGCGATGTAATCTCTTGTTTCGGGATGCAGGAAATGGGGGTCTTGGGGTCTGCGGGAAGATTTTAAATAGAAGTGGGGGAGGGAAGGTGTTGGGGGGCTGCTGTTGAGAGCTTGAGGAGCAGCCAGCTCATAGTTTGGGGGGCACAGAGAGGGAGAGGGAGGGTGTATGGCGGGTCCTGGCCCCCACTTAGCACAGAGGGTTAGATGTTTTCCCGCCCAAGCTCCCGGCGCCTTCTGACGGGAATCCTTGCTCCCTTGTTCACTTAATCATATTTATTGAGTGCTCTACTACTACTACTACTACTAATAATAATGAAGGTATTTGCTAAGTGCTTACTAGAGAGGCAGCGTGGCTCCGTGGAAAGAGCACGGGCTGTGGAGTCAGAGGTCATGGGTTCGAATCCCGGCTCGGCCACTTGTCAGCTGTGTGACTTTGGGCAAGTCACTTAGCTTCTCGGTGCCTCAGTGACCTCATCTGTAGAATGGGGATGAAGACCGTGAGCCCCGCGTGGGACAACCTGATTCCCCTGGGTCTACCCCAGCGCTTAGAACGGTGCTAGGCACATAGTAAGCGCTTAACAAATCCCAACATTTTTTACTATGTGCCAAACACCGTTCTAAGCTCTGGGGCAGATACAAGGTGATCAGGTTGTCCCACGTGAGGCTCACGGTTTTCATCCCCATTTTACAGATGAGGGAACTGAGGCCCCAAGAATGATAATAATAATGATGTTGGTATTTGCTAATGGCTTACTATGTGCCAAGCACCTCTCTAAGCGCTGGGGTAGATGCAGGGTCATCGGGGTCCTCACAGTCTTCAGCCCCATTTTACAGACGAGGGAACTGAGGCACAGAGAAGTGAAGCGACCTGCCCCAAGTCACGCAGCTGATAGGTGGCGGAGCCGGGATTGGAACCCACGACCTCTGACTTCCGAGCCCGTGCTCTGCAGAGCACCGTACTAAACACTTGGGAGAGTACAATGAAACAGTAGACGGACACCTCCCCTGCCTCGCTGCCCACTTGTTTGCTGCGTGACCTTGGGCAAGTCACTTCTCTTCCTCTGTGCCCCGGTTCCCTCACCCGTAAAACGGGGATCGGGACCGTGCGCCCCACGTGGGACAGGGACTGGGTCCAACCCGATTTCCCCGGATCCACCCCAGCGCTCAGTACAGTGCCTGGCACGTAGTAAGCGCTTAACGAATACCACGGTTCTTATTGTTCTTATCGTCATCGAGCCGGTCCTTCCCCGTCGACCCAAGCTCCGTGCTCTCCAGGCCCGGGGTGGTCCGTTCCCCTCGGGGGGCCTCGAAGAGGGAGACCGCGACTGGGGCAGTCGGCTTCTCCCGGCCCGGAGAAACAGAGAGAGTGGGGTGAACGAGTCGGATCACGCTGGGTTTTCGCTACCTCGGTGCCTTGAAAACGCAGCCCACGGAAGTGAAGTTCAATTAACGTTTACCAGTCCGAGGAAAGGCTTAACGTGAAACATTCTCCCGTAATTAATGGCCTCCTCTGGGGTTGTTCGGTTAGTAGGCGTAGGTCCGAGGACTTTCATTTTATAGCCTTTCCAATTAAGAGCGGCACCGTTTGGTGTAATGTCCGCTTAAAGTAATTGGGAGTGCAGATTAGACCGGCACATTCGGGAGGGAAATATCGTCCCCGAGGCTGAGGGTTAATTGCTGGGTACCGCTGCTCACGCAGGCTCCTTTCCGTTGATCGATGAGATCGGAGAGCAGAGGGAAGACGTTTAGGGCCCCTGGTAAGGCCGTCACACGTCTGACTGAGTCGCCGGCCGGGGGAGGGCGGAAGGGGATCCGGACGGGAGGTTCGGATCAGAGATGTGGGGATGGGGGCCGATGCCCACCTGGGCACAATAAATGATAATTATTTATCCACATTATCATCCGTGTGGATAAAGCAGAGCCGGTGTGGTTGGAAGAGGAGAGAGAGAAGAGAAGGGGAGGGGAAAGAATGGAGATTGGGGAGAAAGAGAGAAGGGGAAGGGGTTGGAGGAGGGATGACGGGGGAAGGGAGTCAACATAACTTGGTTTTTGAACCCACCTCCCAAGACTTAGCTCCAGAAGACCAACCCACTTGCTAAAAAGTCAGTTAAGCGCTTACTCCGTGCCAACCACCGTTCTAAGCGCTGAAGTAGATACCAGTTCATCAGGTTGGACCCAGCCCCTGTCCCACGTGGGGCTCACGCTCTTATCCCCATTTTACAGACGAGGTAGCTGAGGCACAGAGAAGGTCGGTGACTTGCCCAAGGTCGCACGGCAGACACGTGGCGGAGCCGGGATTAGAACCCAGGTTCTCCCGACTCCCAGGCCCGGGCTCTATCCACTAAGCCGCGCTGCTCAGGTGGGGTGCCAGGCTAGCGACGGGATGCCGATGGAAACGGCCAACGTGGCCCATCCGGGGAGAGGCCATTTCCCACTGTCCAGAGCTTCCGGTCAGTGGCAGGGAGCAGGGAGTTCTGGAGCCCGGGCTTGGGAGTCACAGGTTGTGGGTTCGAATCCCGGCTCTGCCACTTGTCCGCTGTGGGACCGTGGGCAAGTCACTTCACTTCTCTGTGCCTCAGTGAACCTCATCTGTAAAATGGGGATTAACTGTGAGCCTCACGTGGGACGACCCGATTACCCAGCACTGTTCTAAGCGCTGGGGTAGATACAGGGTAATCAGGTTGTCCCACGTGGGGCTCACAGTCTTCATCCCCATTTTACAGATGAGGTAACTGAGGCCCAGAGAAGTGAAGTGACTTGCCCACAGTCACACAGCTGACACGTGTCGGAGCTGGGAGATACAGGCTAATCAGGTTGTCCCACGTGAGGCTCACAGTCTTCATCCCCATTTTACAGATGAGGTCACTGAGACGCCGAGAAGTAAAGTAGATACAGGGTAATCAGGTCGTCCCACGTGAGGCTCACAGTTAATCCCCTTTTACAGATGAGGTGACTGAGGCCCAGAGAAGTGAAGTGACTTGCCCACAGTCACACAGCCGACAAGTGGCAGAGCCGGGAGTCGAACCCATGACCTCTGACTCCCAAGCCGGGTTCTTTCCACTAAGCCACGCTGCCGGGCACCGCACTTTTCACTGGATTAAGTGGAAATCGTGTGTGTGGATGGCCTGGGATGAGGCTCTGGGAGAAGCTGGCCCAGGCGCCTGGGAGAGAAAATGAACAGATGGGTTTTCCCGAGTTTCGCCACCGCTCCCCGTAGGCAGAAGGCAACGGTGTTGCTAATGGGAAGCGGTGAAATGGCGGGGGTGGCTACTACATGGCCGAGCCCCGGAGACCGGGGGTCAAAAGGGTGGTGGCGAAGGGCGAGGGAAATCCCACAACTGCCCATGCAGGTAGTAGGCCGGGGTGGGGAGGACCTGCAGGAAGCGGCTGGCAGGGAGTCACGGTAGGCTGGAAGCAGAGAAGCTTCCACTCCTCAAACATGCCTTCTTCTCAACCCCAGCTCCGAAAGGTCAGACGGACGGGTTCACTGGGCAGCGAAAGAGGACAGTTGGCACCCCAGGATCCCCTCCCATCAAACCCGTCCATTCTCTAGCACTTTCGAACTTGGTTTCCTCAATTATTTTTTAGGAGAGTTGTTGCTAGGTGCCAGGCCCTGTCGAGCGCTGGGGTAATAATAGCGTTGGTATTCGTTAAGCGCTTACTGTGTGCCGAGCACCGTTCTGAGCGCTGGGGTAGACGCAGGGGAATCGGGTTGTCCCACGCGGGGCTCACAGTCTCAACCCCCATTTTACAGATGAGGTAACTGAGGCACCGAGAAGTGAAGTGACTCGCCCAAAGTCACACAGCTGACAGGTGGCCGAGCCGGGATGCGAACCCGTGACCTCTGACTCCAGAGCCCGTGCTCTTTCCACTGAGCCACGCTGCTTCTCTACAGGGGTAGATACAGGGTAATCGGGCTGGACCCGATCCGTGTCCCAGATGGGGCTCACAGTCAAGCCCCATTTTCCTGATGTGGTAACTGAGACACAGAGGAAGTGAAATGACTTGCCCAAGGTCACGCAGCAGACAAATAGAGCGGGGATTAGAACCCGGTCCCTCTGACCCCCAGGCCCACGCTGCTAGCCCTTGATGCCTCACTTAGTTATCCCCATTCTCAGCACTTCGGTAGAGAAGCGGCGTGGCCTAGTGGAAAGAGCAGGGGCCTGGGCGACGGAGGTCGTGGATTCTAATCCTGGCTCTGCCACGCGTCTGCTGTGCGACCTTGGGAAAGTCACTTAACTTCCCTGTGCCTCAGTGACCTCCTCTGGAAAAGGGGGAACAAGACTGTGAGCCCCATGTGGGACGGGGACTGGGTCCGACCCGATTACCTTGCATCTACCCCGATGCTTAATACACAGTAAGCGCTTAACTACCACGATTATTTCACGTCTATTTAACTGTACATTTAGCGGTCGATTACGACTGCTCCTTTACGACTATTTTTAGGTCTCTCTCCCCTCATTAGAGCGTGAGCTCCTTGATGGCAGGGGCCGTGTCAACTTCTTCGCCTTGCGCTTGCCGAGGACCCGGTACCGTGCACTGCCCAGAGTGGGTGCAGAGCTCAGCCGAGTCCGACAGGATAACGCACCACCCGGCCGTGCCGGGGTGTGGACCGACTCGGAGACGGACACGCTCCTGGGCGACGGGAGGGTGGGCTTCGGCTGGGGGGGGAGGAGGGATCCCCTCAGACTTCCATGAGCCTCCTGCCGGCCCCCTCCCCGTGGTCCGTGCCTCCGCGTTCAAGACGGGACGTGCTCGCCTCCTTCAAATAATCGGGACGATCCGGTCCAAGACGTACTTTGGCTTCAGTTAACCACGTTGATTTTTCTTGCCTGCGGTACCTGGTTAGCTGAGGTCATCTTCGGGGCTCAATTATTCCAGTCGTTTTCCCGGGAAGATTCAGGCACCGCCCCTAGGTTGCGTTGGTAAAGATCGTAGCAAGGGAGAGGTCAGTTTTAGTTAACTCGGTCTCAAGTTTCATGAAACGACAGAGGTGACTTGCATCCCTTGGGGGTCTTTTCCTGAGAAAGACACCTTGGACTTCTTCATTTTAATAAACCCCACGCATAGATTCAACTGCTACTGCTCAGATAATCAATCCGGAAAACATAGTGCAGATCAATGGCGGTAGTCCACCCTCTGGAAAATCCACTAGCTATGTCACATCTGAAAAAAATCAATCCCTCACCGGAGTCTGTTCGGCACGGCTGCGACTCTGAAACAGATGGCACTTTCAACGCTCTGCAATGTCCTGGATGCACGTGGCTGAGTTATTTATTGGGCTACCTGAATGGGAACCTGAAGGTTCAAGGGAAGGGGTGAACAAAGACCTGAACTTCCAGGTTTCACAGAAGGATTCAGTTTGGAAACGGTCGCCTGCCCCTTCCTCGTTGGAGAAGTTAATAAAAAAAGACCAATGGGAGAACAGGGGAAAGGGGGCAGGCATGGGGAGATGGATGGATGGATAGATAGATGGATGATCGGTGCTCATTCCAAGTGCTTAGTACAGTGCTCTGCGCATAGTAAGCACTCAATAAATACTATTGAATGAATACTCTGGGCCCCTTGAGAGAGGAATTGACAGGTTTGTGTTTATTTTATGGTATTTGTTAAGCGCTCGCTATGTGCCAGGCACTATACTGAATGCTGCACTAGATAATAATAATAATAATAATAATGTTGGTATTTGTTAAGCGCTTACTATGTGCAGAGCACTGTTCTAAGCACTGGGGTAGATACAGGGTAATCAGGTTGTCCCAAGTGGGGTTCACAGTTAATCCCCATTTTACAGATGAGGTAACTGAGGCACAGAGAAGTGAAGTGACTTGCCCACAGGTACACAGCTAAGTGGCAGAGCCGGGAGTCGAACCCATGACCTCTGACTCCGAAGCCCAGGCTCTTTCCACTGAGCCACGTTGACATGGTTCCTGTCCCACATG
The DNA here is from genome assembly GCF_004115215.2 of Ornithorhynchus anatinus. Lineage (NCBI taxonomy): Eukaryota > Metazoa > Chordata > Mammalia > Monotremata > Ornithorhynchidae > Ornithorhynchus > Ornithorhynchus anatinus. Next base: position 1,491,170 of record NC_041751.1, read on the forward strand.
GGGCTTATGGTCTTAATCCCATTTTACAGATGGGGAAAGTGAGGCCCAGGGAAGTATGTCAGAGCAGCCCGAGGGCAACCCTAGGAAGCGATAATAATTATAATAACAATGGTATTTAAGCGCTTACTACGTGCCAGGCACTGTACTAAGCCCTGGGGTGGATACAGACAAATGGGGCTCATAGGCTCAAACCCCACTGTACAGATGAGGTAACTGAGGCACAGAGAAGTGAAGAGACCTGCCCACGGTCCCCCGGCGGACAAGTGGCGGAGCCGGGATTAGAACCCAGAAGTGACCAGTCTGTGACCACCGAAGGTATCTGCCCGCCACGGATCGGAGCACCCACCTGGTCTAGACTGAGCCAGCCACCATGAGGATTTGGGTGAGGAGAGAGAGCCCCGGGGGAAGTTTGAGGGCGTGCCCACCTGCGGAACGACGGGGACTCCTTGAAGAAGAAGCCAGTCGTACGAAAATAGGTTTTATTTCACAAAACTCTCTTCGAGGTGTTCAATCCCTGAATTACATTAAGAACGCCCGAAACACTGCGGAAACACCGACTTGAACAATGCCATCAGAAAAGCGGGTTCGACAACCCTCCCCGCTGGAACTCCAGGCTAATTTAGGGGGAGTGAACTCCCCACCTCGCCCCACCCCCCGAGTTCTTATGTCTGATTCAGAGCAGGGGAAACGTGGAGGTGCCCAGCATCAGCCCTCTCTGAACTGGAGATAAATGTTGGCCCCAGCCCAGCCATGTCTGGCCCTTCCTTGCCAAGCATCTGCCTTGGCTTCTTCCGGCCTCACCCCTGGCCTTCGGAAGAGCTGACGGCCGGACCTGCCGTGCTACTCTGGAGGCACCTCAACCCTTGACCCCAAAACGCCACCCTGCCCCCGTCCTGCTTCCAGAGGTCGTTCTGGAGCTGCGGGTCGGGGGGGAAAAGGGACGGCGATCTTCTCGCCGCTGGGAAGGCCCATTTTTCAGGTTCCAAGGGTCGGGGTCGAGCCTCGCAGCCAGCAGCCCCTCCCCCCTCCGCCTGGCCGGGGGAACGTGTCGGAAAAATCCTCAGTGTGGAACGTGAGGTCCTGGGGCTTCGGCCCTGCCCGGCTTTTGGGGGGGCAGTGACCGATTTCCGGTCTGGATGCACACCAAGCCGACAAGCGGCTGGACTGGGGTCTCTCCCCGGGACTGGGGGAGAGGCAGGAGGCACCTGTTGGACGGTCACTGATCGTGGAGTGAGGAGGGTTGAGCTCCACCGCGATTTCATGTGTACCGAGGAAAGGGGTGGTCTGAGGTGGCTGTAATGTGCTACGGTGACCACGGAAATGGGCTATCCTTCCAGTCAGACTGTATGTCGTGTTGACCTGCTCTCCAGTTAGGGCGGGTCACTTTTATTCCCCAGGAAGGTACCGCGTGCCCCGGTCTCTCAAAGATCCCGCACGCTAGGGATTGAAAACCTGAATGACCCAAGGCACCCGTGATTGCTTTTGTTAGTGAAGAAAGTCTGTCTGTCAGAAAAAAGGCTCTAAGAATCCAACATCCTTTACAGACTTCACAGAATTAACAATGGCGCTTGTCCCAGATCAAGATGTTTCCTAATTCTGAGATGAAATAGGTCTAAACTTGTGTCTCTCTCCCTCTCACGCACACGCACAGACACAGACGCACACACGAACGCAGAGAAAGGCTGCTGTCTTTGAAGTGACAGGTAATCAGTAGCACCAAGCATTCGATTTTGTATGCATTTTACTTCTTAATCTCTCCAGTCCAACACACTCCCTCGGGTTTGGGAAATTACTTCTTCGGCGGCAGAACGTTGTCTTCGAAGAAGCCCTGGTTGACGACATTTCCGGCGGGCAGATACCGGGCCACGACGAACGACGAGCCGTCCGAGGTGGAGGCCTTCCCGACGCCCATCTTCGTCGTGCTCTTCCACACCATGGCCGTGAAGTGTCCTGCGGGGAGGTAATCGTACGGATATCAATAATAATCATGGTACTTGTTAACCGCTTACTGTGTTCTGAGCTCTGGGGTAGATACGAGTTAATCAGGTTGGATACAGGCCCCGTCCTTCATGGGACTCATCCTCTTATCTCCATTTTATAGATGAGGTACCTGAGGCACAGAGAAGTTAAGTGACTTGCCCGAGGTCACTCAGCAGCTGTGTGGTGGGGCGGGATTAGAACCCGGGTCCTTCCGACTCTCAGGCCCGTGCTCTCTCCATTAAGCCACACTGCTTCCCAAGTTGCAGCGAAGTGGTCGTCGCAGCCTCCTCGACCCATCCCCACACCACACGGCCTCAACTCACTCCGGTTCTTTCTCTTTTCAACTCCGGGTCAGATGTACAGATTTATCATTCTATATGTACATATTTATTATTCTATCTTATTAATTATGTGTATATATCTATAATTCTATTTATTTTGATGCTGTTGACGTCTGTCTACTTGTTTTGTTTGGTTGTCCGTCTCCCCCCTTCTAGAATGTGAGCCCGTTGTCGGGTAGCGATCGTCTCTATCTGTTGCTGAATTGTACTTTCCAAGCGCTTAGTGCAATGCTCTGCACACAGTAAGCGCTCAAAAAATACGGTTGAATGAATGAATGAGTTGGGAGGGGGCAGGGCCCAGAAGGAGGGGGCTCCCGCAACAAACGTGAGCCTTTTTTTATGGTATTTGTTAAGCACTTACTATGTGCCAGGCACTGTACTCAGCGCTGGTGTAGATACAATTTAATCAGGTTGGACACCGTCCGTGTCCCACATGGGGCTCACAGTTTTAATTCATTCATTCATTCATATTTATTGAGCATCTACTGTGTTCAGAGCACTGTACTAAGTGCTTCGAAAGTACAATTCGGCAACAAATAGAGACAATCCCTACCCAGCAACGGGATCATAGTCTAGAAGGGGGGAGACAGACAACAAAACAAGTAGACAGGTACCGATAGCATCGATGTAAATCAATAGATTTAGAGAAATGTACATATCATTAATAAAATAAGTAGAATAATAAATATGTACATATATACGCAAGTGCTGTGGGGCGGGGAGGGGGGTAGAGCAGAGGGAGGGAGATCCCCATTTTACAGATGAGGTAAATGAGGCACAGAGAAGTGAAGTCACACAGCAGACAAGTGGCGGAGTCGGCATTAGAACCCATGACCTTCCGTGCTCTACCTGCTAAGCCGCGCTCTTTCTCTCCGTCTTTCTGAGGGTCACTGCCTTGGGAAGCTCTGCAGGATCTGGTGATTGATGGGGGTGTCTGGGAAGATGGGACCGCCAGGCCCCGAGCCATCCTACGCTTCTCCCAGCCCGACACCCCATCTGGGAAGAAATACTGGGCCGGGGAAACTGAGGCACGGTCTCATAAACAAGACCGGCGTGGCCAGCCAATCCCAGTCGTGCTGACCCCACAGGGATCATAAGGAGCCGTACGGTTTGTCTCCACGGAACTAAATCGGTGGCAAACCCTCTGCAATTCCGTGTAGACCCGTTGAGGGGTGTAGACCGAGCCTCTCCGCAGGCTCACCGGGAGAAACGCTCTAGGTTCGGGTGGAAACTGATCCCGAGGCCAGTCGGGCTTGGCCCAAGAGCAGCGCACACCCCGGCCATCGTCGCTGGAGAGAAACTCCCGCTTGCACGAGAGAGAAGACGGAATACAGAGGTCGTCTCCGTTCCGCTAACCAACCCTGCCCCGGGACCGTCAGCATCTCCGCAAGGCGTGACCACACTTGAACCTAGGCAGGTCTTCTTTCTCGACCGGGGGAATGGGATGGGGCAGTGGACACAGATTCAGTATTTCTTGGCCATTACTACAGTGCTCTGCTCACGGTAAGTGCTCAATAAATACCATTAGATTGGAAAAGAACAAGAACATAGCTTCCTCAAAGGACCTCTGCAAAAAATGCTGTCGCGCCTGCCTTTCTCAATTGGCAAAGTAAAATCCAGGGACCCCGGAAGGTTGAGATGCTCCTGAAATTGTACGAGGGTTTTGCCTTTGGCCCCGTGACAAGAAAATATTCCCTCTCCAGTCCCTTTGAGAAAGCCCTGACAAGGTACTCACCCGTTCCGGAGGTAAATCCTGGGTGTTGAAAGTTGTAATCTTTTATTTCATTGTACCACCTGTCAGCTACTTCCTTTCCTAGAAAAAAAAAAAATGAACCAAATCATGTTTAAACCCTATGAGGGAAGTCAACATAATGTATTCTTGACAATCCCCTTTTAAGTCTCAGAGTTAAAAATAATGATTACCAGCTGTTATTTGTTAAGCGTTTACTATGTGCCGAGAACCGTACTAACCTCTGGGTTAGATAGAGGATAATCAGGTCCGACACGGGGCTCACATTCTAAGTAGGATGGGAGGATGGGTTTTGAGTCCCCGTTTTACAGATGAGGGAAGTGAGGCGCAGAGACGTTAAATGATTTGCCCAACGTCTCGCAGCAGACAAGTGGAGGAGGTGGATTAGAACCCAGGTCCTCTGACCCTCAGGCCTGTATTTTTTTCACTAGGTCACACTGCTTTCCACACGGAGCCCGTCTTTAGTCATTCAAACAAGGATTGAGTAATAGGTTTAGATCACTCTGCCTTAAGCGGACGATTACCAGGGTTACCCAACGTCCTGTTCTCGAGGTGTATTTCTCTGCAATTTTCCTTCCCAGTAGGAAACAGGCACTGGGAGGCAGAGAAATGATCCAGTGTTGTGAGTGAAGAGAAGCGGCGTGGCTCAGTGGAAAGAGCCCGGGCTTGGGAGTCGGAGGTCATGGGTTTGAATCTCGGCTCCTCCACTTGTCAGCTGTGACTGTGGGCGAGTCGCTTCACTTCTCTGTGCCTCAGTGACCTCATCTGTAAAATGGGGATTAAGACTGTGAGCCTCACGGGAGACAACCTGATGATCCTGTAATAATAATGTTGGTATTTGTTACAGATACAGGGTCTACCCCAGCGCTTAGAACAGTGCTCTGCACATAGTAAGCGCTTAACAGATACCAATATATCTATTAATAGATGTTCTTGGTGAAATGTTAACGTGTTTTCCTAAGTGTTTGAACAACCGCTCCCACCCCTCCACACTTGTGCACGCGAGCACACACGGTAACCTACTCAAAGAGAGACTAGTAATTGTGATATTTCTTATGCGCTTACTATCGGGGTAGATATGAGATCATCAGGTTAGACACAGTCCCTGTCCCACACGGGGCTCACAGTCTTCATCCCCATCTTGCAGGTGAGGTCACCGAGGCCCAGAGAAGTGAAGTGACGTTTCCAAACTGACGGTATTTATTGAGCACTACTTGGAGGCAAATAGTGGAGCTAGGATTAGAACCCAGGTCCTACGGCTCGCAGGTCAGCGCTCTTCCCAGGAGGCCACCGTCCTTGAGAAGATGCCTCAGTCACACCAGGTGGCAGGGTCATCTGTAAAATGGGGGTGAAGACCGTGAGCCCCATGTGGGACACGGATTGTGTCCAACTTGATTACCTTGTATCTACCCCAGCGCTTAGAACACTGCTCGACACAAAGTAAGTGCTTAACAAATATCATCATTATTATAAATGAGTAGAAGCAGGCCTATGGTCTGGCTGAGGGGAAGCAGCCAACTTTAGAATTCTGCTCAGGGGGACCGACGCACAATCATAACATCCTTCCTGTCCGTCGATAAATGGTATTTATTGAGCGCTTAATGTGTGCAGAGCGCTGGACTGAGCGCTTGGGATAATACAACACGACAGTATAACAGATACGTTCCCGGTCCATTCCCTGTGTTCTTTTCCCTGCTCTGCCACTGGCCTGCTGGGTGACTTTGAGCAGTCACTTCACTTTCTCTGGACCTCTGTTTTCTCATCTTTAAAGTGGGGAGAAGAGCCTTGTTAACGTTCCCTTACCCTAAGGACTGTGAGCCCCACGAGGTCAGAGACTGTGTCTGACCTAATCTTGTATCTTCCCTGGTGCTCAGGACATAGAAAGTGCTTAATAAATGCCTTAACTAACTCAGCTATTTCCCTAAACAGATCTTCAGTGCTGGCCCTTTGATGTCCTAGGCGTCGTCTCCCTCTGGGGTCTGTTTCATACCCCTGTGTCTTGGGGGAGGCAGACCTCGGGGCCGTAATTGTGGGACTGTGCAGAGCGCCCTTGGGTGAGACTCAGGAAACAGGATAGCAAAAGCTGGAAGTCAATCTCTCCACCTTTGCCTCGGGGGTTTCACGCTTCCTTCCCTGCACTTCAGGCCTGGGTGTCAGACGTTGTGAGAAGCAGTGTGGCTTAGTGGAAAGAGCCTGGGCTTGGGAGTCAGAGGTCATGAGTTCGAATCCCGGCTCTGCCACTGTCAGCTGTGCGACTGTGGGCGAGTCACTTAACTTCTCCGTGCCTCAGTGACCTCATCTGTAAAATGGGGATTAACTGTGAGCCTCCCGTGGGTCGACCTGATGACCCTGTATCTCCCCCAGCGCTTAGAACAGTGCTCTGCACATAGTAAGCGCTTAACAAATACCAACATTATTATTATTATTATTATTATTAATAATTCTGGCTCTGCCACTTGTCTGCTGTGTGACCGTGGGCAAGTCTCTCCACTTCTCTTTGCCTCAGTTCCCTCATCTGTAAAATGGGGAGTGAGACTGTGAGCCCCACGTGGGCCAGGGACTGTGTCCAACCCAATTTGCTGATATCCACCCCAGCGCCCGGCACGCAGTAAGCGCTTAACGAACACCGCGGTTATTATTATAACTTCATTCACCTCGAACCGGCGGTGGCCAATTGATCTTCCTCGTTTCTCTGGAAAGAAACGAGGCTTCGGTACCAAACAGCAGACCGAGGGCCAGAGCAGGGACCCTAACGGAAGCTGGGAGACAACCGGCCATTTCCCCGCTTGCCCTGGTGTCTAGATGAGCAGTTCGCAGTCTCAGATGGGATTCTCCCGTGCTTCCAAGAAGTGTTTGTGTCAAACCGGGGCCCATTTTAGTGGAAGGAAATGGAAAGGAAAGAAAGACGGCATCGGGAAAGAAGGGGTGGGTGTGCCGCTTAAGAAATACCCCGCCACACTCTGTCTCAATCGGGCAGGACTTCCCGATTCAAGGTCAAACCACATGCTGCCGCCTACTCAGCTGGGCAACCTGAGGAAACGTCCCCTTGTCCACTTCTGCCTTCCCCGGGCCCCCAGGGAATCCCTTCAAGCAGGGCCTCTCTGCCACTGAGTCCCGGGAGGGCCGTCGCCCAGCGACCTCGCCGACGGGTCCTTGGGAAGCCGCCGTGAGCTGGGGTGGCATTGAGTCCTTGCAGTCGTTGCAGCTTTCCAAGGTCAGGCCAGAGATGGGGTGGAGGGAGGAGGTCACTGAGACTCCTCCCCCACAGAGACCTCTGCCCCACGTCTCTCCCAGAGAGATGCTCATAAAGAAACAGGCTCACACCACCTGCCGTCTTTACAATCGATCAATCAGCGGTATTTATGGAGTACTTTGTGAGGAGCACAGTACCAAGCACTTGGGAGAATACAATAGAATCAGTACAGTGCTCTGCACATAGTAAGCGCTCAATAAATACTATTGCGTGGATCAGTAGTAGACATGATCCGTGGCCTCCAGGAGCTTAGAATAACTTAGACTGGCCACTTGCCTGCTGTGTAAACTTGGGCAAGGCAACCTCATTGTACCTCAGCTTTCCTTATCTGTAGATTGGGAATTAAATACCTGTTCTGTATGGGACAAGGACTCTGGTCTACCCCAGTGCTCAGAACAGTGTTTGGCACATAGCAAGCACTTGAAAAACACCGCAGTTAAAGAGAGAGAGAGGGAGAAATGGAGGTAGAGAGCGAGTCCCACTCACCTGGTTGGTCATAAGAAGCCCATGCTAGGTTTTCGCCGTACTGTCCCCGGCTGGATTCGGGGCTGTGTTTGAGGACTTTTGTGCTAGCCAAGGCTTCCGCATACCTAGCCAAGAAACCCACAGCATTTACCAAAACTGCTCGCAGAGAGAACAGAAACTATGTTAGGTTTGCAGGCTCCCACTGGAAACAGCACAACAGCCATAAACGTCTCTGAAATGAGCACCGCCCCAGGGTTGGTTTTAAAAATCAATTCTGATTCTGATCTGCCCCATTCTGAAACTTTCCTCAACAGGTCCACGTTCTACCTGCTGGCCATTTTTGACATTCCAACCCACGAGCCTTAAATTTGTTTCCTGTTCTCTCCCCACTCCTCTTAAATCTCTATGTCCACGGCTCTGCTGCACACGTCCCATCCCTAAACTCGCCAAACCCACCCCCTCCCCACTGTCTCCCCGGTCCCGGGCAGATGGCTTTTCTTTTCCAACTTTTGTCTTCGACGAGCCCGACCATCATCCCCGACACCCAGGGAGAGTCAGGCGAGGAAAGAAAAATCACTCAAAAGGCTCGTGTGGTGGACAGCCGGGGACCCCGGGAGGGATTAGCAACTCAAAAAAGCCTCTCTGAGCAAAGCTTCCTCAACGGGAACCACTGCCGCCGGAACGGGACAGATCCTCAAACGTATTCACCCTAGGATTGGCTAGGAAGTCCAGCATCTGCAGAATAGAGGCCGCAGCACAGCCCGAGACGAGACTGACTCACTGTTGAGCTTCCCGGTTGAGTTTCTTGCAGAGCTTTAAGGAAGGGACGCCGTGTTTCTGTCTGTAGTCGTTGTGAGCGCGCAACACCTCGTCAGCAAATTGCTTGGAAGCTAAAACCGTTTAAAATATTGGAGCGTTAGTTGGAAAGACAAATAAATCAGGAAATACACCCAAATTCCTTAAGGCCATCCGACCAATGGGAGCATGGGATACTCTCCCTCCCTTCTCCAATCCACTTAGGGGCCAGTGGCCTCCAGGACTCCTGGCAGCCCAAATCCCACTCTTTCCTCTCGGAGGTCGGAGCAACGCAGAAGGAGCAAGGAGGCTTTGCAGCAACGGGCATCACTACCAACCGTGCACAGTTCAGAGCGGACGGATGCCTGAACCTCAGATGCCCAACGGAGACACAGATGCTTGATGTGAAGTGGTGCCAAGGACCAATAGGTTTCAGGCGGTCCTTAACGCCCTCATTTCCCCCCACCGTCTCAAACAGATTTCTGAGCTGGACTGGTGTCAAGGCAAGGTTTCCTCTTTTTCATTCCCACCTCCCAGAGTGCTCTGCCCCTTGACCGAAATTTCGTGCTTGTAGGGTGGACTAAAGGGCATTTGGCTTCACTTGCAGCCCCTCTGGGCAAGGGGGAGAACAAAGGGCAGAAGCCAGTGACCGCTCCTGGTATTCTGACTCAAAAAGAAAATATCAACAGGCTCTTCAGCTACATCTACCCAGGGCTCTTGGCAGGCCTGACCCCATCCAATTTTTTTTTTTTATACTTACTAAGTTCTTACTGTGTGTCAAACACTGTACTGAGTGCTGGGGTAGGTACAAATCAAGCAGGTCGGACAGTACCGTCCGTCCCTCAAGGGACATAGAGTCTAAGAAGGAGGAAGAGCAGGTACGTATTGAATTTCCATTTTACAGTTGAGGAAACTGAAGCCCAGAGAAGTTAAGTGACTTGCCCAAGGTCACACAGCAGGGAAGTGACAGAGCTGGGATTAGGACCCAGGTCCTCTGACCCCCAGGCCTGGGCTCTTTCCACTAGGCCATGCTGCTTCTCCCAATTGCATCCCGAACCTTCGGTGACCCCTACCCTAAAATCCTTGACAAGGCTTACCCCGCTGGGCCCCCGGACCACCTTCATCCTGATTGTTTTATATCTACCCCAGCGTTTAGTACGTGCCTAGAACATAGTGCTTAAACACCACAATTATTAATATAATAATTCTCCAACCTAGATAGGACTCTGCTTCCTCCTCCTCCTCCTTTTATGGCCTCCAAGACCTTTCCTGAACTTGAAGATTCTATCGAGCAACCAGTAAATCAATCAGTGGCAATTATTGAGCACTTACTATATCCAGAACACTGTAATAAGCACTTGGGAGAGTACAGAATAACAGAGTTAACAGACACATTCCCTTGCTCACAAAGAGCTTACAGTCTAGAGGGGGAGGCAGACATTAATATAAGTAATTTATAATAGATAGCCACAGCCGGGCAGATAACCGGTGAGGGGAATGATGATGATAATTACGGTTAAGCGCTTACTCTGTGCCAGGCACTGTACTAAGCCCTGGAGTAGATACAAGCAAATCAGGTTAGACACAGTCCCTGTCCCATTTGGGGCTCAGTCTCAATCCCCATTTTACGGACAAGGTCACTGAGGTCCAGAGAAGTGAAGTGACTTGCCCAAGGTCACACAGCAGATGTGGCAGGGCAGGATGAGAACCCATGACCTCCTGACTCCCGGGCCTGTGCTCTAACCACCAGGCCCCACTGCTTCTCAGCTTCCCTTTTGAACGCTTTTGCCCAAACACAACAGCAGACTCGAATCTGGACCCATCTCAAGAAAGGCATCTGGTCAAACGGTCCCCCTCCCTCTCCTGGCTGGGGGACTGACCACACCTCTAACGTTCACTTACAATAATCCCGAGTCTTGTTAAACGCTCACTGCGTGCCGTGCACTGGACAAGATAATCGGGTGAGCCTCCTGTCCCAGATGGGGCTCACTTTCTAAATAGAAGAGAAGATTTAATCTCCATTTTACAGATGAGGAAACTGAGGCACAGAGAAGTGAAGGGAGTTGCCTAAGGCCACACAGCAGGCAAGTAGAAGACGCGGGACTAGAACCCACATCCTCTGAGTCCGAGGCCCGGACTCTTTCCACTAGGCCCCTTTGCTCCTCTAGACCGTGAGCTCGTCGTGGGCGGCGAATGTGTCTTTTTATTGCTAGACTGTACTCTCCCGAGTGCTTAGTGCGGTGCTCTGTACACCGTCAGGTCTCAATAAATAGGATTAAGTGAATGAATGCTTCCTAGGGACGACTCCTGCCAGATTCTAGGGGGGCTGCGGGGCCTCCCTTGAATCAGCCCCGCCACGGGCGGGCGTCGCCAACCACAGACCCGCAGTGCCCGTCAGATGGACCGTTTCCTGTGGGGTTCAGAGTTTACGTTGGGATGGCTCGGATTCATCTTCTCTCACCACCTTCAGCTGCCTCCTCCACCCTAACCACATCCTCCACCTCAGCCAGATCACAGGAGGCCAGCACAGATTGGAGTCTGCCTTCTTTTGCAGGTCAGCTCCCGGGGCTGAGTGATGCGCCAGGACACCGGGGTCCATCAGGCCTGGGAATCCAGGAAAGACTAAGCCCTTCTCTCCTCTCCTCCCCTTCTCTCCTCTCCTCCCACTCCCTTCTGCGACGCCCTCATCTGCTCTCTTTACTCATCCTCCTTACCATCCTCACAGCACCTATGCTCATATCTGTAGTTTCTATTAGCATCTGCCTCTGTATTAGACTCTAAGATCACTGTGGGCAGGGAACGTGTCTGTTGTATTGTTACGTTGTACCCTCCCAAGCGCTTAGTACAGTGGTATTTGGTATTTGTTAAGCGCTTACTATGTGCCGAGCACCGTTCTAGGCGCTGGGGGAGATACAGGGTCATCAGGTTGTCCCACGTGAGGCTCCCAGTCTTCATCCCCATTTTACAGATGAGGTCACTGAGGCCCAGAGAAGTGAAGTGACTTGTTCACAGTCACACAGCTGACGTGGCAGAGCCAGGATTCGAACCCATGACCTCTGACTCCCAAGCCCGGGCTCTTTTCCATTGAGCCATGTTGCTTCTCTGTGCCCTGCACACAGTAAGCGCTCAATAAATATGACTGACTGACTGACTGACACTGGGCTCGTTTCCCTGGGCACAGGGGGCACCTCAACCAATCCTGCAGGAAAAATAGAAACACCGGAGAGCACTCCTCGTCGGGACGTTATTAATAATGACTGTGGTATTTATTAAGCGCTTACTATGCGCCAGGCACTGTACTGAGCCCTGGGAGGGACAAGCAAATCGGGTTGGGCCCAGTCCCTGTCCCACATGGGTTTCGCAGTCTTAATCCCCGTTTTATTGATGAAGGAACTGAGGCCCCGAGAAGTGAAGCGACTTGCCCAAGGTCACACAGCAGACCAGTGGGGGAGGCGGGATTAGAACCCGGGTCCTTCTGACTCCCAAGCCCAGGCTCTTTATAATGACTATCTGGGGAATTAGAAGAAACAGCCGGACGCTCCCGGATGTTAGTGCTGATGTAAGTTTGCTCATTGTTTCTGAAAAAATTCTCTGTGCCTCAGTTACCCCACCTGAAAAATGGGAATTAAATCCACCTCCTTCTGATTTAGACTGTGAGCCCTCTGTGGGCAGGGAGGGTGTCCAACCTACAGTCACTGGCACATAGTAAGCGCTTTACAAATACATCTAGCACAAATTACAAAGATCCTCTTCCTTTCACTATGCCAAAACTTTCCTCATTGGGAGAGAGAGAGGAAGCGGGGGAGAAGCAGGGAAGGAGGAAAGAGAGGACAGACGTTGCTCCGTGTTTTCCTTCAATCCAGTCTATCACAGGCCTAAGATTTCTGAGCCGGGAACAAGGTCCTTTTGGAAAAGTTTTCCGGAGGCTCAATCTCTCCTGCAATCCTGGGGCGGATTACGGAAAAGTCCTGTCCTCCCTAACTCATCCGCTGCCCCGAACGGAGCATCAGCGGGAGCAGAGAATAAAAGGAGATACTAAGTCCGGCTACACTTTCCACTCAACTTCATATTTCATCATTTCTCACCCAATCTCCGGTCTCTAGGGTTTTGTGACTCACAGGAAGCCCCTCCTTCCCTTTGCCTCCGGGGACCCTAACTCTGTTTTGGTGAGGCATGATTGTTTCCGTGGCAACCAGCCGGGGTCGAATCCAGGGCTGTGACACTGGGTCTGCTTGAAAAGCGAGAAGTGTTAGAGGGCCTCTGGAAATCAGAAGACAATGCCTTCAGCCCAAGCCTCTGGTTTTTCCACGGCAAAAACCTTCCTCTTTCATAAACTCAGAGACCCCAGAGGGATAGGGCTAGGGGCAGAAGCACCCCACCTCCCCACCCCTGGGCTGATGAGGACCCCTCTAGACTGTACTCTTGTTCATATCCGGAATTTATTAATATCAATGTCCGTCTCCCCCTCTGGACTGTAAGCTCGTGGAGGGCAGGGAACGGGTCTGTTATATTGTCGTATTTTAATAATAATGTTGGTATCTGTTAAGCGCTTACTATGTGCAGAGCACCGTTCTAAGCGCTGGAGTAGACACAGGGTAATCAGGTTGTCCCACGTGAGGCTCACAGTTAATCCCCATTTTACAGATGAGGTCACTGAGGCCCAGAGAAGCGAAGTGACTTGCCCACAGTCACACAGCTGCCAAGTGGCAGAGCCGGGATTCGAACTCATGACCTTTGACTCCCAAGCCCGGGCTCTTTCCACTGAGCCACGCTGCTCTCAAGTGCTTGATACGGTGCTCTGCACACAGTAAGCGCTCAATAAATACGACTGATTGACTGACAGACACAGACCCTCTCTCCTCCCCCCCACAAGGAAGCTGGCTCTGACCTGGAAAGATTGGCTTAGGACAGGACAGGGCTGGAGAGGCAGCGTGGCCTAGTGGATAGAGCACGGGCCTGGGAGTCAGAAGGACCTGGGTTCTAATTCCACCTCCGCCACCTGCCTGCTGGGTGTGACCTTAGGCAAGTCACTTAGCTTCTGGGGGCCTCAGTTCCCTCATCTGTAAAATGGGCGTTGCGACTGTGAGCCCCGTGTGGGTTCTGGACTGTGTCCAACCTGATTTCTTTGGATCTACCCCAGCACTTAGAACAGTGACTGGCACATAGTAAGTGCTTAAATGAATACCGTAACGAAAAAGGACGCCCTCTTTACACTATCTCATTTTCTGATTTTTTTAAAAAATGGTATTTGTTTAAGCACTTACTATATTCCAGACACTGTCCTGAGCTCTGGGGTAGACACGAAGTTGGTCCCAGGCCATATCGTCACAATCTGGGTCCGCATTTAACGGTGAGGTAACTGAGGCAAAGAGAAGTTAAGTCATTTGCCCAAGTTCACACAGCAGACGAGTGGCCGGGCTGAGATTAGAACCCAGGTCCTCTGGACTCCCAGGCCCAAGCTCTATCCACTAGGCCACGGTCTTTCTGGATCAGAGGGGGCCGTGGCCCCCGAGGGGCACCGAGGCTTGGACCGCCATCCCTGAATGTAGGACTGACCTTACCCGGAAATCTCCGGTTCCTGTTGGAATCCTAAATCCCAGATAGAGATTGAGCCCAGATGGGGGTTGGATCGGGTCCAGACTTCCCCTCCGGGTCCACATCTGGGGTGGGAGCGAGAGAAGCGGAAGAGGAAGAGGAGGACGAAAATGAGGAGGGCAAGGAAGACGAGGAGGAGGGCAACGGCGATGACAACACAATTCTTACCTAGACCAGGGGCCAGCTTGCTGGCTGATGCCCCACTGCTGGGGCAGGGGAAGAGTAGGGTATTTAGAAAGGAAATGTTGTTAGCCAAATTAGCTACATTTAGTTTCTAGTTCCTACAAAGAAAATGGGTTTTTTTTTAAGCAATAACAAAGCAACCACAATATAGTTTGGGATAAGGAATTGGGGCCCATCCAGCAAGGAAGTGATTTACCATATTTCCTGGGGAAAACTAGAAGAGAAATCTTGCCCCGGAGGCCCCGTGTACCCTGAGAGTTGTTCAAGAGGCACAGGCTTGAGGGGCAGTTATTTCTATCCGTAGCTCTAGTTCAGTCGTGTGGCACTTTTCCCGGTGATTTCAAATGCACTCATTCGCCTTGCCCGCTCCTACCTCACCTCCCTGGTTTCCTACCATAACCCAGCCTGCACATTTCACTCCTCTAATGCCAACCTACTCACTACACCTTGATCTCGGCTATCTCGCTGCTGACCTCTCGCCTCTGTCCTTCCTCTGACCTGGAACGTCCTCCCTCTTCCTGCCTGGCAGATAATCACTCTCTCCACCTTCAAAAATCTTACTAAAAGCATATCTCCTCCAAGAGGCCTTCCCTGACTAAGCCCTCATTTCCTCTTCTCTCACTCCCTTCTGCGTTGCATTTCCTCCCTCAACGCCACCACCCTCCCACCCCCGGCATTTAGTCCAGGGCAGAAATTTGTGCACGTAAGCACAATTCCGTAATTGATTTATTTATATTAACGTCTGCTTCCCCATCTAGGCTGTAAACTCCTTGAGGGCAGGACATGTCTACCAGCTGTGTTTACTAAACTCTCCCAAGTGCTTAGTACAGTACGCTGCGCACATTAAGTACTCAAAAAAAACAATTGATTGATTGATACCAGGCACATAAGGTGAGAGAGTGGCAGTCCCACTTGGGTTTTATCAGCCACACTGATGCAATCTCACCAACGGAAGCTTCATCTTCAAACAAAAAGTGCAGCTAGATATATATTAAAGAGAGAGATGCAAATATGCCTGTAAAATACCTTTAAAACAACCCACATCAGGAAAGACCCTGCATTCTGATTCTTTGGAGGAGAAATGGAAACAAAGCGAATCTCAACTAAGGATTCAGCCATATGACTATTATAGAGTTGGGCTCCAAAAGAAACTCTTTTCGTCTATATAACATTGTATTCAAACCAGTACAGATAAATAAGGGTTTTGTTTTTTTTTAATCAGTGGTATTTCCTGAGCTCCTACTGAGTGGAAAGCACACTCGGGCGTGTACAACAGCAGCGTGGCTTAATGGAAAGAGCTCGGGTTTGCAAGTCAGAGGTCGTGGGTTCTAATCCCGGCTCTGGCACTTGTCAGCTGTGTGACTTTGGGCAAATCACTAACTTCTCTGTGCCTCAGTGACCTCATCTGTAAAATGGGGATCAAGACTGCGAGTCCCACCCGGGGCAACCTGATAGCCTTGTATCTCCCCCCAGCGCTTAGAAGAGTGCTTGGCACACAGTAAGTGCTTAACAAATACCATCCTTATTATTATTATTATGAAAAGAGGCGCCTGGAGTTTACAATTTAATAGGGGAGACACTCAGACCGAGATTATATACAAATAGTGGAACTATGCAAATTCTCAATAAATACACATATATACCTAAGTGCTGAAGCGTGGGCATAAAATACTGAAGGGCGAAGGGTGACGGTTGAGTCAGCACGCCTTGGGATGATGTGAATTAATTTTGCTGAAGACATCCTGGAGGTGGTGGACTCTTCAGGAGGACTTTGAAGATGGGGAGAGCCCTGGTATGAATGATGGGGCGGGGTGGCGTTAGGGAGAGAGGATTTCTAGGCCAGGGGAACCGCATGAACAGAGGGTCAGAGGTGGGAGACTCGAGAGAGATGGTATTTACCGAGGGCCTACTACGTGCAGAGCACTGTACTAAGCGCTTGGGAGAGCACAGTACAATAGAGTCGGTCGATACGTTCCCTGCCCCCGAGGAGCTTAGAGTCTGGAGGGGGAGCTAGGGAATTGAGGGTGAAGAATTCTGATGTGTAAATTAGGGAGAACCGTCGGAGAATCCTGAACCCAACTGGTAAGGGGTTTTGGCTTGACGAGGGGAAAAGCGGGAAGCTCTTAGAGGCTTTTGAGGAGTGCAGGACTGTGTTCCAAGCAACATTTCGGGAAGGTCCTACTTATTGAGCAGAGCACTGTACTAAACGCTTGGGTGGCCACAGTACAACAGAGTTGGTAGATGTGTTCCCTGCCCAGGTAGCCGCATGTAGTTCCAAACTGAAGCGGGGAGAGTGTAAGCTCCCACGGGGATCACGTCTATCGCCTCTGTTGTACTTTCTCGAGCGCTCAGTCCAGGGCAGAGTGCAGAGCACAGAGTAAGCGCTGAATGGGTCGATCGACTGATTGAGAGGGGGATCCAGCAGTCAAACTTTGGGGGACCCCGTGAGGGGAGCCGTTCCATCCCGTGGGGAGATGCCTAGGTATCAGAGTCTGTACTCTCCCAAGCCCTTAGTACAGTGCTCTGCGGAGAGTGAGGGCTCAATAAATGTGAACGAATGAAGGAAGGAATGCACCCCTCCTCCCCCGAAGCTCAGCAGGCTCCTTTGGGTTTGGTAAGGGTTTCCCTCCCTCTTCCTACAGCTCAGGAGTGGGGGGGAGGAGGGTCAGCAACAGGGAGGCCAGCTGCATCTGGCTTTTCCTCAGCGCCTGCAAAAAGCCCTTAAACAACAGCTGGGAAGGGCCCTGCCTTTGGCTGAAAGCGCTGCGGGGCTCCTGATGAAATGTGACCTCATGTCCACAGCGGCGATGTAGTGGTTCGGTGCAGAATCTCCCCCCCACCCCCACCCACCCCGGAGACCTCTCTCGGATGACACCATCTCTGGCCCAGAGAAAGGCCATTCTTCCATCCAAAGCTGCCACACCCACCCCGGCAGCGACGTTGGGGTCCTTCTGTCCGTCCCCCCCGCGAGCTGAGGAAGGCCCCCGGGGAAATATTAACGGCCCCCTGCCCGGCCTGGCAACCCTTCAACCTCCCAAGACGCGAACCATTTCCGAAAAGTGCTCACGCTGCGATGTCCAACGTCACCCCAGGACCCAGCGTGCAGCTGCCATGCAATTTTCACACGTTCCTTTCTCACAAGCATCCGAATGTCCTCCGTTGGCGTAAAACTGTCTCCGAAGTACCGTCGGTTGGTCCGAAACGACTCTCCTAACGGTTCTGCCGGAGGAAGCTATCCCCATCGTCTCCCCGACAAGATCCGATGCTACGGTCTCGCCTCCCGCTCCACCCTCGAGCTGAGATTCGAATCTGAAGCATCCCAGCTCCGTCCGGCCTGGGAGTTGCAAGAATCCCAGCCCCCCCCCGAGCTCCCTTCAAAGAAATCAGTGGCGGCGACCCGAAAAATATGCCTCGTGCAAATATAATCACTCACCTGATTTTCCCATGGTCTCTCTGTCGCTACCTTCAAGTTCTTCCTCTAGCTCAGTGAACTGAAGGCTTTGAAAGCTGCCTGTGTGGAGAAGAGACCGTCCGCAGTTAGCCGGAGCTCACGCACAATGAAACTGTAACCGCCCGTTCTGACTACTCCAACTGGCTTATGCCTTATAAGGAATAAAGAAACTTTTTTTTTTAACAAGAGGCCTGTTTCGGACCAAGGGTTATTTATCCTCTAGAGAAAGCGAGCGGATGAGGAAACTCCATATGGGCTCACATTCCAACTTACGTTACTAATATAGCGACGTCGGGGCCAGATGTATGGAGAAAACAGCCTCGACCACAGTACGTGAGCTGACAAAAGAGGAAAAATGGGGTAGGGGAGTTAGGAAATTCAGAGCTCGCCTTGCAGCTGTGACGGGGCTAACTTGGTCTCGGCCGGGCTGGGCTTGGATCGCTAGGGGCTTTCCGGTTGGTTTTGTTTTCAATTACTGGCGCTAGAGGTGGGCACTAACATTTGGAAAATCTTTGGTTTTTCCTTTACCGTTAAAGTTTTGTTCTCGTTTTTCATGCACCGCAATTTCGATAAAGCTTATTTCAGGATGCTCAGAAGTCAGGATGATAGAATCGCGGGCACTCGGTGAAATTCCAGAAAAGGTCCTTTGAACTGTGAATTCTAAGTCCCAAGAGGACTGATTTTACTTTCTCTTCTGCGGAATTCCCTCCCGTGATACCAGATCCTAAAAAAGCCATGCACTTTTCTTTGCTAAAATTAAGGTTACTATCAAGCACTTACGGCACCAAGCAGGCACCAAGATACAAGCTACAAGATAAGCAGTTCAAGGGTGTTTTCAGGTTAATGACTTGAACGATGATTATCCTGGCATCCAACTTCAGGCAAAATACCACAAGCTCGCCAAGGTTTCCCCAAGCGCTGAAACTTCTGCCTGGGCCAATCTGAAGTGGACACTGTTGGCTTAGCGCTTAGACCAGTGCTTGGCATATAGTAAGCGCTTAACAAATGCCATTTTTTTTTTAAAAAAAGGGACACATGGGAAGCTAAATGGGCCATGAGCTCCTTGTGGGCAGGAAAATGTAATCAACCAACAAAGGAGCAGCGTGACCAAATGGGTAGAGCACAGGCCTGGGAGGCAGAGGACCTGGGTTCTAATCCCAGCTCTGCCACTTGTCTGCTGTGTGACCTTGAGCAAGTCACTTCACTTCTCTGTACCTCAGTGACCTCATCTGTAAATGGGAATTAAAACTGTGAGCCCGATGTGGAACAAGGGATCTTGTCGAACCTGTTTAGCTTGCATACACCCCAGGGCTTAGAACAATGCCTGACACCTAATAAGCGCTTAACAAATGCCATAAAAAAATCATTGATATTTATTGAGCGCTTAGAACAGTGCCTGGCACATAATAAGCGCATAACAAATGCCATAAAAAATCATTGATATTTACTGAGTGCTTAGAACAGTGCCTGGCACATAATGAGTGCTTAAATGCCATTTAAAAATTCACTATTTATTGAGTGCTTAGAACAGTGGCTGGCACATAATGAGCACTTAACAAATGCCATTAAAAAATTGGTATCTATTGAGCACTTAGAACAGTGCCTGGCACATAATAATAATAATAATATTGGTATTTGTTAAGCTCTTACTACGTGCAGAGCACTGTTCTAAGTGCTGGGGTAGATACAGGGGAATGAGGTTGTCCCACGTGAGGCTCACAGTTTTCATCCCCATTTTACAGATGAGGGAACTGAGGCACAGAGAAGTGAAGTGACTTGTCCACAGTCACGCAGCTGACAACATAATGAGCGCTTGCTTAACAAATGCCATTACAAAAATCATTGCTGTTTACTGAGCGCTTAGAACAGTGCCTGAAACGTAATAAGCGCTTAACAGATGCCATTAAAAAAATCACTGATGTTTATTGAGTGCTTAGAACAGTGCCTGGAACATAATGAGCACTTAACAAATGCCATTAAAAAAATCCTTGATATTCAATAGTATTTATTGAGCGCTTACTATGTGCAGAGCACTGTACTAAGCGCTTGGAATGAACAAGTCGGCAACAGATAGAGACGGTCCCTGCCGTTTGACGGGGCTTACGGTCTGATCGGGGGAGATGGGAGGACGAGAACGATGGCAATAAATAGAGTCGAGGGGAAGAACATCTCATTTACTCATTCATTCATTTAAATACATTTATTAAGCGCTTACTGTGTGCAGAGCACTGTGGTAAGTGTTGGGAGAGTTGAGTACAACAGAGTTGGATGCCAGGAGGCACAAACAAGAGAAAGCAAGAAGGAGATGATTGATCTGGATTGGCTAAAGCCCCAAATAAGACGTCTGACTGAGAACCGGACTAAAAATCCCAATAGCCCCCATCCAGTCTGTTGAAGCTGAGCAGGAAATAGAGAAGCAGCGTGGCGGACTTGAGAGTCAGAGGTCACGAGTTCTAATCCCGCCTCCGCCACTTATGAGCTGTGTGACTTCGGGCAAGTCACTTCACTTCTCTGGGCCTCAGTGACCTCATCTGCAAAATGGGGTTGAAGACCGTGAGCCCCACGGGGGACAACCTGATTACCGTGTATCTACTCCAACGCTTAGAACAGCGCTTGGTAAATAGTAAGCGTTTAACAAATGCCATTATTATGATTATGATTATAGGGTCAAAGATGTGGTCGGATTTATAACAGCTTGGCTCAGTGGAAAGAGCCCGGGCTTGGGAGTCAGAGATCATGGGTTCGAATCCAGGCTCTGCCACTCGTCAGCTGTGTGACCGTGGGCAAGTCACTTAACTTCTCTGTGCCTCAGTTACCTCATCTGTAAAATGGGGATTAACTGTGAGCCTCACGTGGGACAACCTGATGACCCTGTGTCTACCCCAGCGCTTAGAACAGCGCTCGGCACATAGTAAGTGCTTAACAAATACCAACATTATTCCGACAGGTGCAATTGCTGAGGGTGAGGTTGCTTTTGAGCGCTTAGAACAGTGCTCGGCACATAGTAAGCGCTTAACAAATACCAACATTATTATTATTATTATTATTTCGCGGAAACACGGGTGTGTGCTCAGTGAACGCTGGTCAACCCAAATCTCTCATGTCCACCAGTGTGCCGCGCTCTTGTCGGAATAACGGACCCTTCGTTGGGTGGGGATTGTCTCCAGCTGTTGCCCAATTGTACTTTCCAAGCGCTTAGTACAGTGCTCTGCACACAGTAAGCGCTCAAGAAATACGACTGAGTGAATGAACAGGCCCTAGAACCCCCTTGCTGTCTCATCAGGCCAAATTGAGAGAAGCAGCGTGGCTCAGTGGAAAGAGCACGGGCTTTGGGGTCAGAGGTCACGGGTTCGAATCCCGGCTCGGCCCCTTGTCAGCTGTGTGACTTTGGGCGAGTCACTTAACTTCTCGGTGCCTCAGTTCCCTCATCTGTAAAATGGGGATGAAGACTGGGAGCCCCACGTGGGACAACCTGATTCCCCTGTGTCTACCCCAGTGCTTAGAACAGTGCTTGGCACATAGTAAGCGCTTAACAAATACCCACATTATTATTATTATTAAATTACAATCAGAGAAGCAGCATGGCTCAGTGGAAAGAGCCTGGGCTTGGAAGTCAGAGGTCATGGGTTCGAATTCCTGCTCTGCCACTCGTCAGCTGTGTGACTGTGGGCAACTCACTTCACTTCTCCGTGCCTCAGTGACCTCATCTGGAAAATGGGGATTAACTGTGAGCCTCACGAGGGACAACCTGATGACCCTGTATCTCCCCCAGCGCTTAGAATAGTGCTCTGCACATAGTAAGCGCTTAACATATACCAACATTATTATTATTATTCTCTTTCCTTCAGTTACCCCATCTGTAAAATGGGGATCGAGACTGTGAGCTCCCCATGGGACAACCTGATGACCTTGTATAATAATGGTGGTATTTGTTAAGCGCTTACTATGTGCAAAGCACTGTTCTAAGCGCCGGGGAGGGGAATACAAGGTTATCAGGTTGTCCCATGTGGGGCTCCCAGCTTTAATCCCCATTTTACAGATGAGGTAACTGAGTCCCCCTCCCAGCGCTTTGAACAGTGCTTCGCACATACTAAGCGCTTCACAAAAGCTATCATTATTTTTATTATTATTCATTCAATCAATCGTATTTATTGAACACTTACTGTGCGCAGAGCACTGTAGTAAGCGCTCGGAAAATGATAATAATAATAATGTTGGTATTTGTTAAGCGCTTACTATGTGCCGAGCACTGTTCTAAGCGCTGGGGGAGATAGAAGGTAATCAGGTTGTCCCACGTGAGGCTCACAGTTAATCCCCATTTCACAAAATACAATAGAGCAATAAAGAGGGACAATCCCCGCCCACAACGGGCCGACAGTCCAGAGATGGGGAGACAGACATCCAAACAAGTAAATAATAGTCATAACGTCGGTATTTGTTAAGCGCTTACTATGTGCACGGCACTGTTCTAAGCGCTGGGGTCATCAGGTTGTCCCACGTGAGGCTCCCAGTCTTCATCCCCATTTGACAGATGAGGTCACTGAGGCCCAGAGAAGTGAAGTGACTGGCCCACGGTCACCCAGCTGACAAGGGGCGGAGCCGGGATTCGAACCCCTGACCTCTGTCTCCCAAGCCCGGGCTCTTTCCACTCTAAGTAAAGAGGTATCAATATAAATAAATAGAATTATAGATCCAAGGGGCGGGGGCGGGATCGGAACCCAGGACCTGCGACTCCCAAGCCCGGGCTCCGGCCACTGCGCCACGAGGCTTCGGGATAAATACGATGTCATAAATGATCACAGTGATCGTGGAAGAATAAATAATCGGTATAAATGAGTGGGGTCGATGGCCGGAGTGCCGAGCGGATGGTTGGCGACGGCGGCGTCTAGAACAGTGGTGGGCACGTAGTGAGCGGGAGGCGGGGCGGGGTCCTAACGGTTTGGGAGGGGGGGCCGAGGTGCGAGGCCCGGGGTCAGAGGTCGGCGGGGAGCAGGCCGCTCGGGCCCGGCCGGGACGGGACGGGACGGGACGGGACGGGACGGGACTGTAGTGGCCGGCCGAGGCTTCCTGGCTCCCCTGTCCGGGGCCCGGATGATTTTCCTCCTGGCGGTGTTGGTGGCGGCGGCGGCGGCGGCGGCGGGTGAGTGTCCGGGCCTGGGGGAGGGGCGAGGGATGCCTTCCTCCTCCTCCTCCTTTCCCTCCTCCTCTGTCTCCTCCTCCTCCTGTCCCTCCTCCTCTTCTCCTCCTCCATTCCCCTCCTCCCTTCCCCTCCTCCTCCTTCTTTCCCTCCTCCTCTGTCTCCTCCTCCTCCACTTCTCCTCTTCTCCTCCTCCTCCTTTCCTTCTCCTCTTCTCCTCCTCTTCCTCCCCCTCCTCTTCCTCTCCCTCCTCCTCCTCCTTTCCATCCTCTTCTCCTCCTTTCCCTCCTCCTCCTCCTTCTCCTCCTCCTCCACTTCTCCTCCTCCTTCCCCTCCTCATCCTCCTCCTTCCCCTCCTCCTCCCCCTTTCCCTCCTCCTCTTCTCCTCCTCCTCCTCTTCTCCTCCTCCTTTCCCTCCTCCTCTCCTACCTCCTCCTTCTCTTCCTCCTCCTCTTCTTCCTCTGTCTCCTCCTTTTCTCCTTCTGCTCTTCCTCCTCCTCCTCTTCCTCCTCCTTTTCTCCTTCTCCTCCTCTTCTTCTCTTCTCCTCTTCCGCTCTCTCTTTTCCTGCTCCTCTTCCTCCCCCTCCCCTTCCTCGGATGGCCCTGGGCCCACCCCCGGCCGGGGGGGCTTCCTGCTTCTCCCTCCACTGCCTCCCCCCATTCCTGGCCTCTCCCCTCCTTGCTTCTCCCCCCCCCAATTGCCTGCCTCCTCCTCTTCCTGTCCCCCTCTCCCCCTTAGTTCTCCCTCCCCTCCCCTCCACTAGCCTCCCTCCCCATCTTCCTGGCCTTCCCTCCCTCCATCCCCACTGCCGGCCTCCCCCCTTTCCTTCATTCTGCCCCCTCCCTCCCCCTCTTCCTGCCCCCCCACCATGCCAGCCTCCCTCTCCCCTCCTGGTCACTCCCCCCCCCCCAATTGGCCTCCTGGCCTCCTCCCTCACCCCCTCCGGCCTCCATCCAACCACCAGCCTCCCCCCTCCACCGGCCTCAGGCTGGCACAAAGTCAGTGGAGCCCACACCCAGGCCTTGCTGCAGGCGGGCATCATCAGCAAGCGGGCATCAACCTACCACCAGCCGGCGAGCTTCAGTAAGGGGCCCGAGGGGGCCGCTGGAGGAGGAGGAGGGAGGGGGACAGCGGAGGCAGAGCTAGAATTTGGATGGGCTGAATTATTTTGAAAACTCTTTGCAAAACCCCACCAGCTAAAATTAGCCCAGGCTCCGTCCTTCCTCATTCTTGCCACTGAAGAAATGGAACACCCCCCCCCGCCCCGCCCTCCACCCCCCCTTTTCCTTAGCTTATGACTTGTGGTTTACCATTATCTGACGATGGCCTCGTGCCACACCTAAATACGCTCGTCCACCGCTGCCCTCGGCTCTGGCGGCTTTAACGTCTCCAGGAGGATGCAAGGCGAACGGGATCAAATTATCCTCTTTTGTGCCTACGGAGGATCGCCATCATCAGTTGGCGTGAGAGTACGGTAGCTGCCGCAGGTGGCCCAGCTGGCACTAGAAATGTCCATCGGTGGTATTTATTGAGCTCTGACTGGGGGCAGAGCACTGTACTAAGCGCTTGGGGACAACAGAGTTGGTTGATGGGTTCCCCCCGCACACAAGGGGATTACAGTCTAAAGGGGGAGACTGATGTTAAAATAGATTAGAGGTGGGAGAAATAGTAGAGCGTTCACTCCGTAATAAATACGATTGACTGATTGATAGTAAAGGGCTTACTTCACGAGGCCCTTTCAGACTGGCTCAATTTGACTGTACGTCGAATGCCCCAGAAACCACCAGCTCTTGGATAGGTCTCCATAAACCGCGAATAGATATTTAGGCTGGAAGACGGGAAACGCGTCTACCAACCCTGTTTATTCCTTCCTTCCTTCAATCGTATTTATTGAGCGCTTACTGTGTACCGAGCACCATACTGTTGTACTCTCCCAAGCGATTACTACAGTGCTCTGCACACAGTAAGTGCTCAATAAATCCATCGATTGATTGAATGGAGGGACGGCCAAACGCTGTGCTGAGTGCTTGGGAGAGTACAATACAGGTGCTAGGTACAATCCCTGGTCTCAAAGAACTTCCAGTCAAACAGGGAGAGACTGGACTAAATTGCAGGTTAGGGAAGCAACAGAAGTCAACCCTGGATATCATAAGCACCTGGACCCTGAGGTGGGGGCAGTTAGGAGGGTAAGGAAAGGGCAGATCTCACCCGCATCCTGCCTCTGGCCTGGAACACCCTCCCTCCTCCTATCCTACAGACAGTGACTCCCCTGGCACCCCAAAGCCTTACTGAAAGCCCATCTCCTCCGAGAGGCCTTCCCTGACTAAGCCCTCCTTTCCTCTTCTCCCACTCCCTTCTGCATCGCCTCGACTCACTCCCTTTCTTCATCCCCCCTCTCATCCCCACAGCGCTTATGTACTCATCTGTAATTTTATGTATTTACATTTAATACCTGTCTCCCCCCTCTAGGCACTGTGGGCAGGGAATGTGCCTGTTATATTGTACTCTCCCAAGTGCTTAGTACAGCGGTCTGCCCGCAGTAAGCGCTCTCTGCACACAACGCTCAGTGAATACAGTTGACTGACTGCCTGGCTGGGAAATGTTGTGGAGGGGAAACCGACAAGGTTCAGCAACAGACCGATTGTGAGCTGAGAGCCAGGAATCAAAGATAATGCCAAGACTGTGGGCATTAGAACCGGGGAGGAGGCCGTTGGCATCTGGGGAGAGATCAGTTTTGTGCGGAGAGAAAGGGATGTGGGTGAGATGGGAGGCCAGGAGGCTGTCATCGGAGAAGGGGGTTTCAGAGTTGGTGAGTTTAGAAATGATCCAGGGGTAATAATAATAATGTTGGTATTTGTTAAGCGCTTACTATGTGCAGAGCACTGTTCTAAGCGCTGGGGTAGACACAGGGGAATCAGGTTGTCCCAGGTGGGGCTCACAGTCTTCATCCCCATTTTACAGATGAGGTAACTGAGGCCCAGAGAAGTGAAGTGACTTGCCCACAGTCACACAGCTGACAAGTGGCAGAGCTGGGATTCGAACTCATGACCTCTGACTCCAAAGCCCAGGCTCTTTCCACTGAGCCACGCTGTGACCAGATCAAGTGTGCTCATCCAAGTTGCTGCGGGGCCTGAGGTGGGCTGGAGCAGGAGGTCTGCACGGCAGAGGAAGCAGGTGGTTATTGAAGTCCCCAAAAATCAGTGTAGCAGAGGAGAGAGGAAAGAAAAGCATCAAAATGGCACCCGTGTAATTGCTTTCCAACCTTTTGGGCAAGGGCACACACCGCCCAGGATAAGTGATCTCAGGGTGGGGAAGAGGGATTGCGGGGGGTGCTCTACATCACTCCTCTCACCCTCTTCCCTGCCCCTCTGGAAAACCGAGGGAGAAAAAGGTGGTCCTTTGTCAGTCAATCGTATTTACTGAGCGCTTACTGTGTGCACAGCACAGTACTAAGCACTTGGGAGAGTACAATATAACAGAGAAACAGCATGGTTTAGCGGATAGGGCTCGTACTTGGGAGTCAGAAGGCCCTGAGTTCTAATCCCATCTCTGTTGTGTGACCTGGGGCTCTGTTGTGTGACCTGGGGCAAGTCACTGGGCCTCAGTTACCTCATCTGTTAAATGGGAATTAAGAGTGTGAGCCCCATGTGGGACAGGGACTGTGTCCAACCTGATTAACTTGTATCTACCCCAGTGCTCAGAAAGGTTAAGCAGAGTAAGTGCTTGACCGATACCGTGATTATTATTATTGCCATATTGATGATAATAATGGTGATAACAGACACATTCCCTGCCCATAACAAGCTGTGCAGAGGCGTGGCCCTCAGTTTGAGGTGCCAGCTTCTTTGGTTTCCCATACGCATGGGTGCAGTCCCCGAGTAAAGGAGCAGATTCAGGGTAAAATCAAAGGTGCATGTTCACAAAAATCCTTGGGATGCACCACAAGCTTTCTAAAAACTAGCTAGTTTTTTAAAACTAGCTTTTATAGGGAATCCACACTCTAGATTGAAAACTGGGGTGCCAGCAGAAGTAGCTCATTTACTTCCCGGGAGTAATCTGGGTACCAAGGGAGCCTGGCATCAGCATCGTTGATAGGAAATCCTAATTTAAACTTGAATCACTAAACTCTTGTCTTTAATTTACTGGCACCAAAGGAGAGATTTCAGTATTGCCAAGAGAGGGGAGAAAAGCAAGTGGCTGTACGTCAAAGAGTTGTGAAAAATCTGAATTTTAATCTGCTACGATTATTTTTTTCCCCAAGATAGCACTTCTTGGAAACAGATTTTCCTCAAAAGATTTTACTCATATTTTCTTTTCAATCCCGTCTTTTCAAAAACGTGTAGACAATTAGGAAGTGCTGGTATATTTGAAGACAGTACATACAGATTTTGTTCATTTGAAGCGGACTGGGTTTGTTCTTGGCTGCGATTTAATTTGCTGCCCGCCTTTAAACCAGACAGGACCCATACGAACATAGAAACGGCAAATCCTCAAGGTAGCCACTTGGCCTCGGGGACCCACAGGACAGGTAAATTGTGGGCATGCCAGTCCTGACATTTTTTAAGGCGTCTCTTCATTTAGAACATTATTAGTTCCCTGCCAGGACTTGAGACTGGCAGACCAGGTATTGGTGAGAAGCCACGGGCTGAAAGGAGAGTTAAATGAGTTCCCAATCTTTTCCCCAGACCCCCCGTTACTCTATAATCGTGCCATATTAAAATATCCAATAGGTTAAAAGCCAGGCAGATCTTTGTTGGGTATCCATCCCATCCCATTCCTTGAGTCCCTTCCTCCTATTCCCAGCATCTTTTCCCTGTCTCCATCATCATTTTCCAGTCATCTCCTACCTTCTTTCCACCGCCTCATCTCTCGATCTTCCTCTCCTTTCTCTAGGGATGGGCTGAAGTTTTCATTATATAGGTTCGTTTAGGTGCCTTGCTGTGTTTATCTCCGGCCTCCTTCTGCTACAGGCTCCAGCAATTAAGACTACTCTTAATCAGCAGATCTTCATTACCCCTGAAGTGAAAAAAAAAAATCTCCAGGGCTTGGGGTTGCTTATTTACCAAAGACAGACTGTTCATAAAGATAACAGGGTTCATATCTAGCCTTTCCTTTTTTGCAGCAGCAGCTTTCGATCATGACCCCAGACCTGGTTATGGAGAGTTAGGCAGAGGAAGAATCACCTGACTTTACTATTAGCACAAAGATCTCAGAATTTTTTCTTAGGGAGGAGTTCCAGAACTCAGCCAGACTTGATCAAGCTCAGACACCGGGCAAGATTTGGGAGAGGAATGGGGTTATTTAGGCTTTGGAGAGAAATAATCAGATCTAAAGACTAATCAAGTGAAACTTCAATCAATCAATATTATTTAAGGAGCACCTTTTATGTGCAGACTGCCGAGACAAGGAAGTGTGGCAAAAATTATTTAGGCTTCTTTAATTTCTCCTCTCACTGTGGGCAGGGAATGTGTCCGTTGATTGTTATATTGTACTCTCCTAAGCGCTCAGTACAGTGCTTTGCACACAGTAAGCGCTCAATAAATACGATTGAATGAATGAATTATCTATATAGACTGTTTTATGTAATTTGTAATGCTACTATGTTGAAAAAAATGGATAAGATTTTTGCCTGAAGTACATTTTAGAACTGGTCTGTGGTAGTGTGTTGAAAGTGACTGTTCCCTAAAATTGGAAATTTTAGGAGATTGGTCAGAAATCACTCTTCCCCAACTGTCTTGTGAACAGGCTATCCCACCTCCCCAAAACCTCCCCCACTATTTTTCAGATTTAAAACTTTATAGGATTCACAAAAGGTAATTTAATCTGGCAGGTTCCATTATCAACAGCAGTTGAAGGTGCAACTCGCCAGCGTGACACGTGACAGAACATTTCATTTTCCAGACCAGCAGGTGTTTCCATGCAGAACTGAAGTTTGTAAGTAAACGAGTCTGTTATTCCAGGGGCGTATGTGTGTTTCATTGCTTCTTTTTTTTTTTCATATCTGTCTAGATGGAAGCCTCTGTTTTATGAATCCATCTCACTGTGTAGAAAGCAGAGTGGCACTCGCAAAGCGGGAAAGTACAAACAAGATGGAAGCATCTTCAGAGGCAGAGGAGGTTGTGATGGTCACACCTATTCCAGATTCCACACCAGCCCCTCAACAAATATTAGGAATAGAAGGATCAACAGGTAAGCCAACAAATATCTTGAGGATTAGAATTGAAAATGTCTACATCGATTACTAGTTTAGGCTGAAGAACCCTTAGTGCTTCACACGCAGTGAGAGCTCAATAAATACGATGGAATAAATGAATGAAAGAATAAATGAATAGACCCTGATTTCTCTTTAATCTTGACACCTCAAAGATCCCTATCTCTCTTCCCTGGCATTATAATGGCCGTTCCCAAAGGGGAGGTCCAAACCAGCCTCGAAGCAGTCCGCCCCTGTGAACGTGGGAATTGGGGGTCGGATTTGATGATGATGGCATTCGTTAAGTGCTTACTATGTGCCAAGCACCGTTCTAAGCGCTGGGGTAGATACAAGGTAATCGGGTTGTCCCACGTAGGGCTCATGGTCTTAATCTCCATTTTACAGACAAGGTAACTGAGGCCCAGAGAAGTGAAGTGTCCAAAATCACACAGCTGACAAGTAGCGGAACCGGGATTAGAAACCATGACCTCTGACTCCCAAACCCGGGCTTTTTCCACTCAGCCACGCTGCTTCTCTTAGAAAAGCAACATTTGCCCTTCAACGAAGTGCTGGGTTACATTAGTGGTGCTGTTTCTACACAAAGTTTTGGCAGAAAATGCAAATGCAGCAAATAATGTAATCATCAGTGGTATTTATTGAGTGCTCACGATGTGCAGGCCACCGCCCTAAACCCTTGGGAGAGTACAATCCAACAGAATTAGCTCACATGCTCTTTTCCTCTTCTCCGATTCCTTTCTCTGTCGCCTGACTTCCCCCCGACCCAGCCCCACAGCACTTAGGCCCATCTCTGTAATTTAGTTATTCATATTAATGCCTGTCTCTTCCCCTCCAGACTGTAAACTCATTATGGGCAGGGAAAGTATGTGTTTATTGTTTTACTGTACCCTCCCAAGCTCTTAGAACACAGCTCTGCACACAGTAAGCGCTCAGTAAACCCGATTGAATGAATGAATTTATCGTCGAGAGGGAGAGACAGACATTGATATGAAGAAATGACTTATAGTATCGAATTTAAAGACAGGTACAAAAATGCTGAGAGGCCGAACGTGGGAGCGGACACCAAATGTCCAAAGGTCACAGATCCAAGTGAATGGAGGCCACGGAAGGGAGAGGGAGCCGGGGAAAAGAGGGCTTAATCGGGGAAGGCCTCTTGGAGGAGATGTGACCTTAATAATACTTTGAACCTGGGAGGGTGCAGGTGTCCCTTGAGACTGTGAGCTCCATTTATTGTGATATCGTATTCTCCGAAGAGCGTAGTACAATGCCCTGCATAAGGAAGTGCTCAATAAATACGACTGAATGAATGAAAGTGCCTGGCAGGCCCCAGAAGTTCAGCTTCTCGGGGACATCGTCTTGCTGTGGTCACCTTAGTCAGCGATTTG
Organism: Ornithorhynchus anatinus; assembly: GCF_004115215.2. NCBI lineage: Eukaryota > Metazoa > Chordata > Mammalia > Monotremata > Ornithorhynchidae > Ornithorhynchus > Ornithorhynchus anatinus. The sequence goes on from NC_041751.1 coordinate 1,521,714, forward strand.
TATTTATTGAGCGCTTACCGTGTGCAGAGCACTGTACTGAGCTCTTGGGAGAGTAGACTTTAACAATACAACGGACACGTTAACCCTCCTGGGCCAGGCCTGGGTTTCCAGAACTGTGTTCTGTAGCAGCTAACAATCAATCCATCAGTGGTATTTACTGAGCGCTTACTATGTTTAGAGCACAGTATACCAAATGCTTGGGAGCGTATAATACGCAGAGTTGGCAAACTCTACCTCCTGACGCTGCCATAGTATGAAAACGCTCAGTCCTCAAATGACAGAAGTGTTCACCCACAGGCCTTCCCCCAAACCCACTGTGCCCCGTCGGGAGTGAAAAGCCAGAAAAGCAGCCGTGTGAGTTGACTTCTGACCCTGCAGCGGAAAAGAAAAATAAGGCAACACTGTTCAGTAGCATCGAAATTATTTCCTGAGAGCTTCCGTTTCCATTACACAGTGCCAAAACGTTAGGGGATGTTCAGAGAAGAAAATAATTTTCGATGAGCCTTGTGTTTAAGGAGCCCTCGAATGAGGGAGGAAGACAAATTTAGGACCAATTAACTGTTGAACATTATGGAGTCCCTTTCCAACGATTAGACCTGGGCTGCCTGGCAAGTGAACGACACCCCAACGGCCCATAGGCAGCATGGCCTATCGGAAAGAGCTTGGGCCGGGGAATCAGAGGATCTGGGTTCTAAACCCGGCTCTGCTACTTGTCTGCTGTGTGACCTTGGGCAAGTTACTTCACTTCTCTGAGTCTCATTTCCCTCAACTGTAAAACGGGGATTCAATACCAGTTCTCTCTCCTACTTAGACTGTGAGTTCCACATGGGCTCTGATTACCTCGTATATTCCCCAGTGCTTAGTAGAGTGCTTGGCACACAGTAAGTGCTTAACAAATACTACTGTTATTAGTAATAGTAATAATAGTAATACTAGATTATCCCAACATTTTAAACTGAAAGCCCAGTCCACTTGTCCTCTGCTCCTGTGGGGGAATTTGGGCATAGCAATAGTAATAATGATGGTATTTGTTAAGCGCTTACTATGTGCCAAGCACCGTTCTAAACGCTGGGGCAGATACAAGGTAATCGGGTTGTCCCACGTGGGGCTCACAGTCTTAATCCCCATTTTACGGATGAGGTAACTGAGGCCCAGAGAAGTGAAGTGACTTGCCCAAAGTCACACAGCTGACAAGTCAGCCTGAGAGCCTCTGTGTACCCCAGCCCTCAGGAGTAGGCTGAATGTCAATCAATCCATGGCATTTATTCGATCAATCAGTCAGTCATATTTATTGAGCACTTACTGGGTGCAAAGCACTGTACGAAGTGCTTGGGAGAGCTCAAAGGGCTTACAGTGTAGCGGGGAGACAGACATTAATAGTGATAAATAAATTACAGATATATAGAAAGTGCTGTGGAGTCGAGGGAGGGGTGAATAAAGAGTGGAGTGGGAGAAGAGAAATCGAGGGCTTAGTAGGGAAAATGGCTCTTGGAGATATGTTTTTAATAAGGCTTTGAAGGTGGGGAGAACGATCGTCTGTCAGATACAGAGAGGGAGGGCGTTCCAGGCCAGAGACAGGACGTGGCCGAAAGGGTCAGTGGCGAGATAGAATGAGGTAAAAATGATAATAATAATAAAAATAATTGTGGTATTTGTTAAGCACTTGCTCTGTATCAAGCACCACATTAAACGCTGAGGTAGACTCAAGATCATCGGGCCCCCATGGGGCTCACAGTCTAAGTAGGAGGGAGAATAGGTATTGAAACCCCTTTTCGCGGATGAGAGAACTGAGGCACAGAGAATAATAATGATGGTATTTGTTAAGTGCTCACTAGGTGCCAAGCACTGTTCTAAACTCTAGAAGTGAAGTGACTTGCCCAAGTTCACGCAGCAGACAAGTGGCAGAGCCGGGATTAGAACCCCGGTGCTTCTGACTCCCAGACCTGTGCTGGGAGGCCTGTACCCCAGCGCTTAGAACAGTGCTCTGCACATAGTAAGTGCTTAACAAATACCAACATTATTAGGCCACACTGCTTCTTGGAAGTTGGGAGACTGAGGCTTCCAGGCCTCCCTGCCACACAGGCCCAGGGCTCCCAGAGAGGACATTTTCACCCTCAGGGAGGAGAAAAAAAAGTCCACATCAACCCCAAAAAGAAGTGACAGTTACAAGAATTAGTCCATTGAAAAAATATATATACTCAGTCTAGGAGGTCCAGCCCCAGATAAAATGTCCCGTGTGAAATCTAAGGTTTCATTTTGAAACGATCTGCCCACGTGAGCAGAGCCCATGGATCCAGCCTTGAAATCTTGTAACGTTTCGCTTTCCATTTTTGTTTCAGTCCTGGTCCTAATTCATTCCAAAGAGCTCATTCTTAAATGTTTGACCGAAAAGCTGATGGGGCAGAGAATGGTGGATCCAAAATACCGATGGACTGGTCCCATAGGCTTGATAACCCAAGGTATGTCCGCACCGAGTTTGTCACAGAAATTTCCTTTATGGGACTGGGGTTGGGACACTGCTGAGCCTGCAGGTGAGGGCACAACCAGCTTAGCTTTTTTGGGGGGTGGTAATCGTAAAGCGCTTACTATCTACGAGGAACCGCACTAAACCCTGGGATAGATCCAAACTGATCAGGTTGGACACACTCCATGTCCCACATGGAGCTCAGCATCTTAATCCCCCATTTTCCAGATGAGGTAACCGGAGAAGGGAAGTGACTTGCCCAGCGGACGTGGTGGAGCCGGGATTAGAACTGAGGTCCTTCTGACTCCCAGGCCCTGTCTCTACCCACTTGGCCTTACTTAAGAGAAGCAGTGGGAAGAGCATGGGCTAGGGAGTCGGAGGTCATGGGTTCGAATCCCGGATCTGCCACTTGTCAGCTGTGTGACTGCGGGCGAGTCACTTCACTTCTCTGGGCCTCAGTGACCTCATCTGTCAAATGGGGATTAAGATTGTGAGCCTCATGTGGGACAACCTGATGACCCTGTATCTACCCCAGCGCTTAGAACAGCGCTCTGCACATAGTAAGCGCTTAACAAGTACCAACATCATTATTATTATTATGCTGCCTCTCATGAAACAGTTCCCGACACAGCACCGGCCCTTGGCCCTGGCTCTTCTCCCGAGCAAAATGGGGGTGTCTGCATTGGGGTGGGAAGGGTGGGCAGGCCAGGGGTTAGGAGGAGAAAGAGGGAAATGGAGTGGGGAGCAGGGGAGCGAAAACCAAGCCGTTCTGCCTTTGAGAGGGCGTTTATCTTGCCAGTCCTGTCCCTGGGAACCCCCTCATGGACCCGGGAGAGACAGGCCAATTAGGCTAGGTGATTTACGGTTCACTTACTTCATGTACTTCTGACGAAGTTAGAAAGCGCACCCAGGATTCAAATGCCCACACTAGATCAAGCGTAAAATAGAAGCGATGAAGAGGAAGAACCCAAAATGAATATTTAAAAGCCTACTAAAATACCGCCCCACCAGAAAATGCATTTTTAACGTCTGTTAACTTGAAACGTTACGAAGTTCACGTAGGTACTGAAACACAGACTCGAGGGAAGTTGACTGCCGTCAAGCGACTGAAGCTCCCTGCCTTTAGGATTCTGGGGTTCATGTGGTGGAGCCCCTCCCTTCCTCTGGACACCCCCCGACATTACTGGGCAGAAGACTTGTGCCAGTATTAAAGTTTTCTTGTTTCTCTCCAAGATGGCCTTGCCTGAAATGGTGAGAAGAACAACCGCTTTTTGTCCTAGTTGAAATAGTTGATTTTGACTGAATTTGCCTGGATATTTCTCTCCCAGGATGTCTATCCTCCTTGCAGACCTTTTTATTATTATTATTATTATTGCTACTACTACTAATAATAATAACTGTGGTATTCTTTAAGTGCTTACTATGTGCCAGGCACTGTTCTTAGCGCTGGGGTGGATACAGGGTAATCCGGTCGGACACAGTCTCTGTCCCACGTGGAGCTCACCGTCTTAATCCCCGTTTTCCAGATGAGGGAACTGAGGTCCAGAGAAGTGAAGTAATAATGTTGGTAATAATGTTGGTATTTGTTAAGCGCTTACTATGTACCGAGCACTGTTCTAAGCGCTGGGGTAGACACAAGGGAATCAGGTTGTCCCACGTGGGGCTCACGGTCTTAATCCCCATTTTACAGATGAGGAAACTGAGGCACCGAGAAGTTAAGTGACTTGCCCAAAGTCACACAGCTGACAAACGGCCGAGCCGGGATTTGAACCCATGACCTCTGACTCCAAAGCCCATGCTCTTTCCACTGAGCCACGCTGCTTCTCTGAAGTGACTTGCCCAAGGTCACACAGCAGACAAGTGGCAGAGCTGGGATTAAAACCCAGGTCCTTCTGACTCCCAGTCCTGAGCTCTATCCACTAGGCCATGCTGCTTTTAGGTTGAGAGTCTAATGTGGATCAGAGGGTGTTTGATCCCGAGTTCTTATATCCTTCTCCAGCACTGAGCACAGTGTTCTGGACAAAGTAAGCGCTTAACACATTTCAGAAATCAAATCAAAGCAGTAAATGACCAAACGTTACCGGGTCAGCTGAGTACATAGCACTGGCTGTGAGCTTTCTGAGGGCAGGGATCATATCTCTTTGTTCCTGTATCGTACTTTCCCAAGCGCTTAGTACAGTGCTCTGTACACAGTAAGCGCTCAGTAAATACGATCGAATTGAATATTTTGGTCACAGAAATTCGGAAATCCAACGGCCTCTTGGAGAAGCAACAGCAGCGCAAGCAGAAGTCCATCTCAGCTGTGGTTTCAGTATTCTTTTTCTATCTTAGTCACTTCACTTCATGAGAAGCAACGTGGCTCAGTGGTAAGAGCCTGGGCTTGGGAGTCAGAAGTCGTGGGTTCCAATCTCGCGTCTGCCACTTATCAGCTGTGTGACTCTGGGCAAGCCACTTAACTTCTCTGGGCCTCAGTTCCCTCATCTGGAAAATGGGGATGAAGACTGTGAGCCCCACGTGGGACAACTTAATTAACTTGTATCCACTCGGCGCTTAGGACAGTGCTTGGCACATAGTAAGCGCTTAACAAATACCAAAATTATGAAAATTATTATTCATCTGGCAGTGGGGCTCCCAGCCTCACTGATTCCTACAAATTCCACGCTCTGCCCCTACCTGTGGTGAAAGTTTAGGTATCTAGGGTGGCCATTCCCAGATATTGTGTTATTCACCTTTCCCTACCACTCTACCACATCGATCACTCTGCTCTACACCGAGGATGACTGTCCGAAAGTATCTGGTAATAACGATGACGAGGGTATGTGTTAAGCGCTTACTATGTGCCAAGCGCTGTTCTAAGCGCTGGGGTAGATAAACGGTAATCAGGTTGTCCCACATGGGGCTCACACTCTTCATCCCCATTTTACAGCTGAGGTCGCGGAGGCGCAGAGCAGTTAAGTGGCTTGCCCAAGGTCACCCAGCAGACAAGGGGCAGAGCTGGAATTAGAATCCATGACCTCTGACTCCCAAGCCTGTGCTCTTTCCATTAAGCCAAGCTGCTTCTAAATAAAATATATATTCTAAATATAAATTTGTGCGTGTGTGTGTGTGTTGTTGTGGGTGGGTCTCTGAGTAAGGGATAGGAATGTATTCTTATCCCGTTCTACCTCCGTGCATGGTCTAATGGATAGAGCACAGCCTGGGAGTCAGAAGGACCTGGGTTCTAATCCTGGCTCCACCACTCGTCTGCAGGTGACCTTGGGCAAGGCATTTCACTTCTCTGAGCCTCAGTTCCCTCATCTGTAAAATGGGGATTGAGACTGTGACACCTTCGTGGGTCAGGGGCTACGTCCAACCCAATTATCTTCTATCTAGCTCAGCGCTTTGAACAGTGCCTGGTCCATAGTAAGGGCTTAACAAATACCGCAATTATTATTATTATTTCGCTGCCCCTCCAACGTGCCCCTCTTTACTTCTCCCACCTGAATAAAGCTTGGGTCTTTCTCTGAGATGGTGTTTATAAAGTGGTGTCACCATTTGGGAAATGTGCTCAAGGCTCTTTTCTTTGTTGGCATCATTCTTTGGTTGTTTTGAAACAACTCTGCAAGACTGAAGAGTCAGTGGAATATTAAAATGAGTTTGTCTTCAGATTCAAACTTTTTTAAGGTATATGTTAAGGACTTACCATGTGCCAGGCACTGTCCCAAGCACTGGGGTAGGACAAGCTCATCAGGTAGGACACAGTCTGTGTCCCACGTGAGGCTCACAATCTTAATCCCCATTTTCAGAGAGAGGAACTGAGGCACAGAGAAATGAAGTGACTTGCCCAAGGTCACACAGCAGAAAAGTGGCAGAGACGGAATTAGAACCCAGGTCCTTCTAACTCCCAGGACCGTGCTCTATCCACTAGACCACGCTGCTTCTCGACTTGACTATCCAGTCTTCCGCGCCGTGAAAGTCTCAAAGAATGGAATTGAGAGAATGTCCCCTTGGACACGTGCATATCGTTTGAAATCATCCTTGGCTTGGGACTCTAACTGCTGGTTGTAAAAATTCCTGGAATTCTGTCTACAGATTCATGGCACGAGCAACATGCGATTCGAAAGCCAGCTAACCTTAGAGGGGCGGTTGATTTTACTGCTTTTTGTTGCAAGTCGGCACGAACGGGCCGAAAAGTAACATTTTCGGTGTTTCTTTTCCTGTGAGACGTCATTCTCGCTGCCTACCAGTGAATGGGGTGTGATCATTCTAGACTGTGAGCCCGGTGTGGACAGGGATTGTCTCTCTTTATTGCTGAATTGTGCTTTCCAAACGATTAGTACAGTGCTCCGCACATAGTAAGCGCTCAATAAATACATGTGAATGAATGAATGAACGGTCAATCCCCAAAGTGTTGCCTGGAGTCACACGAACCAGCTGGGCATTGGTACCCATCCTAGGATTATTATCATGGTATTTGTTAAGCGCTTATTATATACCAGGCGCTGTACTAAGCATTGCGATAGGTACGAGTTAATCAGAATGGACACAGTTCCTATCCCACGTGGAGTTCACAGTCTAAGAAGGAGGGGGGACAGACGTGGAATCCCCATTTTACAGTTGGGGAAGCTGAGGCCCAGAGAAGGTCAGGCAGCAAGCATTTGGCAGAGCCGAGATTAGAACCCAGGTCCTCTGACTCCCAAGCCTGGCCTCTTGCCACTAGGCCGAGCTGCTTTTCTAGGATGTTGACATCAGTCCTCTCAATCAGCTCCTCCTGTCAGACGTGCAGGCAGGTTGCCAACCGAATTCCCAGGGCAAACTCTGAAACCCTTTGGAGGTTTTCAGGCTGCAGCTGGAAAATGATGGCTTTGCCCCCTGCACCTTCAGGATAAACAGGAAATTCTCTTCCGAAACCATTCCTGGTCTGAGCAGAACCCGTCCTTCCGTGGCAAAGAAGCAAATTTAGACGAGGCTTTACTTTTAAGCAATTCCCGAGGGTCCGTGAAAGTTTTGGGTCCTTTTTGAATGAGGGTTGACTTTAAAGTTTTAAAAGTAGTAGCATCATTGCGGTCTTTTATATGTCTTTCCAGAATCACAAAGATTTATTTTAACTGATGAAGGAAATCTGGAGTTTTTTAACATTCATGGAAGTGACTCTGGGAATTATATTTGCACTATCGCCTATGCCCGTGGAGATAGGCATATAACCACAGAGATTCATTTCCTTGTCTATGGTAAGGGATGCTTTCACTTGGCTGCGGCTTTAAAGAGTTTCCATTTTCCTGCTGTCTCGCCGGGGTGGTTAGAGGGAAAATATTTGCTCAATCGATCGATGGTATTTACTGAGCGCTTACTACGTGCAGAGCACCTGGGAGAGTCCGACGTAACGGAGTTAGCGGGCACGTTCCCTGCCCGTAACGAGCTCAAAAAAATCAGAGCTACAAGCTCTACTTGCCCGCTTACCAATAAAGCCGCTGTGGGCACCAACCTCATCGGGCAGTAGCCACCAGGGCACACAAGCTGTGGTGCAGAGTGTATGATTTACCCTTCCCTCCTGCTAAATCAACAATGTCTCCTACCCTCCTCTCTATCCTAAAGACGCTGTCCCTATTTCCACATGCTTTCTTCCCTGGCCCCTTATAATAATAATAAAAATAATAATGTTGGTATTTGTTAAGCGCTTACTATGTGCAGAGCACTGTTCTAAGCGCTGGGGGAGATACAGGGTCATCAGGTCGTCCCACAGGAGGCTCACAGTCTTAATCCCCATTTTACAGAGGAGGTAACTGAGGTACAGAGAAGTGAAGTGACTTGCCCACAGTCACACAGCTGACAAGTGGCAGAGGCGGGATCCCTTGGCCCTGTTGGGTTTAGCCGGGTTGGGGGAGTGCTGATGGCGACGGGGACCCCCCCCCCCAACACCTCACCAACTGCCTCGGTTGCCTCCCTACGTCCGAAGTGAAAATTTGACCCTTACAAACGTCCGCTTCATTTTTCTGTTCTTCATACAGGCTGAGGCATAAATACCAGGCTTGAGTAACTTTCCTTCATTCATTTGATCGCATTTATTGAGCGCTTACTGGGTGCAGAGCACTGAACTAAGTGCTCGAGAGAGGACAAGAGAACCATAAACACATTCCCCGCCTCGGGAGGGATATCAAATGTCTGACAGCCGTCGATAATAATGCTGGTATTTGTTAAGCGCTTACTATGTGCAGAGAACTGTTCTAAGCGCTGAGGTCGATGGCGAGGTCGGAAAAATTGCCCTCCTAATCAAAAGAATAAAGCAGTCTCGGGATGAGTCTGATCCATCTAGCCCAGGGTCCTGTTCCCGGCCTGAATAACGGGACATTTTGGGGGACTTTACATGATGATGATGGTGGTACTATGCGCTTACTATGTGCCAAGCACTGTTCTAAGCACTGAGGTAGATACAAGTTAATCAGGTTGTTACCCGTGAGGCTCGCAGTCTTAATCCCCATTTTACAGGTGAGGGAACTGAGGCACAAAGAAGTGAAGTGACTTCCCCAGGGTCATACAGCAGACAAGTGGCGGAGCCAGCATTTGACTCCCAAGCCCGTGCTCCTTCCGCTAATTTACGCTGCTTCTATTCATTCAATAGTATTTATTGAGCACTTACTATGTGCAGAGCACTGTACTAAGCGCTTGGAACAGACAGTTTGGCAACAAACTTCCTGAGGACGGGGATTGGGTCTTTATTTTATCAAACCCTTCCAAGCGCCTATTGTAATGCTCTGTAAAAGCCCCTCCTATTTATTCAATCCCATTTATTGAGTGCATTCTGTGTGCCGAGCACTGTACTAAGCGTTTGGGAGAGGACAATATAAAATAGACACATTCTCTGCCCACAACAAGCTTACAGTCTAATAGAATTGACAGGGAACGTGTCTGCTAATTCTCTTGTATTGTACTCTCCCAATCGCTTACTACAGTGCACTGCACATAGTAAGTGCTCAATAAATACTATTGATGGATTGTACTCAGTAGGCACTCAATAAGAATGAATGCAATAGTATGAATAGGGAATGAATGAATGATTGTTTCCCCACCTAAGCCCTCATTTCCTCTTTTCCCACTCCCTTTGTGCCACCTTTCCATATAGATTCGCATCCTTTATTCAACCCTCCCTCGGCCTCAAAGCACTTATGCCCGTATCTATAATTTACTTCTTTATATTAATGTCAGTTTCCCCCTCTAGACTGGAAGTTCGTTGTGGGCCGGGAACGTGTCTACCAGCTCTGTTATAGTGCACTCTCCCCAATGCTGAATACAGTGCTCTGCAGACAAATAAGTGCTCAGTAATTATGATGGATTGACAATCCAACACCCCAGCTTATCCCTCTACATTCCTAACTTTTCCTCCCGGGAACGCCGTTCGGAGCTCTCATCCATGGCTTTAGCCCAACCTTCTTTGACTTTCCTGATATTTTCTGCTTGAGTCACTAAAGCTTCCTTTACTTTCTTGATAGTTTTCTGCCTGAGACACTTCCTGTGGTTTTGAATGCCATCTGCGGGTTGAAGAAATGTTTCTTTTTATGTGTTTGGACTACCCCTTTCAAACTTCAGTGGGTGCCTTCGCTGGGTGTCTCCTTTTCCTGCTGATGTGTGATTGGTGATAACAATTCTCTGCTCTCCCAGATTACACCATTCCCAGATAAACTTGGAAACCAGAGGCTTAATCTAAATTTCAAGCAGTTATAATCCTTAGCAAATAAAGAGCAGATAAGAAGTAGCCCCAATCAAATCTCCCTGACCCATCCAAGGCCACAGTCTCACAGAAAAACAAACAAAAAATTCCCTGAAAATCGTGGGCGTGGACTTCAACCTGATTAATAATGTTGGTATTTGTTAAGCACTTACTATGTGCAGAGCACTGTTCTAAGCGCTGGGGTAGACACAGGGGAATCAGGTTGTCCCACGTGGGGCTCACAGTCTTCATCCCCATTTTACAGATGAGGTAACTGAGGCACAGAGAAGTGAAGTGACTCGCCCACAGTCACACAGCTGACAGGTGGCAGGGCGGGGCTTCGAACCCATGACCTCTGACTCCAAAGCCCGCGCTCTTCCACTGAGCCACGCTGGTTATTTTTAGTTGGTCAAACAGTGCAGTGCCTCAGATGAAAATCCTTTATTTTGGAGTTGAAAGCAAAGCATCTCTCACCTGAAGGAGACATCAATCCATCAATCAGTGGTATTTGTTGAACGCTTATTATGTGCAAAGCACTGTACTAAGCACTTGGGAGGGTACAAAACAAGGGATTTAGCAGGCACATCCCCAGCCCATAACAAGGTTACAGTCTAGAGACATGGTCTGAGATGCCTATTCGGAGTGGAACAGGGCAATTTAAAACACTGTGATCAAACAGTGTTTATGACAAAAACAGGTCTACAGTAAAGCTAATTTCCAGCTAATTCTTTTTCCAAGTGTTTGTTTACTGTTGAATCGCCATAATGATTTTGTGCCATCATAATCTACATGAAAATATCAACCCACTATAATAGGTGTAGTTTGCAGAATTACTTCCCCAGGGAGAGATGTGGAATAAAGGTACATTTTTTTGAGCAAATGAAAACATTTTCTCAATATTGTATTCACTCTTTACATTGTGTTTATGGGGAAAAAAAAAAAGTCCCGAGGAAGTCTCTACCATAAATAAATGAAGCGATCTTTTCTTTGCTTTGGTGGAAGTGTATCATACCCCAGGGAAGAGCATAAATCTCTCAACTGAATTTGAAACGGACACATGTGAAAACAACGTCATTGCATCATTTGAAAAACGCCTGTTGAAAAACTTAGAGGCCCTGGTCCACGACTTGCACTGTGAGATAAGAGAGTGGAATTCCCAATGCCATTCTGCTTCAGACGCGATGTCTCTGTTAACCCACAGGCTGACATTTATGTTTGTAGGTGAGTCTCAGATGGATATTTTGGTATTTTTAAGTGCAGCAGAATGGGACGTTTGTACACGGTCATGGAGGGCCAATGTGGGAAGGCTGATTCTGATTCCCCAGATCACTCACAAATACCAGCCCCCACTTAGCGAAGAGCACTGTGATCACTCTCTTAGTGCTAGTGGATTGGCAAGGGGAATATATATGCAACCTGCTTAGTACAGTGCTCTGCACACAGTAAGCGCTCAATAAATACGATTGAATGAGTAAGGAAGGTGTAAGCTTGCATCCCCCTTAGGTAGCCCTGGTCCTTGAGATTGGGGGCAAATTGGGGCAATATTGAGAAGCCTTGTGGCTTCATCATCATTATTATTATTAATAATGTGGTGAACCCCTCATCCTTTTTTTTCTCCTAGCCCTTCTTGAATCTACTGATGTTTCAACCTGGAATAATAAATTCCATCCATTACCACATAATTCCATTTGCTTAGCCAATGAAGGTTGGGGCGATAGAAGAAGGTTTTTTTTTTTTAAAAAAAATCCCAGTTCTTTAAGGATAATTCTGATAACCCCCTTTCATGCTGACAACAGTGATTTGTTCGGTGTCTTGGAAAGTGACTCGAGTCTGCTAACCTGGACAAATGATCTTTTTAAACTGTAAATCCCATTATGGATCTTGGACTGCTAGATACTAATGAATCATACTGAAAAAGGTTTTAGAGGGCCTTAGAATAAAGGTACTTAGGTATACGTCTCTAAAGAAGTCTAACATACCCAGTATTATATTTTAAAAGCCATTTCACTGAATGAAATCTGGGTCATTTGATCTGCTTCATTTAAAAAAAAAATTTCTGGTAAAGATAGTGATTTCTTTTTAAGCTTGTTGAGATTCGATAGAAGTGATAGAAGAGATCCCTAATGGTCTCTGTTTGTTCTGAAAAAGATTAACAGGCCTCCTAGAGGGGTGAAATGTTGGTTCGTAGGGAAGGTAAATATTGAAATGTCAATTGAATGAGTGAGAACACATTCAATTAAGCAAAATGCAATTTTAAAGAAATGTTCACTTTCAATCTTGGAAATGTCTATTGTTGTTATTTAAAAGATGCACTTCAAGAGCTCCAGCTGTCCTAGGGTGCACTCTCATTTCCAGAGCTTCTTCTGAAGTCAGAAGAAGGAGGAAAAAAATGGAAATGGGAGAGAGGCTGTGAGGGAAGGAGAGGAGCAAACTGAAGAAGGGACCAATAATAATAAAAAATAATTGTGGCATTTGTTACTATTTGCCAAGTACTGTTCTAAGCACTGGGGAGATACAAGGTAATCAGATTGTCCCACCAGGGGCTCACAGTCTTAATGCCCTTTTTACAGATGAGGTAACTGAGGCACAGAGAAGTTAAATGGCTGGCAGAGCCAAGATTAGAACCCATGTACTCTGACTCCCAGACCTGTGCTCTATCCATTAGGCCATGCTGCCTCTCACGTGCATGGCAAGGTGTATCGTCAGATTTGGAGGCTTTCCTGCCTGATTGGTTTAATTCCAAGTGGCTCAGTACAGTGAGGTTTTCATCAAAATCATTAGTCAAAATCATTAGCCCAAGATATTTGCATTTTGTAGTACGATCAGGTGGTGACTGCCCCATCTCATGTTAAATGATACCAAAGTTCAGATGAAGGATTGAAGCCGCTGCCTTTTGCCGTCTGGCGAATAAGCAGCATGGCATAGAGGACAGAGCACTAGCCTGGGATTCTGAAGGTCTCGGGTTCTAATTCCGGCTCTGCCATTTGTCTGCTGTGTGACTTTGGGCAAGTCACTTCCCTTCTCTGTGCCTCAGTTACCTCATCTATAAAACGGGGATTGAGAACGTGAGCCCCGCGTGGGACAGGGACGGAGTCCAACTCGATTTGCTTGTATCCACCCCAGAGCTCAGTACAGTGCTTGGCATGTAATGAGCGCTTAACAAATACCATCCTTATTATTATTATTATTAGTCAGAAAGCATTCAGCTCCATGGAATTCTCTCTTACTTTGTAGTTTTTCCTTTCGCACTGGCCTACGAAGATTTCTGTGAGAACTCTGACTGTTCCAATTCTACCAACTACATCAAAAAGGTAGAGTGATTTTTATGTTCCCAAGGAACGAGAAGCCTTCTCCTCCTGCCGTCGTCCTGCAGAATAAGGTGCAAAACCCTAACAGTAGTGGTGAAATCTTAGATAATTCAGTCCCCAGCACCCTCTGGCAAGAGTATTTGGGGACCTCGCCTCAGAACTCTGGCCTGTTGGTCACCCGGGCCTGAACTCTGCCCATTCCAGTCATTCCCGAGCCTCAGTGTCCTGGTCAAGTGCCAGAGGAGTCTCCGTAGATTAGGCGTCCCCTTCAAGAAGAGCGGGGAGAAGTCCAGGAACAAAGCCAGACATGAAGAATTGGTTGGAATCTTACCTTGAGTTCTGTAGCCTTCCTCTTTCCCTTGGCTCACTCTCCCTTGGGCGGCGTCAATGCACTTCGATCGGTGACCTTTGGACGTTTGATATTCGCCCCACCCCAACTCCACACCACTTATGTACACATCTATAAATTATATACTATACATTACTTATTCACGTTAATGTCTGTCTCCCCCCTCTAGGCTGTAAGCTCGTTATGGGCAGGAAACATGTTTTTTTGTTCGTTTTTTACGGTATTTGCTAAGCTCTTACTATGTGCCAGGCACTGTAAAAATAATAATAATGATTATATTATCATTATTGTACGTGTTAAGCGCTGACTATGTGCCAAGCATTGTACTAAGCAATGGGGTAGATACAGGCTAATCAGGTTGGACACAGTCCATGTCCCATCTGGGGCTCACAGACCTAATCTCTTTTTTTTTTTACAGATGAGGTAACTGAGGCACAGAGAAGTTAAGTGATTTACCAGTGGGGGAGTTGGGATTAGAACCCATGTCCTCCTGGCTCCCAGGCCCATGCTCTATCCCCTAGGCCGTGCTTCTTCTAATTTTGGTGTATTGTACTCTCTCCAGCGCTTAATATTCTATGTGCTCTGCACATAGTAAGCTCTCAATAAATACCATCGATCGATTGATTGATTGATATTTCTGTGGCCCCTGGGACTACTAAGAACAGAGAAGGAATTAAATAGGGTGGAGTGGGGGACTGTGGGGGTCGCTCCTGCTTCTAGTAAGCACTCAATAAATACTATTGAATTAATTAGTCTTGGTCAGGGTTAGGGGGCCTTGGGGAGGAACAGTAACTCCTCACTAGCTCATAATAATAATAATGTTGGTATTTGTTAAGCGCTTACTATGTGCAGAGCACTGTTCTAAGCGCTGGGGTAGTAGATACAGGGTAATCCTAGTGCTTGGGATTTATTAATAATAATGATGGTGTTTGTTAAGCCCTTACTACGTGTCAAGCACTGTTCTAAGTGCTGGGGTAGATACAAGGTAATCAGGCTATAATAATGTTGGTATTTGTTAAGCGCTTACTATGTGCAGAGCACTGTTCTAAGCGCTGGGGGAGATTCAGGGTCATCAGGTTGTCCCACGTGAGGCTCACAGTCTTCATCCCCATTGTACAGATGAGGTCACTGAGGCACAGAGAAATGAAGTGACTCGCCCACAGTCACACAGCTGACAAGTGGCAGAGCCGGGATTCGAACCATGACCTCTGACTCCCAAGCCCGGGCTCTTTCCACACCTGGGGCTCGCAGTCCCGATCCCCATTTTACAGACGAGCTACCTGAGGCACAGAGCAGTTAAGTGGCTCGCCCGAGGTCACAGAGCAGACGAGGGGAGGAGCGGGGATTCGAACCCCTGTCCTCGGACTCCCAGGCCCGTGCTCTTTCCACTGAGCCAAGCTGAGTGAGAAGCAATTTGCAGAGAAGCGGTACTGACTGTGTGTAGAGCACTGTACTAAGTGCTTGGGAGTGTGCTATGTACATAGTAAGCGCTTAACCAATATTATTTATTATTATTATTATTATTAATAATATTATTATCTCCAGATAGATTCCCCCCCCCCCAAGTCTCTTCAGCTTACCTGCAGTGCCACCTACCGTCCCCCTTGGATCACTTTCCTGGGGTCCAGTCGTCTCCCTCCCACTGACTCCAGGGTGGGCCTGGTTTGGGGTGCAGGGGTCCCCGAGGTGGGACTGACCACAGAGGCGTCTAGTAATGCCTCAGGCCATCTCTGATGAAGCATTCATTCATTCATTCATTCAATAGTATTTATTGAGCGCTTACTATGTGCAGAGCATTGTACTAAGCGCTTGGAATGAACAAGTCGGCAACAGACAGAGACAGTCCCTGCCCTTTGAAGCAGCGAGGCCTAGTAGCCCGCCACCCCGTCGTTGGGCGGGGATGGTCTCTATCTGTTGCCCGGTTGTCCATTCTAAGCGCCCAGTCCAGTGCTCCGCACATAATATTTATTTATTGATTTATTACGGCACCTGTTAAGCGCTCAATTATGTGCCGGGCACTGTACTAAGCGCTGGGGTGGATACAAGCAGATCGGGTTGGACACAGTCCCTGTCCCACGTGGGGCTCACAGTCTCAATCCCCATTTTCCAGATGAGGGAACTGAGGCGCAGAGAAGTTAAGGGATTTGCCCGAAGTCACAGAGCCGACAAGTGGCGGAGTCGGGATTAGAACCCGTGACCTCTGACGCCCAAACCCGGGCTCTTTCCACTGAGCCGCACTGCTAAGCGCTCAATAAATACGATTGAATGAATGGATAGTAGAAAGAGCACGATCCTGGGAGACAGAGGACCTGGGTTCTAATCCCGACTCTGCCATCTGTCTGCTGTGTGATCTTGGTCAAATCACTTCATTTTTCTGGACCACAGTTCCCTCGTCTGTAAAATGGGGATTAAAACCGGGAGGCGGGACAGGGACTGTGTCTGTCCCGATTATCTTGTATCTACCCCGGCGCTTAGTACGGTGCCTGGCACATAGTGAGCGCTTAACAAATACCCCAGTTATTATGATTAGATTCCAGGGAGGCAGATGGTCTGGATCTTCTGGAAGGTGGGTTTAAGGGGATCTCAGGACCTTTGTTTGAAACTGCCTCCTCCCCTGCCCCAAAGCGGACCTGAGCTTTTGGATTGGCTCCATTCAATCAATCAATCAATCAATCAATCAATCAAACAATCAAATTTATTGAACACTTATTATACGCAGTGCACTGTGCTAAGTACAGTACAACAGAATCAGTAGACATCTTCCCTGCCCATAATGAGCTTACAGTCTAGAATCAGTTAACCGTATTTATTGAGCGCTTACTGGTGCAGAACACTTTACTAAACGCCGTGGCGATTACAATAATAATGATGGTATTTAAGTGCCTACTATGTGCTAAGCGCTGGGGTGGATACAAAGTAATCAGGTTGTCCCATGTGGGGCTTACAGTCTTAATCCCCATTTTATGGACGAAGTAACTGAGGCATAGAGAAGTGAAGTGATTTGCCCGAAGTCACAGAGCTGACAGGTGGCGGAGCCGGGATTGGAACCCATGACCTCCGACTCCCAAGCCCGGGCTCTTTCCGCTAAGCCACGCTGCTTCAATGTAACGGACACAGTCCCTGGCTATAGCGCGCTTACAATCTAGAGACAACTTTACCTTCCTGAAGGTCCTCTGGCCTTGGGGCTCCTTGGGAGCAGAATTGACTGGAGCGAAGGAAAATGGAATCTGGCTCAATTTGTCGCAGGAGAGAGGCCCAGGACTATGATGGCGCGTCCCAGTAGAGCCCTGCGGTTGGCATCACCCTGATCGCCTAAGGGGCATCTCCCCAGACCAGCGGAACCCAGGAAGGCTATTTGGTTGCCGAATTGTCCCTTCCAAGCGCTTAGTACAGTGCTCTGCACATAGGAAGCGCCCAATAAATACTGCTGAATGAATGAATGATGGGGGCTTTCCGCCGCATGTGCTGAGGCCAAGGGGCAGCTGGATGGGAAGGACCAGCCTCACCTTCCCGTGACGCCGTAAGCTTCCCGTAGACTGTGAGCCCGTCAATGGGCAGGGACTGTCTCTATCTGTTGCCGACTTGTCCATTCCAAGCGCTTAGTACAGTGCTCTGCACATAGTAAGCGCTCCATAAATACTATTGAATGAATGAATGAAGCTTGGGGCGCCGGGCCGGGCCCGGGCTATGGAGGGGGAGCGGGAGGCCTGCGGCGGCCCGCGGACGCACGTGGCTCCCGGCGTGGACCTCCCTGGCCGCCACCATAATAACACCGGGCCGCCGGCCCGCCCGGGGCCACCGGGCCGCTTCCTGACTCCATCGCATGGATTTGTCCTCTTGGGTGATTTTGCTTTCTAGGCCTACGCGACGATCGAAAAGTCCCTCGAGGACCGGGCTTTGGACTCGGTTGGTGGTCCCAAGATAAGTTATGTTCTCGGATCTCTAACTGGCACCAAAGTGGATCACTGCAAACCGGGATTTGGAAAAAATACCCAGGCAAACGTCAGCAGAGTGTGTCCAGGATGCTGTGGTGAGTTGGCAGCATTTTTTTTCACGTCTCTAGCCTGCCTGGGCTGGCTGCGGTTTCGGGGGCAGAATGGGACTTCTCAGAGCGGGTCTGGAAATACGCAGAGCAGTGGGGGACAAAGAGAGGTACTCATCTTTTCCCCCTCCCCCTCTTCTACCCTCCTTCTCCCCCTCCTCCTTTCCCTCTTCTGCCCTCCTCCTTCCCTTCCTCCTTTCCCTCTTTCTCTCCCTCCTCCTTCTCCCCTCCTCCCCCTCCTCAGCCACTAACTGGTATTTATTGAGCGCTTACTCTGTGAAGTGCACTGTATAAAAATAATGATGATTTGTCAAGCGCCTACTTTGTGCCAAGCACCAGTTCTAAGCGCCGGGGTCGATACAAGCTAATCAGGTTAAGTTCACGGTCTTAATCCCCACTTTCCAGATGAGGTGACTGAGGCTCAGAGAAGTGAAGTGACTCGCCCCAGGTCACCCAGCAGACGAGCGGCGGGGCCAAGATTAGAACCCACGACCTCTGACTCCCAAGCCCGGGCTCTTTCCACTGAGCTCCGCCGCTTCTCAGGAAGCTCTCGGGAGAGCACAGTGTAACAGAGTCAGCGGGCAGCGAGCTTACGGTTTCGAGGACGAAGCCCCCAGCATGGGGGCTTTATTACTATTATTATTAATAGGGTAATGATAATAATAATAACTCTGATCTAGAAGGGCTTACTATGAGCCAAGAATGTACCAAGTACTGATAGAAGCTATCAGATCAGGCGCCGTCCCCGTCTGGCCGGGTAGCAGCGCTGGCTCCGCGCGGCCCTGAAGCGGCACCGCCTCCCACCTTGGGTCTCAAAATTGGTGCCCTTGGGCACAGGTGGCCCCGAGGCCCGGGAGATATTTCTTTTCTTGTCATTTGGCTCCCTCTTCTGCTTCTTCCACCAAATAACTCTCCGCTGAGAAAAGCCACAAAACCCTTCAGTGGAACTCTACATCCCTCCTCCTCCTCCTTCTTTCCACTTCCTGCTCCTCCACCTCACTCTTCTTCCCCTGCCTTTCCTCCCCGGCCTGCCCCAGTCCAGTTCCAGACCCCCGACTTGACCATCTATTTATTCGATTAACGATGTGTCCCTCGCTATGACCCTATGGCTCTATTTTGATGGTATCGATGCCTGACTACTTGTTTCGTTCTGCTGTCCGTCTCTCTCCCCCTTTTAGACCGTGAGCCCATCGTTGGGCAGGGACGGTCTCTATCTGGTGCCAAATTGTCCATTCCAAGCGCTTAGTACAGTGCTGTGCACACAGTCAGCGCTCAATAAAACGATTGATTGAATGAATGAATGAGGGAGGGTGGGGTATTTTGGGGCTGGCGCACCGCGATCGCTAAGTCGTATTTATCGAGCGCTCGCTGTGCCCTGAGCGCTGTACTGAGCACTTGGGAGAATACGATATCGCAATCTAACAGTGTTGTTAGATATGTCCCCTGCCCACAATGAGCTTAAAGTCTAGAGGGGGAGGTTGACATTAATATAAATAAAGAGATTGCGGAGGTGGACATAGGCGCTGAGGGGCCGAGGGAGGGGTGAATAAAGGGAGCAAATCCAGGTGCGAGGGCGATGCAGAAGGGAGAGGGAGAAGGGAAAGCACTGTGCTCATTTGCTCATTTATATATATTTTTATTACCCTATTTATTTTGTTAATGAGGTGTCCATCCCCTTGATTCTATTTATTATGATTATGTGGTCTTGTTTTTGTCCCTCTGTCTCCCCCGATCAGGCTGTAAGCCCATCATTGGGCAGGGATTGACTCTATCTGTCGCCGAACTGTCCATTCCAAGCGCTTAGTACAGTGCTCTGCGCATAGTAAGCACTCAATAAATACTATTGAATGAATGAATGAATGAAAGACCACGGGATTGGGAGTCATTTGCCCGTTGTGTGACCTTGGGCAAGTCACTTCTCTGTGCCTCAGTTCCTCATCTATAAAATGGGTATTGGCTACCTGTTCTCCCTCCCCTTTAGGCTGGGAATCCCACACAGTTTCCGTCTGATCCATTTGGATTGCCCTGGTGCTTTCTATAGCGCTTGGCACATAGTAATAACTTAACACATATTATGATGGTGATGATGCCGATGATGCCGGGGAGCCAGCTCTGCTCACTCCAGCTTGTGAAGCAAAGTGCCGTTAATTCTGACTTTAACGACGATACCTGGGAGGAGCAGAAATCCCACACGCTGGGGCCTTCCCGGTCTCTCCTCAGTGAAACGCCCATGGAGTTCAAGTGTTGATGCCTGAGGGGCTTTTTGAATAACAAGAATGTTTATGAAAACGGCAGCGATTTACACGTGTAACGCGTCGTTGCCACCTGTCTCTCCCGGCTGTGTGAAGAGCCGTTCTTTTTAATGTGGTCGACCGACTGTCAGAGGTGGGTTCGGAAACGACATTTTGGCAACTGCCGTATTTCCTAGGAAAGATGTAAAACGACGCCCGCCCCCATCTTCCTTGTCTGCACTCTTCCGACTGTCCACAACGCGTCGGCTGGGTTTTCCAACCATGTGAGTCAGCCCCCAGTCGGCCCGCTCTTCTGGGGTTCCCGGCCGCCTCGACGGGCCGCCAAAACCAAGTTAGGATGAACCAAATAACGGAAACCGGGCACGGCTCGTCTTTCCTTCCTAGTCTCGTTTTGGTAGGTTTTCTTGGGCGTCTGTGTCTGAGACGTGTGGTACTGGGGAAGCCCTTACTGTGTGCCAGGCCCTGTTCTAAGCGCTGGGATAGGTACAAGGTAATGCAGTCGGACACGGTCCCCATCCCACACAGGGCTCACAGTCTTAATCCTCATTTTACAGAAGAGGGAACTGAGACCCGGAGAAGTGAAGGTCCTTCTGACTCCCAAGCCCGTGTTCTATCTGGTAGACGTGTTCCCTGCCCACAACGAGTTTTCAGTCTAGAGGAGGTGGATTAACCTGGGGGGTTAGAGCCACGTTCTTACGGAAACCTCATTTTCTCCTCGTCTTCCTATTTTCGAACAGTGGCCTGTCCACCTGGTAGCTACAGTGCCAGGCTTGAAACCACCTGTACTCTGTGTGCTGCTGGATCTTACAATAAGAACTACGGGCAGACTTCATGTAAGCCCTGCCCGGGTGAGCAGTCTAGTGACCGAAGAGGATCCCAGGCGGAAAAGGAATGCCACAGTAAGTTCAGAAGTTACCTTCTGCCAGTCTGCCAGAGGACTAGTCTGCAAACTCACTCATTCATTCAGTCGTATTGATTGAGCGCTGTGTACTAAGCGCTGGGGAGAGTCCCACAGGGGCATTTATTGGCCCCTTGAGGGTGGCGTTGCTTGAAGGGATCTTAGGTTGGCTCACTGCGCAGAGCAGGAAGAGCAAGGCAATGGGGCTAAATTTCCTGGCTGGGAAACTCTGAAGAGCATCCCTCTGGGAGCTGAAATATCCACTCCTGGAGTGAATCTGGTCCAGGCTGTCACTGACCTGCCTTACGTCAAGGCAGGAGGCAGCGTGGCCCAATGGGTAGAACATGGGCCCGGGAGTCAGAAGGACCTGGGTTCTAATCCCGACTCCGGCACCAATCTGCTGTGCGACCCGGAGCAAGTCATTTAACGTCTCTGTGCCTCCGTTACCTCGTCTTTAAACTGGGGATTAAGAGTGTGAGCCCCATGTGGGACATGGACCGCGTCCAACCCGATTAACTTCTGTCTACTCCAGAGCTTAGTACAGTACCTGGCGCATGGCAAGCGTTTAACAAATAGCAAACAAACAAAAGAGACTCACAGAGTCCAGGGCCGGACGTGCCACAAGCCACCCTGTCCTCTTTCCCCAGGGTACCTTCCCCTGGGGTGGGGCTCAAAAGAATTTAGATGCCCGCAGTGAAGTAGGATCAATCAATTCATCTATGGTTTTTATTGAGCACTGACTATATGCAGAGCACTGTACTAAGCGCTAAGAGACGGCAGACCGGCTGCCAAGCTGGGGCACGGGGACCCACGCCTGGCTTCGTGGGGTCCGGGAGGATGCGCATTTATCTATGATGCTATTTATCTATTTTGATGGTAGTGATGCCTGTCTACTCGTTTTATTTTGTTGTCTGTCTCCCCCTTCTAGACTGTGAGCCTGTTGTTGGGTAGGGATCGTCTCCATCTGTTGCCAAATTGTACTTTCCAAGCGCTTAGAACAGTGCTCTGCACACAGTGAGCGCTCAATAAATACGATTGAATGAATGATGGAGACGGACAAAGGAAAGGGAGGAGAAGCCGCCCTCCTCTCCCCCGCGTAAGACCCGTGAGTTTAGTGTGTTGGCCTTGCAAGTTATGGCTCCTAGGGAAGCCGGTATAAATGCCGGAAAGTTGGGCAGAAAAACCGATAAAAGTAATAATGAACTTTTCGGCCCTGAGCGGGGCAACAGGATCGAGAGAGGGAGGGACTCCGGTCCAAGGGGTTTGGGAAAGGGGAGGGCTTTGCTTCTCCCGCCAGGAGCCCAGAGCCAGAATCCAGGGCCCTGAGGAGCGGGACGTGAGGGGAAGTGGGCTTGTGCTCATCGGGGTCCAGGGGGGCTTTCATTCCTGGAGGTGTGGGCCGGCTCCGAGACCTGGGTTTTCACTCCTGCATCTCTAATGGTTTTATCTTTCAGGAACTCTGCCCATCTGGGCCGTGATCTTAATTTCCTTTCTGGGGACCGGCCTTATCTTAGCGGCATCTTGGATGTAAGACTCTAAATGGCTTTATCCGTCACTCGTTTCACCTCCAGTCCACAGGCCTGTGTGGGAGAGGTGCTTAGGCTTGGATGGGGGTCACGGCACAGAGGTCAGATCCCAAGTTGGCTCAGCCCGAAGGGCCGGGGCAAGAAGGAACCCAGTTAAATCCAAGCCCTGGAGGGAGGGGGAGAGGGGGTTCAATTGCAATTCTAATGCGCGAATTGCAGAAGCTCTCATCTGCCCAGCAGACATTTAAAGCGGCCACTCCCACTTTAAAGACTAAAACTTACCCCCTGTGGGATAGGGACTGTGTCCGATCTGATTGCATGATACCTACCCCGGTGCTCAGTGAGCTGCTTGACAAGTAGCAAGTGCTGAACGAGCAGCGTGGCCTAGTGGATAGAGCACGGACCTGGCTCTGCCACTGGTCTGCCGTGTGACCTTGGGTAAGTCACTTGACTTCCCTGCGCCCTCATCTATTCATCTGTCAAATGGGGATAAAGACTGCGAGCCCCATGTGGGACAGGGACTAGGGTATTTGTGGTACAATTGCGGTAAGAAATTGTGGTATTTGTTAAGTAAGGGCTTAACAAATACCACAGTTATTATTATTATTATTACTAGACTGAGAGCCCCATGTGAGATAGGGACTGTGTCCAACCTGATTTTCTTGCATTCATTCATTCATCCATTTAATAGTATTTATTGAGCGCTTCCTATGTGCAGAGCACTGTACTAAGCACTTGGAATGTACAAATTGGTAACAGGTAGAGACCATCCCTGCCCTTTGACGGGCTTCCGGTCTAATCGGGGGAGACGGACAGACAGTGCTCAGTACAGTGTCTGGCACCTAGAAAGGCCTTAACAAACACCACAGTTACTATCATCACCCTATTTATTAATAGTGATCATAGTACTTGCTCTTGGCTAATTTTTAAAAATTAGGGCAACGGGAAAAGAGAGAACAAGAAAAGAATGGGGAATGGAAAAGGCCGGGGGTGGAAAGGGAGAGAAGGGGAAGCGGAGAATGTTTTTGAGGGGGAAGAATTAAAGGGGCTGGGGGGCCCTGCCCCTCCTGCTCGAATGGTACTGCTGCCATGATCTAGGTGGTGGAGGCTCTGCCCTTGGGTTTTAGGGGGCACAGTCCCAGTGCCAAAGCAGAACACCCACCCGCCCGTCCGACCGGGTAGCTGAAACCCACCTGGGCTGTTGGCAGGGCACAGAGCTTCCTCCTACTCCCAATCTATGGCAGGAGAACCCCATTGCTTGACCGGGGAGTCGGGGGTCCCCCCGACATCTCCGATGCCAGGCCTGGAGCTCGAGGTGCCACCCGAACCTCTTCTCTCACAGCTCTGCCCCTTTCTCCCTCCTCCCTCCCGAAGTTTCCGGACCATCCCGCCCAAGTCGGGACCCCCTGGTCAGCGCGCTTTCCAGTCATCTAACGTCTCCCACTTCTCCCTCTGCCATCCCTAGCTCTCCCTCTCCTCACCCACCCATAAATATCCAACCCCTTTTGAACACACTGGTGTTTTCAGCCGCCTAACTTCCTGTCGGAAGGAATTCCATATGCTTCCCAGCCAGCGTGTGAAGGCATGTTTCCTTCTGTTTGCTTAGAACGTACCTTCTAACATCAATACCGGCGTGGGATTTGAGAAGAACAAGCCTGTCCGCTCCTTCCATTGAAATCGACCCCCTTTCCCAACTCTCTGAAGGCCCTCAGTCCCACCCCAGCTCTCCTCTTATCTCTTCCGTCTCTCTTGCCCTCATCCCCCCTGACATCTCGAGGAGGAGGAGGAGGGAGAGGGTTTAGGGTCAGGGAAGGGAGTTGAGGTCGGGGAAGAAGGCAGCAGGCAAATAGGATGGAGTTGGTTGAAGAAAAGCTTGCGAGGCAGAGGAATCCAAGAAAGCTGGATGTTCCTCAAGAAGAGACAGTTCTGCCGGCTCAAGGACAGACTCTTCCAGTGCAAGGAGAGAACGGGAAAAGTAATGAATTGGCAAGTTGGTTAACCCTAGAGTGCTACAGAGATCCGAAGGACAAATGGGGAAGCCAAGTGGAAATCAGGCCAGATTTTTAAATAATAATACAAAGTCTAAGAGGGAAGATGGGGTTACAGTCTACCAACTCTGTATTTGAATTCTGAATTTGAATTTTGAATTTTTCTCGCTGGAGAGATGAAGCCGGAGACAGGACGGGATTAGTGTTTACGAAGTGATGAAGGGTGAGGACAGGGTCCTGCTACAACGTCAGGATTGAGGGGGCACCTACCGAAACCTGAAAGTCATAGGTTCTATACAAACCAAAAGAGAAAAAAAAAATTGTATGCTTGGAGGGTAGAGGTAAGCTTATGGGATTTATGATCACTGAAAGTCACGGAAGCAGATAATATCGATAGATTTAAGAAAGGCTTGGAGACATTCCAGGGACCAGAGGTCCATCCTGGATTTTCAAAGGGAGTGTTGAAGAGGGAAGAGTTATGCTGTTAGAAGCCTCGAAAGGGATTGAGGAGATTAATGGGTGAGAGGTCGGTCGTGGGATAGTAGAGGGAAGAATTTTGATGTTAGAAGGTCTAGGCCTAGCCATGAGGGCCATTTCCCTCTAACCCCAAGCAAGGATGACAACCGTTCCCACGACCCCGAGGAATCCATTTTTTTGGAACCCAATGGGTATGTCCCAGAGCCTTTCCTAGAGAGGGGCCTGGGCCCCACCCCCCAAAAATGCTGCAAACTGCAAGACGGAAGAGGAGTGGATGCCCTCTTCCCAAGGCCCAAGCTTGGAATGGTTGCTCTTCCCATATGTCCAGGGAGGGCGGTCTCAGGGCGTCGCAAACTGGCAGACCCTGGCTTTTTTTTATGCTATTTAAGAGCTTGCTCTTTGTCAAACACCATTCTAAGCGTCGGGGTAGGTACAGGTTAATTGAAGTGGACACAGCCTCTCACCTGCGTGGGGCTCACGGTAGGAGGGAGCACAGGAATTCAATCCCCATTTTATAGTTGAGGAAACTGAGGCACAGAGAAGTGAAGCGGCTTGCCCAAGGCCACGTGGCAGAGCGGGGATGAGAACCCAGGTCCTCTGACTCTCAGGCCCATGCTCTTTCCTCTAGGTCACGCCGCTTCCTGTGGCCTTCTCTCCTTGGAGGGAGAATCGAGCTCACCTACCAGTGGACGACACCAAGAACCTTCCAGAAAATTCCCCGAAGCCTTAAAGAGTTCTTTAATTAAGTTCCGGAAACCACCCTCACCACACCGCGTGGTCGTCGATAAAGAAACGAATCCTAGAAATCTGGCCCTCTCTATCGTTGTAGAAACAAGCCGATCTCCAGAAGACCGGCAGTTCACATTTTGGCCCGACGCTCGCGGCTCCCACACAGATCGATTTCATATTTCCCAGTGTAAACACAGAGAAGCAAAGCAGAACTGTCTTTCTGACAGTTGAACTGGAAAAAACTTTTTCTTCCCTCTTCTGGTTGTTTCCGTCCGCCATCCTCCATTCGTTCAGTCGTATTTATTGAGCGCTCACCGTGGGCCAAGCACTGTTTTAAGTAATCAGGATATTTACTAAATGCTTCCTAGGGGCCAAGCGCTGGTGTAGATACCAGCTAATCAGATAACCAGCCCGAAAGGGAGGGGGAATGGATGTTTAATCCCTTTTAGGCAGGCGAGGAAACCGAGACACAGAGAGGTTAAGTGACTTGCCTAAGGTCACACCGCAGGTGGGTGGCAGAGCCGGGACTAGAACTCGGGCCCCCCGATTCCCGGGTCCCGCGTTCTTCCTGCCGCAGGAACGTCCGTCTCCCTTTCCCTTATTCCAGAATGGTGCCGAAATGCCGCGGCAGAAAATCAATTCCCCGGAACGTCGAAGAGACGGGATCCGAGCTTAAAAGTCGGCGGAAAACACTTGCACGTGTCGCGAATGCCGCCGCAATTCAGGAACAGAGAAACAGATTGAAAGAACCACCAGGCCGCTACAAGAGAAACCGGTCTCTGAAACGCTCGGCCAACTCCCTCGCGGAGGAGTCCGTCGGCCTCCTCAGCCACGGGAAGGAAGAAACAAGCCCCGGTCCAGGTTCAAGTCCAGATCTGGAGCCCAGGCTCTGGCAAGGCCCGAGGAAGAGCTTCGAGGAAGCCAACCCCTTGGGGAAAATCTCCCGCTCCGTCTCCAAAGGGACGACGAATCCTGGGCATGGGATTCCCGGCGGTCCTCGGGACCCCCGCGGTCGCCACGGCCGCCCTGGGCCTTGACCGCCGTGATGTCTGAATGATTCCCGGATCCCGTCTGGAAAAGGGTTTGCCCCGCTCCGCCCTTCGCCGGCTCACAGAGTCTCCTGCTCGAGGCTGCCCGGACTGCTCCCCGGGGGCCTCGGGGGTCCGATTTCCAAGAGCGGTCTAAAGCTAGTGGGAAAAATCCACGTTGTTTTGGTTTAAAAATGAAAGGCATCAGAATTCAAACCAGGCCTCCCGACCCTACTTCAAACCGAGGGGAATGAGGTTGTTTATTCAACGACCGTGTCTGTTTCAGGATAATGGCTCCCGACGATGTTAAGTAATTCCTACTTTGTAATGCGACTATAAAGTCTAAATTACAATAGCACGGCAGGCTTTCATTACTGTAAAGAGAATATAAGGCTAATTTTTGTTTTATAACTCGGCTATTATTTCTTTCATAACACACGGGCCCAGAAGTGACAAGGTCTCTGAAAGTCACGGGTTTCTCTCCCCTCAGTTTCTGCCCATCTTTCATTTCCTTTCTCCGTCTCCTCGTCCTTTTCCCAGGAATTCCTCCAACCCCCTCCTCCCACTGTCCTCTCCCGTGGCTTGTTCCCGATCACCGATATCGATAATAATAATGATGTTGGTATTTGTTAAGCGCTTACTATGTGCAAAATGCTATTCTAAGCGCTGGGGGAGATACAGGGGAATCAGGTCGTCCCACGTGAGGCTCACAATCGATTCCCCATTTGACAGATGAGGTAACTGAGGCCCAGAGAAGTGAAGTGACTTGCCCACAGTCACACAGCTGACAAGTGAGAGAGCCGGGATTCGAACCCATGACCTCTGACTCCCAAGCCCGGGCTCTTTTCACTGAGCCACGCTGCTTCTCCGCTGGAGTGGCCTCCTCTTTGGGCTTCTGGGGATGATTCTGTGTCACCGTACATGCGGTGAATGAATAATTCATTCAAAAGTATTTATTGAGCGCTTACTATGTGCAGAGCACTGTACTAAACGCTTGGAATGTGCAATTGGGCAACAGATAGAGACCATCCCTGCCCAGCGATGGACTCACAGTCTAACCGGAGGATAATAATGATAACGACACTTTTAAAGCACCTACTATATCATAGAGAAGCAGGGTGGCTCAGTGGCAAGAGTGTGGGCTGGGGAGTCAGAGGTCATGGGTTCTAATCCTGGCTCCGCCACTCATTAGCTGTGTGTGACTTTGGGCCAATCCCTTCACTTCTCTGCGCCTCAGTTGCCCCATCTGGAAAATGGGGGTGAAGACTGTGAGGCCCATGTGGGACAACTTCTTTACCTGGTATCTACCGAGTGTTTAGAACAGTGCTTGGCACATAGTAAGCGCTTAACAAATACCGAAATTATTATTATTATTATTATTATTGTTTTATGGATGTAGATCCAGGGGGCGGGGTCACGTGTGCACAGGGGCGGGGCCCGGACGGCCGGGGGCGGGGGGTCGCGTGTGCAGAGGGGGCGGGGTCCGGAGGATCGGGGGCGGGGCCGGACGGTGGGGGCGGGGTCACGTGCAAAGGGGCGGGGCCCGGACGAGCAGGGGGCGGGTCACGTGTGCAAAGGGGCGGGGCCCGGAGGGCCAGGGGGTGGGGGTCACGTGTGCAAAGGAGGCGGGGCCCGGACGAGCAGGGGGCGGGGTCTCGTGCTCAAGAGGGCGGGGCCCGATCGGGGGCGGGGCCGTACGATCAAGGGGGCGGGGTCTCGTGTGCAAAGGGGGCGGGGCCCGAACGAGCAGGGGGCGGGGTCTCGTGCGCAAGGGGGCGGGGCCCGATCGGGGGGCGGGGGCGCACGACAGGGGGTGGGGTCACGTGTGCAAAGGAGGCGGGGCCCGGACGAGCAGGGGGCGGGGTCCCGTGTGCAAAGGAGGCGGGGCCGGACGAGCAGGGGGCGGGGTCTCGTGCGCAAGGGGGCGGGGCCCGATCGGGGGGCGGGGGCGCACGACCGGGGGTGGGGTCACGTGTGCAAAGGAGGCGGGGCCCGGACGAGCAGGGGGCGGGGTCCCGTGTGCAAAGGAGGCGGGGCCGGACGAGCAGGGGGCGGGGTCTCGTGCGCAAGGGGGCGGGGCCCGATCGGGGGGCGGGGCCGCACGACCAGGGGGTGGGGGTCCCGTGTGCCAAGGAGGCGGGGCCCGGACGAGCAGGGGGCGGGGTCTCGTGCGCAAGGGGGCGGGGCCCGATCAGGGGGGCGGGGGCGCACGACCGGGGGTGGGGTCACGTGTGCCAAGGAGGCGGGGCCCGGACGAGCAGGGGGCGGAGTCACGTGTGCCAAGGAGGCGGGGCCCGGACGAGCAGGGGGCGGAGTCACGTGTGCCAAGGAGGCGGGGCCCGGACGAGCAGGGGACGGGGTCTCGTGCTCAAGGGGGCGGGGCCCGATCGGGGGGCGTGGCCTACGAGCAGGGGGCGGGTCACGTGTGCAAAGGAGGCGGGGCCCGGACGAGCAGGGGGCGGGGTCCCGTGTGCAAAGGAGGCGGGGCCGGACGAGCAGGAGGCGGGGTCTCGTGTGCAAAGGGGGCGGGGCCCGGACGAGCAGGGGGCGGGGTCTCGTGCGCAAGGGGGCGGGACCCGATCGGGGGGCGGGGCCGTACGACCAGGGGGTGGAGTCACGTGTGCAAAGGAGGCGGGGCCCGGACGAGCAGGGGGCGGGGTCTCGTGCGCAAAGAGGCGGGGCCCGATCGGGTAGGGGGCGGGGTCACGGGCGCAAAGGGGCGGGGCCGACCCGGGGGCGGAGGGTCACGTGCGCAAAGGGGGCGGGGCCTCGACCGTTGGGGGGCGTGTCCCGCGCCGGCGCGTGGAGGGCGGGGGGCGTGGCCTCAGCCCCAGAGCCAATGAGAAGCGGCGGCGGCGGCGGCGGCGGCGGCGGCGGCGGCCCAGGGTCGGAGCGGCGCTCGGTTCGCCGTTCGGGACCGTCCGCGACCGTTCGGGACCGTCCGCGACCGTTGGGAACCGCCGGGGAGCGTTCCGGAGCATGGAGCCGGCGTCCGCCCGGCGTCGGGGGCCGTCGGGCGGCGTCCTCCTGCCGTTGGCGGCGTTGTCGGCGCTGTCGGCGTTGGCGGCGGGTGAGTAGTGCCGAGCGGGCGGGCTCCAACATGGCGCGGGGCGGGCCTCCTCCCCCGGCCCGCACACTGCACTAAGCGTTGGGCCTCACGGTCTCCACCCTCGTTTTGCAGAGGAGGGGACCTGAGGCCCAGCGAAGCAGCACAGCCATGTGCAGAGCACTGTTCCGAGCGCTGCGGGGAGGAGGCAAGCTAATGGGGTTGCACCCGACCCCTGGGGCGGTCGCAGTCCCCGTTTCGCAGGTGAGGGAACTGAGGCCCAGAGAAGAAGAATCATCGTGATGGCGTTTGGGAAGCGCTGAGGATGGGCCGAGCACTGGGATAGGCGCCGGGGTGGAGCCAGGCTAATCGTTTTGCAGATGAGGGCACTGAGGCCCAGAGAAGGACAATAATAATAATAATTATAATGATGGGGTTAAGCGCTTACCATGTGCCAAGCACTGGACTAAGCGTTGGGGTGGAGCCAAGCTAATGGGGTTGGACGCAGGCCCTGTGCAACGTGGGGCTCACAGGGGCAACCCTCGTTTTTGCAGATGAGGGAACTGAGGCCCAGAGAAGGACAATAATAATAATAATTATAATGATGGGGTTAAGCGCCTACTATGTGCCAAGCACTGGACTAAGCGTTGGGGTGGAGCCAAGCTAATGGGGTTGGACGCAGGCCCTGTGCAACGTGGGGCTCACAGGGGCAACCCTCGTTTTTGCAGATGAGGGAACTGAGGCCCAGAGAAGGACAATAATCATGATTATAATGATGGGGTTAAGCGCTTACTATGTGCCAAGCACTGGGATAAGCGCTGGGATGGAGACAAGCTAATGGGGTTGGACGCAGTCCGTGTCCAACGTGGGGCTCACAGGGGCAACCCTCGTTTTGCAGATGAGGGAACTGAGGCCCAGAGAAGGACAGCAATCGTGATTATAATGATGGGGTTTATAATAATAAATGATTATAATGATGGTGTTTATCATAATTAGAATGATGGGCTGCCTCCAACTGAGTTGGGGTTGGACACAGTCCCCAGTCCCATTGTGGGGCTCAGAGTCTTCACCCCCGTTTTGCAGATGAGGGAACTGAGGCCCGGAGAATGACAGTAATAATGATTATAATGATGGTGTTAAGCGCTTACTACGTGCCAAGCACTGGACTAAGCGCTGGGCTGCCAGTGGGGTTGGACACAGTCCCCTGTCCCACCGGCGGCTCACCGTCGCACCCCCGTTTTGCAGATGAGGGAACTGAGGCCCGGAGAATAATATTAATGATAGTAAAGGTGGTGTTTGTTAAGCGTTTACTATGTGCCAGGCACTGGACTAAGCGCGGGGGTGGATCCAAGCTGATCAGGGTGAGCACAGTCCCTGTCCCACCTGGGGCTCACAGTCTCAACCCTCATTTTACAGATGAGGGAACTGAGGCCCAGAGAATGACAATAATAATGATTATAACGATGTGTTTAAGCGCTTACCATGTGCCGGGCACCGTACTAAACGCTAGGGTGGATATAAAGCGGTCGGGTTGGCCGCGGCCCCTGTCCCACCTGGGGCTCAGAGTCTCAGTCCTCATCTTGCAGATGAGGCAACTGAGGCCCAGAGAATGACAATAATAACGATTATAATGATGGTGTTTAAGCGCTTCCTATGTGCCGGGCACTGGACTAAGCGCTGGGGTGGATCCAAGCCAATCGGGTTGGGCACCGTCCCTGTCCCACCTGGGCCTCACCGTCTCAACCCTCGTTTTGCAGATAAGGGAACTGAGGCCCAGAGAAGTGAAGCGGCTTGCCCAAGGTCAAACAGCAGACAAGTGGCAGAGCTGCGATTAATAATAATGATAATAATAATAATGTTGGTATTAAGCACTTACTCTGTGCCCAGCACTGTTCTAAGCGCCGGAGGAGATACAAGATCATCGCGTTGTCCCACGTGGGGCTTACGCTCGTGATCCCCGTATTACAGATGAGGTAACTGAGGCACAGAGAAGTGAAGTGACTTGCCCACAGTCACACAGCTGACAAGGGGCAGAGTCAGGGACTCGAATCCATGACCTCTGACTCCCAAGCCCGGGCTCTTTCCACTAAGCCACGCTGCTTAGAGCCCACGTACTAGAGAAGCAGCACGGCGTAATGGATAGAGCCCGAGCCTGGGCGTCGGAAGGTCATGGGTTCTAATCCCGGCTCCACCCCTTATCCGCTGGGTGACTTTGGGCAGGTCACTTCACTTCCCTGTCCCTCAGTGACCTCATCTGTAAAATGGGGGTGGAGGCTGTGAGCCCCACGTGGGACAGGGACTGTGTCCACCCTGATTTGCTTGTATCGACCCCAGCGCTTAGTACGGTGCCTTGCACGTAGTAAGCGCTTAACTTGTTCTGTTTCGTTCTGTTGTCCGTCTCCCCCGCTTATTCATTCAATCGTATTTATTGAGCGCTTACTCTGTGCAGAGCGCTGTACTAAGCGCTTGTAGACTGCGAGCCAGTGGTTGGGCAGGGATTGTCTCTATCTGTTGCCGAATTGCCCGATCCAAGCGCTTAGTACGGTGCTCTGCACAGAGTAAGCGCTCAATAAATACGATTGAATGAATGAACAAATGCCATTATTAGTATTATTATTTATGGTTCTTATTAAGTGATGACCCTCAACAATCTCCTTGCCAGTCAGATCCCCTTCCCTCCCACTGAGCCAGAGACATCTTCCCTTCCCTCTCCTTCCCTTTCCCTTTCCCATTTCCCTTATCCCTTTGCCCGCAATCAATCAATGATTTTCACTGAGCGCTTACTATGTGCGGGGCACCGTGCTAAGCGCTTGGGAGAGTACGATAGAAGATAATTTGCAGACGAGTTCCCTGCCCATAATTGAGTGTACAGGCCTCTTTTCCCTCTCCCGTATCGGACCCCAGCCCTGGTGCAGATCCTGTAGAGAAGCGGCGTGGCTCAGTGGAAAGAGCCCGGGCTTGGGAGTCAGAGGTCAGGGGTTCGAATTCCGGATCAGCTGGGTGACTGTGGGCAAGTCACTTCACTTCTCTGGGCCTCAGTGACCTCATCTGGAAAATGGGGGTGAAGACTGTGAGCCTCACGTGGGACAACCTGATTACTCTGATTACCCCAGCGCTTCATTCATTCATTCAATAGTATTTATTGAGCGCTTACAATGTGCAGAGCACTGTACTAAGCGCTTGGAATGGACAGATGGGTAACAGATAGCAGCGTGGCTCAGTGGAAAGAGCATGGGCTTTGGAGTCAGGGCTCATGAGTTCGAATCCCAGCTCTGCCACTTGTCGGCCGTGTGACTGTGGGCAAGTCACTTCACTTCTCTGGGCCTCAGTTCCCTCATCTGTAAAATGGGGATGAAGACTGTGAGCCCCACGTGGGACAACCTGATGACCGTGTCTACCCCAGCGCTTAGAACAGTGCTGTGCACATAGTAAGCGCTTAACAAATACCAACATTAGATAGAGACAGTCCCTGCCCTTTGACGGGAGCACAGTCTAATCGGGGGAGACAGATAAGAACAATGGCAATAAATAAATAAATGAATAAATAAAAGGCAATAGCGCTTAAAACAGTGCTCTGCACATAGTAGGCGCTTAACAAATTCCAACATTATTATTATTATTATTACTTGGAGAGCTTGAAAGTCAGGGCAGCGGGTTTCAACCTGAAGAAATGGGAAAAGAAAAGGGGGGGGGGGCGGAAAAATCCCGGCCAGCAGGGAGTAATAAGAAACACATTTTAACCAAAGGAACTCGCCGACTGGGGGGGTGAACAGTAAACGAGATGTGGTATTTACTCAGAGGCTCGTCTGGTACTGGTTGGTTTTAGATTTTCCCTCCGGGACTCTCCTGATTCCCACTGGAAACCGGGAGGGAGTCGGACCTTTGGCATTCCTGCAAATTTGAGGGGAAAGCAATGGGAAGCCAGTCCGGCCGACTCCCCTTTGTATAAGGCTAAACTCCGGCTTTCTTTTTAAGATCAAAGCTTTGACCTTGGCCCGGCCAAAGATATTAAGAGAGGAGAACAAACGGAAGACGTTTCATTGCCGTTCTCCACTGGTCAGACCGTATTGTATCCCGGGGGAGAATTGGGAAAAGATTCCCTTTTCTCGAAATGGCGGTGCAGAGAAAAAATGATCTCCACCTTTGCCTTTGGAACGATCAACGCAGTCCCGTGAGATTGTAGCCGTTTGGAAGGAAGGTGCTGGAGAAATCCAAATGGCTTCATGTATTATTACTGCTATTTCTGTCGCGGTACTTCAGGTGAACGACAGATTCGGAGAAAACGAACTAAAATAACCACGCTGATCCGATCGACTGCCCAAAAAGCGACTCACCGTCTCAGAAACCGGACCCGCCGACTAAAACACCAGGGTGACATTCACTAACGGGCAAAAAGTTTCTAAAAGTTTCTTTCCAGCGATTGTGAGGTTGAATTTGTTCAGACTGGCTCTCTACGTAGGAAACAAAAAGATTGCAATTTTTGAAGGCAGATTGTATTTGCCGGCTCAGAATCGAATTGTCGCCCCGTAAGTGCTAAGCAGTTGGTACGGGGCTTTGCACCCAGTCAGCGCTCAAGAAATACGATTGAATAAGTAATGTATGACATTTTATGTTGGGGCATTAGTGTATTATTCCAAGTGCTTAGTACAGTGCTCTGCACATAGTAAGCACTCAATAAATACTGTTGAATGAATGAATGACTATTAGGAGCTATTTCCTAACATCAAATTAGTCTTATTTTTTGAGCTCTTAACGGTGTGGAGAGCACTGTGCCGAACGCTCGGGAGAGAATAACAATAAAAAAGGCACATTCCCTGCCCGCGGTGAGCTTAGGCTGCCCCGCATTTCTGCGGAAGGGAAATCTGCTTCAATTCAGGCCCCGGCAAGGCAGTCTTTTCAGCGGATTGGGGGAGCGGGTGGGAGTTGGCGATGGCGCGGCGCTCAGTACAGGGCTCTGCGCGTAGCAGGCGCTCGGTGAATGCCACTGGTTGATTGACAGGGAACCGGAGGAAGCCCCGAGCAGGCTTTTCCGTGTGACCGCGGTCCGCGTGCCTCCCGATTCCTGGGCCCTTGGCCCCGCACGTTCCTCCTACCCTCTGTACACATGTGGCTGGAGGCTGCAGAGTCCAAGCCGGGCCAGCCGCCGGGACCCCCTACTATTATTTCATTACAGCCCACATCTGCCTCAGAGAAGGGAGGAGGCCCCGCCGGGAAAGAAAGACACATCTCCCGGGTCTCCGAGCCGTGTTGGGGTCGAATTTCAGGGCCCAACCTGACTTAACGCGGGTCCAGGCGTGGCCAGACTGGAGAAATTTGCGGTTAAGCCCACCGAATCTTTAATTCTTTTCAATTCTCTTCGCGGCGAGGCCTGCCGGTGGCCCAGGAGCCTGCCGGCCGAGCTCCAGGTGGGAGCCACTGACTCTCTGGGAAAGGTAAACATCCTTTAAATGCCTTCTGCTTAAGGCCAGAACAAAGGAGGACATTTAATATGCACTCAGCTTCTCTCCTCCCGCTCCCTCCTTCCCACGGCAGCAGCTTGGCTCAGTGGAAAGAGCCCGGGTTTGGGAGTCGGAGTTCACGGGTTCGAATCCCGGCTCTGCCACTCGTCAGCTGTGTGACTGTGGGCGAGTCACTTCACTTCTCTGGGCCTCAGTTACCTCACCTGTAAAATGGGGATGAAGACTGTGAGCCTCACGTGGGACGACCCGATTACCCTGTATCCACCCCAGCGCTTAGAACAGTGGTCTGCACATAGTAAGCGATTAACAAATATCAACGTTATTGTTATTATTACGGCTGCCAAGTCTGGGTCCCGGCGGCGTCTGGGCAGGAGTCGATCCCAATGGGGTCACGAGCCGCCTGGCGTAGCGGATGGACCATCGGCCTGGGAGTCAGAAAGTTGTGGGTTCTAATCCCGGCTCCTCCACTTGATCATAGTCATAATGATAATGTTGGTATTTAAGCGCTTACTATGTGCAAAGCACTATTCTAACACACTGGGGGAGATACAAGGTCATCAAGTTGTCCCAGCTGGGGCTTACAGTCTTCATCCCCATTTGACAGATGAGGTCACTGAGGCACAGAGAAATTAAGTGACCTGCCCGAGGTCACACAGCTGAGAAGTGGCAGAGCCGGGATTAGAACCCACGACCTCGGACTCCCAAGCTCGGGCTCTTTCCACTAAGCCACGCTGCTTCTCGGGCAGCTGTGGCTTCTCAAGCAGCTGCTCGGTGCCGTGCACCGTACTAAACGCTGGGGTAGATACAAGATGGCCGGGTTGGACACAGTCCCTGTCCCACATGTGGCTCACAGTCTCAATCACCATTTTACAGATGAGGGAACTGAGGCACAGAGAGGTTAAGAGACTTTGCCCGAGGTTACTTACGCACAGCAGACAAGGGGCGGTACGGGGATTCGAACCCCAGTCCTGCCTCCCGGGCCCCTGCTCTATCCACTAGACCACCCCGCTTCATTTGTTGTGTGACCTTCACTTCACTTCTCTGGGCCTCAGTTCCCTCATCTGTAAAATGGGGATTGAGACCGTGAGCCCCACGTGGGACGGGGACTGTGTCCAACCTGGTTTGCTTGGATCCACCCCAGCGTTTAATACAGTGCCTGGCAGGTAGTAAGCACTTAACAAATACCACAGTTATTATTATTCTCACCCAACCAATCTCCAAGGGGTCAGCAGCTGCCGGGCTGGGCATCAGCTGATGACTGCATCGGTCAGCAGTATTTTTTTAAGAGGAGAAAGTTCTTTAATGGTCAGTGAGCGGTCTTTTTGAAAACGGCATTTTTGCAGTTGAGACGTTTGTTTCATTTGTGTGCGCTTTCTACAGCCAAAGGGATGGTATTTCAAGTTTTACATTTCTTTATTTTTGCTTAATTAGCCTGGCAGTCAAATCGAGATATTTGGCCACAAAATGCCGGCATACGTTGTAGGTCTGTAGGCTGCCATCATGGCTTCCAGCCGCGTGGTTTTGAGGTAAAACAGCGCACCGTGGTCCGGTCATTTCGTCCGCCTCTTACCTGTCAGTGAGTGACTTTCATCCACCAGAAAACACTGAACAGCTGATTAGCCTTGGGCGTTGCGTAGTCTTTCCTCAGGACTCCCTGGAGTACGGACCCTTCTCTTTTGCAAAAAAAAAATCAGTGTTCAGGTCAGTGCGGTGCACCCAGTGTGACTGGGAAGTGAAGATGCTGGCCCTAGTAGAAGAGAGAAAAGTGGTACTGCCCTCAACTAGCATTCTTCAAAGCAGTCGATCCCCTCGCTCCCTCTTATCTCACCTCGCTACTCTCCTACTACACTCCGGCCCGCACGCTTCGCTCCTCTGACACCAACCTTCTCACCCTACCTCCATCTCGTCCATCTCCCCGCCGACCTCTCGCCCACGTCCTGCCTCTGGTCTGGAACGCCTTCCCTCCTCATATCCAACAGACACTTACTCTCCTCACCATTCAAAGCTTAATCAAAGGCCCACCTCCTCCAAGAGGCCTTCCCAGGCTAAGCTCCCCTTTCCTCTTCTCCCACTGCCTTCTGCGTCGCCCTGACTCGCTCCCTTCCCCTCCTCCCAGCCCCACAGCACTTACGTACACGTCTGGAATTTATTTATATTAATGCCCGCCTCCCCCCTAGACTGTAAGTTCATCGTGGGCAGGGAAGGTGTCCTTTCGTTGTTATATTGTACTCTCCCAAGCCCAGTGCTTTGCACACAGTGCTCAGTAAATATAATTGACTGACAGCGAAAAGCCGGACAAGGGAAAGGAGCCATGTCTTGCCTGCCAGTTGCAGGAGGCAGGCGAGCTCCTTGCGGAACGGGCAGCTGCCAGCCGGAGTCACCCTGAAACATTTCTCATTCCTGCCCACAAGCACTGTCCAAAAATAACCCCTCCGCAAGGAATCCCACGTACCACAAAGGGATATTTTTCGCCTCATCTGATTTCTAAATCGAACTACATCTGTGGGCTTTTGATTTTTGCTAGGTTGAACATCTAGTCTAGCCAAACCCCGAGATCGTCTGTGGAAGCCACTAAATGCTCCTTCCCAGAAAAGAGATGGAGCGGGTCCGTGAGGCTCTTCGGGTTCGGCACATTTTCTCGTGCCTCAGCGGTTCTTCCCAACCGGAGATCTTCCCAACCAAAGACTAGAGCTCTCCGGTGTCAGCTTGCAAGAGTGCCCCGGGAATAGCCACTCACTTTTATCGCCCCGGGGCTGTGGGTACCTTCTCCGTCATCCACGTGAGCCTGTGACATGGAAGCGTGGCATCCAGAACTGGGCACTCTGCCATTCTGCCGCTTTGATTTCACAGTCCACTGAACTCTGCCGAGCACTTAGAAAAGTGCTCTGCCCACAGGAAACCCTCAATCAATCCCCTGGATTGATCATTTGTGGACCTTCCTAGGACTCTGCCCTTCCCCTGCCCTATAGGTTCTCCTGTTGATTGAAGGGAAGCATCTCTAGAATTTCTGTAGCAAAAGTAGTTCCGGGTGCGATTCTCTTCTTTTTTCTTTTTTATTTGGTTTTAAGCGCTTCTATGTATCAAGCACATTTTAACCTCTGGGGAAGGTACAAGTTAATTAAGTTGGACACAGTCCCTATCCCACGTGGGGCTCACAGTCTAGTTAAGCAGTTTAACGTAGGATATACACGGTGGAGCTGGGATTCGCTCATTCAGTCGTATTTATTCATTCATTCATTCAATAGTATTTATTGAGCGCTTACTATGTGCAGAGCACTGCACTAAGCGCTTGGAATAAACAAGTCGGCAACAGATAGAGACGGTCCCTGCCGTTTGACGGGCTTACGGTCTAATCGGGGGAGACGGACGGACGAGAACGATGGCAATAAATAGAGTCGAGGGGAAGAACATCTCGTAAAAACAATACGAGCGCTCCGTATTGTTGAGCAATATTGAGCTCAAATTTATTGAGCTCCAATTTATTGAGCGCTCACTGTGTGTAGAGTGCTATACTAAGCGCTTGGAAAGTACAGTTCGGCAACATTAGAACCCAAGTCCTCTGACTCCCAGGCCCATGCTCTTTCCACCAGGCCATGCTGCTTTCCCCACTCTATGGCTCAAAGCACCGGTTGGAGAAGAGTCATTGCTAGAATTGCATTTGGTTTTCACAGTAGAGAAACAGTGGCTTAGTGGCTAGAGCTGGGGCCTGGGAGTCAGAAGGACGTGGATTCTAATCCCGGCTCTGCCACATGTCTGCTGTGTGACCTTGGGCAAGTCACTTAATTTCTCTGGGCCTCCGTTACCTCGTCTATAAAATGGGGATTAGGAGCGTGAGCCCCATGTGGGTCAGGGATTGTGTCCCACCTGATTTCCTTGTGTCTACCCCAGAGCTTAGAAGTGCTTGGCACTCTAATAATTAATAATAATAATACAGAGCTTGAGAAATAAGCAGGGGAAAGCGGCCTCCGTTTCCTTTTTTAACAATAATCGTGGTGTTTGTTAAGCACTAAATTCGGGCCAGGCACTGTACTAAGCGCTGGGGTCGATATAAACGAATCAGGTTGGACACAGTCCCTGTCCCACTTGGGGCTCACAGTGTTAATCCCCATTTTACAGACGAGATCACTGAGACACAGAAAAGAGAAGCGACTTGCCCAAGGTCACAGAGCAGGCAAGGGGCGGAGCCGGGACCGGAACCCAAGTCCTTCTGACTCCCGGGCCTGTGCCCTAGCCGCTGGGCCACGCTGCTTCTCCTGTGTGTTCTGCACACAGTAAGCGCTCAGTAAATCGATTCTATTCTTGATTCTATTTATTGCTCTTGATTCTATTTATTGCTATCTATTTATTGCTATTGTTCTTGTCTGTCTCCCCCGATTAGACTGTAAACCCGTCGAAGGGCAGGGACTGTCTCTGTCTGTTACCGATTTGTCCATTCCAAGCGCTTAGTAGAGTGCTCTGCACATAGTAAGCGCTCAATAAATCCTATTGAATGAATGAATAAATATGATCGATCGATGGATAATGCGTACTTGGGTGCCACCTTGCCACAGAGACCATCGGTACCCTCAGCTCACCTTGCCCAACCTTGCAGCTGTGGGGTAGTCATGTAAGAAGACTTCCTCTGAGGTACAGGTGGGTTCGGGGGGCTCAGTAGAGTACCTGGGCGAGTCTCTAAATCAGCGTGTCTGCGTGTTCTGGGGAGCGAATAGATGTTTGACCTGCCGGTTTAGATTTAATCACCTAGACTAAGCTAATCAGCGTGGCTCAGTGGAAAGAGCCCGGGCTTGGGAGTCAGAGATCATGGGTTCGAATCCCGGCTCTGCCACTTGTCAGTTGTGTGACCGTGGGCAAGTCACTTCACTTCTCTGGGCCTCAGTGACCTCATCTGTAAAATGGGGATTAAGACTGTGAGCCTCACGTGGGACAAGCTGATGACCCTGTATCTCCCCCAGCGCTTAGAACAGTGCTCTGCACATAGTGAGCGCTTAACAAATACCAACGTTATTATTAATCACTTACGGGTACTTGAATTGACCGTTCCACTTTTTTCCCCTTTTAGGTGCGTCGTGTTGTTACCAAGCCAAAGACAACTTAATGTGTCACGATGTTTGTGAACAGGTAAGTTTCTTTAAAACCGGGCCAGGGATTTGACCCGATTGCCGCATCTGGTGGCTGTTCTAGCAGGTTCCTGCGGCTAGCAGGGCGGGTTTCTGTTTTCGAGTGGGAAAACAGACTGCTCCTTTTGCCGTCTATACAGACTTAGTTTCTTCCTCGTCCAGAAAAGATGCTTAGTAGGATAATGATAAATAATTATAATAATTTTGCACTTTCTATGTGCCAGGCACTATACTAAGCGCTGGGGTAGATAGAAGCAAATCGGGATGGACACAAGTCTCTCTGTCCCACATGGGGCTCACAGTCTTAGTCCCCATTTTGTAGATGAGGTAACTGAGGCACAGAGGAGCAAAGTGACTTGCCCAGGGTCACCCAGCGGACAAGTGGCAGAGGTGGGATTAGAACCCAGGCCCGTACTCTGTCCACTAGGCCACTTTGCTTCTCTAGAAGCCTGCCCCGGAAGCCTAGAGGAAACAGTTTGGAATGAAAAGAAAAGCTACATCAGTCAAACGATTCTGTTTCTAGTTAGTTCCCCGTCTACTCCCCCAAATGCCTTCACGGTCCCTGACAACAGGGGCAAGCAGTGGTAACCTTTTCCCTCCGTTTCTTTGAAATTAGGAGCTGAATGTTCTCTAAGTTCCCCCTCTGACCTTCCAGAAGCCTCCTTCCTCCTCCTCCCAGCCGGTCCCTGGAGTCATTCCCGCTCTTCAGACATTGATTTCTGGCCCTTCTGTAGGCGCGGTGGAGCCTCCCACCAAAGGGGCCTTTCCAGAGAAAGGCCGCTAATCCTCCCCGTCGCTTTTCAAAGCCCCGTCCCCGGAGACACCGTGAACGTTGAGCATTCTGAGACTATGATTTACGGTAGGAAGTGCAGGGATGAGAGCAGTCCCGTCCTTGAGGCCTCTCTCTCGAAGGCTGGGCCCCTCTCCCTCTTTTTCCATCCCCGCCGGAACCTGTATCACGCGTTTTGGGCAGCTGAGACCCAGGGCCCCTGAAGCAGACCCCCGGCCGCCCCTTGTCAGCTGTGTGACTGTGGGCAGGTCACTTCACTTCTCCGTGCCTCAGTTCCCTCATCTGTAAAATGGGGATGAAGACTGTGAGCCTCACGTGGGGCCACCTCATTCCCCTGTATCGACCCCAGCGCTTAGAACAGTGCTCTGCACATAGTAAGCGCTTAACAAATACCAACATTATTATTATTATTATTATTTCCTTCCCTGCTTTTGCCCCTGAGACGGAGACCAGCGCCCAGCTGCCCGGCTCCAGCGCCGAGAGGGCCACTCTCATGAGCTCCACACAGTCGGGCGGCGTGGCGAGAGATCCCACTGCCAGAGGGTCACCGTGGGGCAGCGATGCCCTGGGTGGAAATAGCCGGGAACGGTGTGACGTCTACTAGGGGCAAGTGCGGGGGAAAGTTTTTTCTAAAAATGGTATTTGTTAAGCGCGCTTACTGCATACCGGGCACTGTTCTGAGCGCTGGGGTAGATACAACTTAATCCGGTGGGACTCAGTCCCTGTCCGGTACGGTCAGGGACTTAATCCCCGGTTTGTAGAAGAGGTAACTGAGGCACAGAGAAGTGAAGAGACTTGCCCAGGATCACACAGTGGACACGTGGAGGAGCCAGGATTAGAATCCAGGTCCTCCTGACTTCCGGGCCCTTGCTGTAGCCATCTGGCCACACTGCTTTTCTGGCCCCGAGTCTCCTGGAACCCCTCTTCTTTGAGAAGGGCACGATCAGAGTTCCCTTGTCTTCTCCTGCCAGGAGTGCCTTAGTCTCAGGAAAGGGATTTCAGACTTTAAAGTCCCTCGGCTCCTAAACCCTTTGACCGTGTTGCCGATAACCGACAGGGCTGGATTTATCTGCCATTTGGGGCCGGCTGTGTCCCTTGTTTTGGCCTTTTCTTTCTTGAAGGTAGTTTTTTAAAGCAGCCACTGCCCCCGCTTAACCGCGTCCCATGTTTTCTTGTTGGTCGGGACTCCCCAGCCAACTCCCGTTTGGCCAAGCAGTCGCTCTGTGACTCGGGACCTATTTTGAGTTGCCAGGGTGAGAGAGCGGTTGCGTATTTCCTTCAGCACCCAGACTCAGTTGAATGAAATGAAATGCATTCCTGGCCTGGATTAAGGGCACACGTTGAATTTGAAAGGTACTAAAATTCCATTTGCTAATTCTTTGAGGGTTTTTCTAAATACTGGAGGGTTTCTGGAGCTCTGGGAATCTCAAACTCCCTTTGCTCACTGCTGTCAGGTTCCCTTTTTTTATAAGAAAAATTTCATTTTCACCCCCAGTTCAAGTCAATTCAGTCATATTTATTGAGCACTTACTGTGTGCAAAGCACTTTGCTGAGCTCCGCCACTTGTCTGCTTTGTGACCTTGGGCACGTCACTTTATTTTTCTAGGCCTCAGTTACCTCATCTGTAAAATGGGGATTGAGACCGTGAGCACCAAGTGGGACCAGGGACTGTGTCCTACCCGATTTGCTAGTATCCACCCAGTGCTTAAGCAGCATGGCTCAGTGGAAAGAGCGCGGTCTTGGGAGTCAGAGGTCACGGGTTCTAATCCCGGCTCCGCCGCTAGTCAGCTGCGTGACCTTGGGCAAGTCACTTAACTTCTCTGTGCCTCAGTTCCCTCCTCTGTCAAATGGGGATTAAAACTGTGAGCCCCACGTGGGACAACCTGATCACCTTGTATCCCCCAGCGCTTAGAACAGTGCTTTGCACATAGTAAGCGCTTAACAAATACCATAGTTTATTTTACAGTGTCTGGCCTATAGTAAAGGCATAAGAAATACCATAATTATTATTACTAAGCACTTGGGAGAGTACAATATAACAATAAACAGAGACATTCCCTGCCCACAGGGAGCTTACAGTCTAGAATTCTTGACAGTTTCTTTGAAAACATGGTGACCATTTGGATGGGGCCGGTGGTTCAGGAGGGGTGGACCCCTTGTTTCCACCATTTTGTTTCGTGGGCATTTGGAGAGGACGGAGTAGATGTCGACTGGATGACCATGTCCGTGCCTAGACTTCCTTTCTGACTTCTGCCACAGTGTTTTAACCTCTTCCACCATTTCTGACCCTAGGACACCTGATGTAAGGAAAAAAAACACTAACGGAGGAGCTGGCAGAAATCCAGTCAGCTCAAGAGTAAACTGGAAACTACCAAGTAACAATCCAGGGACTCGTGTGAACTGCCTTTCTCATTCTGCCAGTTGCTCAATCCGCACACTATACTGAGTACCCAAATGGCTAGCTTCGACCCCCTGGGACTTTCAAAGGAAGAACCCAATATAGGCCCAATACTAGGGTTGCTTCTAAGCCCCGTGGGAAAGGAGAGCGAATGCAGACACCCTGATCCATATCTATAAACCACGAATGATTGGCATATAGAAAGATCCCCACAATCTTCCAAGGTAAACTAATGGAGTGAGTCAGTAACTAGTTCAGCTGGGATTAGTTTGGACAGGATTCTTGAAAAAGGAGGTAGGTATCTAGAAGAGGGAAGGGATTTGGTTTGAGGGAAGAGGGGATAGCAGTGCAGGTGGGGGAATGGAAGAGCAAAGATTGCTCTCTTAGGGTATTCTACTGTATTCTGTGTTTTATTTTTTCCCGTATTAGATTTTGTCCTCAAAAAGTGAATCCCGTCTAAAACATCTCCTGCAACGTGCACCCGAATACTGTCCAGAATCAATGGTGGGTCTAATGTTTTTTTAAACCTAGTTATGTAAGTAGTCATTTAGCCAAAGCGAATGAGAAGGAATTTATAAATAGAAATGTATATGTATTTATACACACATTATATCATATATGATATATAATTTAATTATAAGCAAATATATGTTAGTTATCGAAGTTAATGGAAAATTACTAGG
This sequence comes from Ornithorhynchus anatinus, assembly GCF_004115215.2. NCBI lineage: Eukaryota > Metazoa > Chordata > Mammalia > Monotremata > Ornithorhynchidae > Ornithorhynchus > Ornithorhynchus anatinus. Next base: position 1,565,952 of record NC_041751.1, read on the forward strand.
AATGTCCCAGGTTGTATGATTTTACTGCGGAAAATAATCACATTAGGTGCTGCTCTAGTTTGAATACCCAACTATTTGACATATCTTCCGTTGCACTTTCAAACATTATTTGCCCTTTTCAACCCACAGAAGTATTTAAAACAGTTCTCCCGTTCATCGTTCCCATGCTTACTCAATTCCACGTAGCTTACCGTAGAGCAGTTGTTCAGTGTCCTGTGCTGTCATCCATAAAAGCGGGGGAGATTAGAAATTAAGCGGGGGAGATTAGAAATTTACCGGGGGTCTCCTAGAGGAGGTGATTTCAGAAGGGATTTGAAGAAGGGGAGAAGAGTGGTTTTTTGGATATGATCGCTTATATCTTCACGAACCTCTAGACTGTAAGCTCGTTGTATGCAGGGAACGAGTCTATCAGCTCTGTACTTTCCCAAGTGCTTAGTACAGTGCTCTGCACAAAGTCAGTGCTCAGTAAATGCCATTGAATGATATGAAGGAAGAGGAAATTCTAGAGGGGAGGGAAAGATGAGAAGAGGGCAGAGGGCATCTCTTATTTGGAGAACAACAAAGAGCGAGAGCTGAGGTCAAGTGAGAAGGAGGGTAAGTAGTCGTATTTATTGATAGCTTACCGTGTGCAGAGCACTGTACTAAGTGCTTGGGAGAGTACAATAGAAGAGGCACGTTCCCTGCCCATAATGAGCTTACAGTCTAGAGGAGACAGACATGAATATAAATAAATAAATGACAGCTATGGACATAAGTGCTGTGGGGTTGTGTGTTTCTGCTTGATAGAGAGAGGAATTGGTAGGCATTGAGATTTTGGAGGAATGAGGAGACCTGTTCACGGTGACGTTTCAGAACAGTGATCATCTTGGAATTTTAGGGCTCCGTCTTTTTAGGCAGAATTGGGGCATTTTAAAAATAGTTAGGGTTGGGAATGCTCTTGTCCTGCCAGAAGGATTAAGCCGCTTACCGAAGAACCCTGAGGTATTTTCCATTTCTCTGCTTTTATGATGCATAGGTGAGCGTGTGTTTTTCTCTACTCTATTTGCTGAGAAACTGACCGGAACCAGTTTCTCGTTCCTTATAATTCGGTGGTATGCCTCTCATTGGTATATTGCCCAAGAGAGTTTAAAGTGTTGTTCATTAATCTGCACTAAATCTTTTTACAATTACATTTTTAGGTTGAAGTCTGGAGTTGCATGAACTCTTCTTTGCCAGGTAAACAGTGTTAGTGTTTTGCCCCAGTGCGTCTGTTTATTGTTGTGTTGTCCTCTCCCAAGCATTTAGCGCAGTGCTTTGCGCACAGCAAGCATTCAAAAAATATAATTGAACGAATGAAGAACCATCCCCAGTCGTTAGTTCTTGGCTGCTCTTTGAGTGTAAAAGCACAAGGGGAGGGAGGGGTTTGTAAAGGAAGAAATGTAGTGGATGTAGTTAATAATAATAATAATAATAATGATGGTATTTGTTAAGCACTTACTGTGTGCCAAGCACTGTTCTAAGCGCTGGGGTAAGTACGAGGTAATCAGGTTGTCCCACGTGAGGCTCACAGTGTTAACCCACATTTTACAGATGTGGTAACAGGCACAGAGAAGTGAAGTGACTTGCCCAAGGTCACTAGTTTTTGCCCTTAATGACTTTATGCTGAGGAGCAGGATGGCCTAGTGGAAAGAGCACTAGGAGTCAGAAGGACCTGGGTTTTAATCCTGGCTCTGCCACTTGCCTGCTGTGGGGCCTGGGACAATTCACTTCACTTCTCAGCGCCTCAGTTTCCTCGTCCGTAAAATGGGGATTAAATCCTATTCACTCCTACTTAGACTGTGAAGCTCAAGTGGGACAGGCACTGTGCCCAGCCTGATTATCTTGTGTGTACGCCAGTGCTTAGAACTACGTTCGACACATAGTAAGTGTTTAACAAATGCCATTAAAAAAATAGTTGTCAGTGTTGTGCAGTTAAAACAGTAAGAATTTGGAAAGCAGTGGTTAGAGCTAGGTATGATAATAACACTAATAGTAATTGTGGTATTTGTTAAGTGCTTACTATATGCCAGGCACTGTACTAATCACTGGGGTGGATAGAGAAGCAGAGTGGCTTAGTGGAAAGAGCCCGGGCTTGGGAGCCAGAGGAAGTGGGTTCTAATCCCGGCTCTGCCACCTGTCTGCTGTGTAACCTTGGGCAAGCCACTTCACTTCTCTGTGCCTCGATTACCTCATCTGTAAATGGGGATGAAGGATGTGAGCCCCACGAGGGACAACCTGATGACCTTGTATCTACCCCAGCGCTTAGAACACTGCTTGCCATCATTATCATTATTATTACAAGCAAGTGAGTTTGGACTCAGTCCCTGTCCCACGTGGGGCTCGTAGTTTTAATACCCATTTTACAGAAGAAGTAACTGAGGCCCAGAGAATTGAAGTGACTGGCAGGCAAGTGGCGGATTCAGGATTAGAACCCAAGTCCTTCTGATTCCCGGGCCTGTGTTCTATCCACTAGAATCACGCTGTTTAGGCACGAGTCTACCCTCACTCCCCAAGGTTTCCCTTGGAGTCCCTCCCCTCAGTTCACCCAGAAAGGCCTTCAGCATTTAAAACCTAACAGTTTCTATTTGGGGGTTTGAGGTTTGCTCTTTGCCAGTTTACCTTATCCCCTTGGTTATTACCCAGTGGTTTAAAGCAACAAATCCACAAACCCCATCTAATGACAGCCCTAGCCGTTTGACTCAAAATCCAGGCAAAACCAATCGTCCCGCAGTTGGGAGCGGTACACTTCCCAGACACTGGGTGTGGAAAGGCCCTAGCTGAGGCTTGCAAGACGGGCAGATTCAAGGCCAGGTTTCATCTACCAGCTACTGGCATTGGCTGAAGTCCACTTTGGCGGGGAATTAGTATTGATTGGCTCCGAGTGCATTTTGTGGGAGAAAAGACCTTGTCCCGGGAGCACGGTTCATTCCCTCTAGACTGTCGGCTCCTCACGGGCAGGGATCGTGTCTACAACTCCATTGTAGACATTCTCTCCTAAATGCATAGTAAAGCACTCTGCACGGAGCATGCGCTCAGTAAGTACCTTTGTTTGATTAATGCTGGACTTTGTTTTCAAGGTGTACTGAGGAAATCCGATGGCTGGGTTGGCTTAGGTTGTTGCGAACTGGCTATTGTGTTGGAATGTCGTCAGGCGTGCAAACAGGTGCGTTTTATAACTCCTTTCTGAATTAACGTGTGATTGGAGAAAATTTGGGGATGAGTCCAATTCAGTTGTTGCCTTACCCTGGCTACCTGTTCAATCTTGATATTGTTTCTCCCCCGAGGGATCCCCCGTTAAGCATCAAGAACCTTTGGCCCGTTCTTTGGGAACGCCTCAATGTTCTATTTTGCCCTGGCAGTGGGAAACGGCAGCATGGCCTCTTGTAGAGAGTTCCTATAAAGGGGCTCCTGAGAAATGCCAGCTGTAAAGAAAATCCTGATTCTGCCCCCCAAAGGAAGGACCCTTTTCCAGAAGTGTATGGGATTGCCGATGAACCCATTTATTCTCCCTTCCCTGGCCTTTCCCGCAGGATGCCTTATTCCGTTCCAACACCGTGGCCCCTGTAAGTCCCTGGAATTAAGTGCCGTGGCAGGAATGAACTGGGGCCGAGCAGAACAGAAGCGGGCAGGTGGCATCTTCAATTCCTTTGAGCACTCAAGCGGATAAAAGAATTCATCGAGTGCTCCAGAGGCCTTCTGAAGAGCTGTGAATATGACCCGTCCCTGTCCCTGAGGAGCTAATAATCTAATCGGCAAGACAGGAGAGGCACACAAAATACACGCACACCCGTAGAACACGATTCCTGGAGCGATGGGCAAGACCGGAGCAAGCGGGATTGGTGGCGAAGGAGGGAAGCTGTGGCCGGTGGAATAGGGAGAGGGAAGTTTCCGGGAGGTATCGCCCAGCTGGATGCTGCCAAGAGTTGGCTTGGGTAGGGGTGGTGAGGTAACTTCCATTCTAGCTGCCCTCTCTCTTGGTGGCTTCATAACTCCCCTCCGGGATTCCTCCCGGCCCCGTGCTGATATCGTCTACGGTGGGAAGAGAGCAGATGTGCTGGCTTGGGGCTGCGGTATCAAATCAACCTCTACTTTATCAGGGGAAATGGCAACCATTTCTAAACCATTCTAAAGTCCACTGAATTTAGAGTCTACTGTGGAGAGATGAGAAATTCACTTGAGAGTTCAGTAGCGGATTGAAATAAGTGATTTGAGAGAGATGCAAGGTGTCTTTCTTTTTCGCTTGTCTATGAAATTCTTTCCATCGTCATTGACGAGAGTTAAGGCCTGCTTGAGTCCTGAAGGCATTTAGGAAAGTAGGTTTGAATCGGCAAAGGGAAATATCAGATATTTGCCACCTTTCACCCCACTTCTAATTTCCAGATCATGCAGCAATCATCCCACTTTTGTGCGTAATCGAATGGTTTGATGGAAGACCATATGGAGTGTATCCTTAGTGTTTTCATGGTATCTTTGAATTCTTTTAGTAAAAATTTTTCCCTTGTGGAAGCTAAGGGGTTAAGTAGGTTGTTTTAAAGAAAATTGGCTAATTGTGGTACAGTCATTATTTAAATGCAGTATTCTCTGACAAGTCAATTAATTTGTGCAACACATTCATAAACAAACTTGGTTTTTTCAGGCATCTTCGAAGAATGACATTTCAAAAGTTTGCAGAAAAGAATATGAGGTATGCATTTTAACTTAAACGACATAGAAACTTTGTGCATTCAAATTCTGTATGAATTTTAGTTTTGTAAGAGACTAATTATAATTTTGGGGTTCCTCGATGTGTTGTTCCCTATAGAGATAATGCACAGCCTTTCGCCTCTTAGAAATTGTTGCATGTTTACCATTTTTCAGTTCACATAAAATGTTTCACTTAGGTGATAAATTAGCCCTACAGGCGTCACACTCTGATTCCTGTTAAAAGTAAGTATTTTACAAAGATATGGAAAGCTATCTATTCTAAATGTCTAAAAGAAAGAGGTTATTGTAAGTGATATATGGAAGTTGGACATTTTTAGTTGAAAAAATTCAATTTTTAAATACTAATATCAGGACTTTGGGGTTGATACTGTTCCTGAGACCAAAATCAAAGACACATGGAGAAGTGTGCTTTCTCAACTTCCTTTCTGGGACATGAACATTAGGAGACCTCTTTTAAAAATCAGTATTCCCTCTCAAGTAAAGAAAAGGTGATCAAGTTTGGACTTTTCTCTTTTTTCCGTCTACCTCCAAAATAGAGCCCAGATTTTTCTCTTTAAAATCAGAAAGGCTAATGTTTCTCCTGGCCAGCATTCCCATGAAAAGATATACACACTTAACTGCCAAATAATGTTCATTTCCCATCCATTCGAACATTTGGCCAGTTAAAAAAAAAAGTCTTTGCCCTAGTCTCCAGAAAGTGTTTTTCAAATTAACTACATCTGTCTTCTATTCTCTTTATTGAGCGTGCTTAGAATAAAATAAGATTCTTTTCTATTTCCTATATTCTTTACCTTGGAAATGACTGCAATTCAGTTTCTTTTAAAGTGGCTTATTTTAATAATCCCATCTTCTCTGCCACATTATGTATTATACTGTCTGTCTTCTGTAACTTTTCCTCTTTTCGTATGTTTCCTTCTCTTTTTCTGCATTTCTGCCTTGCTCTAGGAAGTCTGCCCGTATGTGTTGATGGAGCACGGGAAAGGCAAAGGTAAGAGCCACTAAAACCTATCTCTGCTAGAACTTCTGAGAGTAGCTTGCTCTGCCTGGTTGTTTCCCTCTCTTTTCCTCTGGTCCTAGAAAATCGTTTTCTAGAAGTCTTTAGATTAAAGTTTCACCTTCTAAATTATGCTGTGCATTTTGAGACTCTATTGCCTAATCTCACTGTACTGGGGACTGTAGAAAACTCGAGGGGCCACCTGTTTTGTGCCCGTGGGGGCAAAGAGCAGGCTGCAATATAGGATTTTTTCTGGGTGGCAGGCCGGCCTCAAAGAGCTGTCAGCTTTGGAAGACAAAATTTGGGATTTTTTTCAATCCTGCTCAGAAGCTCTTAGCTCTTGTTGGAAATCTGTATCGAGAAAGGCCAGAAGCTCAACTTAAAAGACTGTGGGGTTGAGAAGAGTGATTTTTGCCGCTTCTGCTGGTTACTCCAAAGTCCTAATGCCAAAGTCAAAGTAATCAATGGAGGAAATCAAGGAAGTTTAGTAAATAATAAATTAGAACCTCCATCTTAGCCGTGCGGTCTCCGCTGGGCTGTGGGGGCTGCCCTCCTACCGAGAGGCCGTTCCTCCCAAAATGGTCGATTCCGGAGGTTATCTGTTGTCGCCAGGCCCACTGAGTCTTTTGTCCTCCTGGCCCTGCTCCCTGAGCCAAGCTGTGGACAGACCCGTGAAAGGAAGAACTTCCCAGTGTGTAGCAGGGGCCTGGAAACAGAGTTGCAATCGTACAGAGCCTTGGCATGACAGGAGAAGCTGCCAACCCTGGCACCCGTGCTAGAGGTTAAGTGGCCCGGTGGCTCAGACTTCTGTGAGCGATCAGGAGTTGTTGACCGCCCCCCGCCCCTAATATGGAATATTTTCTATAGTAATATAGTGCTTTCGTTCATTTTAGACTGTGATTTTTAAATGCATCTCGCTGAGGCATGTGGACTTTAATTACGTTGTGAGAAATACTCGACATTTTGCACAGAAGTCAAATCATGTGAAGGGCGTTTAATCAACTTCCAGGTCTTCAGCGGATTCGGTGTGTGGCCCTGTGCGTTTTCTCCTTCTGCCGCCTGCTTTGGCGTTGCCGCTACGAGTGAGCACTTTGCTCAGGAAATAGGCAAGAGAAGGGGCTGGAGGTTATTCACCTGTTAGTTCTATCTGGAAGTTTGGTAGCGGAGGAGATTGAAGCTCTTAGCTAAATTAAAGGGCTTAAGTCTCTGGATTTTATTTCTTATTCCGCCCTGATCCGGTCTACTGTGGATGAAGTGTTGACCGTCGATGCAGAGTGATTTAATGAAATATGTGTAATGTGGCAAAGATATCTTGTGCATGAAACTTTCCCCCTTCAACATAAAGGGTTGAATTTTCTAATGGCCCCTGGAGGTTTCTCTAGTAGAGAGTATACAGGCAATTGAAGCAGCCCCAGAAGCGTGAAGTGTCAAGTGTCTAATCAGTATGGGAAATGGGAGTGGAAATCAGATCCTTATCATGGGTTAATCCATCTGACTCCTTGATTGTATGAATAATGTTTTTACCTTCCAGGCTTATTGTGCAATACATGACCCATGCACTTGTGGGCAGAGGATCAATTACAGACAACTAGTATCGAGGCCAACACAAAAATATATTACACTTCACGATGACATCGTAACAGAGCCGTGGCCCCCAGTGAAACTCAGTAAGCTTGGGCCAAGCTAGAATCCCACTGGGATGCAGATTAAATCTAGTTTCAATCTCTGTTGTCCTGTAGGAAGAGGAATTAATTTTAAGACCGTTCCTTAAAAAAAAAATGGTTCTGGGCTTACACCGTTCCTTTATTATAATATTTAGTTTTGCAGCTTTAAGGTAAAAGCTTCTCTGAACTTGTTCAGAGCCTTGATATGACTGTAGGGTTGAGCACTCTAGTAATGTCATAGGACTTTGCAGAGTCGTTCATTCAATCGTATTAAGTGCTTACCGTGTGCAAAGCACTGAACTAAGCACTTGTAAGAGTGCAGTATAACAATAAACAGATTCCCTGCCCACAGCGAGCTAACATCAGTCCACTCTTTTGTCAGCAGGCTTCATATTTCTAAAAGTGAGCATCATAGTCATTCAGTCATATTTATTGAGCACTCACGGTGTGCAGAGCACTGTACTGAGCACATAGGAGAGTGCGGCATAAGAATACAACAGACACAGTCCCCCTGCCCACAACGAGCTTACAGTCTAGAGGGGATATTGGACACTCCAAACTTGGGAAGGCGAAAGCCCTGGCTGCGAATGCCGACCAGTTTCTCTTCAGTTCTCCCTGCTTCAATTTAGATGCCGAGGACTCGAAGTAAAAAGTGGAGCTGCTGCCCAAGCTTCTCCCAAGCCTAAGCCCAAGCCTAGCCTTAAATTTCAGGAGGAGTGTAGTAACTGTATTTTCAGGTGCATTGAGAGCAAGGATGGGATTTTGGGGGAATATGTTGACTGTGGAGGGCCCTTGCAGAATCCATCATTTTAATGTTGCCTCCAGCTGGAAAAGCCGGGACCGTTTCAGGTGGTATTTTGGGCGTGTGGGCGCTAGCGCTGGGGTGTTGGTGTCAGGCCTCAGCCATGAGATGCCCAGGCATGGGATCTTACAGTTTTCAGGCCCGACTCACCTTTGGGACCACTGAGAGACAATGGCTCGCCCAGAGGTGGCCCAGGGATTGTGATAGGAGGTTAATTGTGAAGTTTGAGTTATACAAGATGGAGGACAGAGGTTGAATTTGATACGGTTAAAGGTCTCTTTCAAAATGGAAGTAGAGTGGCTTTTTTTAATGGTATTTGCTAAGCGCTATCTGCCCGGCACTCTTCTAAGCACTGGGGTAAATACAGGCTAATCAGGTTGGACACAGTCCCCGTCCCACATAGGGTTCACACTCTTGATCCCCATTTTACAGATGAAGTTAAGTGACTTTTTTGTTGTTGTTTCTTTTATGGTATTTGTGAAGCACTTACTATGTACCAGGCACTGTACTAAGCGCGGGGGTTGATACAAAGTTGTCAGGTTGGACACAGTCCCTGTCCTATATGGGGCTCCCGGTCTTAATCCCCATTTTACAGATGAGGTAACTGAGGCTCAGAGAAGTAAAGTGACTTGCCTGAGGTCTCTCAGCAGACAAGTGGCAGAGCTGGGGTTAGACCCAGGTCCCTCTGACTCCTAGACCTGCGCTCTATCCACGAAGCCATGTTATTTCTCTAGGCTTTCGAGCATCCTTTATTTGCAAGCCACTAGAGTAACTGTTTTCATTCGTTCATGATCTCCCCTTTTTTCCCCCTCAGGTTCAGAATTCCATCAGGTTCAGAAGGAATTATTTTGACTGGGGCTTGCAAAGTCTCAAGCTGTTAAGCTCATTGCAGAGTATCATAGCTCTGTGTTTTCCCCAAATATAAGTGATGATTTTTCTCATCTGTTTCATGTCCCCTTTGGTTCTTTTCACGCTTTCACTTTCCTGGTGGTCCTTGTGTCATCTTCACCTTCTTGATCAGCTCTTCCTTTTCCCTCAGCCTCAGAGGCTCAGTGCTGAACTCTCTGCGCTTGTACCCAGGGCATTCATGCACTCGCATTACTCTGGTTGACTCCCAAATCTACATCTACCCTAACTACTCTCCCACCTCTCCGGTCCCCTATTCCTAGCTGCCTGTGGGGGTATCTCTAGGTGGATGGTTGGCTAACACTTGCACCTAAGCATGCCTTCAGTTGAACTTCTACGTTGCCATCCAAATTCTCTTCCCCACCCAAGTTCTCCACTAGAAAAATTTTTTTTAAAAAAAGTATGGTACTTGTTAAGCGCTTACTATATGCTTGTACCTCTGGGGTTGATGCAAGTCACTCAGGTTGGACCCAGTCCCTGTCCCACATGGGATTCACACTCTTAATCTCCATTTTATAGATGAGGGGACTGAGGCACAGAGAAACCGAGTGACTTGACCAAGGCCACGCAGCAGACACGGGGCAGAGCCGGGATTAGAATCCAGGTCCTTCTGGCTCCCAGGCCAATGCTCTGTCCACTAGGCCATATGGAAATGATATGGAATGGTGAAAGGGGTAGATCCAGGGAAAGGCCCAGTTGGACAAGAACCTCAAAGCTTCAGGTTGTAGAGTTATCATGGTTGGTGAAGGAAGAGGGAGCTTCAGAGGAGAGTGACGTGAATAGCAGTCTCCAAACTGCCTCGTAAAGACAGCGTGGTTTGGGGCTGGCGGGGAGACCAGGAAGGAGAGGTTCCAGGCCAGGACCGTGAGGAGGGGGTGGAACTGAGAGAAAGTATGGAGAAAGAAATGACTGGATTTAGCCACAGATTAGCTGTGGAGGTGAAAGGGTGACCTGGGCCAAAGGCTGAGAGCCAGGGAAACTGGAAGAGAGTAACGAATGGTAATGACAGTAGTGAGAAGCGGCGTGTAAGCTCCTCCTCTAGACTGTAAGCTCGTCGTGGGCAGGGAATCTGTTCATTTTTCTATTGCACACCTAGTATGTACAATACAATAAATAGGATTGGACGTGTGACCTTGGACAAGTCACTTCACTTCTCTGTGCCTCAGTTCCCTCATTTTGTAAAATGGGAATTAAGGCTATGAGCCCCTTGTGGGACATGGACCTCAGTAACTTGTATCGACTCCAGCGCTTACAACGGTGCTCGATGAATCGTCGTCATTCCCGCCTTCAAAACACTACCCCAATCTCCCTTCCTGCAATAACGCTTCCCAGATTAACTATCCGATAAATCACTCTACTCTGTATTTATGCTCGTCCCATCGCTCTCATTGAACTCTAAGCCCTTCGGGGGTAGTGCGATACCTCATTCTTCGTTTTAACACCCCCCAACTAGTGGAGCAGTCTGATTGTCCTCGACCCCCAGAGGTTAGAGGTGATGAGGATGATGTTGCTCTGCTCTAATAGTCCATCCTGCAATTTCTTCTTCTCTCCCTTCGTTCCTTCTTCCAGCTCTCGTCAGTCCCGTACCTCACTTTCTTTCAGCAAGGTAGGTGGAAACACAGTAATAATAATTATGGTACTTGTTAAGCGCTTACTATGTGCCAGGCACCGTTCTAAGCGCTGGGATAGGTACGGTCCGAACAATCAGGTCGGACACAGACCCCGTCCCACGTGGGGCTCACACTGTCGTGCCCGTAAGGGAATACCGGGCGTTTCCGTAAGAGGATATGGGCTCCGTAGAGAGGTAAGGTTAAACGCGGAGGTGGACCGAGGGCCAAGGGAAAATCAGATCGGGCGTAGTGTCCTGCCGTTACCTGCAGCTGATGAGCTCCAAAAAGAGCGAAACCAACCAGGTCCTGCAGTACTGGCGAAAGGAGCTTTAGGGAGCCTTGGGGATCTTCCTGTTCGTTGCGGTCGACTGGTAGTTCAAGTCTGAGGTAGGATTGCGCTGCTGAATTCTTTCAGGTTGGATGGAATACTCCTTATTGGTGCCTCTAGACCGTAAGCACGTTGTGGGTGGGGAACGCGGCTGCCAATTCCGTTGTATTGTACTCTCCCAAGGGTATAGTACAGTGCTCTGCACATAGTAAGCGCTCAATAAATGTGTCTGTTATATTGTACTCTCTCAAGTGCTTAGTACATTGCTCTGCATACAGTAAGCGCTCAATAAATGTGATTGACTGACCGACTAAATACGATCGATTGTGCCAAAAAGCCATCTGAAACTGAGCCGGTGTGCTGTTTGTGTAGCAAGGACTCTGACCTTCTAGATTCCTTGTAATCAAGATCCTGGTGTAATTGCGTTGCTGGATTTCACAGTCCCCCCACCGCTAGATAATTTCCACATCTCCAACCATGTAAAAAAGCTCTATTTTCTTTGCGGGGAACGTGTCTGCTAATTCTCTTGTATTGTAGGCTCTCGAGAACTTAGTACAGTGCTCCGCTCATAGTAAGCTCTCAGTAAATACCACTGATTAATTGATTGTGCCTCGGGTTACCAGTTTTGCTTCCAGATGATATTCCACCCTGAAGCGGTAATCGAAAATCTTATTCCGATCGCAGTGGGATTTCAAGCTGGTGACAGGTTGTCTGCTCAGAGTCACCCTCACCGGGAACCCAGGTCTTCCCAAGGGTTCTGGGGGCTACTTAGACCTGACGAGACCCTGACAAGGCACCAGCATAATGAGGAATTCACTTTTTACCGTCTGGAGTTTAACGTGCAGGCAGATCAGCGATGTGGACATATTGCGGAGGCAGGAGGAAAATCAAGATCGTAAGACAGCCGAGAGGCCGGTTGGAACTGGAGGAGATAGATTTGGGAGCCATCTGCAGTGTAGACGCCTTCTTCTAATGTCTTTCATGACTTCTCTGTAATTAAAGCATAGTCAGAGATCACAAACTTTGCTCATTAGCTTGAAATTACCTTCAGCGAATAGTCCCCGGAGCCTAATTCTGCTGTTCTTTAAGTTTTAAAAACTTTTCTCACACAACGGAGCTCCGAGACAACAGACCAAATTAATTTGCGAGCCGGGCAAATAGTGCGATGAGCATTATTCTGAAAATTAGTAAAGGTTCTAAAATGCTGTAAGAGACCTCTCAGAGGTATGTCTAAGAGCATAACTTGTGATGTTTCAATACACCTGAACTGTGGGGATACCATTGAAGGTGCCATTTTGTTTAAATTTGTGACATTTTGATGGATTCTTTAATAGCATTCAGTCTCTCCGCCTTCCTTTTGGTTGCTATTGTTTCCAAGCCCCAACCTATCATGAAATCGTTCTGTGATAGTCAAATAACGTTTTCCAGAAATCTGGGCCCAATAATAACTGCCTTCCTGCTGTTTTAGTTTATTCTTCGCAATTAAAAACCTGCTCCTGCTGTCTGACTCATCTCCAGTGATTCTGCAAGAAATAACTGGAAGCGACTATCCGCTCGATGGGGAAGAACGTAACCCTAACGGCACCCAGGGAAATATCTAGCGTGAGGGGTCGACCTGTGTCATTGAACAAGTCTTTCTCGAGAACATACTGATCAGAAAGATGTATTCTAGAAATCCTGGGTCTTCTCCCTTCTTTGAGGCTCTTTTTCTCTCTGCCCAGTTATAGACTGTACGCTGAACGTCTGTAAATTTCCGCAGATATCCTTGGGCTTGATTATCCTCTTTAGCAATCTCCAGCAGCGGCATTTATCAAGTTCAATCACGCAAACTCAATTGGGAGACTAGACTGTGATTCCCTTGAAATAGCTGCATTTCTACTGCCTCTTTCAGATCAGCTTTCAATGTTGTGACTTTGGAGAGTTAGGGGAAATTTGTGGTTTTTTTTTTTTTTTTTTGGATGTTATTCTTGGTTTTCACATTAAGGATGGACTCATGATGTTGATCTGAAAAACTGTGACATTTACTTGAGAAATTCTCTTCTATTTCTAAATTAATTATTGGATGTTTATTTCTGTTCACAGAATGCTCTTTTCAGTTGCATCAACAGAAATGAAAGTAAGTACGTTATTGTTAATTCAAAAGTGCAAAAGCAAAAAACGGCTGAAAGGAACACTTCAGAAGAAAGCGTTTGTCAGGGCTCTATTTGATTTGAGTTGGGAACGGATCATCAAAATAAATTTGGAATCCTCACCATTTATATGAATGTGCCCCAAGATTTATATGGGCCCTGTTGTATCTCAACAGTTTGGGATTTCTAGCTAATGAGGGAGCATGGTGAGAACTGGCATTATGACTGGAGAAAGCCACGTTTCCTTGGTAGCTTCACTGCCTGGGGGAGGCCATTAATCAGTTTTGTGTTCCGGGGTTGGCAGGGGAAGGACGGAGAGGTGGAGGAGACGAAGAGGGAACAGAGGTCAGGAATTTTGATGCTGAAGCAAAAAAAAAAAAAAAGTAAAATAAATATTGCCTTTCTCTCTGCCCCTCAACTCCCAAATATAGCTGTCTGAGGGAAGGCATCTGGTCAGGTGGAAATGACCTTAAGGTCACCCAGGCAATCCATGGAATCAGAACACGCAGGACCCCTGAGACAACCCCTCACCCATCCATAGAGCCAGGCACAGAGGCCCACTTTCCAAGTTGACTGAATAGGTGGGAATTAAGTGCCCATGACTTGCTGAGGGTGGTGAGAGGAGAGTGGGTGGGTAAAAGGGAGAAGGGATCGGTAGAGACTGTGACACGAATCAGCATGGGAGTAATTCATTCGTTCATTAGATCATGTTTATTGAGCAGTTACTGTCTGCAGAGCACTGTACTAAGCACTTGGGAGAGTACAGTATAACAGTCAACAAGACACAATCCCTTCCCCCAAAGAGCTTACAGTCTAGAGTGGGAGACAGCCATTAATATAAATAAATAAATTACAGATATGTACATAATTCATTGATCTATGTATAGAACATGAGACTCACTAGGACTATAGGGATACCATACCCTGTATTTTAACATGTATTTACCCCAGCGCTTAGAAGTGTTTGATGCATAGTTACAACTTAACAAATACGATTTAAAAAACCCCAAAAGACCGAATCCTCTTAGTGTTAGTATTATGTGTGTTTTTTTTCCTCCTTATTTTCCTTTTCTTGACTATCCCGTGAAACAGCAGTCATTAAGAATCGGCAAGGTTTTGAGCTTTCCTAAGATTTTCCACCCAACCTAACATGGAGTTATCTGGTCATGACAGTAAGGGCAGCGAGTGACATTTTATTTGATTTTTTTTTCCATCATTTCAAAGGGTCTTCATTTATTATCTAAAGAAGATCCCCCGATTGAGAAAGTGGGGAAAGTAGGAATGCTTGCTCCAGTATCTGCTGGGGATGAAGAATCAACTGGGTGTTGTTGGGTACTCAACAACAATCAACAATGGTATTTATTGAGCGCTTACTGTGTGCAGAGCACTGTACTAAATGCATGGGAGAGTAAAATACAACAGAATTAGCAGACACGTTCCCTGCCCAGGGACAGCTTAAGTATGTAATACAATTATGTCTTTTTTTAGATGTAGAAACTGAGGCACACTCATTCATGATGTGGTTCAGTTCCATACTGGGGAATGTCACCCTATTTCTACCGTCAGAGCCCGGCTTGCTTGGTCTCTGAAGTTCACTGGACTGGAGGGTCGTTATCAGTTTCGGACTGACGGGCGTTTAACTCCATTTTAATTCCTTTTTTCCCCCCCAGTGGGCTCGGTCTGTTGCAGTTATGCCGGTCGTCACACCAACTGCCGGGAATACTGCCAGGCGATTTTCCGAACCGACTCGTCTCCCGGCCCATCCCAGATCAAAGCAGTTGAAAATTATTGCGCATCCATTAGCCCTCAATTAATACACTGCGTGCATAACTACACCCAGTCCTACCCGATGAGGAACCCATCAGATAGTAAGTAAGAGGAAAGTGCTCTGTCTGACTTCAGAATTTGGTGTAACTATCAGAGATAAATGTGTCTTTTACTTCGATGCTTGTACAGTGTTTTGCACACAGCAGGTACTTAATAATTACTGTCAAATGAATAGCGGATAGAGCGCGGACCTGGGAGTCAGAAGGACCTGGGTTCTAATTCTGGCTCCTCCACGTACCTGCTGTGTAACCTTGGGTATGTCACTTCACTTCGTAGAGACTGTGTCCAACCAATTGTATCTGTCCTAGTGCTTAGTACAGCACCTGGCACAAAATAAGCACTTAACAAATGCCCCAATTATTATTATATTATTATCTTTATTACCCTATTTATTTTGTTAATGAGGTGTACATCCCCTCGATTCTATTTGTTGCTATTGTCTGTCCGTCTCCCCCGACTAGACTGTAAGCCCATCAATGGAGAGGGATTGTCTCTATCTGTGGCCGAATTGTATATTCCAAGCGCTTAGTACAGTGCTCTGCAAATAGTAAGTGCTCAAAAATACTATTGAATGAATGAATGAATTATTACTGAAGCGTGTTAGCATTTGGACCACTTGAGCAATATTATTCTGTCAGGCTTCAAATCAAGCAGTCTGTGGTATTTACTGAGCACTTATTGTAGTAATAATGATAATAATGTTGGTATTTGTTAAGTGCTATGTGCCGAGCACTCTTCTAAGCGCTGGGGTAGATACAGGGTAATCAGGTTGTCCCACGTGAGGCTCACAGTCTTAATCCCCATTTTACAGATGAGGGTAACTGAGGCACCGAGAAGTGAAGTGACTTGCCCAAAGTCACACAGCTGACAGGTGGCGGAGCCGGGATTAGAACCCATGACCTCCGACTCCCAAGCCCGGGCTCTTTCCACTGAGCCACGATGCTTCTCGGGCAGGGCACTGTACCGATTGCTTGGGAGAATACAATGTAACAATAAATGGACACGAGTTTACAGTCCAGAAGGGGAGACAGACATTAATAGATATAAATAAATGGCAGCATAAGCACTGTGCATCTGCAAGGGGAGGCGGGGGGATGAAGAAAGGGAGCAAGGCAGGGTGACGCAGAAGGGAGTGGGAGAGGAGGGAAGGAGGGCTCAGTCGGCGAAGGTCTCTTGGGGGAGATGTAGCTTTAGTAAAATTTTGAAGTGGGGGAGAGCAGCTGTCTGTCTTGATATGAGGAGGGAGGGCATTCCTGGCCAGAGGCGGGATATGGGCCAGAGGTCGGCGGCCAGATAGAAGAGATCGTGGAACAGCGAGAAGGTAAGAGGGAGCGCTGTGGTCCGCCGGCTTTCCGTTGAGGCAGCTGGTTCTGTGCTTTTGAAAACGTAGGCCTGTACTGCTGTGACAGAGCCGAGGACTTCGCTTGCCAGAACGCTTGCAAAAGAATTTTGATGTCGATGAAGACCGAGCTCGAAATCGTCGACGGCCTCATCGAGGGCTGCAAGACGATGCCCCTGCCTCAGGACCCGCTGTGGCAGTGCTTCCTCGAGAGTTCCAGATCTGTCCACCCGGGCGTCACGGTGCACCCCCCTCCCTCCACAGGCCTGGATGGCGCCAAGTTGCACTGTTGTTCTAAAGCAAACACATCCACGTGTAGGTAGGTGTCTTCTTCCCCTTACCGAGGCAGTGAAACACAAAATAAACCAGTCAGGGATCTCCTTCTGTCCATTCATTCGTGTCTCATTCCGTCGTATTTATTGAGCGCTTACGACGCTGTACTGAGCTTGTACTGGGTTATAGCAGTGTGGGTTAACTGCCTGAGGGAGATTGGGAGTGTCGCCGGGGCGGCACGTTTTTGGACCCTCCTCCGGGGTCAGGGGGCGTAGCTGTGGCAATCCATCGATCGATACTGTCGAGCACCGTGGAGAACAGTACGATAGAGTTGGTAGGCGAGTTCCCTGTCCACAACGAGCTCGCGGTCTAGAGGGAGAGACGGACCCTAAAGTGTATAAATTATGGATGTGTCCGGAAGGGCTGTGGGGCTGAGCTGGGTGAATAAAGGGTAAAGATCCAAGTGCATAGGCGACGCAGGAGGGAGAGGAAGTGGAGGAAAAGAGGGCTTAATCAGGGAAGGCCTTTTGGAGGAGGCGTGATTTTATTAAGGCTTTTAAGTTTGGGGGAGTGGTGGTCTGTCACGTATATTCGTACAATCGTGTTAGCGCTTACTGTTTGCCGAGCACTGTACTAAGCGCTTGGATAGTACAATTCAGCAACGAGCAGAGACAATCCCTTTCCAACAATGGGCTCTCAGTCTAATAATAATAATAATACTTGTGGTATTTGAGAGCTTACTCTGTGCTAGGCATTGTACTAAACGTTGAGATACAAGATAGGTTGGATACAGTCCATGTCCTACATAGGGCTCACAGTCTTAATCCCCGTTTTACAGATGAAGAAACTGAGGGCCAGAGAAGTGAAGTGTCTTGCCCAAGGTCATGCAGCAGACGAGTGGCAGAGCCGGGATTAGAGTACTCTGCGCCAGCAGAGGCTGCGGCGGCTGGGTGAGGGAGGTGGGGTTTGGATGCAACTCTTTATATTTAAGTTTTCCTGTGTACAAAGCAGCAAGAGGCAAAGTATAGTTTTATCCTGTATTCTGCCCTGAAGATCAAAACCCGAGACTTTGTCAGAGAAGGGTATTTGTAGATCTAATAATAATAATAATTATTATTATTATCATTATTGTGGTACTTGTTAAGCACTTACTCTGTGTTCTGTGTGCTGGGGTAGATACAAGTTAATCAGGTTGGGCACAGTCCCTGTCCCACATGGGGCTCACACTCTTAATCCTCATTTGACACATGAGGGAACTGAGGCCCAGAGAAGTTAAGTGACTCGCCAAGGTCACCCAGCAGAAACGTCTCAGAGCCGGAATCAGAACCCAGGTCCTCCTGACTCTAAGGGTCCTACAGTGGGAGGCACTCTGGGTCCTGCCCAGTCAACCCACTTTGTGAATTCCTGAGGGTTAAGTGTTCTTACTATTGTCTTTTAGACAACAGAGCGTCACGGAACAAGGTCTGGGTGGCTAATCACTTGCAGTCTCTTCTATAATGGCCGTAGTTTTGCGGTTTCCAACTGTGGCGCACAGAATTGTCGAAGGTGGATTTTGGAACGTGTGGGTTGGAAAAAATGTGAAAACCGAGATTTAGAAAGTCCAAACTCTACCAATAAAGTACAAAAAAATGTTTTTGAGGCTTTGAATATTTTTGTCTTTGTACGTCCCCTTTCAGAAGTTTCTTTGTTCCCAGGCGAGAGCTTTCGGGAAGCTACGAAAGCCTCCTGGCCGTCATCTAAATCCCTTGCTGGATTGTAAACTCTTTGAGGGCGGGGATTGTACCTACTTACCCTATTGTACTCTCCCTGATGTTTAGCACAGTGCCGTACACACAGTGAGAGCTCAATGAATACCGTTGAAGGACTGATATGGAGGATGGAGAACTTGATGTTTTTGTTTTTAGCTTGAGGGGGAAAGCAGGAATATTGGAGCGCAGTTGGAGAGTTCAGTGCCCAGGCTTTGATCAGTCGAGGGAGGGAAATTGGGCTTCCAGAGGAGCGGGGGAGGGTTGAGTGGTCCCAGGCCCTGTTTTTGGAAGTCCAGAGGAAGCCCGTTTCCCCATGGCTGTGTATCTGAGGTGGATGATTTGAGGTGATCCCTGTGGATTATACATTTTGGAGGAAATTGAAGATGCTCTCCGGGCCAGTTGGAATGACCTAGGCTTCCCTCCGTGCTCAAATATAGGATCATTGCTCTCCCTTTGGAGGGAATGACCTAGGCTTCCCTCCATGCTCAGATATAGGATCATTGCTCTCCCTTTGGAGCTCAGTAGCCTTCAGCGCTTTGGGGAATGTGGCTGGGAGCCCCCATTTGACTGGAGGAAATTGGCTCAGCTCGCACTTTTGACTCAATGGAACATTCAGGACGGACGCCTTCTCCATTGAGCACTTTACACTTCTAAAGGATGTGAAATGTAGAACTGCCACTGCAGTGTTTTCAATGCAATTAAATGAAAATCAGGTTGAAAGCCACCTTAATGAGGACGCCAAGGAAAGATTCTTTACTTAGGCCGGATTGAGAGGAAAATCCCGCTAATGAATCAGGACCGAATGATCTTAGGTCTTTTGGCTCAGAGAAATGTTTTTCCTGATAACCCAGAACATATGTGTTTTTCATGACTGAACTCTTGACCCAATGTGAGGAAACTGTTGAATTCCATTTGAGAACCTAGTCCCCGAGTTAACAATATCCCTTTCATTTTCTAACCGTATTGACTAATGGCTTTTATATCGGGTTACCAACGAGTAGTTTTTGTTAAGCAAGTTGTTTACTACTCTAATTTAATATTGAATAAGAATCTCTGGTATTTAGGTTAAACTTCTCTCTGCTCTTAAGATAATGTCATTTTTATCTTTTGTTTAGAGGCTCACTGATTGCCTTCTCCCCCATTCCCTTTCCTCCCCAACAGTAGACTGGTAGCCCTGTGTGTCTACTCGGAAGCTTAGTACCTTGGTGCCTGGTAAGCTCTTTAAAAAATCCCGCCGTTATTATCCTGTCCCTTCCTCTGGCTTGTAGGGGTATTGATGGTTTTGGCCTGCAAGCTGAACTCTCAGGCTGTTGAGCCAGCCCGGACAGAAGCTGGCCAATGATTCGGTGAAAGGAGCCTTCAATTTGGCTTCAACCAGTTGTGGCTATGGTGACTCTTCCCTCATTAAACAATCACGTCGTAAAGAATGTTGCTGACAGATTTATCACAGTATTGGATTTACATTTTAGAAGGTGTCTGGACACGAGGATGAGACTGTTATCCCCTCCTTTTAGATCCCAGCTGACATGCAATTTCTCTGCCGTGGCAGGGCGAACAATTAGACTAAGGATCAGACTAAGTTATCTCCTCCTTTTAGATCCCAACTGACATAGAATTCCTCTGCAGTGCTCTCTCCAGGGGCAGGGTGAACAATTCCGGGTATTTCTAAATTCTATGTCAGGACCATCCGGCTAGTTAAAATTGCTGAAAATGAGTGTTGGCCACATCTTGGAGTCTGTTGTCTTGGCCAATTAGTTGTGTGGAGGAAATGGGAAATTCTATAGAAAGGGCTTTCAGATGTACCCTATCTTACTATTCTTCCTCTTATCCTCTCCCATCTTGACTACTGCATTAGCCTCCTTGCTCATCTCTTCCCTCTCCAATCCATACTTCACTCTGTTGCCCAGATCATCTGTCTAAAAAAAAAAAGTTCAGTCCATGTTTCCCCGCTTCTCAAGAACCCATCCATCTCTGTATCGAACAGTAACTCCTTATCATTGCCTTTAAAACACTCAATCACCTCCTATCTTAACCCGCTGACTTCCTACAACCCAGCACGCTCATTTCGCTCCTCGAGTGCCAACTTATATACCCGTATTTCTGGGCTATTGATGGAGATCAATCAATCAATTGTATTTATTGAGAACTTACTGTGTGCAGAGCACTGGACTTGCATACTTGGGAGAGTACAATATAATAGAGTTAGTGGACATGTTCCCTGCTTACAATGAGCTTACAGTGTAGAGGGGGAGATCTATGAGTTAATATAAGATCTGCTTGTTGCAGGATCATATATAGTCTTGGCAGTCTTCATAGTTTTTTGCTAATTTCTAGAGCTCCAGAATTAATGAATAGGAGTACCTGAATGGCCGATTGAAGAATTTTCTCTGATGTTCTTAGCCTACTGAATTGGAAAAGTTCCCAGAGGATTAGAATCCGGTTCTGACATCGGCTTCTTGTTTCCCCGTTTCATCTTTCAGTCCATCTATATACAGTTGGCTGCACGAGACTTAACATACTACAAACTCCGATGAACTCCGGTCATGTTGGGAAATGATCAGACAGGGCCCTCTTCCAATTCTCTTGCAGCCACTCACGTCACTGTCACCTAACTTTAGAATTTTGAATAATTCAGGGAAACCAAACCCTTTCAGCAAATATCAGAGGCTCCATCAAGACTTAACACTTCAACCAATTTAGAAGTTTCAGTGTGATTTAGGTGAACTGAATTTTCCTTTCTGGAGCATCAGGTTTTGATGGCTGTCTTGGGATCGTGCTATTTGTTCCATGAGATAATATTCACATTTAGAGATCAGGCCTTAAATTCAGGATGCCTGGGCTATAATTCTTTATTACATAGGCTTTGTTTTTCCTCATCTGTATATTTTGTTACATAAGAAATCTTCTTTTTGGTTTCAGGTAAGCTAGGTTTTTATTAATTGGATTTACGTAACCTACGTTCGTGGGCCTTCATATTTAACTTGACTGGTCAGTTCTTCTGTGAAATGGGGATTAAGATTGTGCACCCTCTGTAGGACAGGGAATGTGTCCAACCCGACTAGTTTATATCTACCCCAGTGCTTAGAACGGTGCCTGGTACGTAGTAAGTGCTTAACAAATGCCACAGTTATTATTATTATTCCTAAGTACTATTTCTAATTGTCCAAATATGTGTATCTCTGTGTTTGTGTTACAGGGAATTGTGCACTAAACTTTATAGCACAAGTTGGGGCAACACACAGAGCTGGCAAGAATTTGATCGCTTTTGTGAATACAATCAAGTGGAAGTTTCCATGCTGACCTGTTTAGCAGATGTTCGAGAACCTTGCCAGTTGGGCTGTAGAAATCTTACTTTCTGCACTAATTTTAACAACAGGTAGGAGAGAAGCATTGTGTGTTCCACAAATCCATTCTTAGTCTTTGATGGAAAAATAGCACTTTGTTGCCAATTCATTTTTTTGTATTTGGCATAGTTAGTATTTTTCACAGTTTAAAAAACTAAATCTTAATCGGATTGACTCCTCATTCCCCAAATCTGTTTTTCAAAGATTTCCATTTTAGCCC
Organism: Ornithorhynchus anatinus; assembly: GCF_004115215.2. NCBI lineage: Eukaryota > Metazoa > Chordata > Mammalia > Monotremata > Ornithorhynchidae > Ornithorhynchus > Ornithorhynchus anatinus. The sequence continues at coordinate 1,587,858 of NC_041751.1, forward strand.
CACAGTTCAAGCTGGCAGTTATGGAAAAGCCCATTCTGTGCTGGAGATACCGATTTCATTGTGTTCCAATATCTCAAACTTGTATCTTGGAGGCTTTGGGGGTATGGCTAGATCCAGAAATGGACGGTTGGCTGTGATAATCGGTGTAATTTACCAAATTTGGGGGTGTGGCTTATGTTTTTAAAAGGCTGTTGCTTTTTTGTAATCCTCTATCTAGTTCCACACTTGGGAGTATGAAAAGCTCAACCAGGCCTACTTAGACTTGCCCCAACTGTAGGGAGTGCAAGTCACTCCTGAGCAGATTTTTATTTTGCCGGCGTGCTTTGCAAATTACACGAGTGAAAATCACTTCGAGCACTCTCTCTTCTCCGCATCGTATTATGATCCCTATGGTTATTGTGTTGAGCTTTAAACCAAACGATCGGTCAATCGATGATATTTATTAAGCGCTTACTGTGTGCAGAGCACTGTACTAAGTTGGCAGACATGTTCCTTGCCCACAACAAGCTTACAGTCTAGCAAAGGTTTCCTTTAATAAACCCGGTTTAACAGCCATGATTTTGGACAACCACACTTAGCATTTGGGCTGTCTCCACCGGTGGGTTGTTTTGAGTTGATATGGGGATTGTGGGAGCCATTTCAAGTTATCACTTTCACTCCACGGCTTCCATCGCATTGCACCTCGAGATCCTGTGCTGACCTCCACATTTTTTCCAAAATTTCTGTACCTTCAGAGTGAAAAGTGGGTGAAGAGGGCAAGGCGAAGCTGTAGAATTGTTTAGCAAGTGGAGAGAGAGTGGAGTCCACCATCGAACCATTAAGAAAACTAAAGATTCCCAGTGTGACTGAAGCCGTGATCCCCATTTGTCCCCCAAGCCTTATTTTGTTGTTTAAATGGTACTTGTTAAGCGCTTACTGTGTTTTGAGAACTGTTCTAAGACCGGGGTAGATGCAGGTTTCTCAGTTTGGACACATTCCCTGCCCCACATGGTGCTCAAGGTCTAATTTGGAGGAGGATTGAATCCCCATTTTACTGCTGAGGAAACTGAGGCACGGAGAGGTTGTGGCATGCCCAAAGTCTCACAGCAAGCAATAGGCAGGACTGGAAGTAGAACCCAGGTCCTCTGACTCCCAGGCCCGTGCTTTAGAGAAGTGCAAGGGTCTGGGAGTTAGAGGACCTGCGTTCTAATTCTGGCTCTGCCATGTGCCTGCTCTTTGACCTTGGACAAGTCACTTAAGGTCTCTGTGCCTCAGTTCCCTCATCTGTAAAATGGAGATTAAGTCCTACTCCTTCCTACTTAGAATGTGAGCCCCCCGTGGGACTGGGACTGTGTCCAACTTGAATGACAGGTATCTGCCCCAGCCCTTAGAACAGTGCATGGCACTTAGTAAGCGATAAAACCATTTATCCACTGGACCACACTGGTGCTTCTGGGGCAATGATGAGAGTAGATCACTGAATGCTACAATAAAAAGGTCCAGTGAAACTTGCATTTTAAACCCTGAATTTTAAGATTATGCCTTGGCTTTGGGGCTGTTTGGTGATAGTGGGAATCAAACCAGCTAAAATTTCTTTCTGACCATGTGAGTTCTCTGTTATTGTCACTATTCTACAGAAATAGTTTTTGATTCCCAATATGTAATATTTCCTGACTCCTGACACTTTCCCCTTCAGGCCCACAGAGCTCTTCCGGAGCTGCAATGCTCAGTCGGACCAGGGAGCCATGAACGACATGAAGCTCTGGGAGAAAGGAAGCATTAAGATGCCGTTTATCAACATACCTGTCCTCGATATTAAAAAATGCCAACCAGAAATGTGGAAGGCCATCGCGTGCTCGTTGCAGATCAAGCCGTGTCAGAGTAAATCAAGAGGGAGTATCATCTGCAAGTGAGTATCTTAGTCACAGTGACTCTGAAGTAAGTGTAGGTAATCATCGTCATCAGTGGGATTTAGTGAGCACTCTTCTGTGAAGAGCACTGACTAAGCGCTCGGGCGAGTACGATACAAAAGAGTTGGCAGGCACGTCCCTTTCCCGCAAGTTTATCATCCAGAGGTTCCTGGGTCAGGGGGCGTATAATTGAGCGGACTGAGTCCCACTCTGCTGAGCTGGTTTGATGTTGGAGTGTTGTAGGCTCTCCTAGGGAATTTTAGACAAATATATCGGTGTCCAATAATTAGGACTGCCCTGGGTAAATGGGTCGATCTTTCTGGTTCCCTGCCCCAACAGCTCTGGCTCACTTTATGTCGGAATTTTTGCTTCCAGTGTGGAGCAGGCTCACTCTATTTTTTTTTCCAGTGGCATTTGTTAAGCGTCTGCTGTGTGCCACGCACTGTACTAAGCGCTGGGGTAGATGCAAACTAATTAGCTAATCAGGTTGGACACAGTCCCTGTCCCACATGGGGCTCATAGTCTTAATCCTCATTGTACAGATGGAGGCAACTGAGGCATAGAGCAGTGAAATGACTTGTCCGAGTCATCAGACAAGTGGCAGAGCAGGATTAGAACCCAGGTCCTTCTGACTCCCAGGTCTGTGCTGGACCACGCTACTTAATGTTGGTGTTTAAGCGCTCCCTATGTGCAGAGCACTGTTCTAAGCGCTGGGGTAGATACAGGGTAATCAGGTTGTCCCACGTGAGGCTCACAGTCTTCATCCCCCTTTTACAGATGAGGTCACTGAGACACAGAGAAGTGAAGTGACTTGCCCACAGTCACACAGCTGACAAGGGGCAGAGCCGGGATTCGAACCCATGACCTCTGACTCCCAAGTCCGTGTTCTTTCCACTGAGCCACCCTGCTTCTCTACTCGGTTGGCTTAGCTTGGGCCCTGGGGCATTCGGGTGCTTCCGCATCCGCTCCCTCCACTCTCTCGTTTAGAGGGAAGAAAGCCCACAAGCGAGCCGTGACCCCGTTGGCAACAAAAACAGTGTAGGTCGGCTTCGTTCGGTTCCGACGGTAGGGTTGATCTCCGGTTCATTTTTGAAGAAGGCCCAGCATTGGGCAAGCACAGTATAGGATATTGTGGCTGAGCTAATGAGCCCTTCCCAAAATACTACTTTCCTGACCCATTTCGGCATTTCCGCAAAATTCCCTTCACTACCCACATCTGCTCCTGGAGACCCACTGCTGCTGGGTGATTTCTGGCTTATGTTTTCTAGTGGTCGGACCCCAAGCAGTGGGTCCTAGGGAATAGAGCACGAGCCTGGGAGTCAGAAAGACCTAGGTTCTAATCCCGGCTCTGCCACGTGTCAGCTGTGTGACCTTGGGCAGGTCACTTCACTTCTCTGGGCCCCAGTTACCTCATCTGTAAAATGGGGATTAAAGCGTGATCCCTATCTGGGACAGGGACTGCGTCCAACCCGATTAACTTGTATCTACCCCGGTGCTTAGAACGGTGCTTGGTACAAAGTAAGTGCTTAACAAGTACCATAATATTATTACTATTAATAAGTCTCCCTCCTCATCCCCCTCTGACATTTCAGGAGGGACCGAGTTGGGGGGGGGGGGGGGCGATAAAAAAAAAACAAGTGGAAAACTCCCTCCCATCCCGTCAGCTGGGATTTGTTGTTCTCGTCTCAAGCGGCCGATCCCAATAAGCTGTTCGCCATCCTTTGCCTTCTCAAGATCAGATTGTGTGGAAATTCTCAAGAAATGCGGAGACCAAAATAAATTTCCAGAAGACCATACGGCTGAAAGCATCTGTGAACTCTTGTCTCCTGCCGATGACTTGGAGAACTGCATTCCTCTGGACACGTATCTGAGTAAGTAACGGTCCCCATTACTTGGGAGGATTATGGAACGCCGGCTCCCGATTCCTGCCGTTTCCCTCTGAAATAAATAGGCCCTCGTTTGGACCGAGTCATTTTCCGAAGAGCCACGGGCTGAGGACGTTCTCGCCCGTCCGGCTTGGGTTGTTGGATCCGGGGCCGTCTCGCGGTGACTTCCGCGAAATGACTTCATTATCCTTCTTTGGCTTGCCACGCGGGTGTCTGGCGTGAGCACTTGAGAGGCCGGGACAGTGAGCGGGGATCCAGCGGGGCACTGCTAGCACGTTTCCTAGCCACACTTGGATCCAGATGTTGGTGGGAAGAGGGCTCGACCCAGACGGAAACGCATTGTTGTTTTTTGAAGGCGGAGCTGGAGCTGGGACGCTCCCTGGAAGCCGGTTCACAGCTGGCGCGGGAACTTGGGGCTGCTTCGTGGCCCCAGAGACAGGGTGTGGGGAGGGGTCTTAGCCGGGACCCCTCCCCAGAGAAAACTTAGTCAGTCAGTCGTATTTCTTGAGCACTTACTGTGTGCACAACACTGTACTAAGTGTTTGGGAGAGTACGACGCAAGGATATACAGACCCGTTCCCTGCCCACAGCAAACTGACAGTATAGTAGAGTGGTGGGGATGGGGGGAAGTGCCTGAAAGTGGGAGGTGTGCTACCCCCCTCCTTTTTCCCCTCCTCTTCCTCCCTCACTCCTTAATGTGGTATTTGTTAAGCACTTACTATGTGCCAAGCACTGTACTCAGCTCTGGGCCCCTCTCTTTCCACCCCGCCCCAGCACTGTGCTCATTTGTATATATTTTTATTACCCTATTTATTTTGCTGATGAGGCGTCCATCCCCTTGATTCTATTTATTGCTTTTAAGTCGTCTTGTTTTTGTCCGTCCGTCTCCCCCGACTAGACCGTGAGCCCGTCAATGGGCAGGGATTGTCCCTATCTGTTGCCGAATTGTCCATTCCAAGCGCTTAGTATAGTGCTCTGCACATAGTAAGCGCTCAATAAATACTATTGAATGAACGAATAAATACAAGCTACTCAGGTTGGGCACGTCGGTCCGGGTCCCACGTGGGGCTCAGGGTCTTAATCCCCATTTTGCAGATGAGGGAACCGAGGTAAAGAGAAGCAAAGTGACTAACCCAAGGTCACACGGCAGAGAAGTGGCAGAGTGGGGGTTAGAACCCAGGTCCTTGTGTCTACCAGGCCAGGGCTTTATCCACTCTGCCTATTCTCTATTTTCTACTTTTCTTCCTCTTCCCAGGCCCTCTGCAACCCTATCCTCCTTCACTCTTCCCTCTTCACACTCCCCTCTCCCATCTCTTTCCCAACTCATCCTCCCATTCTCTATCTGCCTTTCCTAGTTTCCCCCCGTATCTCCTGTCCCAGTGCCTGTCTCCCCCCCACCCCTCGCACCCCGATCCCGAGTTCAGATTATGGGCGTCTGTTTTCATTTCTTCTTCTGCGAGGAGAGACTTTAGAGAGGTCACGGCACAGCCTGCATATATGCTTCTTGTCTGCGTCTTGTAGAAATGCCTGTGAATGTGTCGTAAGCGCTCTGCACACAATAAATGCCCAATAAATATGGTTGACTGAATGAATGCTGTAATCTCAGTTGAGTAATGTTCAGCTCAACTAAGAGCACAAATTGAAGTCGTGAAGTTTTGAAGTCTATTCCAAAGTAAAATGAACACGAAAGGTGAATTTCTAAGAAACAGGCCGTATTATTTGGGTCCAAAGGCGGGGGCCAGCTTTCTAAACCTCAATCTGATTGATCATATTTGCTGGAATGAACCCAGAAAAAAGATTTAAAAGGATCAAACTGGCATCTCACATGCTGAGCTCTTGGGCAGTTCTGTGGGCGGTAGAGTTAGTGAAAGGCGGGTGGGGCTGGAATTCATTTGTTTGTTCATTCAATTCAATCGTATTTATTGAGTGTTTACTGTGTGCAGAGCCCTGCACTAAGCGCTCGGGAGAGTACAGTATAACAATAAACGGACACATTTCCTGCCCACAACGAGCTGACGGTCTGGAGGGAGCTTGAAAGAGGCGAGAAGTTTAGACCCGCGTGGAGCCTGGCCGGTGTTTAAGCATTTGGGACCTGAATTAGCACAAGATTTGGTTATTGGGTCCCAGCCCAGGTCCGTAGGGGATTCGGGGTTCGGTCACTTTTCTGAGCCTCGTTAACTGACCCGCAATTGACCGTCCAGGGCCCAGTTCCTTGGGGAGCGTCGTAGAGGACGTCACACACCCGTGTAACCCAAACCCGTGTTCCGCTAACCAGCTGTGCGAGGTCAACAGGAAGGGGTGCCAGCCCGGAGAACTCTGCCTTCCCTATTTCTGCGTGCAGGGTGAGTGCGGATGTGTTTCGGTTCGGCCTCCCTCTTTCTCGGAAGTCCGGGTCACCGTTTTGAGCCCCACCTGCCCCAGCAAACCCGGAACGCCTCGCCGGGGATCACGTCAGAGGGAAGTCGTGGCTAACTGTCGGAGCTGCTCTGAAATCCAAGAACCTCGTGGGGGACTCGGTAGAGTCTCCTCGCCGTGTAAGGTGGATGCGGCACCCCGGAGCGGGCTGCTCCCTGCACTTCAGGGTTGATTTGGGAATCCGTCGGGGAAGCGCCGGCCTTAACGGGGCCTACGTCCCCCCGAGGGAAGACCCGTTTTCAGTCCGAGAATGAGTCGCGGGGAGCGGTACAATTTGGAAGCTGCATCTGCATTCGATTCTTTAAGACTTTGTTGTTTTAATAGGAAAAAGGGAAGCATGAGCAAGTTTATTTCCCAGATGGCACTAACCAAGTGGGATCTGTCCCAAGGTCAGAATCGTTCTGAATCCCAATGCCGTCGTGTCTCCGTACGGCCCCTGTGAGGGTGGAGGTTCAACGTGTGCCTCACTTTCCTCGTCGGTAAAAGGTGGATAACGTGCCCGTTTTCCCTTTTTGTTCTTGTTCCACATAGGGTTCACCATCCGTGCCCCAGCACTTAGCGCAATGCTTGGGACATCGTAAGTGCTTAATAAAGGCCATCATGCTCATGATAGGACTTCTGTGAGTTTTGGGGCAGGGGGGCGTTGATGGTTTTTGTTAAGCACTTACTACGTGCCAGGCACTGTACTAAGCGCTGGGGTAGATCCAAGCTAATCAGATTGGACACAGTCCCTGTCCCACGTAGGCTCACATTCTTAATCCCCATTTTACAGAGGAGGGAAGTGAAGTGACTTTCCCCAGGTCACACAGCAGACAAGCGGCAGAACTGGGATTAGAACCCAGATCCTCTGACTCCCAGACCTGTGGTCTGTGCACTGGGCGATGCTGCTTCTCCGGTTGCCTTCTAAAACGCTAAATTCTGCCAAATTTCCATTGCACTAAATCCGATTTTCTCTGCCTAGGCTGCAAGCTGGGAGAAGCTTCTGACTTCATTGTCCGCCAGGGCACCCTGATTCAGGTCCCGTCGTCTGCAGGAGATGTTGGCTGCTATAAAATATGTACGTGCGGATCGAGCGGACTCTTAGAGAACTGTTTGGAAATGCACTGTGTCGACCTACAGAAGTCATGTATAGTTGGAGGAAAACGGAAAAGTGAGTATCCTGTTCCGTGCTCTTCGTTTTGGAACGGTTATTCTGCGTGATGGTGAAAGACCCCATTTGCCAAGAGGCAGTTTGATGTAGCAAAAAAGAGCATCCCAGGAAATCTCCCGACTCCTAGGCCGGGCCTGACCTCTGGCAATTCATTCATTCATTCGTTCAATAGTATTTCTTGAGCGCTTACTCTGTGCAGAGCACTGTACTAAGCGCTTGGAATGTACAATTCGGCAACAGATAGAGACAGTCCCTGCCCACTGACAGGCTCACAGTCTAATCACGGGCTTACAGTCTAATCAGTTATCTGGGAGTGAACAACGTAGACACGTATGTTCATCCTTAATACACTGTAAGGAGGAGGGAGAGCAGGTATTGAATCCCCGTTTCACAGAGGAGAAAACTGAGGCCCGGAGAAGTGAAATGACATGTCCACGATCACCTAATGATAATAATAATGTTGGTATTTGTTAAGCGCTTACTATGTGCAGAGCACTGTTCTAAGCGCTGGGGGAGATACAGGGTCATCAGGTTGTCCCACGTGAGGCTCACAGACTTCATCCCCATTTGCCAGACCCCATTTGCCAGATGAGGTCACTGAGGCCCAGAGAAGTGAAGTGACTTGCCCACAGTCACACAGCCGACAAGCGGCGGAGCCGGGATTCGAACCCATGACCTCTGACTCCCAAGCCCGGGCTCTTTCCACTGAGCCGCGCTGCTTCTCTAGCCGGCGAGGGGCAGAAGCGGGATAATAATAATAATAATAATGTTGGTATTTGTTAAGCGCTTACTATGTGCAGAGCACCGTTCTAAGCGCTGGGGGAGATAGAGGGGAATCAGGTTGTCCCACGTGAGGCTCACAGTTAATCCCCATTTGACAGATGAGGTCACTGAGGCACAGAGAAGTGAAGTGACTTGCCCACAGTCACACAGCTGACAAGTGGCAGAGCCGGGATTCGAACTCATGGGATTGGAACCCAAGTCCTCCGCCTCTCTAGGGTCATGCTCTTTCCACTAGATGGGGCCACATCTCCTTTCTTCTACCCCTCAGGTCACGGATCCTCTTTCAAGATAGACTGCAACGTCTGCTCTTGCTTCGCGGGCAACTTACTGTGTTCCTCCCGCCTGTGCCTGAACGAACACAGCTCCGAGGACGACCGCCGCACTTTCACAGGTGACCCCCGGGGATTCCCGGACCCCGGCCCTTCCTTCCCTCCGGCCCAGCCGCCCCCGACCGGCTCACAGCAGCCCGAGTCTCACGCAGGCCGGGGCCGGTTTTGTTTTTTTTTTTTAAACACGCGTAATAGAACAGCTCGCTTAGCTCACGGACTCCCGCTACTTAGAATATTTCACGAAATAGAATCTGGAAATTCCAAGTGGGAATTCGCAGGAGCGGTCGATGTTCATCCGCACCGCCGACCTCGGAGAGAAACCTTAAAAAAGGAGGAATTCTGGGGCGGTGATTTTGCCCGTATCCTCCTCCCGATTTCAGGGATGGGGCATCCCTGGCGAATTAGCTGTCTGCCGCTCTGTCCTTGCGAGGGGCGGATTCCGGGTACTGCGTCAGCCTCCGCTTCGCTGCCTAAATGCCCCCTCCTTCGCTGAATCTCACCGATAAGCACAGCCACTTGCAGAGATAAAGATGCCTTGGTTCTCAGCCAGAGACCAGGGGCTTTTTTTTTTAAAAATGGTACTTGTTAAGCACTTTACGATATGCCAGGCACTGTACTGAGCGCTGGGATAGATACAGCTGATCAGGTTGGGCACAGTCCCTGTCCCACATAGGCCCCATTTTCCAGAAACCCAGATTTGAAAAGAGCGGCGCTCCAAAACCGTGGCGACTCATCCCTTGCTCCAGCTTCTAGACGGTAACCCGACAGATCCAGAAACGGGGGTCGGTCCGTCATCCATTTTGTTACTTAGCCTCCGATCCTCCGCGTGTCGGGCCTGGGGCGAAGGGCTCCAACCCGTGCGTTCCCGCCGGCAGGTCTGCCCTGCAACTGCGCGGACCAGTTTGTCCCCGTGTGTGGCCAGAACGGCCGCACGTACCCCAGCGCCTGCGTCGCCCGCTGCGTCGGTCTCCAGGACCACCAGTTTGAGTTTGGATCGTGCGTCTCGAAGGATCCCTGCACCCCTAATCCCTGTCAGAAGGCTCAGAGGTAAGTGCTCCCGCCAGCCTCCGGATCTTCGTGTCAGGTTTAGTGGGGGGTTTTTACGGTATCTGTTAAACGCTTCGTATAGGCCAGGTGGTGTTCTGAGCTCCGGGGAAGATACGAGGTAATCGGGTTGGACACAGTCCGTCGTAACCCCCATTTTACAGGTGAGGTCACTGAGGCGCAGAGAAGTTGTGACTTGCCCAAGGCCACACAGCAGGGACGGTCCTTCAGACTCCCACGCCCGTGCCCCAGCGACTAGGCCGGGCCGCTCCTCGGCACTGACTCTGATGAGAAACGATCAGGTCGCCAGCCACGTGGTCTCCTGTGTTCCTCTCTCCCCGGAGCGGTCGGTCGGTCAGTCGTATTTACCGAGCGCTTACCGTATGCGGAGCACCGTACTAAGCGTTTGGGAGAGTACGATATAACACATTTCTCCCCACAGTTTCCCTCTGTTGGGGGTGAGGGGATGGGCCACCCAAGGGCCACTCTGACTTTTGCCCCAAGTACACTTGGCACAGGAGCGAGGCGAAAGCCTCCCACCCCTCCTCCCCCACAACTCCTTAAAACATCTCCCCTCGTCCCCACCACTGCCCTATGTCCTATCAGCCCCTGGTTCATCTTTTTTCCCTTCTTGGGGAAGCTCATCCTGCTCCCTTAGCCCCCCCAGGACTTACGTCCATAACTGTCATTTATTTTTATTAACGCCTGCCTCCCCCTTGGACCGTGAGCTCGTTGTGGACGGGGGATGTGTCTGTTCACTGTTATGTTGTCCTCTCCCGAGTACTTAGTACACTGCACACAGACAGCATTCGGTAAACAGGATCGACCGCGGCTCCTGCGGCTGAGGCCGCCGCCGTCTCGGGGGCGGGAGGTCCCCATCCGAGCCTGTGGGCGGGGTGGGCAAAGGCTGCTGTTCTAAAACTCCACTGGGGAAAATGTTGCTCTTTGAACACTGTTGTGGTACAGACATCTTCTCAAATGCAGTGTAGGATGAGAGGTGGGAGGGTGCGGGCTCTTGGACGGAGCTGCTGAGGAGATGAGTGTGACGGTGAAAGGCCTCTCGGTTGATGATAACGATGTTATCTGTGAAGCGCTCGGTGTGGGCCGGGACTAAACCTGGCACCATCCAATCCCAGGATATCTTGGAAACCTTGCAGGGGTAGAGACGCCCCGAGCAGTGGGATCGAACCTACCCGTGTTCCCCTTTTTCTCTCCCTCTGTATTAAAAGTAAATCGGTCTGTCTGAGAGCCGTAGAGAACGGCTGGAGGATCTGGCGATTTCCCCCTGCTCATTCTGCGATGAGCACTGTCAAAGAGCACACCGTGGCACTGGGGGAAATTCCCCGGGTATCTCGGGGGTGGTCCGGGAGGAAGCTGCCCTGGTCTTTCTTAGGATGCCGAGTGCCTCTTGTGTCTTCTGCAGGTGTATCCCCAAGCCCCAGGTCTGCCTGACGACGTTTGAAAAGTTTGGATGCAGCCAGTACGAATGTGTGCCGAGACAGCTGAGCTGCGACCAGACCCGGGATCCCGTCTGCGACACGGACAACGTGGAGCACAACAACCTGTGCACCCTGTACCAGAGAGGGAAAAACCTGTCCTACAGAGGCCCTTGCCAGGTACTGGCCACTTCGTGCCCTGTTAGAGAGTCGCTGGGAGTGCTGCGTGCAGGGGAGGGGAGATTAAGTGAGCAAAGGCTTAGACAGAGCCAAAGTCATAACAGAGGCTGGCGAAGGGCAGCCGGCAGTGATGCCAACTCCTAGAGCTCAGTTTGGCAGGGGCAATAGTCGCCCGCCATGTTCCACCCCAAAGGACAGAGGGCCAGGGTGGGTCGAGGATGGGGTAATTGTAGGCAGCATTTGCCTGAATCCTGGTCCCCTAGTCCCCCGCCTTCTTGGAGTTAGAGCAAAAAGACAAATCCATTTCCTCTGCCTCTCCAAGCCTGGTCCTGGGATTATGGGGAAGCCTCTGCCCTCATCTCTGACTCTGCTTTTCTTTTTTAAGGGTATTTAACTACCAGTTACTACGTGCTGGGGTAGGTGCATACTAATCAGGTTGGACACAATCCCCGCCTCACGTTCCTAATGCCGATTTAAACATGAGGTAACTGAGGCCCAGAGAAGTAAAGCGAGGGCCCAAGGCCACGCAGGAGGCAAGCGGCGGAGCCGGGATTGGAACCCAGGTCCTTCTCTGAATCCCAGGCCTCCGCTCTCTCTACTAGGCCATGCTGCTTTTCTAGTCAGAGCCCTTCCAACACCAACCAGAAGTGGTTTTTCTTTCAGCCCTTCTGCAAAGCAGTGGAGCCAGTCTGCGGGCACAACGGCGAGACGTACAGCAGCGTCTGCGCGGCCTACTCCGAGCGGGTGGCGGTCGACTACCCCGGGCCGTGCCAGGCGGTGGGCGTTCTCTCTGACCCCAGCGCCTTCCCCGAGTGCGCGGCCGTCAGGTGCCCCCCGCTCTCCGCCCCGGGATGCAAGCCGGTCGTCGCCCCAGGTAGGGAGCTACCTTCCCGCGGGGGCTCGTGGGGCTGTGGGGAGGGGGGAGTGGGTCAGAGCAGGGAAGAGGGGTAAAGAGAGGGATTCCAGTGGGTAAAAAGTGCTAGTCTGGGGAGTCTTTGGACCTATGCCCAAAATGGTTCAAGAAATCTGTCTGGAGAAAGAGGTGAGAGGAGAGCAAGGGGAGAAAAGGAGGGAATGAGAAAACGGCGAGAGGAGAAGAGGAAGCGAGAAAGGATAGGAGAGGAGAGAGCGAGAAAAAGGGGAGAAGGAGAGGGAAAAGGGGAAAAGGAGAGAAGAGGAGGAAGCAAGAAAAAGGAGGAGAGGAGGAAGAGAGAAAAAGAAGAGGAAGTGAGAAGAAAGAGAGGAAAGGAAGAAGCGAGAAAAAGGGGAGGAGAGGAGAGAAGGAGGGGAGAGAAGCAAGAAAAAGGGGAGGAGGAGAGGAGGAAGCAAGAGAAAGGGGAGGAGAGGAGAGAAGCACGGGAGAAGGACAGGAGAGGAGGAAGCAAGAAAAAGGGGAGGAGAGGAAGAAGGGGAGAAGGAAAGGAGAGGAGGGAGTGAGAAAAAGGGGAAGAGGAGAGGAGGGAACAAGAAAAAGGGGAGAAGAGAGAAGCAAGAAAAAGGAGGAGAGGAGGAAGCGAGAATAATGGGAGGAGAGGAGAGGAAAAAGGGGACAAGGAAAGGAGAGGAGAGGAGGAAGAGAGAAAAAGGGGAGGAGAGGAGAGAAGCAAGAAAAAGGGGAGGAGGAGAGGAGGAAGCAAGAGAAAGGGGAGGAGAGGAGAGAAGCGAGAAGAATGGGAGAAGGACAGGAGAGGAGGAAGCGAGAATAATGGGAGAAGGAGAGGAGGGAGCAAGAAAAAGGGGAGAAGGAAAGGAGAGAAGCAAGAAAAAGGAGAGGAGAGGAAAAAGGGGAGAAGGACAGGAGAGGAGGGAGTGAGAAAAAGGGGAGAAGAAAAGGAGATGAGGGAGTGAGGAAAAGGGGAAAAAAGAGGAGGAAGCAAGAAAAGGGGGAGAAGAGAGGAAGAAGGGAGAAAAAGGGGAGAAGAGAGAAGCGAGAAAAAGGGGAGAAGGAGAGGAGGAAAAGGGGAAAAAGGAGAGGAGAGGAGAGGAAAAAGGGGAAAAAGGAGAAGAGGAAGTGAGAAGGAGAGGAAAGGAAGAAGCGAGAAAAAGGGGAGAAGGAGAGGAGAGAAGCGAGGAAATGGGGAGGAGAGGAGGAAGCAAGAGAAAGGGGAGAAGGAGAGGAGAGAAGCGAGGAAAAGGGGAGAAGGAGGGGAGAGAAGCGAGGAAAAGGGGAGAAGGAGGGGAGAGAAGCGAGGAAAAGGGGAGAAGGAGGGGAGAGAAGCGAGGAAAAGGGGAGAAGGAGGGGAGAGAAGCGAGGAAAAGGGGAGAAGGAGAGGAGAGAAGCGAGGAAAAGGGGAGAAGGAGAGGAGAGAAGCGAGGAAAAAGGGGAGAAGGAGAGGAGAGAAGCGAGGAAAAGGGGAGAAGGAGAGGAGAGAAGCGAGGAAAAGGGGAGGAGAGGAGGAAGCAAGAGAAAGGGGAGAAGGAGAGGAGAGAAGCGAGGAAAAGGGGAGAAGGAGAGGAGAGAAGCGAGGAAAAAGGGGAGAAGGAGAGGAGAGAAGCGAGGAAAAGGGGAGAAGGAGAGGAGGGAGCGAGAAAAAGGGGAGAAGGAGAGGAGAGGAGGAAGCAAGAAAAAGGGGAGAAGGAGAGGAAGAAGCGAGAAAAGGGAGAAAAGCAGAGGAGAGGAGGAAGCAAGAATAATGGGAGAAGGTGAGGAGAGGAAAAAGGGGAAAAGGAAAGGAGAGGCGGGAGTGAGAAAAATGGGAGAAGGGGAGGAGGAAGCGAGAAAAGGAGAAGGAGAGGAGAGAAGCAAGAAAAAGGAGAGGAGAGGAGAGGAGGAAGCGAGAAAAAGGAGAGAAGCAGAGGAGAGGAGGAAGCGAGAAAAGTGGGGGGAGAAGAGGGAGGGAGAAAATGTAGAGGAGAGATGAGGAGGGAATGAGAAAAAGGAGAAAAGGAGAGGACAGGACTAGAAAAAGGGGAGAAGGAGAGGAGAGGAGGAATCGAGAAAAAGGGGAGAAAAGGAGGGAGTGATAAAATAGAGACGAGAGGAAGAGGGAGCGAGAAAAGGGGAGAAGGATAGGAGAGGAGGGAGTGAGAAAAAGGGGCGAGGAGAGGAGGAAGGGGAGGGAGGAAGGGGAGGGAGAAAGGGGAGGGGAGGAAGCGAGAAAAAGAGGAGGGGAGGAAGCGAGAAAAAGGGGAGGAGAGGAGGAAGCGAGGAAAAAGGGGAGAAGGAGAAGAAAGGAGGGAGCGAGAAAAAGGGGAGGAGAGGAGGAAGGGAGAAAAAGGGGAGGAGAGGAGGAGGAGCAGGAGAATATGAATGAATTTGGGGGAGAGCATAAAGGATCCAGTAAGCAGGGGAGCACTTTTAGGTGAAATCCAAAGAGGGGTGTGTGGGTGGGGGAGAGAGCGGCTGGAGAGCAGGGAATGAAAGGGTTACCTACCTCATCGGCAGAGAGGGTTGACAAGGTCCATCTTTCCTGTGTTGAATCGCTGTCCTACCGAAGGCAGGAAATGGAACTGTGGCTGTCAAGGAGGCGAGGGTGGATGTTATAAGTCAAGCAGTAGGATGTATTGGGCGCTTACTGTGGGCACAGCATTGTACTGAGCCCTTGGGAAAGTAAAATACAATAGGATTGATAGACCCAATCCCTGCCCACGAGGTGCGCGCGGGCATAACCGTGTTTGCTGGAAATCACAGAGTAATACGTCGAGGCCAAGCCTATATAACGGTACAAATATAAGGTAGTAAGAATGTATTTATGAACCGTAACCTACCCCTGGACTGAGCACAGTGTTTCGGTTGGGGCACTGCTGAAATAATACCCTCCTTAGCCATCCTCCAGTCAGCCTCGTCGGGGTGAGCGAGGTGAGTAGGGAATAAAGACCATTCGAAACGCTCTAAAACAGATCTGCTAATCGGGGGAGACGTCAATTACCCGTCCCTACGGGTGAGCTGGCAGAATGAAAGCAAAGATTTTCAGATAAGCTAAACTGGTTGTTTTGGGGGGAATGAGTCCTAAAACCCAAGGGAAATATCATGGACTGGATTTAATTTGGAGTAGTGGATAGTGCCCGGTGCAGGAATCACCACGTGGGTGAGGCCCGGTCTACTACAGTGACCGCAACTTGATCAAATACCCAAGCGCTTAGTATAGTGCTCTGCACAGAGTAAGCGCTCCGTAAATACGCCCGAGTGAACCAAGTGGAACTTTTGAGCTGGGAAGGGAGGGCCCCCCAAAAAAAGATATTTAGTTGTAGAAAAATGCACCTTGATTGAGCTTTTTTTGGAAAAAAGCTGACAGGAGAGCTAATCATCTCTCCAAAACCAAAATAAACTAGGTGATCAAACTCGTATGCTGAACTCAAATGGCACTTGATATTCACCTCACCGTAGGCCCCATAGCGCTTGTGTACATATCCATAATTGACTTTAATGTAAATGTCCAGTTTCCCCCTCTAGACTTGAAAAACTCCCGGTGGGCCGGGAATGTGACCACCACCACTTTTGAACTCTCCAAGTGCTTAGTAGAGTGCTCTGCACGTGAGTGCGTAAATAACGCAATTATTACATAGCATCGATTGGGTGAGTGATATGGCTGATTGGCAAGGTTAAAGAGGCTACCTGAGAAAAGTAGTCATCCTCACAAACACCAGTGCTCACCGAAGGGTGGCTGGCTTTTCTTTTTACGGTATTTATTAAGCGCTTACTATGTTGCAGGCACTGTAGTAGAGTGATGGGGTAGACAAAAGCTAATCAGTGGAAAGAGCACGGGCTTTGGAGTCAGAGGTCATGGGTTCGAATCCCAGCTCGGCCACTTGTCAGCTGTGTGACTTTGGGCAAGTCACTTAACTTCTCGGTGCCTCAGTTCCCTCATCTGTAAAATGGGGATTAAGACTGTGAGCCCCACGTGGGACAACCTGATTCCCTTGTGTCTACCCCAGCACTTAGAACAGTGCTCGGCACATAGTAAGCGCTTAACAAATACCAACATTATTATTATTATTAATCAGGATGGATACAGTTCACGTCTCTCATGGGACTCACGGTCTTAATCCCCATTTTACAGATGAGGGAACTGAGGCACAGAGAACTGACTTGCCCAAGGTCACAGAGCAGGCAAGTGGGGAAGCTGGGAATAGAACGCAGGTCCTTCTGACTCCCAGGCCCGGGGTCTATCCAGTGAACGCCACCGCTTCTCTTTCTGATGTTCTCGTCTTCTTCCGGTAGGTGCTTGCTGCCCGCTATGTGCAGGGATGCTAAGAGTGTTATTTGACAGAGAAAAGCTGGACACCATTGCCAAGGTAAAAAAAAAAAAAAACAACAACAACCACACACACACAAAGCTATAAAAAAACCACCACCCTTCACTCCCTGGAAATTTCAGAAAAGATTTCTTTTGTGGAATTTTAGAAATCTGCTATTTTTATCATTGAGGTTTGGTTCTGGGGAATTGGGGATGGATCAAGGTGACAGAATTTGCTTTTCCCTTCAGCCCCACAAGCTGAGGTGGTGGGCGTCATGGGTGGGAGCAGAAGATTCAGTCGGCCCCGGACAGAATTGGAGTCGGGGGGCCGAAAGTAACAAAAGTAGTCGGTGCAGGTGCTTCGCTGGCTGCTATCTAGGAGCCAGATCATCATCAATGGTATTTATCGAGCATTTACTGTGTGCAGAGGACTGTACTAAATGCTTGGGAGAGTACATAACAGTAGAGCTGGCAGACACGTGCCTTGTCCACAGAGAACTTACAGTCCGGAGAGGGAGACAGATATGAGCATAAACGGATTGTATGAACTACTTCCAAAATGTCCATCAGGCAGAGCTGGGGCTTGGGGCTACCCCTGCCGCAGAAGAGACACAAATCCCTCAGCATCCCAGGAAAAACCAGGGTAGCTACTTGTTGGACCCGCCCCCGAGGGCGCCCCGAGATACCCAGGGAATTTCGCCGAAGGCCGTTTCGCATTCTTCGATAGTGGTCCACCAAGGACGATGGCAGAAGAAGCCGGGAGAAATCCCGGGTTGCTCCGGCCATTCTCTGAGCCACCCAGGTCTCCCATTACATAATTTATAGATCGATATATAAGTGCCGAGGGGCGAATCCAGGCAGAGAGACCAGAGGAGGGCTCCGCTCCTTCCCCACCTGTCGGCCCCTGTGGATCTCGGCGTTCATTCAGGGAGGGATGCTGGGGAGAGCAGCCTTACCTCAGCCCAGGGCCGGGGCCCCGTCACGGCTCCGTCGACGGGTTTCCCGACTCTGCCGTTGAAGCTGCGAGGGTACAGGTGGCAATAGGGGAGGTTTAATACCTTCCTCTGTGAAGCATCTATGAGAACCGCCAAACCATGCCTCCAAGCCCGGGACAAAAAAAAAATAAAAATCTATGAACAGTGTTGGAACCCTTACTGTGTGCAAAACAATGTACTTAATAATAGGGTCGGTAACACGTACTAGCTTTCAGTCTAGAAGAGTTTCTGCATCCCAAAATGCACCACTCTGGTGAATTGAGGCTTCCTCTATGACCGTTTCCTGATTTTCCTGCCTCCAGTCCTTCCGAACAGCTGAGTGCCAGGCTTCAATCCTTCTTGGAGAATGAGAGAAGGAATTCCCAGATCAAACCGGCATCTGCCTTCTTCTATTTTTCACCCACCAGTCATGGGGACCATTTTGGCTCCTCGACTGACCCCCCCACCCCAAGTCAGTTGTCCGGCGGACCATTCCTGTGGTCTTAGAGGCTCGGATCATCGATGTCTCCAGCCACACCGACGGCGGCACAGACGACACGACGGAGTCCCGGCTTGCTAAAAACGGACTCAGCCAGGAGCCGGAAAGGCCCGCAAACCCCCAGCGCCGGGGCGGGGAGAGAGAAACACGTCTTAATCTCGCCCAACCACCCTGTCCCCTCTTCCCAGGTAACCAACAAGAAACCCATCACCGTGCTGGAGATCCTTCAGAAGGTCCGCCTGCACATCTCCGTGCCTCAGTGTGACGTGTTCGGGTACCTGAGCATCGAGTCGGAGATCGTGGTCCTCGTCATCCCCGTGGACCTCTCCCCGAAGGCGCTGCAGGTGGGTCGGAGGGCAGGGGCGGGGTCTGTGCCCGGTTCTCAGCTCGCCCCCCGTTTGGGTGGGGGTCCTTCTCGAGGGGGGCGGCAATTTGAAGGAGCGGCTGGGGCCGTCACACGTGGTGGGACCCATAGCGAGGACCCGGGCGTTCCCGGCCCGTGAGCTCAGTGTCTGTCGAGTGCTCACTGTGCGCGGGGCACCGTACTAAGCGCTTGGGAGAGGAGAGTAGAACAATCTCACAGACATCCCCTGCCCACAACGAGCTTACGGTCTAGAGGGGGTACCCAGTTGAGAGAGCCCGGTTATTAGAGACGCGATCGGCCGTCCGAGGCCAGCGCGGGCCGTCGGCCTGAAGGAGTGAAGCGGCGTGGCCTAGCCCGGGCCTGGAAGTCGGAAGGACCTAGGTTCTAATCCCGGTTCCGCCCCTTGTCTGCTGGGTGACCCTGGGCAAGTCACTTCACTTCTCTGGGCCTCAGTTCCCTCATCTGGAAAGTGGGGATTAAGACCGTGAGCCGCCTGCGGGACGAGGACTGTGTCAAACCTGATTAGCCTGCATCTGTCCAATGCTTAGAACGGTGCCCAATACACACTAGGTGCTTATCAAATACCATTATTATTATTATTATACTATCTACCCCATAGCTTACCACAGTGCCTGGCACATTGTAAGTGCTTGACAAATACCATGGGAAAAAAAACAAACACGTGAGTTACCGTGTTGTGAGATCACTGGTTTTCTTGAGAATCAGCGTGGCCTAGGGGAAAGAGCCTGGGCCTGGGAATCAGAAGACCTGGGTTCTGTGAGGCCTTAGCCAAGTCACTTCACTTCTCCGTGCCCCACTCACCTCAATCGATAAAATGGGGATGCTCCTGCCTAGCCCGCGAGCCCCACGGGGAATCGGCTCCAGCGCTTAGAACGGTGCTCGGCCCCCAGTAAGCGCTTCGAGACCACGGCTGTCATCTCTCTTCCCCCCCTCCAGATCGAGGCCTGTAACAAAGAAGCCGAAAAGATCGAATCGCTGATCAACTCGGACAGCCCCACGCTGGCCTCCCACGTCCCGCTGTCGGCCCTTACCATCTCGCAGGTGCAGGTCTCCAAGAGCCTGCCCTCGTCCGGCCCGGGAGCCCGCCACGGCCTCGCCCTGCCCCTGGCCCTGCTCTTCCTCCGCCCCTAGCCCCCCGGGGACCCCCGCCTCTCCCCCTCCCTCACCGCCACCAAATCCAAGCACTCGGCACCTCGGCCCCCCGCCACACAGTATTCCTTCGAGTTGGGAGCAGTGTCCGATTCCCAGCTTTAAGCGTTTCCTCCCCCCCCCCGAAGAGTTCGGAGACGGTTCGTCCCCTCCCGTCGCCGCGAGGCAACGTGAGCGTTCTGGGTCCCCCCCCTCCTTCTTCCTGCCCCGCGTCCCTGGAGGGGCAGGAGGGGTCAGCCACGAACAGGACGCGCGCCTGGACCACTATGCAAAGGGCCCGGGGTTGGCCGAGCGTTTCTTCCCCCGGGCGGAACGGTCAACTACGGTTCTTAAAAAGAGTCTGTCTGACGATGAATTGCTGCTAGTTAAAGGATGGCCAAAAACTGAAGTAATCACTCTTTCGTGTAAATAATACCCGCTCCCTCTATTTTATGACGAAGAGAGCCATGTTTATGAAGTGACAATCATGTGGTTAATCAAGCCTGGACTTTCCCGGAGAGGCATCTGTTACAAACGGTGCAAAGAGGATGTTTCCGTCCAGTTTCCACGTTGTATGCAAAATGATAAAGAATTTCAGTCTCTATTTATAAATGTCATTCTATGTATTCTATCTGCATGCTGCCTAATGAATTTACACTTTAATGAGTTTAAAGTATGCGTTAAGCTTTTCTATAGCTTTTAAGCTATAATGTTTCCTATAATTTAATACTATTTGTATTTATGCACCTGAACTTAGACTACATGAAGTATTCTGTTTCAGTATTATCAGAGCCGACTTTTGAAGTATAGAGGGGATACGATTTTTTGCCAAAATGCTTGATTTTTGAAAGTAGGCACTTCAATGTGGAGATGGCAGCGTGATTGTAGCAACTGCTCTTCTGTACAAAAAAAAGTCTTGAATGCAATGTATGGAAAACTTTATTTTAATAAAAATTATTTCTATTTTCTTAGGTGTCCAATCAATTAATGGTACTTATCGAGCACTTGTGCAAGAGCACTGTACTAAGCTCCTGGGAGAGCACAATGGAAAGGAGGGAAGAAATGTCCACAGATTTGTGGAATCTTGAGTGCAAGGAAGCAGCACGGCCTAGTGGAAAGAGCACGGGCTTGGGAGTCAGAAGACCTGAGTTCTAGTCCCCACTCCACCTGTTGTGTGTCACTGAACTTCTCTGTGCCTCAGTTCACTCTAATGTAAAATGCGGATTCGATATCTGTTCTCCCTCCAACTTAGCCCGTGAGCACCTGTGTGAGACGCTGTGTCCGACCTGATTAATTCGTATCTACCCCGGCGCTTGGAACAGTGCTTGACACTTACTAAGCGCTTAACAGACGCCACTGAAAAGAAAAAGCCGAGGACGGGTTGTGTGTTGGAGTTATTTTTCCATTAGTAGTGTAGGAGCCCTTTAGTGCAGGAGTCCCTACTAAAGCTAACTCTTTTGTATGTTAACCTGGAGGGGGATATGGGGGGATCACATTTCCTCCAAGAGCTCCCCTTTCCCTGGGTCAAGAGGGTGCGGGGTCCTGGAAGTCAAAGAAAAAAGCACAAATATAAGAGTGAAAAAGGCTTACCTTTTCGCTTGCTGCCTTCCCGCTACGTGGATCTGTTTGGAGAACTGACGGAGTCCTCTGGAACCAAGGGCAAAGGCAAGAGATTCATTTCACCAGGCATGGAACAATCCTGGGTCAAGTCGTCCCATGCGCCCAAATCCTCCGATGGTTCCCCATTCTTTATCCAATCAAGCAAAAACTCCAGGCAAAAAATTGATTTTAGAGCGATCGCCTCTCTCGCCTCTAATGATCCACTTTTTTCTCCCATGACTCTCCAGCTCCCCACTCTTCACTCCTCTGTGCCTCATTCTCATCACTCCCGCCACTGACCTCTTGCTCAATCCCTTCCCGCTGCCCTTTCGTATCCCGCTCGTCCCGGCTTCGCAACGCTTCTAAGTCACATCTCCTCCAGGAGCTCTTCCCTGATTCATTTCTACTCTCCCCACCTTACGTGGCCCCCGAATCCCCTCAGGGGCACATTTACACAGTGCTCTGCACACGGTAAGAGCTCAATAAATACGATCGAATTTACACCTGCTAAGCATTTAAATACTGGTAGTTCCCATAGCCCTCATGTACATATCTTCATGCTCTCTCATTTCCTCCTACCCGTAATTTATTTTAGTTTGTCCCCTCGGCTGTGAGCTCCTTGAGGGCAGGGATCATGTCTATTAATTCTACGCTACCAAGTCCAGTGCTCTGCACACAGCAGTTGCTCAGAATATTCTGCTAATGGGCAGGCTGTGCAGATGTATTTGAAATCAGGTTCTCCCGAGGCTGGCAGCAAACTCGCTTCGCTAAATCCTTCGTGAGAAGTATTCCGTTTATTCTCCATCCATTAGAATTAGAGGAATCAGAGGAAATTCAAAGGTCGATTCGCCCCGCCAAGTGTGCCCCTACACCAAACAGCGTCCCGCATCTCTGGAGGAAGCAATATTAATACTGGAGGATCTGGGTTTTGAATGTCCGAAGGACGACAGCCTGGAAACGCAGCTTTTTAAAGCCAGCTCTAGCTATATGCCCCCCGCCAAATGACCAGTTCGAATTTACTAGAAGGTTTTGCTACTTTCCTCATATCTGCATCGCTTTAAAGGCAACGTTCGTTCTTAAAAAGCTTTCCAGAAACAACCCCTTCTGCCTTATACAGCACAAACAACTGGTAAGCAATTGGTAAACGCTATGGCTCTGTGAAGATTTAGATAAGAATTATGGCATTCGTTAAGAGCTTACCATGCCAGACACCGTACTAAGCGCCAGATGTAAAATTGTCTCATTTTACATCCAGAGGGAGGGAATCTTACTCAGCGGGTGAGAAGCCAGTGGTCTTCTTAACAATCTTTCCACCACAGAGGAGGAAGGAAGAGAGCAGAGGAGGAGGCCTTTGAAAATTTAGAAAACTGGCCCTGTTGTCTCCACCTAGCAGAAGCGCCAACTCTGGAAGAGCCAATTCCCTCAGCTGAATCCATGAAAAATGGCAAATTCCTGATGGCATCCCTGCAGAAATTAACAACCACCCCCTATCCCCACACCACCAAACCCCCCCCAGAATTAGTAAGTACCTCCGGAAGGTGGGGTTAGACAAGAGAGTTGAAGGTACCGAAGCAGGCTGGGGGACAGGTGGAGTCCTGCTCAATATAGCCTATCAATCAGTCAGTCCATCAGTGAGTATTTATTGAGCATTTACTATGTGCAGAGCACTGTACTTAGCACTCAGAAGAGTAAAATATCACAGTATAACAGAGTTGGAAGATACATTCCGGGTCCACAACGAGCTTACAGCCTAGAAGGCCTAGCCTACGTGGCCATACCTGGAGCTTTGCCTGGAGCAGCAGCGTGGTTTCGTGGTTAGAGCCCGGGCCTGGGAGTCAGAAGGATCTGGGTTCTAATCCCCGCTCTGCCACGTGTCTGCTGTGTGATCTCGGGCACGTCACTTAACTTCTCTGGGCCTCAGTTGCCTCCCCTGTAAAATGAAGATTTAGAATGGGAGCCCCACGGGGGACAGGGACTGTGCCCCACCTGATTAACTTCAAGTTACCCAGTGTTTAGAACAGAATCTGGCACATAGTAAGCATTTAACAAGTACCGTAATTATCGTTATGATTATTACAAGGAGGGATGATGGCCGCAAGGGTCAGACCGTGCTTCCGAAACACCAGGAAACCCTTTCTGCTCAGAAGAGGCTTCAGGACAAGCTGCTCTGGAACTGGGAAAACAGGATCAGAAGGCGGCGTGGTTTGGGGAAGACAGACATTGTAATAATAATCACCACCATCCTTATTATAAGCACTTCGGAAAACAAACGAGAACCATCTTCTGTTTTCTGGGAGTTGTCTTTGTTTCCACAACTCTGCTTTTTGTTTTATTATTTTAGGCTGATTTCCATTTCAAACTGTGTACTCTCCAATACAGAACTTCTTGTAGACATTAAAGATCGTGATAAACACTGATACATATTGTACATTATAGCCTATACTGTAAAATGCATAAATAACGGAAAGGCTGCACATCACAGAGTCGGAAAACGGAATCAATTTGAATGCAACGAAAAATGCCGTTAGGAAAACGGTCATGGAACAGGCAGGATGTTTCCTTTTGTTTGGCAAAGCAAAATTTGACCTGGATGTCTGATATACCCACAAGCAGGAGGAGGAGACAGATTACTGAGGCACAGTTTGTCAATGCCATGCTTTTTTTTACAGTATTTCTTAAGTGCTTACTATGTACCCAGGGCTGCGCTAGACACTGGGGAAGACAGGATAATCCCATGTGGTCTGAGGAGTTGTCGGTAAACGGCACAATAAGTATTTTCATTTGTTAGGAAAAATTCAATATCGACCAGATTAGCTGAGAAAAAGAACAGTCAAAATATTTATGCCCGAGCCTCTCACTGTTTACCGGCTTGCAGATTTCATTTCGTTCCCCGCATCTGTTGAGTTAGTGTCGAAAGGCTCGAGAGACACCTAAAAAAAGAAAAGTAATTTTGGCACATCATCTGACGACTCTCCTCTTCCTGGCAGCAGCCTCTTTGCAATGGTTGTTAATGTCCAAAGGTGACATTTTCCACTATTTTTAATCAATCATCAATGTTATTTTTTGAGCATTTATTGTGCGCAGAAGAGCACTGCAGTCGGTCAGTCGTACTTACTGAGCACTTATTGTGTGCAGAGCACCGTACTAAGAGCTTGGGAGAGGGCAAGAGAACGACAGACACATTCCCTACCCACAACGAGCTGACAGTCTATACTGTACTGAGCACGCGGTGGGGTAAAACAGAGTTGATAGATCAGTCGGTCATCAATTTTATTTATCCAGCGCTTACTATGGTAGATGTGATTCTTGCCCCCAGTTTTTATAGAGCTTTGCCCTAGATTTTAACCTTCACCTTGCTACTCTCCTACTACAATCCAGCCTGCACACTTTGCTCTTCTAATGCCAACCTTCTCACTGTACCTCCATCTCGTCTATCTCGCCGCGGACCCCTTGCCCACGTCCGACAAATCCGACAAAGACCCTCCCCGCCTTCCAAACCTTACTGAAGGCCCATCTCCTCCAAGAGGCCTTCCCTGACTGCGCCCACCTTTCCTCTTCTCCCTCTCCCTTCCGCGTCACCTCGACTCGCTCCCTTGATTCATCCGCCCTCCCGGTCCCACGTCACTTATGTCTATATCTGTCATCTATTTCTATTCATGTCCGTCTGCCCCTCTGGCTCACAGGCTCGCTGTTTGCAGGGGATGTGTTTATTGTTACAGTATCCTCTCCCAAGTGCTTAGTACGATGCTCTGCACACAGTAAGCACTCGGTCGATACGATTGAGTGAATGCACGATCCCCTCAGGAATCTGCCGGCAGCCCCTCGCGGGGCAGGACCTGCCGAGAGCAGGACAGTGGGGAGAGGCTGGGTGGTTTCATTCCCGGCCCCCACCGCGGTGCTCGGCACATAGTAAGCGCTTAAATACCAACATTATTATTATTCCCCCAGGCAGAACCCCCCTGGAGGGGCAGGGAAGGAATAAGAGAGGATACTCACACCACCTCGCTCGCCGCTATCTCACCTGGACGGAGTTCCAGCCAGCGCAAACTGCCCAGGTCACCCTGCCACCAGCACTCCCTGTCTTCACCGACTTGGTTCCTGGGAGGACCCGGAAGCCGGAAATCAATCGATTGTATTTACTGAACGCTTACTGGGTGCGGAGCCCTATACCCGGTGCTTGGGAGCATACAAAATAACAGAGTTAGTAACACGCTTCCTGTCCACAATGAGCTTATAGTCTAGAAGGGGAGGCAGACGTTAATATAAATAAATTAGGGATGTGAATTTAAAAAAGGTATTTGTTAAGCACTTCCTATGTGCCAGGCACTGTACTGAGCGCCGGGGAGAGGTACAAGATAATCGGGTTAGACACAGTCCCTGTCTCACTTGGGGGTCGGTCTTAATCCCCATTTTACAGATGAGGTAACTGAGGCACAGAGAAGATTAAGTGAGTTGGCCTAGGTCACACAGCAGACAAGGAGCACAGCTGGGATTAGAACCCAGGTCCTCCGACTCCCAAGCCCTTGCTCTTTCCACTAGACCACACTGCTTCCCCTTACCTAGGTTACCGGCAAAACAAACAGCATTAACCTATTTTTCATCCGAATGGGAGGCCTTCCACACGGAGCCGCTTCTCTGCCACACGGACCTGCTTCTCCGCTCCCAGTGGGGAAGAGGAGAGCGCTTCAGTAGACAAGATGGTGTCAGGGGAACCGTCGTTTCCTTCACTTTGCCTCGGGTGAGTTTCTTCTGTCCTCCCTTTTATGGTTCCCCACGTCGGCTCGCCACGGAGCAGCTGTCTGAAGGTTTCCTGCCCTTGTCTGTCGTCTTCCCGGTCTCCGGCTAGCGGAGGGACCGCGGGATGTGTGAAGCCCGTGGTGGGCCGCCCGCAGTCCGGGGCCTCGCCGCCTGCGGCTGCTCGGTCTCGAAGAGGGCAGCCCCTCTGGCCGGCCCGTCCGCTGTCGCCGTCTCCCCAGCGGGCCTCTGTTCTGTCTCTCCGTCGCCCCGGGTCTCAAAACGTCGGCTCCGACCCGCTGCTTGGGCGACAGCGCCCCGTTTTCAGCTCAGTCGCCGGACGGGGAAGCCCCGTGGGACGCCTCCGGTCCGCCGAAACCTCGCCCCCCTCCTTCAAAACCCCGCTAAGGAGATGCCTCCACCGAGAGGCAGTCCCTGACCGGGCCGAGGCCTTCCGTCGGCCACCTTAGCCCGCGGCTAACTGTTCGGTACAGTGACGGAAACGTAAGCCTCGATACACCGACTCTGTCGCCTACCGCGTGCTTGCGGTTGTGCTCGCACACGCTTCCCAGACCCACTGACGACTCCCCATTCGAGCAGCCCCTCCTGACGCCCTACGGACCCAAGGAACACCTTAAAAAAGTAGTGCTGATGATACTTTTGAAAAAAAGTAAATTTATTGCATTGCTTTAACCCTTCTACTGTAGTGTTAGCACTTAACGTAAGCATCACTCTTCTACTTTCTATTTACACTCCATTGTAGTGTATGTTCTACAAAATACAATAGTACATCATTTTCAGAAACTCATGGGGAAATGCACAGTTCTCTAAGGATTTTATATAAAAGAAAAAACTCATCTGTACAGGCTTCTCAAATGTATCACTCAAAACTGTAAAATTGACTCTGGAAGGGCAAACGCTACACTGACAAAGCAGCAAACGACTTGCAAAAATACAATAAAATACAGAAAATAGAAAGTATAGACAGTGTCATATCTGGGCACGATAGAAACAGACAGTACCATTGAAGTTGTAAATTTAGCGATGTAATGTCCATTTGGGATAGAAACACAACCGCAAACCTGGAGAATACTCTGACAGATATCAAACATTATGTACACGATGAGGTAAATGTACCTTGGTCGTTTGAGAGGTAATTTAAGTTTAAAGCAATAGACAAACTGAAGCTTTTTCTTTTCCGTACGGAGTTATTCCAGACACCCTCGGAGTCGGTTCAATGGCACATTGAAAGAAAGGGAATAGTTAAAAAAACAATCTGTCATGGCACTTGATTTACAGATCTTATTAAAGATTGACGATCATCGACGCGCTAGCTTTTCTGCACCCTCAGAGCCAACCCCGAGGCGGCCAGTCCCGGCCGAGATGAAGAAGGGGATTTTCTTCTCGCAGCGGGGAGGTGGTTCTATCCGGGGCAGGAGGCCGCCTGCCCAGCCATCTCCAAGATCCCGGCGAAGCTTGGCGTACCAGGGCAGTACTGTTGGTTTTCAACCCCGAACCAGCCCTCACGCCTCTCTCTCCCAACTGGGCAGGATAATGATTTTGCCTCTCAGCCGAACTGGAATCGAAAGAGCACCGAGCCCCCGGCCACCCCCTTCCATTTTCAGTTCTTGCAATGGGCAGTGGGGAGGGCCAAGGCGGACGGGGAACTCCTCCAACTGGGGTGAGGGCGGCGGCGGGGCACCTCAGGCCTCTGCCTCCTCACCGTGCCGCAGCCACCGCCGGCGAATTCAACCGGAGCCCGTTGCAGGAAACGCAACGGAAATGCAACCGTTGCTGTGCCGTCTGAGCTTAGGGGGCTGCAGCGTCCACCGAATGACCTTCCCCCACCCCAGTCGCGGCCACGGGACGTCCGGCCTCTCCAGACCTCGTGGGGACTAGAGCCCGCGGAGACCGGATCTGGGTTACCCTGCCAGGGCGACCCAGTGGGCATATTTAAGATGGAGGCCGGTGCGCAAGGCGGCCTGAGACCTTCCGCAGCCATTTTAGTACGCCCAGGGGCGAAGCTCTCGAGGTACGAGTTGACCCGCTCAAGTTGGACGCTTCCACGGGGCAGGTCCGAATGCCCAACCGAACGGATCCAAGTCACTTCCCCCGGGGCCGGCTGGGCCCACCTACAGTTACTGTCAACATCTCACACTCGCTCATCTTCGGCTCAATAAACCACACACGGGCCCCCGACAAGAGCTCCGGTCTACGCGTCGGCCCAAATAAGAACCGAACGAGAGGCTTACTGGTCCGAACTGCGATTTCTCAAATGGATTGAGATCTGCCTGGACACGAACAGTCTGAGCTGAAATCAAGCTTCCAGAGAGAAACATGCCATCTGCTGAAGGCGCAGAATCTCGCGCATGTGCACACGTCCCATAAAATCCCCAGAATCACGCCATGGGGGGTCAGAATAGAAACTTCAGCACATCCTTCAAATGATCGACAAGGATTCGAGGGTCAGAATGCCCCGGTCCCCCCAGGATACCCTAAAGCGGATCTGGTGAGGTTCTAAATCTCACATTAAAAAAACCAAAAACATCCAAATCTCTGACGCAGTAACAGAGAGAAACGACGACTAAACAGGCCACGGTTAACAGCTAAGGCAATGAATCGCGGTCTCAGTCACAGGAGAGATGAGATCCCGGGAACTGCGATGAGAAAGAGAAAACAAAAAACCACCTCGAGTTAGGGCCAGGCTGGAGGGAAGGCCTGGAGCCTGCTGGTTTCGAATCCCTTTGCCTCCCCATGCTCAGCTTCTGCAGCTGAACTGAAAATGCTCTATGGGATGTCACACTTTGCTCCAATATCACTTTGGTTCGAGAGCAAACGTGACTGAACATCAGCCTTGGGGTTTGCAAAATTCCCGAAGCACTAATTCAGGCTGTTCTGTGAGCAACTCGGGCGACGGTCAGCAGGTCTACCGCTCACCTATCCGTCTCCTATCTCTCCCCTCCCCAGCCCAATGTTGCAAGGTTTATTTTTACGTGGGTTCATTCCCCCCGCCTCGATAGCAACCCTAACTTCAAAGTCGCTGGAAGAGGCATTTTTGTTGGTGAGAACAAGGTCACAGTGATAAAAATGACTCTGAAAGTTGTAAAAAAAAAAAAAAAAAAAGAAAGAAAAAGAAAACTCCCACAGCCCTGAAAGAATCTCCAGCATTAGAAATAAAGCGCAGAAAGCTTCTGCTTGCGGAACATCCCTAAGCCCCATTCCGCCCATCAATTAATAGTATTTATCGGGCGTTCACCGTGCAGGGCGCTGTGCTGAGCGCTTGGGAGAGTACAAGACGATCCCTGCCTCTGTGTCCCCAGTTTGGCTTTGGAGCGTCCGCCCACGGCCAAGCCCAGGAGTGACTCGACGCCTTCCTCGGGACTGGTGGTGTTTCTGCTCCGGATGAGGAACCGAGTTTTGTAAAATCCCACTCCGGGGCAACGGGCTAACGTCCTCTCTGAAGGGAGGGTGGCCTTAACGGCTACCCTTTCCTCGGGTCCCGGGGCAACCGCCACACCATCGTCGCTCCACTGCCCTTCCAGGGTGCGTCAGAGGCAGCGGGGGGATAACCCGCCTGGTCGGCCGGCGGGTGTCCCTTCCTGCCACCAGGGCACGTGTCGGGAACCGCTTCAGCTCATTCCTTAGACAGATGGACCCACCACCTACCAGCCGCGCAGGGCCGGGGCCGGACCCGGCCGGCAGCTTTCTGGCGGGCAGAGAGCCGCCGTTCGGCCACTCGACGTTCCTCGGTAACGGGGGGCGGCCCGGGAACTCCGACGCCTGGGTTCTAGGTACACAAACGACTCGCACCCCGACTCCTTGCCTCGTTCTTACCCCAAGGAGCGTGACACTCACTTCCACTTAGTTCATGCTCCACGCACCCCCGCCCGCCCACCTCCCCACCAAGTAACACTGTTCTTTGCTCAGAGGAAAAGAGAGCAAAATACGCGCTTCTCCGTCCCCTCCTCCCCGACAAAAAATAAAATAAAAATTGGTGCTTCCAGCCAGTAGTTCTCCCGGGAGAGTCTGATTCTTCCCAGGCTGTCAGGGATTCCCGATCTGAAGGTGGCACTTTAGGAGAAGCCTTAACTCTTTTCAGGCCATAACGAGGGCTGGCCTGCTACCGGGGGTTGACCTGAGGCCCCAGAAGAATCAGGCTCCCTAGAACTTACATTTCCGACTACTACCTTGACGTTAACAACTTACTCTGAGCATTTAAAGAGCGCGCTTCATAAAATATAATTCTTACTAGAAATCATGATTAAAACTCAATCGTGCAACGTACTTATCGTCATCACGTGACCGTAACACGAACTGAATGGATACGCTACTTAGTTTCCACAGTGGTCTGAAAGGAATTCTGAGAAGGCCAAAAATAAAAAAGGTGCAAATTCCTTCTTTTAACTAAGAGGACCTTTGAATTCGACTACTATCAAGTTGAAACGACGAGCTTTTTATACACTAATTTGCATTAGAAAGACACAGAGTGGCACTTACTGGTGTAGTAATTCTTTCGAAGGCATGTCATGTATCAAATAAATGGAGGAACAATAACAGTATCCAAAATATAATTGCATAAATTACGTTCTCACTACCGCATGAGGTCGACGTTTCGACTCGAGATAAGAGTTTTCAAGATGGGGTAAGATCCGGAAAGGTCTCTCCTGCGGCACATTCAAACTCTGAATCGGAACACTCAGAATGTACTGACCGAGAGGAAGTCGCGTCTCGAAAAAACCAACAGTAATGCACTGTATAATTTAGTGAACCCGCTAGACTATCTTGAAAAAAGGATCTTCGGATTTTCAGCCATTAACTAAAGTTAAGACCAGCAATAAACATTTTAAAAACAAGTCTCATGTTAATAAAAATAAAGCTAGAGTCTACACCGTTCTGTAAATTGTCCTGGGAAAGAGGTGTCCATAGTGCACGGAGAGGACCCACCCAGCCGTCGGCTGCGCCCGCAGAAATCCCGGGGTTGGCAAGTGGGCGTTCTTTTGAAGTTTCGAAAGCTGGCTGTAGCTTTCTCTTCCCTCGGTGCGGTGGTGCCACCGAGCCTTCCGAGAAAAGAGCCCGGGACCGCTCTGGAGCTGTAAAACGTTCGCCGGCTGGAATCCGAGGATTTACATTTTTATGCCCTCCTGCTGGCTGAGCTGTGACAGAGTCTTCTTGATGCGCAAAGCCGTGAGCCTCGCGGCTCCATTGGCGTACCAACACTCCCGCATAATTTTGGCCATCACGCGCAAGGCCTAGAAACGAGAGGGGAGAAGGACAACCGAGTTAGTGACTCTGCCCCCTGATACGGCGGACTGAGCCCGAAGGGGTAAGGCCGACGACCGTTGAAATTGTTCTTGTCTGTCCGTCTCCCCCGATTAGACCGTAAGCCCGTCGAACGGCAGGGACTGTCTCTATCTGTTGCCGACTTGTTCATTCCAAGCGCTTAGTATAGTGCTCTGCACAATAAATACTATTGAATGAATGAATGAATGGATTTATCAAGCGCTTACTGGGTGCAGAGCCCTGTACTGAGCACCTGGGAAAGTACGACACTCCACAGTGGCATTCCCAGCCCACCGTGAGCTCACACAGCACCTTTCTTCCAGAGCACTTTATACAAATCCTCTCTTGATCCTCGCGGACTTTTTGTGGCAGGTTCTCTCCAGGCATCACAGAAAGAACCAGAGGACTATACCCTTCTGCACTTCTGTATTTCCGGTCAAGCTTAATGATCGCCTGCTCCCAACCATCTTATGTGTTCTTCAAAACCTCACAACTGCCCCAGGGTCATAATCCCTTGGGAGCCCAGCCATCTATTAAAACTCTCCCCTTTCTAACCAGGTGCTGATTATCTCCGTTTCCTTCCACCGGGCTCTAATCTGAAGAGCAATACCTCCAGGCTGCTGACGGGATGCGCTTCTTCCTCGGCCATGCCAGGTTAGAGGCGCTCACCCCCTGGTCCTCCAGGAGGCCAAGGATGGAGAATACCCCACTAGCCCCACAGTCGCTCCTGGGACTCTCCCAGGCTGGGAGCCCGTCTAACCTGCTTAGGGGTCCTGGAGGAAAACTAACCTTGAAACTTGAGGATAATAATAATGGTATTTGTTAAGTGCTTACTATGTGCCAGGCACTGTACTAAGTGCTGGGGGAGATACAAGGGAGATAATCAGGTGGGACACAGCCCATGTCCCACATGGGCCTCACAGTCTTAATTCCCATTTTACAGGCGAGGAAACTGAGGTCCAAAGAAGTGAAGTGACTTGCCCGAGGTCACACAGCAAACAGACGGCCGAGTCAACGTTAGAACCCAGGTCCTTCTGACTCCCAGGCCTGTGTTCTACCCAATAGGCCACGCTGTTCGGTGGGAACGAGGGCAAAGACTCCTGGCTTCGATAAAGAGGTGCTGCCTCTATCTACACTTACTAAACACACAAAATGGCCGGCAGTAATAGTAATACTACTACTAATATTAACTCTGGTATTTGTTAAGCGCTTATTATGTGCCAGGCACTGTACTAAGTGCTAGGTTATAATTGTGGCATTTGTTAAGCACTTACTATGTGTCAGGCACTGTATTAAGAGCTCAGGTGGACACAAGGCAATGTTCTACGTGGTGGGGTTCACTTTAGAGACTTTAGGGATCCCCATTTTAAAGATGACATAATTGAGGCCCAGAGAAGTGAAGTGACTCGTCCAAGGTCAGACAGCAGTCGAGTGGCAGAGGCGGGATCAGAACCCATGACCTTGACTCCCAGGCCGGTGCTATTGCTATTTCTTGTTAATGGTATTTATTAAGTAGGTACTATGCGCCAGGCACTGTAATAAGCTCTGGAGGCACTGCATTTCTCAGGGGCTTACTGGGTGCCAAGTATCGGACTAAGTGCTGGAGGAGATACGATGCAATCGGATGAGACCCAGCCCCTGACCCGTGCAGAACTCAGTCTAAGGGGTGGGGGGAACAGATATTTAACCCCTTTTTTCCGAGGAACAACGGCGCGTTCGTCCCCACATACTCACTTCCCCGCTCTGCCACCGGTTGGGGATATTGGGCCGAAGCTTCTGTTCACAAACGATCTTCCGCATCTCTTCAACGGAGGGATCCGAAGGTACCAGGTCATAGTAAGGCAACTGGTAGTCTTCATGGATTCCTGAATTGTTTGAAAACAAGCACAACCGTTAACCTTTGGCTCAAATCGACCGACTCACCAACTCAGAGGAGGAGGAAGTCCCGGGGGAGGACCAAAATTCAGTCCTGGCCCGACTACTATTTAGCGACCGCACGATTAATACCAAAGGAGAGAGCAGTCAATGGGTCAAGAGGCTTTCCTGAACTTCCTGGCCTCGGTCTGGGACCCTAAGAGCGGGATGTCCGACTGGCTCTCAGGACCTTACGAGAATCAGGCCGGGTCCCAGAACGAGGGGACCCTGCGGTCAGGGGTCTAGGTAGATGATGGCTGGGTCCAGTCAGAGCATGGTGTTCTTAAAGAGATGGTCCCAAGGGAGGGATTTATCCCAAGAGTGAGTCCCCAAAGGAACACACTGCTCGAGGCGGGAGGGAGCAAAAGTGTCAGTCTATCTCTTGGCGGGCACCAATTTAGGGGAGTGGGATCGAAATTCCAGGAATGGGCTGCATAGAGAGTCTGTTCCCCCACAAAGGGAGAAATCCCAAGGAGGTGGGATGGGGCAAGGAAGGGGTCTAGGGAAGATTGTTTCATGCATTTTGTTTTTTTCTTCTCCTCCCCTTAATGTTCCTCTACATTGGTTCACCTTGGAAGCGAGTGCCATAAGGACCTATGGCCCAGCATAGATTTAGACAATTTTTTTTTTAAATCTTACATCCTAAGTAGCATTGAGTAACTTGTTAGGCATGAAAAATAAATTGTACAATTTAAGCTACAAAAAGCACAAGCAGTTCCTTAACGGTCTCATTTTGAGATACAGGTTACATTTAGTTAGGTTAAAAAAAAAAAAAAAAAAGGAATTTACCACCAATTGAACATCGCCGAGCTATTTCCCAGAACACTAATCCCATTGCATAGATGTCAGCTCGTTTGAATGATTCAAAGTGTTTCATATTTATGGAATCATCTAGAACTTCAGGGGCCATGTACCTATTTAATAAAACAAAGCACTGTTATTTCAGGAAATCCCACCATGTTAAAAATTGTTGGGAACTGTCTTTCTCCCGAGTAAACAGCTGATGAATCCCAGTAGCATTGGTAAGCTTGCTGTGGACAGGGAATGTGTTTATTGTTGTATAGTACTCTCCCAAGCTCTGCACAGTGCTCTGCACACAGTAAGCGTTCAAAATATACCACTGACTGACTGACTGAGAACTCCTGGATAGTTAACAGTTCTAATCAACACTGGCTGAAAAAGGAATCTGATTTTTAGAAGGGGAAAAAAAAAAAGAAAACAAACAAAAAAAATCGGTAGAAAGGGGTCTAGGAGTTACTGCCAAATGTCTGCTCAAATATCAGTCCGGTGTGCAGCTGTAGCCAAAAATGCTCGACACCACCGGACAGAGCCCTAAAAAACAAAACCGCAATCGTGAATTTGACACTCTATTGAGTTCTCTGGCGGCAGCTAAAATGCCATGTGCAGTTTTTGTTTCCTGCTTCTTAGGAAGGACACGGAGCTAAAAAAACTACAGAAAGGAGGCACTGAAAGAATCAGAGGGGTGAGGCAATGTCCGCTTAAGGTCAGACGGAAAAGATTAGGGAGTCGCCAGTCAGAAAGAGTCCAAGGCTGAAAAGTGGCACGACTGAAATCTTCAAACTCACGAAAGCTGTGCATGAACCAAACACAGAATTGCTAACTGCCCACACCACCAGGCTGAGGGAGTACTTTTGAAGACTGAGGGTGATAAATTAAAAACAAATAAAGACAGACTTCTTAAATGCAAAGGTGAGAGGCACACACAATCTTATCCAAGGAAACTGGCTAGGCTAAAAACAGGAGGGTCTACTGAGCTTCTACTGTGTGCACAGCACTGTAATAAACAGTTGGGGAGAGTATAGTAAAATCAGTAGATTTGATCCTTGCCGTTGAGAAGCTTAGCTAGCAGGGGGGAGAGAGACATAAAAATTACAGAAAGGAGGAAAAAGGATAAGGGGGATATACAGTGATTAGTGCTTAAGTAATGGGTTAGTTAAGATATGTTAATGAGTGCTATTGATAATATTAAAGAAAATATATGGAGTGGAAATGCTGAAGTGGCAGCTGGGGGGAGAGAAGCTGAGATGACAGATAAAGCAGGAATGGCTTTTTTTTTTTTTAAAAAAAAAAAGGTCTGTCAAGCGTCTACTATGTATCAAGGACTGTTCTAAGCGCTGTGGTAAATACAAGTTAATCAGATCAGACAACAGCCCCTGTCCTGCTTGGGGCTCACATATCCTGAACCCCCATTTCACAGTTGAGGAAACTGAGGCACAGAAGTGACGTGACTTGCCCCAGGTCAAAAAGTAAACAGTCGGCAGAGCCGGGATGAGAACCCAGGTGCTCCGACTTCTGGGCCCGTGCTTCTTCCACGAGTCCACGCTGCTTCTCGGTTCTATCTCCGTTTCTATTTCTACCGTATTCTAAATACAGTAGTTGGCAATAAAAGGCGTGCAACGGATGCTACCGACAGAGTAATTCTGCCTCTGTCAGGGGCCCGGGGACACTTGGATGAACCGGGAGCTGGTTGCCCAGCTGGACACCCTCCTTCACCGTTAGGGACACCCCCGATGCTCCCCGCTCCATCTCTGACTCGCCCCGCGGCCCCAGCGACCACGGATTCTGGTCCGAGGGTCTATCAAGGTATTTCTGGGACTTGATGAGGACGGTAGGATGAGGATGCAGCAGCAGCATCTTGAGCATTAAAAAGAAATGTAGGTTCAGAAGGGCCATGAAGATGCAGAGTGCTCTGGTCCTTTGGATGTCTAAGGAGATCGGTGGTGGAAGAAAGGAGACTTGGCAATGAAAACGTTAACTTGGGAGCGAAGCCTTGAGGTGTGATGGGAGAAGAGAATGCATAAATAGGAGGGAGGGAGAACAGAGGGAGCTGATGGAGTTTCAGCCTGATGCAGAGACGAACGGGCAACCACTGGAAGTTTGTGGGGAGGGCAGGGATGGGTGCAGAGCAATGTTTTCGAAAAATGACCTCTTTCTCTGAGCCTCCCACTCCCTGACTGAGGCTGTCCCTCCAGGCTCTGTTGCGGGTTCCCTCATCTTCCCAATCTACTCTCCCTCCCTCCCGCTCCTCTACTTCTATGACCTTCACGTTCTTACTCGGCTAAATGCTGGCAAGAATAATAAAAATAAAATGCAGAGCTTGGCGAGGGGAGATCCATTTCGAGTTTGCCCTGTGGGTAGGAAGATGGATTCGGTCCGTCAGTTGTATTTACTGAGCGCTGTGTGCCGAGCAGTAGTACTAAGCGTTTGGGAGACTACAACGATGTAACAGACAATCCCTGCCGACAACAAGCTTAAAGTCTATAGGGGAAGACATACATTAATATAAATAAATTACAGATAAGGACATTAGTGCTGTGAGGCTGGGGAGGAGGGGGAGAGGAAAGGGAGAAAGTCCGCAGAAGGGAATGAGAGGAAAAGTGGGGCTTAGTCCAGGAAGGCCTCTTAGAAGAGATGTGCCTTCCATAAGGCTTTGAAGGGAGGGAAAGTAATCGCCTGTCGTACGTGAGGGAGGGCGATCCAGGCCCGAGGCGGGATGCGGGCGAAACGTCGGTGGCCAGATAGCCGAGATGGAGGCCCAATGAGAAGGTTAATGAGATCCTTTGGCTGGGGGTCACCGTGGAAAATGCAAATGGCTACTCAAGGGGCAGGATGGCCCCAAACCAGGTACTCACACAAGGAGAGGTAAAGGGAGGAGAAAGACAGGAGTACAGGCGATGATAAAGCGGGGACCAGCGCTGCCTACTCCGTTTTACCTTTTAGTTCCCACTCGGTGGTTCGGGGCAATATCGATTGTATCTGTGGCTGAATCGTGTCTTACTGCCAATCCCAAGTCGGCAATGCAGCACGTCCCATTCTTTTTGACTAAGATGTTTTTGGATTTCAAATCTCTATGGGCAATAGCTGGCTTCCCTGAAAAACCAAAAGTTGAAGAGAATTGAAAAGAAAGCTTCCCCACGCTAAGTTCTTCTACATACATCCAAGTCCCAAACCTACCCTTCTCCCTCCCAACTCAGGCCCCTTGGAGGAAGAATCTCAACTCGCGCTGCTCCTGTCCCTGGGGCAGTGAGCTCTTGGAAAGGCAAAATCAGGGAAAACACATCCGTTGTGAAAAGGGGAGAGCGGAACCATCATACCACTAAACGCTTCAGGTTCCGGCCCATTGACCTGATACAACAAAGCTCACGCTTGTCCTCGATCAAGAAGGCCGGACTCGGGGGGCTGGGAAGGGGGCAGGCGCGGACATGGGGGCAAGATGAGAGCCTGGCATAGGCCAATTACTCCAGTTTCTGTCGATTCCTTCTCTTGCTTGGGACTCGGCTGACAGCACATGGTCCGATAGGACTCGGGGTCCATGGACTTGTGGAAGAAAGGAAAAAGGGGCAACGAGGGAGGAGGATAGAAAGTACAGCATTTTACCTGGGTGAAGAACAGGTATTTTCAATTTCCTGACAATAACGCTTTACTTTCTCTCTCTCTCTCTATTTGGATGATTTAAGTTTTTTACCTTGGGTACCGACAATCTCCATGTGAAGATGTGCCAGTCCACTGGCGGTGGACAGAGCTAACTTGATCATTCCTTCCACAGTGACGGTATATCTGTTTAAATAATCAAAAAGGGATCCATGTTCATGATAATCTGACACCAACCAGAGCTGAGTCCACGTACCATTGTCTGCAAGTGGGGGAAAAAAAAAAGGAATATTGTAGTCTCTGCCAATGGATTTACATAACATTTTCAGTGTCGGTTTTGCTGTCGTGGAGGCTGACAAAGGAGCTGTCAATCCTGAGACTGGGAACACACGCTACCAGACAGCGAGCTGAATTTTCTCTTCATTTAGATTGCACCTTTTCTACAGGAAACAGGATGAGAAGCAGGCCCTAAAGATGGCTCCTCCAGAAGGGTCCTGTGGGCAGGGAATGTGTCTGTTTATTGTTGTATTGTACTCTCCCAAGTGCTTAATGCAGTGCTCTGCCCACAGTAAGCGCTGAATAAATGACAATGAATGGTGAGGAAAGGCCTCTGGATATATGTCTCCTTGAGGATGTGCTCAGGCCCCTCTGATGAGGGGAGTGGCTCATGTCTGAAAATTTCTAGCCCCACTATTTACTGGCCATGCAACCCTGAAACTTTATAAATACGGTAGGAACAAGTCCCATTTGCAGTAACGCAGCATTCCAAATACCACGTTATTCCAAATATCAATGCCAACATTTGAAAAGATCTCGTTGTGGACAGGGAATGAGTCTGTTTATTGTTACACT
The DNA here is from genome assembly GCF_004115215.2 of Ornithorhynchus anatinus. Lineage (NCBI taxonomy): Eukaryota > Metazoa > Chordata > Mammalia > Monotremata > Ornithorhynchidae > Ornithorhynchus > Ornithorhynchus anatinus. The sequence goes on from NC_041751.1 coordinate 1,625,904, forward strand.
GTACTCTCCTTAGCCCTTATACAGTGCTATGCACAAAGTAAACGCTCAATAAATATCTAATGAACACACCCTTCTTTGGAAAAAAACAAACCCCAGTACTTTCCTAGAACCGTTTACATTTGCTCGACTACTTGAAGGAACCTTAACTTTCAACATATCCTGGACTGTCTTCCTCTTTCCCCCGCCTACACTGTGAGCTCATTATGGGCAGGGAATGTCTCCACCAACTCTGTTACACTGTACTCTCCCAAACGCTCAGTACAGTGCTCAGCGCATAGTAAGGGCTCAACCACTGATTGATTTTTGCCTAGATATTTAAAACAAGTAAACTAACCTAGCTTTCAAAGAGAATTTGCCGTTCACCCACCCTCACCTCTGGCTCCAAGCCCACCTCCGTGTTTTTCGCGACTGACTAATTTAGCGGTGGGGAGGCTAGTCGGTGAATTGTGAATGGCTAAGTTTGGGGAGAGGAGAGGACCCGGGGTTTTGGCTGAAGTAGGAGTTGGGAATAGAGGGTGGGGCCGGGAGATAGCTAGTGCTTTCCCCAAGCCTCCAGGATTTAGCAGCCAACTGGAATGAGGAGAGACCCAGGTGGTAGGAGCAGAATCACTACTCAGTTGGCCCAGGGAGCAGCAAACTCAGGGAGGGGAAAAACATCTATGACTCAAGTTTCCTGTGATGATTCTGTTTGTTTGGTTTCCTACGTCTAAATTCAAGTTCTGGGGATTTTCTACACAGGGCCTATTTCTCCCCAGGGAAAATCCCTGATAATTAACACTAAATTTAGAAACGATCCACATAAAGCCACAGGGACATACCGCTTCTCTCCCTCGTCCCCACTCCCCAGCAGATGCCACCAGGAATGAGACAGGGAAGGCCCTCTGACCAACGGGGCATCCGTCAGAGACCCAGATTGAACAAAGTACCACAAGATATTTCCAAGAAGTTACTGCGGACATTAGATGCACATTATTAGACTCAGATTTTTCCATCTCCATCGTGAGTTCCCTCAACTCATCTAATACTGCAGACCTATGGGACCTTATTGATGGTAGCCAAGGAAAAATTGTTTTCAGAGCAGCGTGGCTTAGGGGAAAGAGCCCGGGCCTGGGAATTGGAGGACCTGGGTTCTAATCCTGGCTCTGTCAACATCTTGCTGTGTGACCTCGGGCAAGTCACTTCTTTGAGTTTCTGTTTCTTCTACTGTAACATGGGGATTAAATACCTGTTCTCCCTCCTACTTACTCTACGAACCATACGCGGGACAGAGACTCTGTCCAACCTAATTAACTTGTGCCTACCCCAGCGCTTAGAACAGGGTCTGACACATAGTACACACTTAAATACCATAAAAAAAAAAAAAGAAAAGAAAGAGAGGTGTTAGGGGTTCTTTTGGAGAGTCTCCCTAAATTTATACAACAAAATATAAAGGACACTTCAGTCCCATATATTTCTCCAATCCTTCACTTAGAATAGTAGGAACTGGTAATGTGAGATTGTTTCAGCTGATGTTTTCAGAAATCCTTTAAGAACTGAGATTTGGGGCTTGATTTCAAGGACGGGGATGCAATGCCAGCCACCTTCAAACTTCATGATAGCCTGAATTCCTAGGGCCCTAACTATAGGCTGCCATCAGTAGAAGGAAGCCGCCCTGGAAAATGTTTAAGCACCCACGTGCCTTGACTTCTGCAAGGATGCAGAAATGTTAAGTTCACCAACCTTTATTGTCAGCTGCGATGAATCCCAGAATGTTTTCATGACGTAACATCACCGTCTGATAAATCTCTGCCTCACGGAACCAGGACCGTTCTTCTCTCGAGGAAAATATTTTCACAGCAACTTCTTCTCCTCGCCATTTTCCTCGCCAGACTTCTCCAAAACGACCTTTCCCTATACTTTCTTGCAACACGATAGTCCTTGCAATTGTCCTTTGAACAAGTAAGGGTAAACCTAAGAGGAACCAGGATCGCCCAGTTACATAAATGAACTCTTTTGCAATCTGGCCAAGGTTGGACGGAAACACAAAAAAACCCCATGACTTCATGAATCCTCTGAGAGACGAGACCCCAGAAACGCACAGGACAACGCGTGGCTGATGGGTGTTTTAAGGGCTAAGATCACCTCTCTTACTTTAGGAATGGGTCAAGGTTTGAGGCTTTCACAAAAATATAAAACTGAACTCTTCCGTTTAAAAAGGCCCTCTGCCCTAAAATAGTATTTTCAAAAGTGGAGCACTCTGGAATGCTCGAAACACAGAAAACCAGAGCCTGTCCTACCGACAGCGCACCTCCTCCAAGAGGCCTTCCCAGACTGAGCCCCCCTTTCCCTCTGTTCCTCTCCTCTCCCCTCACTGTGCTCATTTGTATATATTATTTATTACCCTATTTATTTTTGTTAATGAGGTGTACATCCCCTTGATTCTATTATCTCGATGATGTTGTCTTGTTTTTGTTTGGCTGTCCATCTCCCCCGTTCAGACTGTGAGCCCGTCACTGGGCAGGGATTGTCTCTATCTGCTGCTGAACTGTCCATTCCAAGCGCTTAGTACAGTGCTCTGCACATAGTAAGCGCTCAATACTATTGAATGAATGAATGAAAAGGTGAACTGAAAAAAGAGGTAATCTTAATCACGCTCGGAGGGCCGTTAAAAAGCCCAGCGCTGTAAATTAAGAAATAAGAACTGAATCCCTTTGAGGCCTCCCCTGCAGTGGCCTCTTCTAAAAGGATGATCAACAGGCCAAGAATACCATCCCAAACTTTATCCGATCAATCAGTCGATAGATTTTACAATAAATGATCAACATGCCCAAAACGCTGCCCCAAACTTTAGAGATATTAGGCGGGGGCTCGGATCCAAACGGCCTCTATTGCCACTTTGCATCTCCCAGGAAGCCAGGCTGCCCCGTGACCTTTGGATTTGGGGCGGGGAGGGTTGGGGCAGGCAGGGGAGACCACAGGGTCTCAGAAACCCTTTATCCACTCTTCTAGGGCAGACGGCCATCCTCACACGTCAACTGAAGCGGACGGGAAGGATAACTCTGCAGCCAACTGCATTCCGGGAGGACAAATCGGAAGTGACTGAGAAGCGGCACGGGCTGGGAAAGAGCCCGGGGCGGGGAGTCAGGACCTGGGTTCTAATCCCGGCTCTGCCACTTGGGTAAGTCACTTCACTTCTCTGTGCTTTAGTTGCCTCATCTACAAAATGGGAATTAAGACTGCGAGCCCTAGGTGGGACAGGGATTGTGTTCAACCTAATTAAGCTGAAAGTACCTCAGCGCTTAGTACAGCGCCTGGCCCGGAGCAGCCGCTTAATAGATGCCATTAAAAAATAAAAAAAGATAAACCCCTCGCCATACTCACACCCTGTTGATGCTGAGTACTGACAAAAGCTGACTTACAATACATGGGGCGATGGGCTGTCAATAAATATTGCAATCATAAAATTCCACTGATGGGGTGTGAAGGGTTTCAAATTGACCTCGTGAGACTCTGTCTGCACTGTTGAGGTTTACTTCACACCTGGTGATGTATTACTGCTGCCATAACCCACTCAGACCCTCCCTGACTTCAGCAGGCAAACGCTAAGGGCCAAGCAGCGACACACCGCGCCTTCCCCGACCGTCATCTGAAAAGAGCTTGGGCTACTAATGTCTTTCCTGCGGAAAATGGATATGGGAGGACGACTGGCAGAGTAAGAGGCTTCAGTTTTAAACCCCTTCATTTCAGGCCCAATCCCAACTGTAGCAAAGATTTGATTTGACTGTAAACTGCTCGAGGAAGGCACCGCCCACGTCCTCTACTTCTTTTGAAGCACTTAGGGCAGTGCTCCACAAATAGTGATTCATAAATGCCGTAATAACAACACTAAGCCCTTAACAATAATACAAACAATAATAATAGTCCCCATGTCTAGCAAAATGCTCTACACCCAGTAGATGCTCTATACCGACACTGTTTGACTTTCTGTTGAGACAATAAAAAAATTCAGATTTTTTTACATGGAGTAGAGAAAACTTTTCATTTCCCCATTTTCTATTTCAGATTCTTTTTCCTCTGTTTTTTTGTTTTGTTTTGAATGGTATACGTTAAGCGCCACGTGCCGAGGTAGATACAGGAAAATCTAGTTGGACACAGTCCCCGTTACACATACGGCTCCCGGTCTTCATCTCCGTTTTACGGATGAGGTAACTGAGGCACAGAGAAGTTAAGTGACTTCCCCAAGGTTACACAGCAGACAAGTGGCGGAGGCAGGAGTAGAACCCCGGGTTCTTGGACTCCCAGGCCCCGGCTCTTTCCCACAGGCCAAATTCACAGGAGTGGGGTTAGGTCTTTAGCTGGAGATCACCTGCGGCTTCTCCCCTTCCTGTCATCTCTCCTGCCCAGGCACAGCGAGACTAGAGTGACTCTGCGATAAGTCCCGCGCAAGCCCTAACGGATCTCTTTTTTAAAAAAACGGTATTTGTTAGGCGCTTACTATGTGCCAAACACCGTACTAAGCGCTGGGGTAGATACAGGATACTCAGGTATCTAGACTGTACCCTCAGCTCTCTAGACTACGAGCTCAATGTGGGCAGGGAATGTGCCTGTATATTGTTATAGTGTACTCTCCCAAGCGCTCAGTACAGTGGTCTGCACAGCGTCGGCGCTCAATACGACCGAACGAATGAAAGCTGGACATAATCCCTTGTTCCACATGAGTTTCACAGTCTTAAAACCCACTTTAAAGATAAGGTTGTTGAGGCACAAAGTAGTTAAATGGCTTGCCCAAAGTCACACAGCAGACAAGTGGTGGAGCCAGGATTTGAACCCAAGTCCTTCTGACTCCCAAGCCCACGTTCTACCCACTAGACCATGCTGCTGCTCATTCTGACTACTCAAGTATGAGAAGCAACCTGGCCAAGTGGACAGAGCCCGGGCCCTGGAGTCAGAAGGACCTGGTTCTAATTCCTGTTCTATAATAATAATAATAATGTTGGTATTTGTTAAGCGCTTACTATGTGCCGAGCACCGTTCTAAGCGCTGGGGTAGACCCAGGGGAATCAGGTTGTCCCACGTGGGGCTCACAGTCTTCATCCCCGTTTTACAGATGAGGTAACTGAGGCACCGAGAAGTGAAGTGACTTGCCCACAGTCACACAGCTGACAAGCGGCCGAGCCGGGATTCAAACCCATGACCTCTGGCTCCAAAGCCCGTGCTCTTTCCACTGAGCCACACTGCTTCTCTACCCCTTATCTGCAGTGTGACTCACTTCACTTTTCCATGCCTCAGTTCCCTCATCTGCAAAATGAGGATTAACAGTGGGAGCCCCCCATGGGACATGGACTGGGTCCAACCAGATTAGCTTGTACCAACCCCAGCACTTAGTACAATGTCTGGCCCATAGTAAGCACTTATATACCATAAAAAAAAAGGTATAGTATGGTTAAGTGCAGAAATAAACTGAAACTGCCCAGGGGATCACACAGCGGAGACCCAGAGTGGTGTCATCGGGAGTCACACACACACACACAGCTCATTCTGACTGTAAAAGAAAGGTCAGAAACCGTTAACCACCAAGCCGGTCAAGACGGTGTGGATGATTTGGGGGAGCGGCACAGGGGCTAGTCTCTCCCATCCGCTTTTCCTTAACCTTTCAACAGCGTCCACGCCACGTGCCCCGGTGGAAATACAGACTGCCTAGTCCTCTTCGGTTCAGTCAGGAAACAACCCACGCTATTCCACAGACCTCCTGGGGTGATTCTGGCAACCGCTATGTCTGCCTCTATCGAAGCCAACAAGATAGACAAATGCTAGCTTCGTCTAAGTTTTTTTTTTTTTTAAAAAAAAGGAAACCAAGGAGCTGAATAAAAAAAAAAATCACAAGTAGATCCGATTTCCATTTGGGTATAGGAAATGACTAACACCCATTTGATCTATGTATCACATCAAATCTGAGCCAGACGCCGTTTAGACACAGGAACACGGTATCAAACATGACACCGAGCACTGGAGTCGATCTATTTATAAAGGGCTGCGAGATATCTGCCTTGATTAAGTTGACTTGAAAACGGCAGCCGACGCGCCGACGATGAAAGAAAACGGCATTACCTGACCCCGATCCCGATGTTGTCATGTCGTAAATTAAGTCTTTTAACGTAGTGCCCTCGGAGATAAAAGGGCGATCTAAGGAGGGGTCTTCTTCGTTGGGAACCCGGATGTGAATGGTGGGACGATTGTGACAGATGTACAAGATCAGCATGAGGGAAATGCAGACGAAGCAGACGGGTCCAGCGATGACAGCGGCCAACTCCACCGGACCTAGGTTCGGAGACGGCTTCTCGCGAGGAGGGCCTGAAGAGGAAAAGCGACAGGGTGGGGATGGAGCAAAATTCTGTTCAATGTAGAAAAGGTGCTCACCGCTGAGCATCTGGGCTCGTCTGCGGCCGCACTGTTTCACACATTCAACAGAGGGCTCCGGCCAGGAATTCTGACTGTAAACTTCAGCTTGTTGCGGGGAGGGAATATATCTGTTATATTGTCCTCTCTCAAGCACTTAATACAGTGCTCTACTCAGTAGATAAGACTGACCGACTGGATCCCCTAACAGGCAAAATTAAGTTAAAATGAACAATGAGAACGGACACACACTCTGCCAAGAAGGAAGCTCTGCTCCATCGCGGATAATACTCACACAACATACCTGTGGTGGGCAGCTCTATCTTATTGCAGTGATCTCTGTCACAGCAATACGGTTTGGTCACTATGCCATCCTTGGCAGAGAGTGCGCACACAAATGGCCTGTCTCGGGGAATCAGATCCTTTTCTGCGATGCACATGCTATTGTGAATCACTTTATCTGTCGTCTCGGTTATTGAGGCGAAGCAGAGTCCATCTGTTACACACGTAAAGTTGTCTTTTGTACAGAGGTGGCAGAAACACTGTAATGCTGTGAGGAACAAAAAAAAAAAGTGACGTTAGAAATAAGTTTTGAGCAAAGAAAATAACTTTACTTCTCTGGTCTTGTGATGCCTCAATCCCACTGAGTGTAGGGAACGGGGAGGAGGAGGAGCTGGGGGCGGCAAATTATCTCAGTAAATTCAAACCAGATTAGAATACGGACTTTTATGCCCTTCATTAGAAGCTGCGTGATCATCTGGGTGAGGTTTTGTCGACGCCAGAATTCACAAGAGTCCCTTTCAGTTTGAGCTGTGGCAAACGACTGGTGAAAATGTGTTTTATCGTTCATTGGAAATCTGACGTGAAGCAGCAGTATCTCCTACCCTGTAAGTGGGAAAGGTAAGAGATACTTGGAGATTGGTGAGGTATGGCTATAGACTGTCTAAAAATCTCCTGAGATATATGAGATGAATTTAAGAAAAGATCAACAGTTTTCATGTTGACTTGGTTTTCGAAGCAATTCTTTCTGAGACGGGGTTTGGCAAGTCAGAAACTGACTACGTTTCCCTGCTGGAATATATTTTGATCCATAATAATACTGCTTAAACCGTCTATTTAATTGGATGGGTTTTGTATAACAGAGTTTTCCAATTGTACTGTGGAAGGAGTGTTAGAAGTGTCAGGGAGACATGTAAATACAGTTTGCAAAATAACCTGTATAAACTCTTAAAATGGAGATTAATTATTCAATCATTAAATTCCTTACCATCTCCCCCTCCTAACATTCCTCTCCGAACTCCTTGAGCAAGTTGCCTCTACCTGCTACCTTCACTTCTCTCCATGCCCCACTCTGGCTTCCGCCTCCTTCTTCACTCCACTGAAACTGCCCTCCCCTAGGTCATCGATGATCTCCTTCTGGCCAAATCCAACGGCCTCTAATCCATCCTAATCCTCTTGGACCCCTCAGCTTCCTTCCACACTGTCAATCACTCTCTTCTCCTGGAAACCTTATCCAACTTTGGCCTCGCCGACCCTGTCCTCTTCTGCTTCTCTTCCTACCTCTCTGGCCGCTCATTCTCAGTCTCTTTCGCAGGCTCCTCCACTGCCTCCCATCCCCTAACTGTGGGAGTCCCTCAAGGCCCATTTCTGGGTCCCCTTCGATTCTCCATCTCCATCCATTCCCATGGAAAACTCATTTGCTCCCACGGCTTCAACTACCATCTCTATGCAGATGATTCCCAAATCTACCTCTCCAGCCCTGATCTCCCTCCCTCTCTTCAGTCTCATATTTCCTCCCGCCTTCAGGACAGGATGTCCCACTGACAGCTCAAACTAATGTGCAAAATAGAATTAATCAATTATATTTATCGAGCACTTACTGTGTGCAGAGCATTGTACTAAGTGCTTGGGAGAGTACAACAGAATTGGCAGAGATAGTATGTGCCCACAGTGAGCTTACGGTCTAGAGGACTCTTCATATTCCCACCAAAACTCTGCCCTCCATCTGACTTTCCCATCACTGTGGACAGCACAGCCATCCTCCCCGTCTCACAAGCCTGTAACCTCGGCGTTGCTCTCGACTCATCTCTCCCATTATCATTCAGCCCACGTATTCAATCTGTCACCAAATGCTGTCGGTTCAACCTTCACAACATGGCTAAAATCCGCCCTTTCCGCTCCATCCAAACTGCTACCTCGTTAATCCGAGCACTCTTTTTAAAAGTGATAGTTGTTAAGCGCTTACTATGGGCCAGGAACTGTTCTAAGCGCTGGGATAAATAGGTTGGACCCAGTCCACGTCCCACATGGGCCACCCAGTCTTAATCTCCACTTTACAGATGAGGGAACTGAGGCTGAGAGAAATGAAGTGACTTGCCCAAGGTCATACAACAGACAAGTGGTGGAACTGGGATTAGAACTCAGGTCCATCACGCCACACTGCTTCTAACCTATCCTAAGCACCTATCCTACCTTGATTACTGTATCAGCCTCCTTTCTCTCTCCATTTCAGTCAATCGTATCTATTGAGCACTTATTGTTTCTGCAAAGCACTGTATTAAGCACTGGGAGAGTACAACAGACACATTCCCTGTTGCCCGGATCATTTTTCTACTAGAACGTTCAGCCCGTGTTTCCCCACTCCTTAGGAACCTCCAGAGGTTGTCTACCCACCTCCGCATCAAACAGAAACTCCTTACCGTTGACTTTTAAAACATCCGATCGCCTCACCCCCTCCTACCTTACCTCCCTGATTTCCAACTCGACCCAGCCCGCACACTTCCCTAAGCCCCCATTTTCTTTTTCCGATCCCTTCTGCATTTCCCTTGCCCTTGGATTTACTCACTCTTTCTTCACCCCTCCCTCAGTCTCCCCCTCTAGACTGTTAGCTCCTCGTGGACAGGGAACACGTCTACCAGTTCTGTTCCACTGCACTCTCCCAACCGCTCAGTACAGCGTTCTCCACACAGTAAGCACTCAAAAAATACCAGTGATCGATTGATTACTATCCCATGCTTGTGTCATCTTGGCCAAGTGCCTTCACTGTAACCACTTTCTGCTTCCTCTTTGCAGCTCCGAGCCCCCGTCTGTCTGTTTCTCTCTGAGGTTGGCGGGGAGAGTGAAATGGATGGGATGGCAGCCGACGGCGGCGAGGCCGTATGACGATCAATTAAAAGGCAGCTGGGGGATGGCGGTCCTCACCGACCCGCCCGTATCGTCGGCCGGTCTAGATCCTGGGAATCAGAGTTTATGTGGCCGAGGAGAGTAACTTGCCAACGCTCTGAGCTTATTTCACAATACACGCAGTTCATGGGGATGACTTCTTTTCTGCTCTATTTCCCAACACTAACCGCATTTCAGATTCTACAGTAGGATCCAAGCCTAGTTCATCTGGGGACGGCGAACGCCCAGGAACCAAGGAACCGGCATGAGAAGCGGTGCTGCCTAGTGGAAAGGGCACGGGCCTGGGAGTCAGAGGACCTGAGTTCTAATCCCGGCTCTGAGGCTCGTCTCCTGAGTGACTTTAGGCAAGTCACTGAAGTTTTCTGGGCCTCAGGTATCCCATTTGTAAAATGGGGATTAAAGCTGTGAGCCCCCTGGGCTGTGTCCAACCTGATTATCTGGTCCCTACCTTAGCATTTAATACAGCACCTGGTACACAGTAAGCGCTTAGGAAATACCATAAAAAAACCAACAAGCAAACAGAAAACAAGGCTGAGGGCTTTTGCTTACTCTCACCATGTGCTGAGGGTGGTTCTCTAAGTCCCCGGGGGTCAAGAGCAAAACAATCCAAACCACAGTAAAAAAAAAAATCATCTCCAAGACTGATGTGAGCCATCTAGGACTCCCACTCCAACTCCAACTCCCACACCGCACTCAATAAACACCATGATTACGATTGCTACCGCTCCTGACTTGGCGGTGAGAGTTAAAGGTGATTAGAGTTCAGATCACCTTAAGTGGGATGGAGAACAGAAAGGAGAAAGAGAGGATACGGGAAAAGGAGGGAGGAGAAGAGTCAGAGAAGAAACAGGGGGGCAATGGGAGAAAAGGAAAATGAGAGCACAACCCTGGAGGAGGCTGCTTTTCAAAGTAGCTTGAAAATGTTCCAGAGTGCTCTGTTTCACCGTCTCTGACGCTTAAGTCACAAGGGAATATTTCCAAGGAACCCCATAGGATTTGGATAAATGCTACTTGTGGTTATGAATTCTTCCAAAACGGACACCGGAAGACAGTGAAAGAAAATGTGAGTGGGTATGGTTAACAGCCTTAGCCCTCAAACCAACCGATCTCACAGAGATGAAACAAAATAGACCTTGTACATTTTTCTTACTTTGACTTCCTTTGGGACAGGTGAGTCTGAATTTTTTTCCTATTTTCAAAAATTAAAAAGACAAAAATGTATTTTGCTTAGTTGAAAAAAAAAAAGACACCTGGATCTACGTCTTTTAAAATGTCATATTAAAAAATGCTTGGTTTGAAAGAACTGCCCGACTGTATTGCAGAAAGGCATGAAGATTACAGAAGTAGTTTTAGTTTGCCAACGGGCCAAAAAGCCTTCCAAATGAGTCCCCCCCCTCTAGACTTGAGCTCTTTGTGGACAGGGAACATGCCCAATGAATCTGCTATACTGTACTCCCCGAAGTGCTCAGTATAGTGCTCTGCACACCGTCAGCGCTCACTAAATGCCAAGGATTGACTGACTGAGGGTGCAGCTCCACTCACAGCACAGACTGGGGGACGTGAAAAAATATCTGGGACTTCCACCCAGACAATCTGCAGACCACATCAGAGTTGCATGGCTTAGGGCCGAATTTGCTAACTTCCTTTCTTGCTTCTGAAACCTAATTTTCTATAGAATGACAACCCCTTACTTTTCTGATACATTCATAAAGGGACAAATAGAAGACAAATCCCCCATTTTTTCATTTTTTAAACCAGTGAGAATCGCTTTGGCACACTGAAGAACTTCTCTATTTTGTGCACTTCCTCTCCCCCATGGTAGCCAATGTCTGAAGTCTGCACCAGGCAGGGAAGTTAAGTGACCTCAGCAGGTCTTAAGACTACCCTTCTCCCCAACCCCCTCTTCGATTTCATTACTGCTCCTGTTTCAAAAGCCGTTAACACCTACAGTTACACTGGACAATCAGTCTGGGACTATCTTGTCCGTTTCGCTGTCTCTTTTAGGTGGTCTTTTGGGGCTCCTCAGAAATTCTGCCAGAGAATCTTAAGGGAAAAGGAGAAAAGAAACTCGAAACCATGGCTTCTGCCGTGGTTTCGTAATTTTTGGCATCTGCCATTCTTTCTACTCCAGGTCATCGTGCCTGTCGCAACTGGAATTTAGATGCTAGATGCTCCCCCTCTAAATTGCAAGCACGCCACGGGCAGGGAACGTGTCTGCTGATTCTCTTCTGTTGTACTCTCCCAAATGTTTGGAATGACCCTCTGCACTTAGTAAGCACTCGAGAAATACCACTGATTGACTGATTGATCCACCAGGGCCCAACCAAGCCCCCAGAGGCATGGCGTGAGGGAGGCTGCAGCAGGCTCGGTGGGGAATGTGTCTGTCTCTTGCTGTACTGTATTCTCCCAAGCGCTCAGGACAGCGCTCTGCACACAGTAAGCGCTCTCTAAATACAACCGACTGGATACCGCTGTGTCTGAGCCCCAGAATCCGAGAAACAGCACGGCCTAGTGGAAAGGACCCGGGCCTGGGAGTCAGAGGACCTGGGTTCCTTGGGCAAATTACAACTTCTGTGTCTCAGTCACCTCGTCTGTAAAATGGGAATTCCATACCCTCCTATGAACCCCATGTGGGGCAGGGGCTGTGGCCAACCTCCATATCTTGTATCTACCTGCTTGGCGCATAAAAAGCAATCAACAAATAACACCATCATTATCACACTTTGCCCTTTATTCTCCAGCCTGTCCAGAGAACACCCCTGCTTAGAACCACCTCTCCCTTCAAATCTAACAGACCATGCCTCTCCCTACTATAGTTGTGTATATACACACACACACACACACACACACACAGAGGTATTTGTTAAGTGCTGTGTGCCAAACACTGTACTAAGTGCTAGGGTAGAGCTGATCAGGTTGGATGCAGTCCCTGTCCCCACATACAACTCACGTTCTTAACCCCCATTTTACAGATGAGATAACCGAGGCCAGGAGAAGCTAAGTCACTTGCGCAAGGACACACGGCAGATAAGCAACGCATCTGGGATAAGAATCCAGGTCTTTCTGCCTTCTAGGCTTGTGCTCTATTCACTAGACCACATTGCTTCTCAGCTCTTGCCTCAAAAATCACCTCCAGGAAGTATTCCCTAGCCCATTCCCCCCTTCCTTGTCATTACATCCTATTTCCCATCCTCTCCCCTCACTTGTAAACACATTCCTTTTACTACTTGTTTGCTGCATTCTTAAAAATCTTCCTATTAAAAAAAATACAATCACGTCGTCTTAATCATCACTCCGGTGGTAAATAAGGGATTTGGGGCAAGAGAGTTCCAAGACAACTGAAATAGCACCCCGCTTCCGTCACGAGTGAAATTCAAGAGGCGGTGGAAGTCTAACACATCTTCTGAAACTTGTCTCCGGCAGTTTGACCTGTCTGAATGTTATTGGTAAGTCACTAGCACTTCACAAGGAACCAACTTACAACTACTTAAACGTCAGTTTCCAATAAAATGTTCAATTTTAACTAGTTGCTACTGGTTCCCGTCTCAATGCTGACGGACGACTGACAACAGCATTGGCCGGAGATCCTGCCGATTTGCTTGAAACAGGCTTTAGAAGGTATTCCTGTGACAGCTGGCTGCAGCATGTTAAAACCATTTTCAGTCATGTTACTCTACGTATGGTTCTCTATTCTATCACATTCTACCCACGGCATGCTCTAAAACTCGGCCATCTGGCAGGAATATCTGTGTATCTGTTCGGTTAATTGTCTGCTTTTGTTTTTGTCATCTGTATCTTTGCCCCTTCTCATTTTACCTCCCGTACGTATGAGACTTAGCTTTGCCTCCAATAAGAACTGAATGCACTTGGAGGTCGGGGGCTGTGTCTTTGAGTTCTACTGTATCCCTCTAAACTCCTGAAAAACACTCTGTACCCAATAAGCAGCGTGGCTCAGTGGAAAGAGCCCGGGCTTGGGAGTCGGAGGTCATGAGTTCGAATCCCGGCTCTGCCACTTGTCAGCTGGGTGACTGTGGGCGAGTCACTTCACTTCTCTGGGCCTCAGTGACCTCATCTGTAAAATGGGGATTAACTGTGAGCCTCACGTGGGACAACCTGATTACCCGGGATCTCCCCCAGCGCTTAGAACAGGGCTCTGCACATAATAAGCGATTAACAAATACGAACATTATTATTATTATTATTATTAATAAACACTCAAATACTAATGACTGTTCTGTCCGTGCACCGTGCTGTATTCCCAACAGGCTCCCAGTGTCAAAAGAAATTTCCTCCATCTGAAACTAAAAGACACCGTTCTGGCAGTCCTTTAGACCGTAAGCTCAGTGTGGCCAGAGAATGTGTCTGTCACAGTGTTATATTGTACTCTCCTAAGCATTTAGTAGAGTGCTCTGCACAGAGTACGCGCTTAATTAGTATGACCGACTGACAGGTCGAACTGAGAACTTATTCGACAGGCAGGGGTTCACCCAGCACCAACAGAGACCTCTCATCTTGACCACCAGTGATAACAACAATAACAATGTTGGTATTTAAGCGCTTACTATGTGCAGAGCACTGTTCTAAGCACTGGGGCAGATACAGGGTCATCAGGTTGCCCCACGTGACGCTCACAGTCATCATCCCCGTTTTACAGATGAGGGAACTGAAGCCCAGAGAAGTGAAGTGACTTGCCCACAGTCACACAGCTGACAAGTGGCAGAGCCGGGATGACAGAGCAGGAGGGCGGCGGGTTCGAAATGCACGTGGGAATCGCTTCTGATCCAAGTGACTATAAAGGGTCCCCCGAGGAGATGGGTGTGGGGGGGAAGCCGGCCCTCTCTCCTGAATGCTGCTCTTTCAGGGGGGCAGGACGTGGCCCGGGCCCAGCCCAGGGACCAAGAGGGATCCCCTTGTCCACCCCAGACTTGGGGTGAGCCCGGGATGGTGCCGCCCTTTCGCTTCTCCCCCTCGCGCATTACCGAGTCTCCCGGGGGGAACAGCCAGGAGACTTTCGGTGTCTCAAGTCCATTTCCCGGTCTTCCCCGGGGCTCCTTATCAAGACTCAGCCGAGGCCGCAGCCAGGGACCACCCGGACACTCCTCAGAGGCTCTGAGACTTTGCCCCCAAGCATCGAGCTCTAGTGGCGGCGACCGCGTCGCCGGCCGCCGGGGAACGACACGGGGGCAGACGCTGAGCCCGGGGCGTGCCCGTCGACGCGCAGTTGTGTGCGGTCTTCATCCCTCAGACGACAGATTGCACCACACAGGAAGCTGACTAAGCCGAGCGAGGCCCGGGTGGACGGCGGGAAGCCTTCGGGGACTACCTGGGCACGGCTGCTAGGGCCGTGCCAAGCTCGGGCCCGCCTCGAGGACCCGGGGCGCGGCGCGGACGGAGGAGGAAGGAATGGACCGCGGAGAGTGGGCCACGGGGAGTCCTGGCCCTAAACGGGGAATCCTTCTGGCTCGGAGAGCCCCAGGAAACCCCTCAAAGGCTCGGGGGACGACCCCAGAGTTTCCCACCTATTTTGAAGTAGCGGTAGGAGACGGCCGGGGGGCGGTTCTAAGCACCTCTGTTGGATTTTACTCTCTAGACGCCCCTTCTAGACCGTAAACTCACTGGGGGCACGGAATGTGTCTATTGTGATTTTGTTCTCTTCCAAGTATTGAAGTACCAGTACTCTGCACACAGAAAGCGCTCAGTACATACAGCGTGGCTCAGTGGAAAGAGCCCGGGTTTGGGAGTCAGAAGTCATGGGTTTGAATCCCGGCTCCGCCACTCGTCAGCTGGGTGACTGTGGCCAAGTCACTTCTCTGGACCTCAGTTCCCTCGTCTGTAAAATGGGGATGAAGACTGTGAGCCTCACGTGGGACAACCTGATGACCCTGTATCTACCCCAGCGCTTAGCACGGTGCTCTGCACACAGTAAGCGCTTAACAAATACCAACGTTATTATTATTATACGACTGACTGCCAGTAAGCACTCAATAAATACAATCGACAGACTCTCTCAAGCGCTCAGTACAGTGCTCCGCACATAGTAGGCGCCCGATAAACACCACAGACTGATTCAATGTGAGAGCTTTCGCACTAGGATCCACCATCCTATGTGGCTGATCGGAATTCCCCCAACTACTTGCTTGGGGTTCATCTCAACTGCAGGCAGGGTTTCTTGAAAACCGTCATCCTCTTTTCCTTTAAGCGTTTGGACATCAAAAATCCCCTTCCGCTGGCCGGAGAACTGAAACTGGGAAACCGACGGCAGCGAGGGCCGTGGAAACCGTCTCTTTGGACACGGTAAAACGGAGGCTCGGAGGGAAAACTGCGAATCAGTGGGCTGAGGATGCACCGGTACGGCGGACCGGGACCGGGCATAAGGGGGTGGCTTTCTTCAAGCAACGGCTTCGTAAGGAAAGACAACCGAAGAGGCAAATGAGAAAACCGCACCGGGAGCTGCCAACGTCAAACACGACGACACACCGGGGCGATGGCCTTTCTCTCTGCACGCAACGGGGTTCGGAACCGGGGGTGGTCCCGTTTCGGCCTTTTCAGCCGAACGTCACCGTCAGTGACGGCGTCTTCTCATACAAAAAACAACTCTAGTACGGCAAGAGTAGAGCCAGCCCGTTGTTGATAGGTTTAGAATAGCGAAAGTGCTCCAATATACCTGAGGGTTTAGTTTTCGGAATGATCCCTATGCAAATTTTAGGTTGGACAGACTGCTGAAGAGATTGGTGGATTTTTCTCTATTTCCACAACCTGGGCATTCAGGGTTTAGTTTAATTTAATGTTTTATCTTGTTGGAGATGATATCTAACTACAGATTCCACTGCGGCAGGCTACCGATCTGAGGATGGGGGTGGAAGTTGAGGGAGATGGGAGCAAAATCCCCTAAATTGGAAATTTATTTTAATATCTGTCTCCCTCTCTAGACGTAAGGTCCTTATAATAATGTTGGTATTTGTTAATCGCTTACTATGTACAGAGCACTGTTCTAAGCGCTGGGGTGTACAGGGTAGTCAGGTTGTCCCACGTGAGACTCACAGTCTTCATCCCCATTTTACAGATGAGGTCACTGAGGCACAGAGAAGTGACTTGCCCACAGTCACACAGCTGCCAAGTGGCAGATCCGGGATTCGAACCCACGATCTCTGACTCCCAAGCCCGGGCTCTTTCCACTGAGCCACGTGAGCGGAAACGGTTTCTGCCAACTCTTCTGTATTGTTTCGTATGGTGCTCTGCACACCCTAAGGGCTCACTAAATACCACGGATTGATTAACACCCATTATCTAATAACTGTGGCATTTGTTAAGCATTTATTACGTGTATTGTACTAAGCACTGGGATAAATACAGTATCTGCAGATTGGACACGGTCCCTGCCCCAAATGGGGCTCACAGTCTAAGTAGGAGGGAGACTAGGTCCTGCATCCCCATTTCACAGATGATGAAACCGAAGAAAAGAGAAGTTAAGTGAGTTGCCCAAGATCACGCCGCAGGCAAGCGGCAGATCCGGGATTAGAACTCAGGTCCTCTGATTCCCGGGCCCGTGCTCTTTCCACAAGGCCATATAGCTTTGGAGCTAATCCACAAGTGGGGCAAGATGCAATTTCCTAAATACTTTAGGCAGCATAATTAGAGTTTTAAGATCCATTCGAGTACTACGGGACACTTTACACGAGGACCCTACACCCCACTTTTCCTCTCTCCAACTCCCTCCAACGACCCCCTTGGAGGCAGAGGACACGGGACAGAGTTGAGAACGGCTGTTATCAGCCACGCTACGCCAACCGGACAAATCGGGGGCAAACAGAAATCAAGCTAATCATTCCTGAAAGAGGTGACAGAAAAGTTGGCCACTCATCACCGCCTTAGGGCCGTCATTCACCAGAGTAGCCAATTCCGGACCTGGAGGATTGTTTTACGGGATTTAAGGCCCCCAGCGTCAGCACTAGAAATATTCTGATTTTCAAAATGCCCACCCGGTTACCGTGCTTTGCAAAATCGTGGTTTGCTTTTTTTTTTTTTATGGACTATTTTCGAAAATCCCAGTTCGTGCCCATTTCCTCTCTCAAGAGGGCCAAGAAAGGGGCCGACCCGGGGTCCCGAGCACCGGACACTTGGGTCCGTCCAAGCAGCCCGGATCTGACCCCCAAATCCCCTGGGTCGGACCCCTGATTCGGGGGGCTCTCTGGCCTGTTGCCCGGGGACAATAATAATAATAATAATGTTGGTATTTGTTAAGAGCTTACTATATGCAGAGCACCGTTCTAAGCGCTGGGGCAGATACAGGGTCATCAGGTTGTCCTACGTGAGGCTCATCTGCATCCCTATTTTGCAGATGAGGTAACTGAGGCACAGAGAGCTTAAGTGACTCGCTCACAGTCACCCAGCTGACAAGTGGCCGAGCCGGGATTCGAACCCATGACCTCTGACTCCCAAGCCTGGGCTCGTTCCCCTGAGCCACGCTGCTTCTCTGAGAAACTCGCCCGCTCTTTTCCCACCGGACGCATGCAGCACGGCGTACTGGAGGGCACCGGCCTGGGAGTCAGAAGGCCACGGGTTCTAATCCTGCCTCTGCCACTTGTCTGCTGGCAAGTCACTTCCCTTCCCTGGGCCTCAGTGACCTCATCTGAAAAATGGGGATTGAGACCGTGCGCCCCACGTGGGACAGGGACTGTGTCCAAGCCGATTTGCTTGCATCCACTCCCGTGCTCGGTACAGTGCTTTGCACCTAGTAAGCGCTTAATAATAATGTTGGTATTTACAACATTATTGGCTCAACAAATACGATCATCAATGAATTAATTAACCCCTTCGGGACCCTGGATGCATGTGTCCACGCTGCTGCCAAACCCGTGGCCCCCGGAGAACCCAGGTGTCCCTCACCCCCGGTCACCGGGTGAGGAGGGCGTGATGCTGGGGGGGGGGGGGGGGGGCGGACACAGCCCGGGCCTGGGAGCCGGAGGACCTGGGTTCTAATCCTGGCTCCTCCACCACCCTGGGCCAGTCACTTCACTTCTCCAGGCCTCAGTTCCCTCACCGGTAAAATGGGGATGAAGCCTGGGAGCCCCACGTGGGACCACCTACCTTGTATCTACCCCAGTGCTTGGCAGAGAGTAAGTGCTTAACAAATACCATCCTTCTTCTTATTCCCCGGGCCTCGGGTCCCTCACCGGCAAAGGGGACTGAGAAGCAGCGTGGCTCGGTGGAAAGAGCCCGGGCTTTGGAGTCAGGGCTCATCAGTTCGAATCCCAGCTCCGCCACTTGTCGGCTGGGTGACTGTGGGCGAGTCACTTCACTTCTCTGTGCCTCAGTTCCCTCATCTGGAAAATGGGGAGGAAGACTGTGAGCCCCACGCGGGACAACCTGATTCCCCTATGTCTCCCCCAGCGCTTAGAACAGTGCTCGGCACATAGTAAGCGCTTAACGAATACCAACATTATCATCAGTGGAAAGAGCCCGGGCTTGGGAGCCAGAGGTCGTGGGTTCTAATCCCCGCTCTGCCACCTGTCAGCTCTGTGACTTTGGGCCAGTCACTTCACTTCTCTGGGCCTCAGTGACCTCATCTGTAAAATGGGGATGAAGACTGCTGAGCTCCAAGTGGGACAACCTGATAACCTTGTATCTAGCCCAGCGTTTAGAAGGGTGCTTGGCCCATAGTAAATGCTTAACAAATACCATTATTATTATTATCTGAAGCCCCAAGTGGGACAACCTGATCACCTCGTATCCACCCCATCGCTTAGAACAGTGCTCGGTCCCTAGTAAGCGCCTAACAAATACCCTCATTATGATTACACGAAGCCCCACGAGGGACGACTACCTGATCACCTTGTATCTACCCCAGCGCTCAGAACAGTGCTCAACCCTTAGTAAGTGCTTAATAAATACCACTGTTATTACCCGAAGCCCCAGGTGGGACAACCTGATGACCTCGTATCCATTCCAGCGCTTAGAACAGTGCTCAGCTCAAAGTAAGGGCTTAACAAATGCCATTATTATTATTATTGTCCAAAGGGCCCCACGTGGGACAACCTAAAGACCTCGTATCCACCCCGGCGCTTAGAACAGTGCTTGACATAGTAAGCGCTTAACAAATGCTATTGTTGTGACCCGAAGCCCCATGAGGAATGACAACCTGATGACCTCGTATCTGTCCTAGCGCTTAGAACAGTGCCAGGCACATAGTAAGCGCTTAACAAATACCACTATTATGACCCGAAGCCCCAAGTGGGACAATGCTTGACATAGTAAGCGCTTAACAAATGCTATTGTTGTGACCCGAAGCCCCATGAGGAATGACAACCTGATGACCTCGTATCTGTCCTAGCGCTTAGAACAGTGCCAGGCACATAGTAAGCGCTTAACAAATACCACTATTATGACCCGAAGCCCCAAGTGGGACAATGCTTGACATAGTAAGCGCTTAACAAATGCTATTGTTGTGACCCGAAGCCCCATGAGGAATGACAACCTGATGACCTCGTATCCGCCCCAGCGCTTAGAACAGTGCCAGGCACATAGTAAGCGCTTAACAAATACCACTATTATGACCCGAAGCCCCAAGTGGGACAACCTGATGACCTCGTATCCGCCCCAGCGCTTAGAACAGTGCCAGGCACATAGTAAGCGCTTAACAAAGGTGACTATTATGACCCGAAGCCCCAAGTGGGATAACCTGATGACCTCTTATCTGTCCCAGCGCTTAGCACAGTGCCAGGCACATAGTAAGTGCTTAACAAATACGACTATTATGACCCGAAGCCCCAAGTGGGACAACCTGATGACCTCGTATCCGTCCCAGCGATTAGAACAGTGCTTGACACCTAGTAAGCGTTTAACAAACACCATAATTACGACCTGAAGCCCCACGAGGGCCAACCTGATGACCTCTTATCCGTCCCAGCGCTTAGAACAGTGCTTGACACCTAGTAAGCGTTTAACAAACACCATAATTACGACCTGAAGCCCCACGAGGGCCAACCTGATGACCTCGTATCCTCAGCGCTTAGAACATAGTAAGTACTTAACAAATACCACTATTATGACCCGAAGCCCCAAGTGGGACAACCTGATCGGCTTGTATCTCCCCCAGCGCTTAGAACAGTGCCAGGCACATAGTAAGCGCTTAACAAAGGTGACTATTATGACCCGAAGCCCCAAGTGGGACAACCTGATGACCTCTTACCCGTCCCAGCGCTTAGAACAGTGCTTGAGTCATAGTAAGCGCTTAATAAACACCCTAATTATGACCCGAAGCCCCACGAGGGCCAACCTGATGACCTCTTATCCGTCCCAGCGCTTAGAACAGTGCCTGACACCTAGTAAGCGTTTAACAAATACGACTATTATGACCCGAAGCCCCAAGTGGGACAACCTGATGACCTCTTACCCGTCCCAGCGCTGAGAACAGTGCTTGACACCTAGTAAGCGCTTCACAAACACCCTAATTATGACCCGAAGCCCCAAGCGGGCCACCCTGATGACCTCGTATCCCCAGCGCTTGGCACAGGGCTCGGCTCACAGCAAGCGCTTAACCCACCCCATCGTTATGCCTGCCCGAGCGCTTAGCACAGGAAGGGCGGCGGATAACGAGGGCGACCGGGACGCGGGTGGGCAACGGGTGTCCC
The DNA here is from genome assembly GCF_004115215.2 of Ornithorhynchus anatinus. Lineage (NCBI taxonomy): Eukaryota > Metazoa > Chordata > Mammalia > Monotremata > Ornithorhynchidae > Ornithorhynchus > Ornithorhynchus anatinus. Next base: position 1,647,092 of record NC_041751.1, read on the forward strand.
GGGCCCGGGCTTGGCCAAAGCGGCGCCATGTTGGAGAAAGGCCGGAGGCGCCCCCTTTCCTCTTCCCCTCGGCCGCCCCCTCCCTCACTCACCCTCCGCCCCCGCCGCCAAGGCCGCCATGAGGAGGCACATCCGGTAGGCAGGACGGGCCGCCGGCGCCATGGCCGGTCCGGTCCGGTTCGGGCCGGTTCGGGCCGGTCCTTCCGCCGCCGCCCCCCCCCCCCCCGTCCTCCTCCTCCCCGCCCCCCACTGGGAGCCCCCGCGCGCGAGACAACACCGCCGCCGCCGCCTCGCCCGGCTCCCTTTGTAGGGCGGCCCGAGACGCCACCCCATTGGTCGAGCCGGGCCGGGCGCCGCGCTGCCATTGGTCGGAAGCCCCGCCCCGCGCGCCGGCGCGCGCCGGCAACCCGGGGAGGGGAGGGGGGGGCGGCGCGAGCGCGGGCCGCGGCCAATCAGAGGGCGCGAGGGGGTGGCGGGGGGGGAGGAGGGCGCGAGGCGGGGGGAAGAGGGCGCGCGCGCCCGGGGAGGGAGGGGCGCCGAGGAGGAGGGGGGGGAGGGCCTCCCCCCCCCCCGCAGAGCTTGGCCTCATTCATTCATTCATTCATTCATTCAAGAGTATTTATTGAGCGCTTACTAATAATGATGGTATTTGTTAAGCGCTTACTAGGTGCAGAGCACCGTTCTAAGCGCTGGAGTAGACCCAGGGGAATCAGGATGTCCCACGTGGGGCTCACAGTCTTCATCCCCATTTTCCAGATGAGGTCACCGAGGCCCAGTGAAGTGACTTGCCCACAGTCACCCAGCTGGCAAGTGGCAGAGCTGGGATTCGAACTCATGACCTCTGACTCCAAAGCCCAGGCTCTTTCCACTGAGCCACGCGGCTTCTCTAATGATGGTATTTGTTAAGCGCTTACTATGTGCAGAGCACTGTTCTAAGCGCTGGGGTAGACACAGGGGAATCAGGTTGTCCCACGTGGGGCTCACAGACTTCATCCCCATTTTACAGATGAGGTCACGGAGGCCCAGAGAAGTGAAGCGACTCGCCCACAGTCACACAGCTGGCAAGTGGCAGAGCCGGAATTTGAACTCATGACCTCTGACTCCAAAGCCCGGGCTCTTTCCACTGAGCCAAGGTGCAGAGCACTGGACTAAGCGCTTGGAATGAACAAGTCGGCCACAGATAGAGACAGTCCCTGCCCTTCGACGGGCTTACAGTCTAATCGACGGCCTTAAAATCGTATCTATTGAGCGCTTACTAGGTGCAGAGCGCTGGACTAAGCGCTTGGAATGAACAAGTCGGCAACAGATATTCATTCGATAGTATTTCTTTATAGATAGAGACAGTCCCTGCCGTTTGACGGGCTTACGGTCTAATCGGGGGAGACAGGCAGACAAGAACGATGGCAATAAATAAGAGTCGAGGGGAAGAACAGCTCGTCAAAACAATGGCAACTAAATAGAATCGAGGCGATGTCCATTTCATTAACAAAATAAATAGGGTGATGAAAATATATACAGTCGAGCAGACGAGTACAGTGCTGAGGGGATGGGAAGGGAGAGCGGGAGGAGCAGAGGGAGATGGGGGGAACAGGACCTTCCCTCGGTCCTGTTTAATCATCGTGTTGGGATTTGTTCAGCGCTGACTATGTGCAGAGCTCTGTTCTAAGCGCTGGGGGAGATCCAGGGTCATCAGGTGGTGTCCTGTGAGGCTCCCAGGCTTCATCCCCATTTGACAGATGAGGGAACTGAGGCCCCGAGAAGGGACTGGCCCACAGTCACCCAGCTGACAAGGGGCAGAGTTGGAATTCGAACCCATGACCTCGGACTCCCAAGCCCATGCTCTTTCCACTGTTAAGCAATTACTATGTGCAGAGCACTGTTCTAAGCGCTGGGGGAGATCCAGGGTCATCAGGTGGTCTCCCGTGAGGCTCCCAGGCTTCATCCCCATTTGACAGATAGGGAACTGAGGCCCAGAGAAGGGACTGGCCCACAGTCACCCAGCTGACAAGGGGCAGAGTTGGAATTCAAACCCGTGACCTTGGACTCCTCAGCCCGGGCTCTTCCCACTGTTAAGCAATTACTATGTGCAGAACACTGTTCTAAGCGCTGGAGGGGGGATCCAGGGTCATCAGGTTGTCCCACGTGAGGCTCCCAGGCTTCATCCCCATTTGACAGATGAGGAAACTGAGGCCCAGAGAAGGGACTGGCCCACGGTCACCCAGCTGACAAGGGGCAGAGCTGGGATTCGAACCCATGACCTCGGACTCCCCAGCCTGGGCTCTTTCCACTGAGCCATTAATCATGCTGGGATTTGTTAAGCGCTGACTGTGTGCAGAGCACTGTTCTAAGCGCTGGGGGAGATCCAGGGTCATCAGGTGGTCCCCCGTGAGACTCCCAGGCTTCATCCCCATTTGACAGATGAGGGAGCTGAGGCCCAGAGAAGGGACTGGTCCACAGTCACCCAGCTGACAAGGGGCAGAGCTGGGATTCGAACCCGTGACCTCTGACTCCCCAGCCTGTGCTCTTTCCACTGTTAAGCAATTACTATGTGCAGAGCACTGTTCTAAGCACTGGGGGGGATCCAGGGTCATCAGTTGTCCCCCGTGAGGCTCCCAGGCTTCATCCCCATTTGACAGATGAGGGAACTGAGGCCCAGAGAAGTGACTGGCCCACAGTCCCCCAGCTGACAAGGGGCAGATCCGGTATTCGAACCCATGATCTCTGACTCCCCAGCCCGGGCTCTTTCCACTGAGCCACGCTTGAGCTCCTCCTGGGCGCCGAGCACTGTGCTAAGCGCTCGGGGGGGCAGCGTGGTGTTGAACAACTTGGGAGTCAGAAGGTCATGGGCTCAAATCCCGACTCCTTGGCCCCGGGCCCAGCCCATCTTGGCAAGCCAGTGTCTGCTCCAACAGCATTGACTCTAGGAGTTCATTTATTGAGTACTTACTATGTGCAGGACACTGTACTGAGCACCTGGGATATTTATTGCCATTGTTCTTGTCTGCCTGTCTCCCCCGATTCGACTGTAAGCCCTTCAAAGGGCAGGGACTGTCTCTATCTGTTGCCGATTTGTCCATTCCAAGCGCTTAGTACAGTGCTGTGCACATAGTAAGCGCTCAATAAATACTATTGAATGAATGAATGAATATACAATTCCGCAACAGATAGAGACCATCCCTGCCCAAGAACTAGGAGCACCTAAGTGGGCCCAGCAAGGCTCAGTGGGAGGCAGAGGTCGTGGGTTCTAATCCAGCCCCCGCCCCTTGTCACTGTTCTAAGCGCTGAGGTAGATCCAGGGTCATCAGGCTGTGCCACGTGAGGCTCACAGTCTTAATCCCCATTTTACAGATGAGGGAACTGAGGCACAGAGAAGTGAAGTGACTTGCCCACAGTCACCGAGCTCACAAGGGGCAGAGGCGGAATTCGAACCCGTGACCTCAGACTCCTAAGATCGGGCTCTTCGGGGCTTGGGAGTCAGTTACGGCTGCTGCTGCTCCTCCTACGAGTAGTAATAGTAAATAAGCTTACAGTCTAATGCCCCATATCAAAGAAGGGCTTAGGGAGGCTTCTGGGGTTGAAAGAAAGTAGAGTGAACGTATAAAGGAAAATAGTTTGAAGACAAATCGAAAAACCTGGAAAGTACCATGAAACCCCACTTCTCTCCCTCTTGTCTGATTTTCTATCTTTTCAGGACTATTTTGGACAACAACCTCCTACTCTTAGCTTCCAGAATGAAAACCCATTAAGAAATGATGCAGGGTGGGGAAAACGACCCCTACTCCTCGGCCTTGAAGCCACGGGAGATTCCCTAAAAAAATATTTTGGACCTGAATCCCGGTTGCGACTCCTCCAGTGTGGGTGTGGATATCTCCGGTCATGGGTTCTAATCCCGGCTCTCCTACTTGTCTGCTGTGTGGCCTTGGGCAAGTCACTTCACTTCTCTGGGCCTCAGTTACCACATCTATAAATTGAGGATTGAAACTGCGAGCCCCGTGTGGGACAGGGACTGTGACCAGCCCGATTTGCTTGTATCCACCCAGGCGCTTAGCACAACGCCCAGCTCATAGTAAGCGTTTAACAAATACCCCAATTAATATTATTATTAATGATAATTATTATTGCATCTATGCCAGGAAAGGGGGAGAGGCGTTGCCCAAGTGATGTTGAAAGAATGTGGGGGCAGGGCTGTCAGAAGGGCTTGAATCAAAGAATGGTATTTTTTGAGCGCTTACCATGTGCAGAGAACTGTACTAAGCGCTTGGGGAGTATAATACAGCAGAATCGGCGGGCACGTTCCCCTTCGATAATGAGTTTATAATCTAGAGGAGGTAGAGGATCACGGGTGCCTCTCATCGGCAACTCGTGTACCCCTGCAGGACATCACGATTTTGTATACCCTGATCATATCTGCCTTCAGGCATGCTAAATTAAGGGTAAAAGAGAGAAGAGAGTGCGTAGTTATAAATGCCCCCTTCTCGTGATGGAGAAGCATAAATAGTGGGAAACCCCCTGGATGAATGCTGGGCCAGTTCTGTTTAGCATCCTCATAAATGGTGTGAGAAAAAGGAATGGGCCGGGAATTCTCCATGGATACAGATAGAGTCCGGGGTTGGGAATCAGATGACCTGGGTTCTAATCCCAACTCTGCCAATTTCCTGCTGGATGAACTTGAGCAAGTCACTTAACTGCTCAGTTTTTTCGTTTGAAACATGGAGATTCATGACCTGTTCTCGCTCCCCCTTAGACCAGGAGCCCTAAGTGGGACAGGGACTGTATCCAACTTGATTATCTTGCACTTCCCTCAGAGTTTTGTAAAATGCCTGGTGCATAGCACTTAACAAATGCCACAGTTATTATTATTATTATTCAATAACAGTGAAGAGATTACCAAAAAAGGAACCAAAAAATGGGGGGGGGGGGCGGGCGGAGATAGAGAAACATCCAAATGAGGCGTGACCTTGGACAAGTCTCTTCACTTCTCTGGGCCTCAGTTATCTCATCTGTAAAATGGGGATTGAGCCTGTGAGCCCCATGTGAGACAGTGACTGTGTCCAACCCGATTTGCTTGTAACAGATACCGTTATTAGTATTACTGTTATTATTACAGGGACTGTGACCCACCCCATTACCTTGTAATTACCCCAGCACATAGTTCAGTTCCTGGCACGTAGTAAGTGCTTAACAAAAACCACAATTATTACTATCATTAATATAATTATTAAAATACCATTAAAAAATTAGAAGGGAAAATTTAGGCATGTTAATTGGAATCCCAAATCATCAAAATCCCAAAATTAATCCCAAATCGTGAGACCGAACGCCCCCGTGGCTCCTTTATGTAGCCGCTACTGTCGTCGGAGTTCAATTGCTGGGTTGGGTGGAGCGTTGGTCCGATGGAAGGAGGGCCTGCTCTTGGACTTTGCTTCTAATAATAATAATTTTGGTACTTGTTCAATTCTTACTATGTACCAGGCTATGTTCCAAGCGCCGGGGTGGATCCAAGCAAATCGAGTTGGGCAGTGCCTGTTCCACATGGGGCTCACAGTCTTAATCACCATTTTACAGATTCGGGGGAACTGAGTGAGGCCCAGAGAAGTGAAGAGACTTGCTCAAGATCACACAGCAGATGACTGGGGGAACTGGGATTAGAACCCATGACCTTCTGACGCCCAGGACCTTGCTACCTCCAGGACGCCCTGCTGCTTCTCATACATGCTTGTGTAAACAATGGCCACTGGTTAGACTGAAGTCCTGTGGGATTGCAGCTGCGTTAGAGAAGGAAGGAAAAGGTAGACAAGTATGAGCCTGTGGGGATGAGTGAAGCCAGTCAGTAAATCCTTTTTTTTGAGCATTTACCATGGGCAGAGCACTGTACTAAGTGCTTGGGAGAGTACAGTAAAACGCTTTAACAGACCCATTCTCTAATGAGCTTACCGTCTTGAGCCTTACGTGTAAGGTGAGAGAATGGTGAGGAGGAAGTCATTCCCTTCTGAATGGAGAGGAGAAACTGAGATGAGTTAGAGGAGGAAAATGTGTAACCCAGCATATAAAGAGTTGGTGCTGATCGGATGCACTTGTAGAGACTTTTGTAACAAAGATGTTACTTCCTGAATTGTAACAATGTGGGAGAAACAAAAGCGGGAATCAAGCCCAGCAACTAACATTCCTCTCCTCTGCCTTCCCCCTCCCTAAGAAATGAGGAAGGCATGAAGGTTGGAAGGGGAAAACCACTGGCAAAATCGGGAAGCTCGCCAATAAAACGCAGATAAGGCTTTAAACCTCCAAGCGGCTTACATTTCGGGAGTTATCGGATGTGGTCTCCGAAGGAATGTAATGAATTCAGCTATATTTTCATTCTCGGTTTTCTAGATTAATGTGAGGCACCCGCTGCTTTCTGGACGTTCGCCATCGTTGCAGTTTAGCTGCTGAATGAGTGATCACGCAGTAGGACGTATTGATTGAGGTGCAAATATCCAAGAGTGGGTTTTAAAGCCCTCGAAAACGGCAAGGGTGAGGGAATCACCTCTTCCCTTCTGTTTTGTTTGGGAAAGGGTTTTAACACCTGAAACATGATATTCTGGGGCAGAGCTTTGAAACCGAAGGAGCTTCAACCTCTTACCTTCTATATAAGATTCTCTGTAACATATTAGAGTGAGACTGCCGGGACGGTGAAAACATTTGTCATTAAAAAGCAAAGTATTTAGGCTTATTTATTGCTTAGAATTGATTGAATAGTTTGTTACAGAGTAGTAAGGGACAGATCCACGTCCTTGCTTAGGAAGGTATGGGAAAAGCACTAAAATGGGAGGTGGAAATCTAGTCGGTCAGTCAGTCAGTGGAATTTATTGAGCACTTACTGTGTACTAAGCGCTTGGGAGAGTATGATGTAACAGTAAACAGACACATTCCCTGCCCACAAGGAGCTTCTAGTGGATAGTGGCAGCTTGCGGGGGAAAAGAGAGCATCTTTAAGAGATTGTTGTGGCTTCATCATTTGGAGGGCAGTGCTGCTACTGCGGGGACCAGGCACTGGACCACCAGGGACTTGAATCCGAAATCTAAGTTTTCCATTCTGAGACGGATTTACCCCGGGGTCCACAAGAAAACTAAGTCACAGGAGCACGAAGCCACAAACACCCACCGGTCCCGGACCCTCACCTGCCCACATCCTCTCTCGCTCACACTCTGTACATTCCTGCAATTTGTTTATTTGTACTGATGCCAGTCTCCCCCTCTGGACTGCAAGGTGATTCTGAGCAGGGAATGTGTCTGTTTACTGTTGCACAGTACTCTTCCAATCGCTTAGTATAGTGCTCTGCACACAGTATGTGTTCAAGAAATACAGTTGCCTGAGTGACTGACTTTCCGACTCCCTCAGGGTAGGCCGTAGCTCCAAAGGGACTCCAAGTCGTCCCTTTTCTCGAGCTTTGATCCATTTTGAAAAGACCACCAGCTTTGCTGTTCCATGTTTAGGTCTAGCTATCGGGAATGAAGAAGAGGGTCCCCTTCTCACCAATCCCTTCCTCCTCCAGCCCCTCTGGCTTCTCCAACCTAGTTCTGGAGGGGAGGGAAGTGGAGGGATGGCTTCAGGTTCACCCAAAACTCCCCAGCTTGCTGGCCTGGAGGCTAGGTCAGGCCGGGCCAGTACTGGGAGGGGCTGGGACGGGCTGGAGGGGTCTGTCACGGCTGAGAGAGAGGGGTCTGGGGAAATTCCTTTGTTTCTGCCCCGTCTCCAGTCCCCTCTCTGACTCGGGTCCAAGTGTGGCTCCGGGCCAGTTAGTCACACAGCCTCAGCTTGTCACCAGGGAGAAGAGAGGTGGGGCGGACCCAGATCACGTCAGTACCTTCGAGCACCTGCCCACTGGGCTCCATCGTATTGCCATTAATTTGGTCCTGGGTTCCAGAACTTTCTGAATTGAATGCTCGCCCCCGTGGGTGGTCCACTGGCCGAAGGGAGAGGCGGAGTCCTCCTCGCAGGCGGGACTCGTCTCTCACGGGCCTCGGTCTTGCATTCCGGCTTCCGCCTCCCTCGCCCAACCTGGGATGGGGGTGGGGACGCAGGCCTCGCGGGGGTGACCGGAAGCCCTGAGCTCTGCACTGCCTCCCCACTCTGAACCGACCAGGCCCAGGATATCCGCGACCCAGTCGGTCCTCGGCGGCCATTTCCGCGGCTCTCGTGAGAAAGGCCTGCAAGACGTTTTTCACGGCCCCTCGAGGGTTTTTCCATTTTCCTGCCTCCACTTATGGAGTACTGGAAGGAGCTGGGACTCCTGTGCTGCCGACGTCCGGGGCTGAGGGAGGTTCAGAAGTGGCCAAGTCAAAGGGAGGAAATGTCTCAGCTTGACTGTAGCTTGGAAATTCCATCTTCCCGAAGTGGTCGGTTCCGGACTGGCTGACAGCCAGCAGAACTCCCTGGGCTTACCCCTTTCCTAAATCCAGGCTTGCGGCTGGCCTTCTTCGTAAACCTCTTAGGATCCCAGAGTCCCAGAACGGGGTGGGTAGATAAAAGACCTACCTCCAGGCCTCTGGTGCCCAAGAAAACCCGGGAAAAAAAGGGGAAAGGGGGCCTGGAAGAAAGTTTGTGGGGAGAGCAGGGAAAAGTGGATGTAGGTGAGCCAGGAGGATAATGGGAAGAGAAAGCTGAGGTGATTCTTGGGGGAAATCCATCCCCTCTCCCTAACCTCCTGAGCCTGGGAGGTGGGATGTGGAGCCCGGGGAGAATCTTGCTGCTTCTCCAGGGCCAAGCCGGGCCCTCCTGTCAGGCCCCCGAGGGTTAGGTCAGTCTGAAAGTTTGGCCGGGATGACCGTTGCTCCGTCTGCCAAGCCCCTTGGGCGATCCGGTGGTGGAGGCCTAAGGTAGTCAGGGCAGAAAGGGTACCTGCCCTCAGGGTGGAGGTGAAGGTGAAGCAAGACCCCCCACTACCCTCTGTCGCTTGTCCAGGGTCAGTTGGGAAGCTACTTTCCCCCTCATTCAGACGGAAAAAAAAAAGGAAATTCCACAACTCGCATAATATCAAAACTTTTATAAGTAGAGTCATTGGCGTGGACGTTTTCACCTCAGTTTAACTATCCATGATATCATAAACCGATGAGTTGGCATTTAGGAGTCCTAACCTGCGGAAGAAGTAATTACTGAATTTACAGTCTAGTGTCTAGTTCACAATCCTGTGGAATCTCAACTTTTCCAGCGTGGCGGTTAGAGGAGAGCGTAGAAGCATATGTCAAACTAAACACCGAGTGTATAAAAATCCAGACGAGCCCGCTACAATATTATGGCAATCTGGTAGTACTGTTGGAGACACATTCAAGCGTGTCATGAGAATACTAATGAGTTGGTTTGAACAGCCTTTTCTCTGGAGGCGAACAATAGCAATTATAAGTGATAGATGCGTATCAGGGACAGAGAAGATGATTTACATTTCACTTAGAGAGTGGGAGACATTTTCTAAATCTATTTTGAAGAAAACATGATGAACGTCTTACACTCAACAGTGACAGTCACAACAAGAAAATGACTTCCTTGAGGACAGGGGAGGATGAATACAGTTCTAATGTCTGCACTTAGTCTGTCAGGAAACCCATGAGTCACCGATGGTTATTTCCACTGAACAGTGCTGAAGGAACTCCCGCACATTCTAGCACCAGAGGAGGAATCAGACTTTCGTCTTCTCTCCAAATAATTCGACGATTTCAGCTCTGAGTGTATTGAGGTACGTTTTCTTTGGTTATTTTAGTTATAAGTGTGCAATGGACAAAAATACAGGTCGAATATTTACACCACTACAATAAAATATCAGTGTCAACTTTGTCGGAAATTAAAACTGTCACTGTCCCGTGGGCGGGAGGCGGTTGTCATTTTCTCATGTCGGTCATGAAGCTGTTTTCGATACACAGCACGATCAGTTTGCTCAAGCAGCTGTAGGCTTGTTGGTCCAGAATTTTTCCCGTGCTCAGCGGAGAGGCTTGGCCAGTCACCGCGCTGTCCGACGTCCTCCAGGCTCCGCAGTAGCTGTCCACGAGTCGGATGCCGTTTGTGTTGGAGCCGTGCCAGGCGACCTTTTGAGGCCTAGACAGGATTATATGGTGTTATTCCTTATTGATAATAATAATAATAATAATGATTGTGGCATTTGTTAAGTGTGTACTCTGTGCCAGGCACTGTCCTAACCCGGTTTGCTTGTATGCACCCCAGAGTTTAGTACAGTGCTTGGCACATAGTAGGTGCTTAATAAATACCACAGTTGCTATTATTACAAATCAGATTGGACACAGTCCCTGTCCCACGTGGGGCTCACGGTCTCACTTCCCATTTTACAGATGGGACAACTGAGGCCCAGAGAAGTGAAGTGACTTGCCCAAGCTCTCACAGCAGGCAACTGGCGGTGCCGGGATTAGAACTCTTGACCTACTGACTCCCAGGCCCGTGCTCTATCCACTACACCATGCTGCTTCTCTACATGAGGTTCTCCTTTTCCTTTTCAAATGGTATTTGTTAAGCACTTTCTATGTGCCATGCGCTGTATTAAGCGCTGGGGTATATAGGAGGTGACGATATTGAACACAGTCCCTGTCCTAGGGGCTTAGACTTAATCCCCATTTTACAGATGAGGTAACCGAGCCACAGAGAAATTAAGTGACTTGCCCAAAGTCACACCGCAGACACGTGGCGGAGCAGGGATTAGAACCCAGCTCTGTGCTCTTTCCACTAGGCGACCGAACCTCCTCACACAATCACGTCTTATTCCCGGGCAGTGCACCAGTGCTCAATAAAAATAAATAAAAAGTTGTGATGTTTGTTAAGTTCTTACTATGTTCCAAGCTCTGCCCTAAAAGCTGGGGTACATCCGATACAGCCAGATGCAGTCCCTGCCCCGCGTGGGATTCCCAGCTTAAGAGGTAGGGAGGACAGGTATTTTATCCCCAGGTGGGGAAACTGAGGCCCAGAGAAATGAAGGGGCTTACCCACAGCAGGCAAGTGACGGAGCCGGGATTAGAAGCTAGGTCTCCTGACCCCTTGTCCTGGCTCTTTTCCAATAGGCCACACTCCTTCCCACTAAATCCCACTATGACCCCAGTTATATCTCGGAGGCTGAAGTGACCCGCTTGGGAGCAGAGAATGCTTACCATGAGGGGTCTCTCAGGACGTCCCGACCATCAAAGGAATATATCGGGATCTGGGCGTTGAACTGACCTCCGTTACCCGAAAAGATGGACTCCCAGTTGTTGAAAAGAACTTCTCCCTAGCGAGAGAAAATGTCATTCTTTCAAACCGACTTTAGGAATCAGCAGCTGGAATATAAAGATGTCATTCTCTCTCAGATCTGTCAAGCTCTGAAAATGCTCTTGTCATGAAAATGCATTAGGGGGAAGCAAATGAGAATCAGTTTTTATTTCAATCAGTCATATTTATTCAACGCTTACTCCGGGCAGAGGGCCGAACCAAGCGCTCGGGAGAGAACAACAGAGTTGAGAGACACGCTCCCTTGCCCACAGTGAGCTTGCAGTCTACAGGGGGAGGCAGACATTAATATAAATAATGGTAATGTTTGTGATATTATTAATAAATAATAATGTAATAAGTGTTGTGGGGCCGAAGGAGGAGCGAATAAGGTGGGGGTTATTATTTACACTTGGTTTCAGTGTTGGCTTCTCTCAACAGAAACATGAAACACATTGAGTTTTTGGACATTCCTGGGTCATCCAGGGCAGGACCACTTTCCCGTCATTCATTCATTCAATCATGTTTATTTGAGCACTACTGTGTGGAGAGCACTGTACTAAGCACTTGGGAGGGTACGATACAACAATACATCAGACACAATCCCTGCCCACAGTGAGTTTACAGAGTAAAGGGGGAGATAGACATTAATATAAATGAATAAATTACAGATCTGTACAGAAGTGATGTGGGGCTGAGGCGGGGGATGGATAAAGGGAGCAAGTCAGGGGGACGCGGAAGGGAGCGGGAGAAGAGGAAAGGAGGGTTTAGTCAGGGAAGACCTCTTGAAGGAGATGGGCCTTCGATAAGGCTTTGAAGAGAGGGAGAGCAACTGTCTGTCGGCCAAAATGGGGCCTGGATCCGCTGGGGATGTGAACCTAATTCATGGGACTTCCCTGCCCCGATTCTTGAGGAATCCGGTCGGCCCTCAACGCTCCTTCCTACCTTGAGATTGACGATGGGCAGGCTGTGTCTCTCTGCCTTTCTCACCACCGTGGTCAGGTCTTGCAGGTGAGTCGATAAGAAAGCCCGGTAGGTGGACACCAACCCCGCAGCTCGGGCCTGCTGGAAACACTGAAAATCCGCCCGGACATCCCCCGAAACCGGCGCGTTCAATGCCACCAGATGAAGCTGAAAATCAATCGGGAAACCGTGAACGAAGCCCAGACCTGCTTGCTCTCCCCCCAGACGGGGTGTCCACCTTCGGTCTCGGTCTTTGAACGAGGACCTGGCACCAGCGTGAGAAGCAGCGTGGCTCAGTGGAAAGAGCCCGGGCTTGGGAGTCAGAGGTCATGGGATCGAATCCCGGCTCTGCTGCTTGTCAGCTGTGTGACTTTGGGTAAAGTCACTTAACTTTTCTGTGCCTCAGTTACCTCATCTGTAAAATGGGGATTAAAACTGTGAGCCCTACGTGGGACAACCTGATTACCTTGTATCCCCCCGGCGCTTAGAACAGTGCTTTGCACATAGTAAGCGCTTAACAAATACCATCATCATCATCATCATCACCAGCGAGGGGTGGCTGACCCCTGGAGCTCCCCAGGAAGGTGAGTTCTACCGTCCCTCTACTGTTTCACCTGGAGTCAGTCAGTTAGTCAATTGTATTTACTGAGCGCTTACTGTGCGCTTGGGAGTGTACAGTACAACAATAAACAGACACATTTCCTGCCCACAGCGAGCTTACGGTCTAGAGTCCAACCAAGCAAGCCCTCGACCTCATCGATGACCCAGATTCTGCAGTGTTGCTGACTGGATAGAGCGCGGGCTTGAGACCCAGAAGGACCTGGGTTCTAATCCTGCCTCCGCTGCTTCTCTGCTGTGTGACCCTGAGCAAGTCACTCCACTTCTCTGGGCCTCAGTTCTCTATTTGTAGAATGGGGATTAAAACTGGGAGGCCCATGTGGGATAGGGACTGTGTCCAGCCCGATTAACTGGTATCTACCCCAGCACTTGATACAGTGCCAGGCACATAGTAAGCGCTTAGAAATACCATTAGCCAACAAACTGGCCTAGTGATGACAGCATGGGGCTGGTACTCAGGAGGACCTGGGTTCTAATCCTGGCTCTGCCACTTGTCTGCTGTGCGATCTTGGCTAAGTCACTTCACTTCTGTGTGCTTCAGCTACCTCAGATGTGAAGTGGGGATTAAGACTGTGAGGCCCAGGTGGGACAGGGACTGGGTCCAACTCGATTTATTTGTATCCATTCCAGCGCTTAGTACAGTGCCTGGAACATAGTAAGCGCTTAACAAATGGCACAGTTATTATTATTATTATTATTATTAAAGCTGGGGCTGCCCAGGGTGACGTGTCTTTGTGTCTTAATCTGGCCTCAGGATAGGAGTCCAACCCGATTTGCTTTATCCACTCTGGCGCTTACTACAGTGTCCGGCACATAGCGCTTAACAAATACGACAATTACTATTATTATTAGCCCTGGGGTAGGGAATAGGGAGGGGAACACTCACGACCTGTTCAGACCACCCTCGCCCTCAGCTCCCACACTCACGGTAGGTTTCTCATCCCAGGTACTGGAAAGAGGAGTCAGCGGGGACAGGAGATGCTGTGGATTAAACCAAAGACAAATGAGATCCCGGAGCAAGTCCCGTCCATCCTGAGTTGGGAAACCACTGCTGCAGGAGCAGAGAGCCTGCCAGGCTGGAGGAGGGAGGACTGGACACCCCCCCCCCCCTCCTTTTTGAAGCGAGCAGGATCAGCCTCACCGTGAATCCGAGGCACGAATAGATGCGGGAAACGAGGCAGCTGAGCTCCAGCTCCCTGCAAAACTCCCTTCCGGCTTTCACACGGAACGCGCTTGCTGGAAGAAAAGTGGATTAGCTCTGCCCATTCACTCATTCGTGCATTCGGTCGTATTTACTGAGCGCTTACTGAGTGCAAAGCACTGGACTGAGCACTTGGGAGAGCACAACATAACAATAAACGGACACATTCTGTCTTCGAAGAGGGCTAACTAACCTCAACCTATGACTGAAGCAAGGAGGCTCACCCTATGGCCCAAGTCAGGGTTGCCCTGATGGGACCGGGGGCAGAGGGAGGCAGGAAGGGAGGCTGCTCCAAGAGGAGAACAACAAGAAGCTGGATTTGGGATAGGTTTAGGAAGGAGCGGGAGAAGAGCAGAAGAAGAATTCCCAAGAGCTGGGAGGTGTCCCTTCTGGGTCATCCACTTACTATGTCTAGCAAAGAGAAGCACGGTGGTTTACGGGCTTACTGGAGAGAGCCCGGGCTTGGGATTCAGAAGTCGTGGGTTCTAATCCCATCTCCGCCACTTGTCAGCTCTGTGCCCGTGGGCCAGTCACTTGACTTCTCTGTGCCTCAGTTCCCTCATCTGTAAAATGGGGATTAAGACTGAGAGCCCCAGGTGGGACAACCTGATTAACTTGTATCTACCCCAGCGCTTAAAAACGTGCTTGGCACATAATAAGTGCTTAGCAAATACCATAATTATTATTGATTAGCAAAGGCCGCAGCAGGATTTCCTAAATGCATGCTGGGTATAGCACCCTCAGCAACTCCTTTAAAATAACAGTAATAGTAATAATAATATTTGTTAATTCAGTGGCTATGGGTAAATGCTGCGATAGATGCAATACAATCAAATAAGACCCAGTCTGTCTCACACAGGACTCACAGTCTGAAGGAGAACAGAGAAGCAGCATAGCCTAGTGGAAAGGGCACAGGGATGAGAGTTAGAGGACTTGGGTTCTAATCCTGGGTCTGCCAAATGCTTGCTGTGGGACCTTGGGCAAGTCATTTAACTTTTCTGTGCCTCCGTTCTCCCGTTTTCTCTCCTACTTAGACTGAGTCCTATGCAACTTTGACTGAGCCCTATGCGTCCAACCTAATTCACCTGTGTCTACCCCGATGCTTAGAACAGTATGTGACATAGTAAGTAAGTAAGTAAGTAATGATACCATTAAAAAAGGGAAAATAGGCATTTAATCCCCATTACACATATGAAGCAGTAGGCCTAGTGAATAGAGCCCGAGCCTGGGAGTCAGAAGGACCTGAGCTCTAATCCCGGCTCTGCTGATTATCTGCTGTCAGACCTTGGGCAAGTCACTTAACTCCTCTGTGCCTCAGTTACCTCATCTGTAAAATGGGGAATAAGACCGTGAGCCCCATATGGGACACGGACTGTGTCCAAGCTGCTTAGTTTGTATCTACCCCAGAGCTTAGAAGAGTGCTGGACACACAATAAGTGCTTAACTAATACTATTACTCTTAGTATTATTATTATTATTGTAATATTATGAGGAAACAGAGGTCCAGGGAAATTAAGTGACTTCTCCAAAGTCACACAGAAGGCAAGTGGTGGAGCTGGGACTAAAACCAGGTCCTCTTGCGGGGAGAGAATGTGCTTGAGAGGTTAAAGATCAGCACTCAGTTATGCCTGAACAAAGGTCAGAAACCTCAGGAATAAGTCCATCTCAGGAAGCAAATGACGAGACCCCTCACGACTCCCCAGACCCAGAAACCCGTCGACGAAATGTCCCCACTTACGCTGCTGGCAATGGCAGGGGGCGGAGGGCCGTTTTCAGGGGCAGGGATCAATTCTCCCAGCTGAAACAGAAACAGTGAAGAGAATAAGAACAATCGCAGTGCAGAGGGGCATCGGCTGCTTGGGCTGGTTTTCCGGCCGGCCGGGACTATAGTCAGGGAAACCGTTGCCCAGGGAACCAGACAGATGGGCCGGGGTAAGACCGAGAAAGTTTCGAGCGGTTCCCCAAGGCCAAAACGGGTCCCCCTCCAGTTGTAGGATAACACATAGGGGGGAGATGGTCCGACCAAACTGGGCAGGGACACTCTTGGAAGATTGCTTATGGGCCCAGTTCTCTGAGAAAAGGAGATTTGAAAAGGTCAGAATCTTCACCTGCAGTTTTCTCCACCCATCTCGGACTCGGACAAACAGATCAGCACTGTCACTCAGGTAGATCAGTGTGCCTTCTGCCACCATGTATGGCTTCTGCAGCATCCCTTCAAAGTTTCTAAATGTTGCTACCTGCCAGAGGGTAAACAACAGTTGGCAAATTAGAGGCCGCCACGTTTTTCCGTAAAAACATTCGGTTTCTCATACATGGGGATCAGGAAAATCTGCCTGCCTCTCTTTCTCTCTGTGTCTCCCCCTTTAGATTGTAAGCTCCTTGTAGGCAGTGAATGTGTCTGTTTATTGTTACATTGTACTCTCCCAAGCTCTTAGTACAGTGCTCTGTACACAGTAAGTGCTCAATAAATATGACTGAAAGAATGAAGCGTGGGTGTGTCCATCTCCTTAGCTACTGGGTTCTAAGGTTTTTATAGCATCTGTCCTTTTAAGAGTTCTAGGCACTGCACGGATAGCTTTCATCCAGGTGTCTTTCTAAATGCCAAGCTTGAAAATTCATAGGGAGAGAAGCACGGCTGTGGGAATCAGCAGCGGGGAATCAGAGCCCTGTGAGGGGAAAGGGTTGGAGGGGGAAATGGAGGTTAGAGTTTCAGGTGGCAAGATGAAGGCCCAAATCGTGGGGACAGACTCGGAGTCTCTGGTGGGGACAATGGGGAAAGTGTACCTTGCTCTGCTCCTAGAGCGGGGCTGTGGGTTGGTCTGGGGGACAACCCAATAAAGACCCCAAAATTCACCAGTGGATTTCAGATCATTGTCCTAAAACACGGGCCTAGCTCACAGTGGAGCCGGGGTTGTCACCCTCCACCTCTGTAATCTATTTCAACGTCTATCTCTCCCGCGGGATTCCCCGGCTTGAGGGTGGAGACTGTGTCTGCTAACTCTAACGCACTCTCCCAAGTGCTTAGGACAATGTTCTCAACGGAGTAAGCGCTCGATAAAAACCACCGATTGACCGACTGACGGCGACGGCGGCCGTCAGCCATTCTGGACCGAGAACGAGGAATCCTGACCCATGGAGGTTGTGGAGCTGACAACACAAGTTTGTGGTATTTGTAGAAAGTGGAAACCTCTTTTCCTGCTTCCCTCCAATCAATCAATCAATGGAATTAATTGATCGCCGTATACAGAGCACTGCAACAGTATCTCTAGAGTTTAGTTCAGTGTTTGGCACATAGTAAACGCTTTACAAATAACATCATCATTATTATTATTAAGTGCTTGGGAGAGTAGAGTTAGTAGACATGATCCCTACCCTCAAGGAGCTTACACTCTCTGTTCCCATCTGCCCCCACCCGACCTAAGGTGACCTGAACCCCAGGAAGGAAAAGCTGGGGATATGGTGGTTTGCTGCCGGGTTGGAAGAGGACACCACCTGGCTGGAAAATGCTGGGTTTCCATGGAAACCTTGGTTGCGCCCATCTATCACAGCAGTGAGCATCAGAGAGTTCAAAAGGGATTGAGGCAGCTCCCCAGAACACCCGAGGGACTCTATATCTGGAGCTGGCTTTCTCGGCCTCGACCGGCTCCCTCTCTCCAAGCCGGAGAGCCTGGCAGGCAGTGCCCCTTGACCGACGCCCAATAATAATAATAATAATAATGTTGGTATTTGTGAAACGCTTACTTTGTGCAGAGCACTGTTCTAAGCTCTGGGGTAGACACAAGGGAATCAGATTGTCCCACGTGGGGCTCACAGTCTTCATCCCCATTTTACGGATGAGGTCACTGAGGCACGGAGCAGTTAAGTGACTTGCCCACAGTCACACAGCTGACAAGTGCCCAACTAGTGGTTGGTGAGCACGACCCTTGACCCCGGATCAATGAGGTCAGATCCCAGGTTCCAGGGGAGCGAAAGAGGGCCATTTGCCTCCTGTATTAGTTCTTGGGTCCAGGCAAAGTGCCTCCAGACCCATTGATAGTAAGAGCTGGGTGGGCAGCGAGAGAAGGGCTGTCCACCTCCAGGCTCTTCTCCAAAGCAAGGTTAGCCGATGCGCCCGGGAGGTGGGATAGTCTCCAGAGAAGCAGCGTGGCTCAGTGGAAAGAGCATGGGCTTTGGAGTCAGGGCTCATGAGTTCGAATCCCAGCTCGGCCCCTTGTCGGCTGTGTGACTGTGGGCGAGTCACTTAACTTCTCTGTGCCTCAGTTCCCTCATCTATAAAATGGGGATTAAGACTGTGAGCCCCACGTGGGACAACCTGATTCCCCTATGTCTACCCCAGCGCTTAGAACAGTGCTCGGCACATAGTAAGCGCTTAACAAATACCAACATTATTATTATAGTCGTGTTTTTGAGTGTTGAGTGAGTGTTTGGACCTCCCAGTTGCAAGACATCCGGGGGAATAGGTGAGGGTCTCCTCAAATGACAGGGTGGGGCAGACCTCCCTCAGCCACCACGGAGATGACGGCAGACAATTTCGGCCTGAAGAATCTCAGCGGCCCAGAAACCTCCAGACCCCCAGGGAGCTCTGCTGCAGCTAGCCGGCCCTGTTCATTCATTTACTCAGTCATATTTATTGAGCGCTTATCGTGTGCAGGACATTGTACTGATCACTGGGGAGAGTACGATATAGCAATAAACAGACACATTCCCTGCCCACAACGAGCATGAAGCAGCATGGCCTAGTGGATAGAGCACGGGCCTGGGAGTCAGAAGATCATGGGTTCTAATCCTGGCTCTGCCACTTGTCTGCTGTGTGACCTTAGGCAAGTCACTTCACTTCTCTGTGCCCTAGTGACCTCATCTGTAAAATGGGGATTAAGACTGTGAGCCCGATGTAGGACAGGGACTGTGTCCAACATGATTTGCTTATAACCCCCCGCCCCCAGCACTTAGTACGGTGCCTGACACATAGTAAGCTCTTAACAAATACTATAATTAATAGTATTATTAGAGGTGGAGCCCTAGAGATCCAGGTTTGCCCTTGGAAATTTCCCAGGGGACTAGTGGGCATCTCAGTTTCTCTCTGAGTATTTTTCCGTCAACAGAAGATAGTCCAACCCCCCGAACCCCTCATTTGCACTCACCAGGTTCCTGGATCCCGGAAGTCCCGGCTGGCCCGGAGGGCCGGGGGGTCCTGGAAGTGCCACCGCTGAAACCAAGTAGGAAGGTTACTTTTGTAGCTCCCTCTCCTCTTCAGGAGGGATGTCACTCCCTTTGTTTCTGGTCTTGTCCCAAAGTAGCTCCCACCCACCCCCAAATTCTAATACACTGTTCCAAAAGGCAGTGGAGGGACAGGAGTCAGCACAGTCCACTAGGGGAATTGCTTCAGAGCCTCCCTGTCTCCTACCCATCACTTTCTTCCAGGCACCCTGGGTGCAGTGGCTTCCTCGATGGCTGCAGAGCATATTCGAGGGGAGAGATATAGGGTGATTACTTGAAATAGACTCATATGCACACCCACACCCAAAGAGAGGGAGAGAGAAAGATAGAGAGAAAGAAAGGGATAAAGGAAGAAAGGGAGAAAGAGAGATTCCCCACCAGGGTGTAAGTCTGTATGATAGTATGGTGGAGTCTGCTGGGGGCAGAAAGGTGACAAATTGAGACTGGAGCAAGAACCCACCCTTGTCTCACAGTGGATGACAATCCGGTGGTGGGCCCAGTCAGCTTAGAAGAGTGACAGCCTGGAAAGAGAGGCCTCTTTCTCACCTGAGCCATATATAGCTGGGGGTCCTGGAGGTCCTGGAGGCCCTGGTGGTCCCGGTGGGCCTGGGGGTCCATCCTGTCCATATCCAGGTGGTCCAGGTAGCCCTGGCACACCTGGGGGACCTCTGGGCCCCACAACCGTGTCACCCTTCTGGCCCTGCCAGCAAAAAAATCCAAAATAAAAATCAACCCCTCGTCCGTGTCACAGGCGTGTCCTGTTCGCAACCAGGAAGGAGGCGTCACTGTGACCCACTCGGGAACTGACCCGCGGCCCCGGTCCTGATCTTCCGACACTCCCTCCTCGGATCAGGAAAGGCACTGGGTCTCATCCGAACGAGGATAGATATTCCATATCCTTGAGGGGGAAAACGTGAAGAATGATGACAATAGAGGGGGAGGAGAAATTAAAGGGATGGCCAAGATTCTTTAAGAAGGTCAGTTAGAGTTGGAAGTCATCCAAAGATGAATCAGAACGATTTAAGGCATTTAAAGTATATGTTCATGAGGAATATAAAAATATGTCCATTTTGATGGGAGTGTTCGCTGCTTTAAGTGAAGGCACGTTCCAGGAGGCCTAGAAAGTCAACAACCCAGAGCAAAGAGCAAGAGCAGGAGAACAGAGCTGGACCCAAGCTTCCTCATAGAGAGCTTAACCCTTTCTGTTTTATTTCCTTTATCAACCCTGTGTGATTGGTTTGCTTATTTGGGAACGCATGCGGTACCACCCTCACCTACCCTCAATTTCCAGGGGCCCAGTAGGAGTGAAGGGAAGAAGCAGTGTGGCTTAGTGGACAGGGCACGGGCCTGGGAGTCGGAAGGACCTGGGTTCTAATCCCGGCTCCGCCACACGTCTGCTGCGTGTGACCTTGGGCAAGGCACTTAACTTCTCTGGCCTCAGTTACTTCGGCTGTAAAATGGGGATCAGGAGTGTGAGCCCCAGGTGGGACAGGGGCTGTGTCCCACCTGATTATCTTGTATCTAACCCAGCACTTAGGACAGTGCTTGGCACACAGTAAACACTTAACACAAGTACCATAATTACGAAGGAGATCAAGGTAAAGAAAGGAAGCATTTGTAAGGAGGTAAATGGAAGGAGCAGGAGAGAATTCAAAGAGTTTCCATCCCAGTGGGACACCAGGGGAAAGGATTGCCTATTGCTTGCATTTTTGTGGGCGTGGAGTTCTAAGTCTGCTCTCAGATGAGGGGATGAGTGTATCAGGAGTCCCCTTCTCACGAGTCTTCGGTTTTCAACCCTCCTGTAAAACGTCATCTGTT
Organism: Ornithorhynchus anatinus; assembly: GCF_004115215.2. NCBI lineage: Eukaryota > Metazoa > Chordata > Mammalia > Monotremata > Ornithorhynchidae > Ornithorhynchus > Ornithorhynchus anatinus. Next base: position 1,668,126 of record NC_041751.1, read on the forward strand.
TTCTGACTCCTATAGGACAGAGTTCGCCCACGCAAATCAGGATATTTCCTTCTGCCACTCTAGTGACTAGGTGTCCTGTTCCCTTGGGGAGCGTGGGGAAGAATCAGAAAGTAAGGAGCCCAATTACGGCTTTTGAATGGAAATTTCCCTCCCCACCTCCTACACTGGACCCTCCCACCACCTCAACCACAATGATATGGGTCTGCTCTGCCACTTTTGTTGACCCCTCTCCCAAAGCCAGGCCTCGAGATCCCAAAAGGAAATCTCCGAGTCCAGCTATTTAGTTTTCCTCTCCCGGGGAAAGCAACTGCTCCAGGAGCCCCATGTGTCTGGGGGCCTGGGACTTGTTCTCCAAGAAAGTGTGAGGTTTGTGGATTTATTTCACCAAAGTCTGGGATAGACTCCAGAGCTTCCCATTTGGCACCAGGGACAGTCTGAACATTCCATACTGGGGTATCTGGAATCTGGGACATTGCTTACCTCTTGTCCAGGACTTCCAGGTAATCCCGGTGGTCCAGTCATAAAAAATCCACCATTGGAATCTCCTTTTTCACCTTTGATCCCCTTGTCTCCATTCTCCCCCTTAAAGCAGACAGCATGGAAAGATCTGAGTGAGATGGAATGGAATGAATCTGCCAAAATGATCTTTGGTCACCTGAAAACCACGGTAGGGGACATTGTGAGAGAAAAATTAGTTACCTTCAGTCTGTCCAGAAATTGTTTCAATTCTGTTAATGGAGCGGGAGGGCCTGAGAGAGAAAGGTTATATTAAAATCTCCTAATTTCCATTTCTGAAAGGTTCAACTCAATCTTCCTTTTAGGTGCCCATCGCATTGCTTGGGGCCACTGACTGCCATTGGTCAGCCAGCCCAAGAACCAATACCAGGTTTGAAGTGAGGATTTGTTGCCCATAAGGGGGTTCTCATCCATTCTACCTATAAACGGACTCCTTCAGGTCCATTTGCAGAGCCCCTCGGTGGGTCTGAAGTTGGAGAAAAATCCATCCGTTTTCCTCGAGAGGAAATATGTGTCACGAAGCAGGTGGCAGGAATAAAGTTAATTCAGCTAACGTTTTCCCCCCTCAAAAACATTCAAACTTCTCAGGCCAAGAGTCCTTTTTATTTTATATTTCTCTGCTCCTTTGCCACCAGCCAACCAAAACCTCATCTGAGTAGTCCCACTTAGAACTCTGGGGCAAAATGAGCCACAGCCCAGGCTTGGGAGTCAGAGGTCATGGGTTCTAATCCCGGCTCCGCCGCTCGTCAGCTGTGTGACTGTGGGCAAGTCACTTCACTTCTCTGTACCTCAGTTACCTCATCTGTAAAATGGGGATGAAGACTGTGAGCCTCACGTGGGACAACCTGATTACCCTGTATCTAGCCCAGAGTTTAGAACAGTGCTCTGCACATAGTAAGTGCTTAACAAATACCAACTTTATTATATTTTCAGTCCAGTTTGGACTAATGAAGACAAAGCATCTAAGGGTATTCTTTTCTCGGCCGGCTTCCTACGGGCCCAAAGGCTCGTGACCGAGAGCTGATCCCTGGGGGGTTCCGTTGGCTTCAACCCACCCTCCCACGAGCCTGCTGAGATGCTGAGGGCTGCCCTGAGCCCCGGGAAACATCAAGGTTGGCCCAGGGTGGGGGTGAGGGAAATGAGGGGTGCCAAAATCCAAAGACACCATCCGTCAATTAGGCCAAAGAGTGCTGTGGTGATTCTTGGGGGACCTACCTCTTATCGCGCATCTCCTGCTACAACCCAGTCGGCACACTCCGCTCCTCTAATGCCAACCTACTCACTGTACCTCGATCTCGTCTGTCTCACAGCTGACCTCTCACTCATATCTTGCCTCTGGCTTGGAACGTCCTCCCACTTCTCCCCCGCCTCAAAGCCTTATTGAAAGCACATCTCCTCCGAGAGGCCTTCCCTGCCTCTTTTCCTTTTCTTCAACTCCCTTCCGCGTCGCCCTGACTTGCTCCCTTTATTCATTCCCCCCTCCGAGGTCCGCAGCATTTATACACATATCCGTAATTTATTTATTTAAATTAATGTCTGTCTCCCCCTCTAGAATGTTAGCTCATCGTGGGCAGGGAATGTGTCTGTTATATTGTTATAGCGTACTCTTCCGAGCGCTTAGAAGAACACTTTCTTCACACAGTAAGCCGCTCAATAAATACAGTTGACTGACCTGATTGTCTGACTGACTAGGCTTAGGCTCCCGGATCTCCTCCTGGGCCCGTCGACGCAAAGGATCCACGCTTGAGGGTCAACCGGTCAGTCACTCTTTCCCAGGGGTTCAGTCACCCACCTCTGGACATTCATCTGGACTTTGTTTCTGTGAGACGCTGGCCTTACCTGGAGGGCCTCGAACACCTTCATCGCCTTTTTCGCCTTTGGGGCCGACCGCCCCGGGGAGGCCCCACGCACCTTTCTCGCCTTTAACGCCTGCGGCAAAGACATTTCCCAGAATGACATTCGGTCTCCGTGTGGTTCTTTGCCCCACAGCATCGCCTCCCTGCAGTTGGGCTGTTTAAGCCAGAACGAGTGTCCGACATCTAATCTGAGGGTTCTTTCTTCTAGGTTGGGGTTACTCCAGGGGTACACCTGGCTACTGGGAGCTTGCCCTAATAAAAAATAATAATAATAATAACTGTGGGCAGGGAATGTGTCTGTCTATTGTTACGGTGTACTCTTCCAAGCGCTTAATACAGTGTTTTGCACACAGCAAGCACTCGGTAAATCTGATTGAACGAATGAAGCAGAGGAACAAGGGTGGAAATGTAGAGGCCCCAGGAACAAGACCCACCCCAGACAATTTCAAGACAAAATCATGTCTTTGTCCCATGAGCAGAAACACCCCCAGCAACATTTCCAGGCTTCTCCAAGGGAAGAGGGCCTTTCCTCCAATGCCTCAGGCTGACTCTGCCTTCTGCCTTCTGCCTTCCCGAATTAGTAGCAGGCTGAGAGTGAAGGGCACAGAGGACCCTGCCAGTTTCTCTGACTGCTGGAGGACTGGACTGGGAGCGATGGGGCTCTTTTCTTCTTCTTCTACCCCCTCTAATGCTCCCTCTTGTGTCCCATCAGGGCCTCTTTTTCATTAGTCTGTCCAAACGCCTCCCGAACTGGCTCGTATCTTCAGCTGCACGACTTCCTGTGGGCGTAAATTCCCCATGCTGCGAGGATTAAAGTAGTATTTCCTTTAGGGTGCCTAAACCTCCACCTTCAGGCTTCAGTGGGACTTCTTCCCCTTCATCCTGGTATAGTGGGATTTGGGGGATTCACCCATTCTGTCCTAATCTCCACCCACCTCAAACTCTTGGTTGCCTTTGACACCTTTGACCCACTCCCATTCCAGAGAAACATTATCTCAGCTTAATTTCCTTGACATTCTCGGTTCTCCTCCTATCTCTTTGCTCTTTCTCAATCTCTCTCTCTCAGTCATTCTCCCAGGCTTCTCCTCTGCCTCCCGTCCCCTAACTGCAGGAGTCCCTTCAGGCTCTAGCCTGGGTCCCTTTACCTTCTGATTTTACACTCACTCCCATGAAAGCACTCACCTTTCTCCCTCCTACTTACCCACTCTCTTCTCCCGGATAAGACACAAATCCCAATTGTTCTTGTTAAGACCCCAGGCTAGGATATGGGCCTTATCTGGAGACATGATGTATATGGGTAGATATGGGAATTGCCTTATATTTGGATTAAAATGGTTATTCAGTTCTGGGGAATAGGGCCAATATGAGCTGTGAAGAAGGGCTGGAGGCTGGGATTCTCACTCAGGAATCATTACTGCAGGGTCTCTATTAGCAAGCTATTCAGGTAATAGAGGCCACACAATATCCTCTGGCTTCATTTACCAGGTCCAAAACGAGTCCCTCAGTGGCTACAGAACCCATGTGGCTTTTCTTCCAAGTCTGCCCCTTGAATAAGTCCCCGAGGATACGCAGAAGCGAACGTACCCTGAAACGGAGATAGTTCTTGATGCCTGGGAGGAGGCGTGCCGACCTACGGAAAAAAACAATACTTTCAGAATATCCTCTCCCTGACCCGGCCCAGCCCCAGTAGGTCCTCCATGCCAGGCGGACCGGGTTCCATAACTCCCTCCCTCGGCTCACTGTTGACATTTGTATTCATGACATTCATGACATTCGTTGACGTTGACATTCGATTTGTACATTCCAAGCGCCGATTTGTACCTTTCAAGCGCTTAGTACAGTGCTCTGCACATAGTAAGCGCTCAGTAAATACTATTGAATGAGTGAATGAATGTTGCTTGGGTCTCCAATATCCCGACAGCCGTTTGGAGTCGGGCTTAGAACTAGGGCGAGGGGCAGTGCTGCCCCTCAGGACTGTCGTGGGCAGGGAATGTGTCTGTTTATTGTTTTATAGTATTCTCCCAAGCGCTTAGTACAGTGATCTGCGTGCAGTAAGTTATTTATTGACTGCAGATTGACCGGCTGACTGACTGCAGTTGCTGGTCCTAGGCTGGCGATCCTGGGGGCTCGTGCCGTTGAGGGCACAGGTCCCGGAGGCATGCCCGCCCTACCCCGGGCCGGTTCCTACAGATTGTTTCTTTTCCCCATGGGATTCCCAGAAGCCCACAATGCCGTCGGCAGACCAGAGCCATTGGCAGAGCTAAAACACCGGGCAAGGGCAAGGCGGGGATGGGATGCAGGTGGGGAATGTGGACGCTCAGAGAATGGGATCGGGAAGCTCAGACCTTTGACTTTCTCGGAGAAGAGTTGTGTGTGTCTGTGTGTTTGGGTGTGGGTGGGTGTGGATATGTGCGTGCACACACATGTGAGAGAGAGATGCACACGCAGAGACACAGGGAGAGAAAGAAAATGTGACAAAGGGAACAAGAGCAATGAGCAGAGAAATGGAGCGGCCTGTGCGCATAACTGACAGGGTAATGTATTAGCAATGTCACATTATTGGCGTTCATTCATTAGAAGTAATACCAACATGAAGATTGATCATTTTCTAAACGAGTTGAAAATGGTCGGTACGGTTCGCTACTTAAAATGATTTTTCCTTTCCGAAACTTGAGCGAGGATATGGGGTTTTTTAATGGTATTTGTTAAGCGCTTACTATGTGCCAGGCACTGTACTAAGCACTGGGGTGGACACGAGCTAATCAGGTTGGACACAGGGCTGAGGTACCTCGGTTACCTGACGTAACTGAGGCACAGAGAAGTTAAGTGACTTGCCCGAGATCACACAGCACACAAATGGCAGAGTTGGGATTGGAACCCAGGTCCTTCTGTCCTCCAGGTCTGTGCTCTATCCACTAGGCCAAGGTGGGTCTCTCGATCCTTGGGTTGTCCAGGATCAAATAGTTTTCAGAGCTATATGAAATCCTGCTGTGGGCTTGGAATCCTAAATTGCTGGTCTTGGAGTCCAATCTTCACTGGGTGGAACATTGTCGCTTGGGAAAACACAGTCTCCAAAACCATTAGAGCAAATAGCTAAGAAAGTATCTCCATCCCATTGGACCAAAACCCCCTTCAGTGCTCTGTGTTTCTAAAGAGACTGGAGTTTGGTGAATCAGAAAAGGCAGTGGTGGCCTTTTGGGTTTGAAGATTTTAATAAAAAAATGTATTGGCCAAGAGTTTTTTTTTTGTTTGTTCCTGCCCATATTCACATTAAGATGTCACAGTCTGTTATCGGCTCGCAATTTAAAGCACTAATAATACAGGTACACGAGACACCCGAGACAGCGTTTTTAGGCAAGTCTAGGCTGAAAGAGGAAGCGGAAATGAAGTATTAGCCATGCTTTTTCTGAGCTCATGCTTGCCCTCCCGCCTGTGGCTCACGGCTTTTCTGACTTACTGGCGTTTTACAGTGGGGTCTGGGAGAAATCGGAAAAACCGTCTGTGGGAAATTGGGAGGAAAATTAATTAAGTAAACACTGGCAAAGCCATGGCCCATGTACAACTTGAACGTAGGACAGTCGCTCCCCACCTCCACCCCACCCTGGAGATACTTCTCCAGACACACTTACCCCTTTGATGTTAATCACAGCCCCGGGTGGTCCGGGAGGCCCCGGGGGGCCAGGTAGGCCAGGGGGACCCTAGGAAGGAAGAAAGAGCGAGATTATGAATCTTTCCTTTCCAGGGCACATCAGCCCCTATGGGACTCTCCGGTCTTTTGATCTCCCCCAGAGTGGGAGAGAGGAGGGGGCTTAAGGGGCCGGAGCCTGTGCTGAGAGGGTCCCCATATTCTGACTCACCGGAAGGTCTGATAGGGCTTGGGAATGGGGACCTGTGCCCTGAAGGATGGACAATAATAATGATGGTATTTGTTAAGCGCTTACTATGTGCAGAGCACTGTTCTAAGTGCTGGGGTAGATACAGGGTGATCAGGTTATCCCAGGTGGGGCTCACAGTTTTATTCCCCATTTTACAGATGAGATAACTGAGGTACAGAGAAGTTAAGTGACTTGCCCACAGCTGACAAGTGGCAGAGCCGGAATTCGAACCCATGATCTCTGACTCTCAAGCCCGTGCTCTTTCCACTGTCACCTCCACCTGTATCCAGTGAGCTCCTCCCAATCCCTCCTCCACCTCAAATCTTCCCATCCCCCGGACTGGGAAACCAAGGATCAGAGAGAAATGGCTTCGCCAAGGACACACAGCAAATGAGGGGCAGGCTCTGGATTCGAAACCAGCTTCTGTCCTCCTTGGCCAGAGCTTTCTTGGCAAAAGAGGTCCTCTCCTTTCCACCAGCACTAGTCCTCAGGGCTGACCCCTCCAGACTCTCTTTCCCCATAAATTGGGAAAACCTCGGGTACTGAGACCTCATCAGCAGATCCTGGGATCTCCAGGATTATAGGCTCCTCAAGGACAGGGTTGCTAATTCTGTTGTACTCTCCCAGACACTCATTACAGTGCTTTAACACGTGGTAGGTGCTCAGTTAATACAAACCGATGGACTGACGGATGAACTTGAGACGTCTGAACCAAGAAATAACAGCAAGCTGCTCCCTTCTGCTATTTCCTGCATCGCCTCCTGATTCTTCAAGCAGCCCCGCTGCTCCCGAATTCTAGACCCTCCCTAAGCCTTGCCACGGAACTCACCGGTAGGAAGACTCCACGCTCCCCCTTCGACCCCTTGAGTCCATTGAGTCCTGGACGGCCCTGAAATCGAGATGTTGTTTCAGGGTCTGGACACACCTGATTTCAATCCAAACTACACCAAAAGCGTTCTCCTCTGCCCTCAGGCTGGGAGACCCAATACCTACGGGTCGACCGGGGAATCCGAACTCTCCTTTATGTCCTGGGGGTCCTTTCGGTCCCTGTAGCCGAGAAACAAAAGAGATCGGAGAAGAACTGTTCAATCTGGACCCTAACGGTGGGCAAACTGGGCAGGGGTGGGCAGGGTGGACGGATCACGGCACCGAGGGCCCAGAATCTGGGGTGAAATGTTCAAAAAGCCGTTGTCTCATAGGAGAGGCATGTCCCATACATGTAGGATACATCATAATCTAACCTGTCACAGTGCAACGAGTGGATGGGAAGCGGAGACAACTACCCTGGGGCAAAGCTCGTGGTGGTGGACTCAGTGGTGCTGAAAGGACAGGTGGGTGAGGGGGGCAGATTATCTGTAGCCAGTAGGAACCCAGTGGCCACCCGCCACCCACAGGAGTCGAGAAGGGTCCGCAAAGGGGCTTGCAAGCGCTCATCTGCCCCAGAATGACAAACACACAGCCTCTTCCAAACGCCGCATGTAAATTGCCCCACACTTTCCCCCTGCAGTGACCTCTATTTCTGGATATTTTTAGCTTCATTACCCTGAAAAATAATACTTATGCATTGAAGACCACCTGGCCTGCCAGGGATAAACATCCAGAATGTAGTCATCAGACCACATAGGAGAATAAATTATGGGAAAGGCCTATTTCCCAAGATCAGTGTGCGTTCCAAATGTCAATAGCAAAACGCGTGTATTCCAGGATTGAGATTTCCTTCAGGTGCAAATATATCTAATTCAAGTGGGATAAATGAGGATCTCATTAAATGGGAAGTTAACGAATGGTGAAACAAAGGGTTTCCCTGAATTTGTAGGATTCAGCATTTGTGTTAATTAGGGAATAGTTAACGCTTGCTATTCCCAGCCCAAATCCAAACTCCATCCCAAAGCCCCAGCTAGACCGCCTGGAACCAGTTTGGGGAGAGAGACCCGTCTCCAACTGAGCCACCCTGAGGTCTTCTTCCTCCCCTGCATCTCCTCTTCCTCAGAACTGACTGAACACCTCTTTCACCGTGGCACCGCACCCAGCCAATTTTTAACAGAGCCCCAGTTCTCTAGTGGTTCTAACCTAAAGCAGATAGCGATGGCGTGTAAATGACCGTTGAATGAAATAAAAGCAAATGTCGAGATCAGAGTAGGATGTTTTCGAAGACTTTCGCTTTACGTTTTCAAGGACTCTCGCTTCAAGTGCAGGGAGGTGAAATCTGGTTGAGCTAGATTTCAATCGTCTCATTAACGTAAAAATACACAAGCGCGTTGAAGGTGGTCTCTTACCATTGGCCCTGGAGATCCCAGCATGCCCGGCTCACCCTAAAAAGGAAGGAAGAACTTGCATTCATCCACCAGGATTGGGTAGAGCTATCAAACCGGGCCAAATCCAGCTGTAGCGACTTTACCTTTCTCCCCATGAGTCTCTCCAGAGGCACATCGCCAGTTAAGATAGCTCCAGGATCCCCCTTTTCACCCTGGATTTCAGAGAACCAAGGTGGAGGGTCATGCAATAATACAATCGATCGTTAGGATTTATTAAGAAGCAGCATGGCCTAATGGATAGAGCATGGACCTGGGGAGTCAGAGGACCTGGGTTCTAACTTGCCTGTCGTGGGATCTTGGGCAAGTCACCTCACTTCTCTGTGCCTCAGTTACCTCATCTGTAAAATGGAGATTATGACTATGAGCCCTGTGTGGGGCATGGACTGTGTCCATCGTGATTATCTTGTATCTATCCGAGTGCCTGACGCATAGTAAATACTTAACAAATCTCATAAAAAAAAGAGCACTTACTGTGGGCAGAGCACTATATACTAAACGCTTGGGAGAGTACAATATAACAGAGTTGGTAGACATGTTCCCTGCCCACAAGAAGCTTACAGTCTAGAGGGGGAGACAGATATGAATTATGGATATGTACATAAGTGCTGAGGATGGGGTGAATAAAATGTACCAATTCAAGTGTAAGAGTGAAGTGCAGAGTGCATAGCTTAGTGAAAGAGCATGGACCAGAGCGTCGGAGGACCTGGGTGCTAATTCTGGCTCTGTCATTTGCCGGCTGTGAGACCTCGGGTAAATCACTTCACTCCCCTGTACCTCAGTTTCCTTCTTTATAAAGCGGGGATTCAATATCTGTTCTCCCTCCCACTTAGGTTGTGTCACATGCAGGGCAGGCTCTGTGTCTGACTTGATGAATCTTGAATCTACCCCAGCACTGAGTACAGCAAACGGATAATAATAAACACATTATTGTTATTATTATCACTATTAACTGGATCAGCCATCCGGACCCTGGGAGCAGGGTTGGCTGGGGAGGTTGAGGGACTAAATTGAAGTCAAACACGGGAGAATTTCACTTCCGGTCGCGAAGGATTAGTGCTGAAAGAGCCTTCAGGACAGTAGATTTCTGCTTCCTAGTTTATTCGTTCCTCTTTAGCTTTCGAACTAGGATACAGAGACTAGCCCACCTCGTGGAATAAAATTAAGACCAGAAAAGGTCAAAGGGTGAGTGCATGAAACAGGAAATGCCCAAGTGCCATCATATCTTTATGCTGCTCTTCTTTTTACCTGCTCTCCTTTCAGTCCAGGGAACCCAGGCATACCCGGGTCCCCTTTATGTCCTTTGGGTCCCTGGAAGAATTGAAAAAAAACCACAGTCACATTCACTTCTTACTCCCCAAAAAGGACAAAGAATAGAGAGTTGTGTCTAGATATACACATTTACACACATAGAAGAAGTGTGGTCTAGTGGATAGAGCATTGGCTTGGGAGTCAGAAGGAGCTGGATTTCCATCACTGCTCTGACACTTGTCGGCTGTGTGACCTTGAGCAAGTCACTTTACTTCTCTGTGCCTCAGTTACCTCATCTGTTAAATGGGGATTGAGACTGTGAGCCCCATGTGGGACATGGACTGTGTCCAACCTGAGTTGCTTGTATCCACCCCAGTGCTTAGTTCAATGCCTGGCACGTAGTAAGTGCTTAACAAATAACAAATATTATTGTCATCATCATCATCATTAACCATGACTGCCAAGTGCCTCCTTTGGCAAATCATTCCGTTTATATTTAGCGGCACTAGAAGCTTCCATTTTTAACCTCATTAAAATGGTTTTATTTGACTACTCCTAAATGGGCTCTTTGAGGTTGCTAGTTAGGTACATTTTGATGATTAAATAAAATGGCAAAGTGAAAAGAACACCTAGCTAGTCATTGATTTTAGCAGAGAAGAAGTATGGGGTAGTGGAGAGAGCTCAGGCCTGGGAGTCCAAAGGTCATGGGTTCTAATCCCAGCTCCACCACTTGTCTGCTGCAAGACCCGGGGAAAGTCACTTAACTTCTCTGTGCCTCAGTTACCTCATCTGTAAAATGGGGATTAAGACTGTGAGCCCCACGTGGGACAACCAGAATACCTTATATCCCCCTAGCGCTTAGAACAGTGCTTGGCACATAGTAAGCACTTAACAAATGCCATCATCATCACATTGTATCCCCCTCAGTGCTTAGAACATAGTAAGGAATTAACAAATGCCATTATTATTATTATTATTGTTGTCAGTCAGTCAACGTCTTTACAGATCACTTTACTAAGCACTTGGGAGAGGACAATATAACAGTAAACAGACACATTCCCTGCCCACAATTCACTTACAGTCTGGGGGGGAGACAGACAATATAAATAAAATAAATTATAGATATGTATAAAAGTGCTGAGGGGCTGGGGGGGGGGATGAAAAAAGGGAGCAAGTCAGGACAACGCAGAAGGGAGAGGGAGAAGAGGAAAGGAGGGCTTAGTCAGGGAAGGCTTCTTGGAGGAGATAGGCCTTCAATAAGGCTTTGAAGGCGGGGACAATCATTGTGTGTCAGATATGAGGAGGGAAGGCTTTCCATGCCAGAGGCAGGATGTGGGTGAGACGTCAATGGTGAGATAGAAATGGAGGTACAGTGAGAAGGTTAGCAGTAGAGGAGTGAAGAGTGCGGGCTGGGTTGAAATAGGAGAGTAGCGAGGTGAGGTAGAAGGATCATTTCCAAACTGAGAGCCCGGCTGGGCTGGGGCTCTAGGCACTTACCGGGAATCCTGGCAGACTGGGTCTGCCCTCTGGGCCCTGAAACACACAAACAGAAACACAGCTCAGCCTCTGGAAAGAGAAAATCTGCCCACTTCAGTCCCTTTGAATCACTGCCTACTAAACTAGCTGCCCAGGGCTCAACGAGTTAGGGACCACCAGGTGTGGTCAGCGTTCAGCAACTTCCAGAGGTGCAGCCCCTGAGCTCCGATGGCCTCCAGGGCAGAGCAGTAGATGGAAAAATCGCCAGGCTTCAACCTCGATCCGCTGCAACCCGGGGAATCAAATCGAACCTGCATCTGTCCAAAGGTCTGCTCTGGGCCCGGTGATTCCCTTCCCATACGTGCATACGTGCACCCATCCCAGCCCCCCCGTTGTGTTAATATCATAGATGATATTGCCCTTAGGAAAAGCTGTGAAATGAACAAATAAATGCCTTTGGATCCGATTCTGCTTTCAGGCGGCCCATCCAGCTCTGACTCCAAATGTTAAAACGGATAACATTCGCTCAGGCCTGTGGAAACCTGGGCTTCCAAGGAAATTTTAAACAGGAGCTGAAATAGCTACTTTGTCCATTCAAAATTGCTAGGTCCTAGTTGTCATCGAGTTTAATAAATACCTGGATCCACTGCCAACATTTTTCCTGAATATCTAGATGCATTTAGATCCTGAACATCTAAAAGATATATCACCAAGCACACATACCCATTGGATCTGATTCGGCTTCAAATACTTACGGGCGTCCCAGTCAGTTCTGGAAGGTCAGTAATGTTTTCCAGGCCAAAGGTGTCATTGAGAAATGACTAAAGAGACAAGAATGCTTTGTGAATCCAGACACATTTAGGTTTTCCTGTTTCTGTTTGGTTTCTAACAGGGCATTTCAGTTTGGGTTCATCTCTGGGCGGAATACAGACGGACAGAGTGAGCTGATGTCTCTCCTACCCAATGGAATTACCACCTCAGGGAAGCTCATTTCTACAGCCCAACAGGACTCTCATCCCATTCAGATCATAATTGCGGGTAAATTCCTTTCTTAGTTATTACTTGGCTCGTTTCTCTTAGTTTATTTTATTCTTTATTCCCTTTAAACACCTTGTTCTCCTCACTCCTCAAATCTTTCTGACCTCTGACGGACCCATCACCGTTGTCAGAAAGCACTCGAGCACGCACCCCCCACCTCCGCCTTTCCACAGCCAGACTCTGGCCACAGGATGAGAACAGATTTCCCAGAATCTTCCTGCCTAGATGTTGGTAATGGAACAATTTGCTTTTCGTACGTCGGCTCCAATTCCACACCTTAAGACGGGGATTGGCTTGGCTTGGGTTGTGCAGTCTTGGTACCATTGCTTTGGGGGCCTGGAGCAGACTCCCAACTGATCTCGAGTCACCTTAACTGACAACCCTGGGGTTGTCTGGCTCTTTCAGGGCGTCAGGGAGGGACTTTCAGTGGAGCCTATCAATCGGAGCATTAGGCAGACGTTAGGTCAGGCCTAAAGGTTCTGGCTCAGTTCTCCCCAGAACCTGTGGTCACTCCCAATACCTACTAGGCCCAAGTTAGGGCTGAAAAGTTAAGTTTTTCCCTTCCAGTCAGGCTGCGGATTTCATTTATTTATTTATTTCATATGGCATTTGTTAAGCACTTTCAGAGTGCCAGGCACTGTTCTAAACACTGGGGTAGATACAAGCTCATCAGGTTGGACCCAGTCCATGTCTCACATGGAGCTCACGGTCTTAATCCCCATTTTCCAGATGAGGTAACTGAGGCACGGAGAAGCGAAGTGACTTCCCCGAAGTCACACAGCAGAAAAGTGGTGGAGCCGGGACTAGAACCCAAGTCCTTCTGACTCCCAGGCCTGTGCTCTATCCACTAGGCCACAGTGTTTCTGACTGGGCCATGACATGGGCAATCAGAGACCCCAATTTATTAGCCTGCTTCTTTCATGAGATGAAATAATAATACTGCTGAGTCTTTTTGTTCTCTTGGTACATTTGTGCTGAAATAATGTCCAAAATATGGAATGTCTCGGTGGATTGGACATATTTCCCAAGAGGCGGCGATGGGAGCTGGGATTTTTTTTAAAAAGTAGCAGCAAAACAGGGAACATGCAGATTATTTTTAAATATCATCTCGCTGCCTCTACCCCGCTCGTGTCACAATTTCACTCATTTTCTGTTTTTCTTCTCGATCTCCGATACGCCCTTTCTGGCTGCCTAGCAGTCTCGGATTCTCTAGCTACCTTTGTCTCTCGATATCTCTGTAGCTGTCTCTACGCTAGGTATGTGCAGAAATCTCTTGCAGGCCAAACCAGAAAACACCACTGTAGAAAAAGTGGGTCCTTTTTAAAAGTGGGTCCTTCTTGCTGACGTTGAGCTAAAAATCCAGGATCTGACTGTCCACTTTGAGAGGTCAGTCACGGGGAAGCCTCTACGAGTATCTGGAGGGGCCACCGGGACCCTGTGGGTTGGGAGATGACAGGTTTACATTCTGGGATGGCCTTACTTCCTGGCAGGCAGACCAATGTGATGTGTTTGTTGGAGTTACTAGCGAATCTGGGGTTTGGATGGGTTCCCGGGAGCCCTTAATTCACTTGGTTTCAGAGCCCCGAGCTGCAGAGGCTTAACCCTGTCCTCTCTAGGACTGGTTTGCTTTTGTCCTTGACTAGTTTTCCTCTTGTGCTCCAAATCCAGTGGTATTCTTTCACAATAAGGAATGTTCCACCCTCGAGGACTTTTTTTTTTACTTACATGGTACTTTTTAAGGGCTTACTATGTGCCAGGCACAACACTGAGCACTGGGGTAGATCCAAGATAATCAGGTTGGACACAGTCCTTGTCCAACATGGGGCCCACACTCCCATTTTATAGGGCGTTAAGCCATTTAAGCAAGGTCACACAACAGAGGAGTAGCGGAGCTGGGCTTAGAACACAGGTCCTCTGATTCTCAAGCGCGTGCGCTTTCCGCTAGGATACGCTGCTTCTGCTCAGATACTAGTGCTCCCAGTGTTGCTTGCCTACTGGGGACCACTGAGCTTGAGGGGTGGAGGGCTGATGGGCAGACTCTCTGGACCTACTTCTGGACCTAATGTTCCTACTCAGGAGGTTCCTACTGAGAGCTCACCTCCTCCAAGAGGCCTTCCCAGACTGAGCTTCCCCTTTTCCCTCTGCTCCCTCTCTGCCCCCCCTTCACCTCCCCTCAGCTAAACCCCCTTTTCCCTCCCTTTCCCTCTGCTCCTCCCCCTCTCCTTTCCCCTCCCCTCAGCACTGTGCTCGCCCGCTTATTTGTATATATTTTTATTACCCTATTTATTTTGTTAATGAGATGTACATCCCCTTGATTCTATTTATTGCTATTGTTTTTGTCTGTCTCCCCCGATTAGACTGTAAGCCCATCAATGGGCAGGGATGGTCTCTATCTGTTGCTGAATTGTTCATTCCAAGCGCTTAGTACAGTGCTCTGCACATAGTAAGCGCTCAATAAATACTATTGAATAAGTGAATGAGGTTGCAGAGCATTGTAAGCTCTTTGTGGGCAGGGAATGTGTCTCTTGATGGTTACGTAAATCCCAGTGACTCAGCACTGTACTCATCCTCTCAACTGTATATATTTTCATTACCCTATTTATTTTGTTAATGAGATGTACATCACCTTGATTCTATTTGTTTGCTATTGTTTTAATGAGATGTTCTTCCCCTCGATTCTATTTATTGCCATTGTTCTTGTCTGTCCCGTCTCCCCCGATTAGTCTGTAAGCCCGTCAAAGGGCAGGGACCGTCTCTAGCTGTTACCGATTTGTGCATTCCACGCGCTTAGTACAGTGCCCTGCACATAGTAAGCGCTCAATAAATACTATTGAATGAATGAATGAATGAATGAACCAGTAGACACTCAAATACTATTTTGAATGAGGTAGTCTCAGAACATCCTTAGGTTCTGCTTGAGGAGGGACAGTGTCTCAAATCTATGGTTTTTATGGGTGAATGCTTTACCCAGCCAAATAATAATAATCATAATTACGGTGCTTGTTAAGCGCTTACTATGTGTCAAGCACTGTTCCATGAGCTAAGGTAGATACAAATCAATCGGGTTGGACACAGTCCCTGTCCCACATGGGGCTCACACTCTTTAATCCCCATTTTCCGGTTGAGGTAACTAGGCCCAGGGAAGTGTGGTGACTTGCCCGAGGTCACCCAGGGAAACGTGGCAGAGCCGGGATTAGAACCCAGGTCCTTCTGACTTCCGGGCCTGTGCTTCTTCCACTAAGCCATGTTGTTTCCCAAGAGTCAGCCTTGTTGTCCCTCATCCTCTGCCAGTTCTGAACCAGTCTCTCCCCACCCACCCATCCCCCTAGGCCCAAACGCTTTCTTCCTCCTCCTTCTGAGTCTAATGTCACTACCCATCTCTGTCCCTGGAAGACCCCATGGTCAAAGAGTCAGTCAATCGTATCTTTTGAGTGCTTACAGTGTGCAGAACACTGTAGTAAGCACTCGGGAGATTACAACACAACAATAAACAAATACATTCCCTAACCACAGTGAATTTACGGTCGAGAGGCGGGTGGCGGAGCGGTGACAGCTGACCTGAGTTCAAGGCGGAGTTGGTAGGGTGAGATTTTTCAAATAGTGCCTGGGAGGGGGGTGAGCGAAGGAGGAAGAAATGCTAGAATAGAGGTGGGTGGGTAATTTCCCAGCTGTATAAAACCTTTTCTGGAGAAGCAGCACGGCTTAGTGGAAAGAGCACGGGCCTGGGAGTTGGAGGAACTGGGTTCTAACTCCCACTCTGCCCGTTGATTGCTGGGTGACCTTGGGCAAGTCACTTCACTTCTCTGTGCTTCAGTTTCCTTAACTGTAAAATGGGGATTAAAATCCCTGTTCTCCTCGTACTTAGACCGTGAACTCCGTGTGGAACGGGGACTGTGTCCGACCTAATTAACTTGTGCCTACCCCAGCGCTTAGAACAGTGTTTGACACATAGTAAGCGCTTAACAGATACTATTTGAAAAAAGAAAAAGCCAGACAGGAAAGCTCAGGCCCTGCAGGTTACTCACACTATACACCACCACCGTTCTTCCTGGAGGCCCAGGTGGTCCTGGCGGTCCCACCACGCTGGCTCCGTCGAGGCCCGGTTCGCCCTGGAGGCGGAAGCAGAGCGGACATTCAGTCAACAAGTGATTGAGTCCAAGCGAACCAGAATGAAACTGATCCCGTATTTCCAGGCTCCTGCGAACTTACCTTCAGCCCATGATCCCCCTTTTCTCCCTTGGAACCCTGTAGGAGGTGGAAAACAAGTGCTTAATATATAAACGTTTAAAGCTAATAATGATAATGATGATGGTTAACAATAATGATGGTAATAATGATTGTGGTATTTGTTAATAATAATAATAATAATAATAATAATGATGGCATTTGTTGAGCGCTATGTACCAAACACTGTTCTAAGCACTGGGGGGGATACAAGGTAATGAGGTTGTCCCATGTGGGGCTCACAGTCTTAATCCCCATTTTATAGATGAGGTAACTGAGGCACAGAGAAGTTAAGTAACTTGCCCAGAGTCACACAGCTGACAAGTGGCGGAGCCGGGATTAGAACCCATGACTTCTGACTCCCTAGCCTAGGCTCTTTCCACTGAGCCACGCTGCTTCTCAAGTGCTTACTGTGTGCCAGGCACTGTACTAGCCACTGGGGTGGATACAAGGTAATAAGTTGGATACAGTCCCTGTCCCACATGGGATTCACATTTTATTATGATCTCCCAAAAGCTTATTACAGTATTCTGCACACAAGGAGCACTCAATAAATACAACTGACAGTCTGACAGACTGAAACCAGCTGGTCCCAGAAGTGGTGAGAAAGGCTTGTCCAAATAATAATAATAATGATTGTGATATTGGTTAAGTGCCAGGCACTGAGTTAAGTGCTAGGATAGAGCCAATACAATCAAATCAGAAGTAGTCCCTGTCCCACATAGGAATCCCAGTCTAAGAGGGAGAGGGAGAACAGGCATTTAATCCCCGTTTTACAGGTGAGGAAACTGAGGCACAGAGAAGTTAAGTGATTTGCCGAAGATGAAACAGCAGGCAGTGATGTCACTGGGATTAGAACCCAGGCCTCCTGACTCCCAATACTGTCCTCTTTCCACTAGGCCACTCTGTTTCCCCAAGTACTGTTTTAAGGACTGACCACGTGGCTCAGTGGAAAGAGCCTGGGCTTGGGAGTCAGAGGTCATGGGTTCGAATTCCGGCCCTGCCACTTGTCAGCTGTGTGACTGTGGGCGTCACTTAACTTCTCTGTGCCTCAGTTACCTCATCTGTAAAATGGGGATTAAGACTGTGACCCTCACGTGGGACAACCTGATTACCCTGTATCTCCCCCAGCGCTTAGAACAGTGCTCGGCACATAGTAAGCGCTTAACCAATCCAACAATATTATCTTTGACCAGACCCAGCCTGCAGCCTAATCTGGGGGAGCCCCTAACTCTACTTTTGTTTCCTCCTGCTCCTGCAGCCTCCGGCTCTTCCCGCAGCCTCACCCTGATCAGTCAGTCAGTCAATCACATTTTTCGAGCACTTACTGTGTGCAGAGCACTGTACTAAGCCCTTGCCCACAAATTCCTCCTTGTCCTCAGCAATCCCCATCCCCTCCTTTCACGTCCCCCTGTGTTTCCCGGCACTCCCAGATGGTGACAGCGATTCAGTCCACTGGGAATTCTTAAATAATTAAAAATTACTTTTGAACACATTACTGACCACATGTCCCGGACGTCCAGCAACAGCAGGGAAGCCCGGCTTTCCATTTTGACCTTTGACGCCCTGCCGAAACAAAAGCAGATACCGCGATTTCCAATACCGGACTCGTGGCCTTTGCCTTCGGCCTATACGAGCTGCTAGGACTGAGTTGCCCCTCCCACCCGGGACCCCTTCGGTTGTGGCAAGAGGCCCCCAGGACCAATGACAGGCAGAACACTAGCAATAAGCACTGAGCTAATGCCAGGACCTGCAGTTGCCTGTACTCAAGCCCCAGTAAATAATAATAATGATGGCATTTATTTAAGCTCTTACTTTGTGCCAAGCACTGTTCTAAGCACTGAACACTGAAGTGATGATGCAGGGAAAGGAGCAACCACTCTAACCGCAGAACAGTTGCCGGGTTTGTTGGTTTTTTTTTAAATGGTATTCGTTTGATGCTTACTATGTGTCAGGTACTGTTCTAAATCCTGGTGTAGATACGAGGTGATCAGGTTGGACACAGTCCCTGTCCCACATGGGGCTCAGTCTTTATCCCCATTTTTCAGATGAGGGAACTGAGGCCCCGAAAAGTGATTTTCCCAACAGACAAGTGGGATTAGAACCCTTCTGACTTCCAGGCCTGTGCTCTTTCCACTTGGCCAAGCTGCTTCTCAAGGGTCCCTTGATGTCACACTCCCAGACCCTTCCCCGATCGCCGTCTCACCTTCGGGCCTGCTTCGCCAGATGGCCCGACTTCGCCCTTTTCACCCTGAGACAGAGAGAGGTTCGGGTCATCAGGGAGATCAGTTCCAAGCCCAGGACGAATCCCATTCCCGCTGTCAAATGATCAGTACTTAAAGAGCCACGGGTGGCTCCACCTGACTCCATCACCAGGGTGGGACCCTCACAGGGCTGCAGGGCCACACCCGGATCCACTCAATCCACGAGAGCTGAGCACTGTGCGTCATGGCAATAGCTGAGGTCTTGTATCCCCAACACTCCACCTTTCCTCTGGCTGCTACAGTTTAAATGTTTCTCCTCTCAGCTCTCCCACCTCACTTCCTTCCCCAAAAGGGAGGGCTGATGAAATAAAAGATGAAACCCCAAACTGTCCATTTCGCTCTTGAGGTTTGTCAGGGGAGAAATTTCAAGTTATCTATACAATTGTAACATTTGGGATCAGCAGCAGGTTCCAATAATCTATACTCTTTTCGGAGGAGCCAGAGGGGGAAATCTGGGCTCAATATGTTTGTCAATCACCTATAAATAAATTTTGGATACGGACATGAGTGCTCTGGGGCTGAGGAAGGGGTGAATAAAGGGAGCAAATCAGGATGACGCATCCTGTTACAGTTGAGTTAACCTTGCAGCCTTATTTTTAGCATGTGCGTTTGGACCAAGAGTGACAGAAAAGGCTTTAAATTAAAAATGAACGCTAGCTGGCCCTAGGAATATAAACCACAGGGTCCTACCAACCTTCCAAAAGCAGACTTATAGGAAGTTTACCTTTTTTCCGATTGGTCCTCGCTGTCCGGTGCTTCCGACCAAACCCTAAAATGAAAAGTTTTGACTTGTCAATTATTCAAATGTTTGTACATATATTGGAAGGTGTCTAGCAACTCCTGCTTTATTGCACTCTCCCCAGTGCTAAGTACAGTGCTCTGCACACAGTAAGCACTCAATAAATACCATTGATTGATTTATATGGCTTATAGGATATTAACAAAATAACCATTTTTTGCTGAGCACAAAGTCCAAAGGGTCACTAGGATTAGTAAGAAAACACATTTAGCTTGTGGACAGATGCAATTTAGCCTTTTACTGGGTTTACATGAATTCCCAGGCCTTGCCTGCCTGATGGATTGGCTTCAGATCCCCTGAGTGCTTGCAGTCGTGATTTCCAATCCCAACTTACGTTTGACCCTGTAGGAGCTGCGGTTCTAGGCTCGTTTGACAAAATCAGGCTTCCTGAGCCTTCCATATCCTAGAAAAGAGGTGAAAACCACTATTGGAGATGGTAGGGGGAAGATTTCTGCCCACGGTCCTCTGTTTCTCCGGAGCTGGACTTCTCCACCCCAATCAGTACTTCCCTAATTGCTCAAGGTTGAGAAGGCACACACACGCAAACACAAAAACACACTCTCTCTCTCCCTTCCAGCCTCCTGACAGACCAGAGGGCGGAGGAGTGCCTTGATCAATGGACCATAAAGTATCCAGCCTATAAGCTCCTTGTGGGCAGTTATCATGTCCACCAACTCCCCCGAGTGTTCAGTACTATGCAAGTCCTCAGTAAATATGATTGACTGGACTGTTTGCCTTAGCTCGGGTGACTTTTTTCCCCCCCCGAAAGGGAACCATCCAGTCAAAACTCACATATATTTACCTCAAATCCAAACCCCATTCCATAGTGAGGGCCAGGTGGACCAGGGGGACCAGGAGGACCAGGTGGACCAAGTCCCCCAGGCTGGCCCGTTTCTCCGTCTCTCCCCGGAGGCCCAGGTAATCCTCTATTTCCTGGGTCTCCCTGAAAGGAAAAGCGTTTCTTCAATCACAGAATTACAGGATGGCTCCCTGCTCTTACTACTATTCCCTGTCTTCATTAAAGTGATGTATTGTAGCTGTTTCTTCATGGTGTGAAAAGCTGATTGATAATCTGCTTTATTTTCATTCTGAGATCATTGGTTAAAGTCATTTGAATACACTTGTGGGGGAAGCAGAGTGGGTAACGGAGGAAAACCAATATTACTTCTGCCCATCATTAGCCTAAAGGCTGCAAGACGGAAATTTGCTATGAAAAAATCAAATTTATTCTACAGACCAGACGCTAACGGGAATTGCAAATGGGAGTGATTGGGGAGGAAGATGGTGGTAATGAGGGAAGGTGACAGTTTCCCCTTTCAGGTTGCCCTACACTTACTGTAGCTGGAAGCCTGTGGTGGGGGGAAGGAAGTGATGGGTGGAGGGGGCCTACCCTTTCAAGCATCACTCTGGCTTCGGACCCTTCATTTCTTCTCCCTTTCCAAGTCCTCCCTCTTCATATTCGACAGACGATGACTCTCCCCACTTTCAAAGCCTTATTGAAGGCACTTCTCCTCCAAGAGGCCTTCCCTGACTAAGCCCTCTTTTCCTCTTCTCCCAATCCCTTCTCCGTCACCCTGATTTGCTCCCTTTATTCACCCCTCTCTCAGCCCCAAAAGACTAATGTCCGTATCCAAATTTATTTATATTAATGTCTGTCTCTCCCTCTAGACCGTAAGCTCGTTGTGGGCAGCAAATGTGTCTACCAAAACTGCTATTTTGTACTCTCCCAAGCCCTTAGCACAGCGCTCTACCCACAGTAAATGCTCAGTAAATACGAGTGACTGATTGGAAACCAGTGGAATAACTGTCAATCGGATGGGAACCATGGAGGAGCTGGTCTCTCTCCTGCAGCCCTGCTCTGGACCATTAAGGGGAACTAGATTCAAATTCCAAGTTTTCCAAGCCTGCCTCCATCCTTACATCATTTTATTTTGACCAAACATATTCATCTGTTTTGTTTTGTTCTCTTGTAGGCCACATTTCACCTTCACAAAGAAAATTGCCCCGTAACTTGCTTTTCACTGCAATTTTTGGCCAGAGCGCTGTTGGGAACTCGGGAGAGTACTTCTAGCAGCGTGTACCTGTCGGGATGGAATGCGAGGCCTAGTGGAACGGTTGGGCCCATGTGCACAGCCCTGTACGTGACACGAATGCCAGGTTGGGATTTTTGCCTCAACGCGAGGTTCTCTGAGAACGAAGCCCATGCGATAAAGGATTACCGACTGCATATTAAAGTACTCCAATAGTACCCCCACCCTCTTTACCTTAGGGCCAGTGGGACCAAGGGGGCCTTCTGCTCCCTGAAAAATAAAAGCAGTGGAGACTCATTAGAATCATTCAAAAGGAAAACACATTTATTCAGAACCTAGCGGTTACCTTTGGGATCACTGGCGTGTTGGGACCTGTCTGACTGCAGATAATAATAATAATAATATCGATGATGGTATTTGTTAAGCAGTTATGGGTCAAGGACTGTTCTAAGAGCTGGGGTAGATACAAGCTAATCGCATTGGACACAGTCCCACATGGGGCCCACAATCTTAATCCCCATTTTACGGATGAGATAACTGAGGCACAGAGAAATCAAGTGATTTGCCCAAGGTCATACAGTAGACAGGTGAAAGAGCCGGATTAGGACCCAGGTCCTTCTGTCTCCCAGTCCTGTGTTCTATCCTCTAGGCCACACTGCTTCTCTTATTATTTTGAATATCTGCTTATGTGGAGGTGGGCAGCGCACCCAAATCAGATGACCACTCGCGAGAATCACGGCTCTAGAGTCCAGCCCCACCTCTATTCTAGAGTCTAGTATATTTCCAATTAAGATTCATAGCTTGTTTCAGAGGAAAATACTGAAGCAGTCCAGGATTGATTTCTATTGATCTCGCTGGAAGGATGGATGGCCCCTGTTATGCATGGCTTGTTCTGTGAGCTGTAGTGGGCTAGCTGTGCATGTGCTTACCTGTAATTTAAATGTTTTTTAAATCATACCATCCATGATAAATAGACTCCCTGAGACCAGGCAATTTCCCCCACTTGTTTCTGAGAAATATGCTTTTCATGAAGTGTATTTTTCTGGTAGTAATTTAAAAAATGAAGACTCCACCCCCTTGCCAGATCAGCCTTCCATAAATTTGAAATCCAGTTTGGGTCCATAATTTATGATTAGGAAGCTTTCAGCTTTTCAACGTTCTCATCCAGAACTGGAGGCAGTGTGGTCTATTGGGAAGAGCATGTTTTTAGGGAGAGCCTGGGTTCTTGTCCAACTCTGCCATTATTGCTGAAAAATGAGGATACTATTTCCTACCTCACAGGCCTGTGGAAAGAAATAAAGGGATAAGCAGTAAGGAAGGGCACTGGAAAAAGACAAAGGGGCAGGTTTCAGGTGTTGTTATTCTATAACTCTCTAAATTTCCACACATTCCTGGTCTATTTTGCAGATTTTTCTAGACCACTGCAGGGCTCGGGGAACTTTAATCTGTCTCCAGGGGTAGTCAGGCTCATTCAGTTTCTCCAAGGAGTAAAGCACAGCCATGACCGCTATTACTTCCAGAGTTGGGTTTGGTCACTCGGGTGACTCTTCGAGCTTTAACTTACCTTTTCTCCCTTCAAACCTGGAAGGCCAGCAGCTCCTTTAAGTCCAGGATGGCCTTCAGGACCCTGTGAAACATCAATAACTTGGTCACACAAAAATCTAGAAAAGACTTCCGGCCCACCTTGTCTTGTGCCTCACCAGGGTGGGCCGAAGGGCTATGAACTGATTCCAGCTTCCCACACATAGAACCTCCCCCATTTCAGACATTCCCCTGCCCCTCTTTCCAGACCCACTTACCTAAACCCTTTGTTTTGAAATTGTGTTTTTCCTCTGGAGAAGTCTCAGCAGTTTTTTCCTTTGGCAAAGGATCCATATTCTCTGGTGTGGGACTAACAAGGCCAGAAATGGTTGCTTCCTGCCTCTGCCACTCACACCTAGAGATCATGGCTACCCTTCCTCTTGGAGGAGGAATCCTGATGAGCTTGTGCCTGCCTCTAGGCTTTCCAGAAGTGTCAGGCTTGTGAGACAAAAATTCCCAGGCTGATTCCCTCCCGGGTCAGTTGAAGCTGATGCTGGTTCAAGATTCCCTGCCCTGTCTTCTCTCCCTCCTGATTTACCAGTTGCCTCCAAATTTATGTATACTATACTCTCTGAATAGGAATACTCTGCTTCCTGACCAATTCTTTCCCACTTTACAGCTGAGAAGAGGGGGACAGAACCATCAGCTTGGTTCTTCTCCAAGCTCTGATCTTTAGGCTTCGGCTCTAAGGTTTTCATTGACATCTGATTGCCTCTTGGACCTCCTGGCCCCCTTTGACTTTCTCCTTCCTCTTCAGATGCTCCTTATGCCTCTGCCATTCCTGTCTTCTTCGTGGTCTAACACAGCTCCAAAATCAGCCCATCCCCATCCAGCCCAGCCCAACTCAACACTGCCTTCCTGCGTGGGAATGTCTGTAACATTTCTCCAGTCCCCGCCAGGTTCCTATCTCCTGTTTCAAGCAGTTCTCTGGAGTTCAGGTTTGCTAGAATGTAGTGTTGTCATGAGGAACGGCATGAGCCCTGCCAACTCAAGGGAGGAATCTGGAAATTATGAGCCTTTTTCTTATGTTCAGATCATAATCTGATTTAATGGATCATCCGTCCCCCTTTCTGCCCTTCCTCCTCTCTCCTGGAGTCCAGATATGAGGTACTTCCACAGGGGGGTGACCCAGAAAGGGAGAAGTGGGAAAATCCAAATCAATTGGGCTACTTGGTAGCAGCGCTTGTGAAAGGATAAACAGTGCTGAAATGGAAATTTGGGGTGATCCGTAAACTATGCTTATCCATACCATTCCAGGCCCCTTAGCAGAGATGATTGAAACCTGATAAAAAGCAGTAAAGAGAGAAGTGAGATTGCTATTCAGACTCACCTGAGGCCCCGGTTCCCCAGATGGTCCATCTTCTCCAGGTGAGCCCGTGGGCCCCATAAATAATTCTGATCCTGGTTTTCCAGGAAGACCAGGTAATCCTGGGGGCCCAGGAGGCCCAGGAGGACCCTGGAATATAGAAATGCTATTAGAAATCAATGGTATGCATTGACTGCTTACTGTGTGCAGGGCACTAATACAATAGAATTAGTGAAAACGATCCCAGCCCATAAGGAGATTATAGTCAAGTGTTTAAACAAAGAGCTGTAATCAATCAATGGAATTTATTAAGTACTTATTTTGTGAGGAGCACTGTACTAAATGCTTGGGATAGAACAATTCAGTGGAATTAACAGGTACATTTCCTGCCCATAATGAGCTTACAGTCTAGAGTTGTAGTTTGGGATATGCCCATCAGAGTTTGGATCATTTCTGTGCACACATTTTCAGCAGCACAAACTGAATTTACGTAAAGCAAACCCAGTTTCTTCATCGTAAAACTAGAGTTTGGAATTAGTTTCCTGATTGTACTATTTTTCACGGCCTAGAACGCTGACTGCTTAACTCACCTTTGACTCCATAAATCTGTGATCACTTCACGCTGCCCTTTTTCAGAGCACATTCTGGGTATATAGGGAGAGAGATCTGTTCTCTAGCTCTGTTTTTCAAATTCTTCAACTGACATTGTACAATTCCCATGAGACTGTAAATTCTTGAGGGCAGAGACTGTGTCTTCCACCTCAGTTGTCTGTTCCCAAGCACTTACTATAGTGCTCTGCAATGAATCAGTGGAATTTATTGAGTGCTGTACTAAGCAAATGGATGATTTGCTCAGAGTGATGAAGCAACCAAGGAGAGTTTGTCGTATTGTTTTTGACATTTTTGATCATTGAATTTTAACCTGCTTTTCCTGTGGACTGAACTATATTCTCACGATTTACGTCTCTAACCGCTGCCATCCAGATCGTGATCTTAAGACTATGATTGAATTGATTTTTGTGTAATTATCCAGCTCTTAGCACCCTTACATAGTTATTATTATTATTATTACTGTTGAGTGCCATCAAGTCGTTTCCGATTCATAGCAACTCCATGGATATACTTTCTCCAGAGCGTCCTGTCCTCTGTCACAATCCGCAACCTTTCTAATGGGTCTTCCATTATCGTTGTCATGGTCTCTATCCCTCTAGCTGCTGGTCTGCCTCTTCCATGTTTTCCCTGGACTTTTCTGAACATTAGTGTCTTCTCCGGAGAATTACAGAGTACATAAGCTTAATCTATGTTATCCTGTTAGCAATCAACTTTTCAATGATATTTATTGAGCACTTACTATGTGCAGAGCACTATATGAAAGATTTGAGAGAGTACAATACAATAGAGTCGACAGACAAGGTCCCTGTCTGCCTTAGGCAGCACTTAGTACAGTGTCTGGCACATAGTAAGCATTTGACAAATACCATAAAAATTTAAAAAGGGAATTTATAATCTAGTGGGATATTGGTACTGAAGAAGCTACACACCCCTTCTCTTTCAGATCCTAAGTTGGCTTCCAGTAGAATTAAAAGGTGCCAAACAAGACAGACTTACTCTAAGTAATTCACCACTTCCTTCGAGATCCTCGGAGTTGGATTCGGAGCCGGAGCCAAACCCGGAGCCATCGGGTCCCAGTCTATTCTGGAGTTGAGAAAAACAACAACTCTGAAGGTTGGTCTGAGTGAACAGTCTTCGAGGCTCCACGAGACAGGAAGGGCAAGTTAGTGGGAAGCGTCAGGAGCTCTGGGGGGACTCTGGGAAGAGCGGCAGTAGGGAAAGTGGCTGGAAGGTGGGATTCTGGGGAAGGAGGAGCCAGAGAGGCCCCAGACCAACTCAGGTCCTGGCATACAGAATCATACAGAGTGAGTGGTGAGGCCCTCGGTTTCATCCTCAGGCCCTCAGATGGGCATGGAGGAAGAAAAGTGAGGACTAGTCTTCTGAACACGGGGGGAAGGCTGTTGCTCCTCCAAATACATAATTCCTCTCTCCCTTAGGGGTTCTCTGCCACGCTTCATGCTCTACTGCTTCCCCCTGAAGTGAGAAGAATTACCTGAGTGACGGGCAAGGGGCACTCAAGAAACTTACCGGTTGTCTGGGTGGTCCAGTTGGCCCTGGGGAACCTGGAAGTCCGGGGAGACCTGGTTGCCCCTCACCAGCCTCGCCCTAAAGCAAAAGTAAACGTCAGAGGGAGAACAGACACCCATTCTGTCTCCAAAGGGAAACTGTTCAGCGTTAGAAAATAGACTTTTCCTCTCTTGCCAATGATGGGTCCTTTGCTTGGGGCTGCCACAAACGTAAGATTATGTTGGGGTTATTCTGGGAAAATGGAAGCTCCCCTGGAAGCTGAAACCACTAATGGGGGCTCATCTAGGGGTGGAGAGAGGCTGGGGGTAGGTTAGGGAGGGAACCTGACAGGAGAGCCAAATCAAGGTAAGGCAGCAAAACGCCGATCCAGAAACAGCCAGTCAGGGAAAAGCAAGTCACTCAGAGCAGGGCCTGTTAAATTATGTCGCCCCGGAAACCATTAGCTGGTCTCATCAGATCTGCCGATAACCAGATGGGTGGAGAGATTACCAAAGCTGCTTCCATCCCTGCCTGCCCCTCCTGAACTTAGAGTTTTTCCACAGGGGGATAATAGTGGAACTCCTGCGAGCAGTAATTATTTCTTGCATTCCTTCCAAACTTTCATAACCCTAGCTGGATTGTCTCTGGCCCCGGGTGTGAAGATGGGCCAGTGCTGATTTGTGTGATGGATAATACCATCGATTGATTAACTGGATGTGTGTTCGGGTATGATTCCCTGGCTTCAGCTATCACCTCTATCCTTCATTAAAATAGCCACCCTTATTGTTACACTACTTGGATTTACCCTAGCACTAGAATTAAACCTGTCAACAGATAACCTAACCTATAGACTTCACTCCAAAATCTCCCCTACTTTACTGTTTCACCTTTTCCCCTTCGTCCGAGAGCTCTCCAAAATAACATCTCACAAGACACTCAAACTCATCGAGGCCAAAATTTAAACCCTATGTTCTCCTCTTAAATCCCATTCCCTTCTTCCTTTCCATCACAGTCATCACCACCACCATCCTCCCTGTCACAGAAGCTAACAAGTTTGCCAAATCCACACTCTCATACTCTGTTGTACTGTACTCTCCCAGGCACTTAGTACAGTGCTTTGAGCACAATAAATGCTCAATATCACTGATCGATTACTTTCCCATTCAGTTTTTTCTCCACAATATTTCCCAGTCCTGTCCTCTCCCCTCCACGCTTATGGACACCGAATTCTCTTCGGAGAGAATTTAAGCACCCGGGAGTCTGCCGAGGGGCTCAGCATTGAGTTCCTCTTGCCAATTTACCTCTGGGGTCAAGGGGCAGGAAGGCACCACTGCTGAACAGTACACGAAAACCAGGACTCAGAGTTAGGCAACCGTGTTTAGAAAGGGCAGCATTTGGACTACACCCTGAGAAGGGCAGGGTGGCATAGGGTGGGAGGGAGACGGAAGGGCGAGGGGCCTATCCTCTGGCGCCAAAGGGCACACTGGTCACCAGAGCAGGGTCTTATGTTACTCCTCTTGCTGACCTGTTGAGCCTTCTCTCAATGGCTTCTCTGGGGATAAAGGGCCGACCCAAAGCCCTCACCTTCCTCCCCCTGAGGGAGTGCGTACCTTTGCTCCTTTAGGGCCGGCCTGGCCCTTCGGTCCCGGGAGTCCTCTTCCGCCCTGAAATCAGATGACAGCATTCAAACTTTCACCTCAGTTCTTTCATGGCCAGACCATCCCACCAATCCTACGCCATCTCCAGCTCGCAGCGTCGCTGTTACTGGAGCTAGAGGGGCTGAGGATACTGCAGTGGAGAACCAGGGCCTGGGAAGGGAGGAACTGAGAATTCCAGCCTGGCTGCCATTTCCCAGGCTTTTCTGGGTCCACCCACCAGGCTCTCGTAAACTCACTTTGGGTCGAGAATGTGTCTGTTAATTGCTATATTGTTCTCTCCCAAGCATTTAGTACAGTGCTCTGCACACCGTGAGTGTTCAATAAATACGACTGACTGATCTGGGGTTCGTGGGGAAATAGAAGAGAAGCAGAGAATCAGGAGTGAATCGGTGAAGTAAGGGAATCGGGACATTGGGATTTTAATCCCAGCTCCACCATTTAATAATGAACAATAATAATAATGAATAATATTTGTTAAGCACTTACTATATGCCAGGCTCTGTACTAAATGCTGGGGTATATAAGTGATAACCTGACACAGTCCCTGTCCCACATGGGGCTTTTAGCCCAAGTAGGTGGGAGAATAAGAATGGAATCCTTATTTTATAGATAAGGAAACAGAGTCAGAGAGAAGTTAAGTGACTTGCCCAGGGTTACTCAGTGGGTATGTGGCAAAGCCAAGATTAGCACACAGGTCCTCTGTCTCCCAGCCCCGTGCTCTTTTCACTAGGCCGAACTGCTTCTCTGGTCTTTCAATTTGGTCACTGGTCTGTAGTGTGACCTTGGGCTTGTCACTTTATGGCTCTGTGACACAGTTTCCTCATCTGTAAAACAGGGATTAAATACCCATTTCCACTCCCCTTATACTGTGAACTCCATATAGGATAGAGACCGTGTCTGATCTGCATACACTGATTACTCCAGGACCAGTACAGTGGTTAGCACATAGTTAGTACTCAACAGATACCACAATTATCATTATTACCAGTAATAACTACAAATGTCCAGTGATCTAGATTCAGCAGCTTCCTCCGCTATTCCCTCCCCATTTCCATTCCTGCCCCTGCTGGAGCTGTGGTATCCCAGGAACTTGGTTTTGTGGCTTCGGAAAGCATCATGAGCAAAACTTGCCTGGGGTCCCACCAGTTCGTCAAGAACTTGGATTTCCAGGCAGGGTGTGCGATCTTCTCATATTTCCTGAGAAGTTATGGTCTCAGGACACCCAAGCCTGTCCCCATCCTGTCCACTTTCAGGGTTTCGGAGGGCCATTCGCTTCAAACTTACCGGCAGACCAGCTTTTTGAGGTGGACCGGTTGGCTCAAGTGGATCTGGGATATCAGTCAATATATCACCTGAAGCAGTAGGCAGCTCCTGGACTCCTGAGGTTCCCTCCTCACCTGTTTGATTCTGAAAACGAACCGAGAAAGAATCACGCTGAGATTTAGTTGCATCTTAAAAATAATAACTCCTCCCCATGGCTCCCTGACCACTTGGACCTCTTCTAGCCCACCAGGGCTTTTCTTTGGCTGTCTGCTCTCTCGCCACAAGGGCCGGAAACTAAGGGACCCCATGTATTTCTTTTTCATAGCATTTTTTAAGCGCTTACAATGTGCCAAGCACTGCATTAAGTGCTGGGGTAGATACAAGTCAAGCAGGCCACAGAACATGTCCCACCTAGGTCTCACAGTATTAATCCTCGCTTTACATGTGAGGTAATTGAGGCACGTAGAAGCAAAGTGACTTGCTCAAGGACACACAGTAGACACTTAGCAGATCTGGGATTAGAACCCAGGTCCTCTTATTCCCAGGCCCAGGCTCTATCCATTAGGCTGCACTGCTTCTCTAAAAGTGCTGACAGTAGAACACCAGAGCGTGGTTTTCCTTATAGTCACCACTGCTCTTCTGTCCTGCCCTTCTGCCCCGTGGCCCATAGAGCTCTCCTGGGGTTTAGTGGGGTCAGTGGCTAAACAGCCACTTGTCCGGCCAGTTCCCGAACTGAGATCAGGACCCGGGGCATTTCACCAAGGTGGTGGCCACCTGAATGTGAGTAGTCTCAGATCGGGAAACTCCCTTTTCAGCTGACTGACCTCGTCACCGCTGGCTTCAAGGACAGTCTCATTTCCAGACCCGACCTCTTCCAGGTGGTCGGCTTTCTCCGGTTCTCCGCTAGCTTCATCGCCGGAGCCTACAGGAAGCAAGTGTTATAGGAGGTGAATGTGCTGCTGGAGGAGAGAGGGGAAAGGCAGAGAGGAGGAGGAAAGCAGAGAAAGAGAGAAAGGCAGAGAGGGGGAGAAAAGGCAGAGACACACGCACTTGGGCTGAAATATTCCTCTGTATCCCCTCTGTTAAATCCATGAGGCCTGAGTGGCTGTGAAGCAGTGTGTGGGGGTGATTGTATTAGCTGATCGTCCCTGGTGGCTTCCTTTTCCCTGGGCTTTTCTTGGGCCACTTGAAAAGTCCATTTTTGGCCTCACAAGGTGATAGACAGCCAGTCAGCTATCTCCCCACTCAATCAGGAGCCAGTCCACTGGACACAGAGCGCTTAGTACAGTGCTCTGCATGCATTAACTGCTCAATAAATATAATTGAAAGAACGAACCCTAGGCTGGATGGTCCATGGAGCTGGTTCACCTTAATTTACCTCCTTCTCCATTGCAGCGGTGAGGCAAGGCTACTTGGCTCAACTGGCCCTGGGCTTGTCAAGTCTCCCACTGGGCCAGTCGCAAAACCAAATTGGGAATTTTGCTTACTTTTATCCGTGGGGTTGTCCAGTTCTCTGGACCTAGGTCTGTTGTGGAACCTGGGCTGCTGGGCCTTGAATTGTTCTAGAAAGTCCCACCCTTTCTGCATGAAGCGCTGCCCAGGGTAATCTCCATCACCTCCGTAACCAGACCCCCAGTTCCAGAGCATAGATCGAAACAGAACGAAGCCTACCTTGATCCTCCTGGCTTGGACTGACTTTAGTACGGGGAGTCGTCCAGACGTCCACCTGACTGGGGGAGGAAACCGTCCAGTCGTCCACCCGATTTGGGGAGGAAGCCATCCAGACATCCACCTGACTGGGAGAGGAAGCCATCGCAGTGTCCACCTGGCTGGGGGAGGAAGCGGTCACAACGTCCACCTGACTGGGGAAGGAAGTTGTAGAGACGTTCACCTGCCCGGGGGAGGAAGCTGTAGAGATGTCCATCTGACTCGGGGAGAAAGCCGTAGAGATGTCCACCGGACTCAGGGAGGAATCCGTAGAGACGCCCACCCGAACGAGGGAGGTAGCAGTAGAAACATCCACCTCACTTGGGGAGGAAGCGATCGTGGCATCCACCTGGCTGGGGGAGGAAGCCATCACGGTGTCCACCTGACTGGGGGAGGCCGCCATCGAGAGGTCAGCCGGACTGAGGGTAGCTGTTGGGGTCTTCTCTGTTTCGAAGTGACCGGAGGTTTCTTCTTCTTCTTCTTCTTCTTCTTCAGGCTGGGGTGAGGATGTCGGTGGAGCTTCCACTGGCTCAGCTTTGGCTTCTTCAGGCTAAAAACCAAAATTCCCAAGTGAGTTTCTGGCAGTCAAGGAGAGCAAACATCATCGGGGGGAAAGGACCCACAAAATACTAATTGGGTCCGCAGCAACTTTGTTCCATAGAAACTTAAATAACGCACAAGAAATGTTCATGGAACGCCTTAACAATCAAACTAAATCTTGTTTATTTCCCCCTCAAGAGCATCACTTAATACCTGCTCTTAACATCGCATGCTGCTTGGGAACAAGAGAACCAGCACTGGCCTAAGTTTCTGTCAGTTAAATATCTGGTAACACTCAAAGGTGGTTCATTCAGTTGAACTGTATTTATTGAGTGCTTACTGTGTGCGGAGCACTGTATTAAGAACTTGGGAGAGCACAGGGTTCTTTGGTATACGAAACCTGTCTGGGTCCAGGATTCTCTGAAGTACAACAGACAATTAAACTTATAGGTTTGCACCTGTGAATGTCTCCACTGGCAAAGACCTCTTGGGGTGTTGAAAGGGACTGGATTAGAGGGGAAATTCTTCAAGATTGACTCTTCCCTCAGATCCCAGGTTAAAACTGAAGATACGCAGAGTCTCGTATAATCTCAAAAGCCAGAGAGCTAACATATCAAGGACCCAGGCCACGATGACTTCCTAGGACAAAATCCAGGCATCAACTCGACTCACACGTGGTTGTAAGGTGGCGTGACCCAGTAAATCCATTTCAGTGGAGTAGCCACAGGTTTTGGGCTACCAGCCTTTCAAGTGGAATAAGGCCACTGGGAACTAGTATCCAGTCTTGGAAGCCCATGCTTCTGACAATACCACTCTCTGAGTTGAGGAGTTGGAAAACGATGGCCCACAGGCTGAAAGGGATGTGTGGAAAAGCGCCAAACTGGTCACATGTCCCTGCTGCCCATCGCCACGTGGTGCGGCACCAGCCAGAAGACTGGTCCATTGGTATCTGCCATAACTTTCTTCACTCATGAGAAGCAGCCTGGCCCAGTGGATAGAGCACGGGCCTGGGATTCGGAAGGACTTGGGTTCTAGTCCCACCTCTGCCACTCGTCTGCTGCGTGACCTTGGACCAGTCACTTCACTTTTCTATGTCTCAGTTACCTCATCTGTAAAACGGGGATTAAGACTGTGAGCCGCATGTGTCTAACAGGATCATCTTGTATCTACACCGGTGCTTAGAAAGTGGCCGGGCCTAAAGTAAGTGCTTAGCAAATACCATAAAAAAAAAAAATGACAAGGATGAGTTTGACCCTTGACTGACCTGACTCCACGGCACTTCAAAATGGTGTTTCTCATCACACATCCTGAGCTATTTGTGAAGCTCCCTTTCCCCTTCCCTTCCTTTCTCCTATCCTCACCCCTTCCCTTCCTTTCTCCTATCCTCACCCCTTCCCTTTTTCTCTCCTTTCCTTAATTCCAGCTTCTCTGTCTCTTCATCCTCTTTCTTTTCACCTTGATGCTCTCAGCTGGATGGACTAGGTCTCAAAGGGAGATCAGGCGGTCCTTCCTCGCTTGGCGAAAGGCTCAGTGGAAGAAGAATAAAATGGGGTAACTCTGGCGCCACGTTCATTAAAGCCCAAACCACGCTCAAGCAAATTCTCTGTCTCTTCCCAAGCCACCGACATCGCAACTTTACGCTTTGGGCCCAGTTTTGAAAGTGGTTCCAGCCAACGAAAGTCTCCAGGACTTCTAGGAAATCCAACAAAGACAATACTCTAATGCCATTTTGAAATCATGAAGTTTCAGTCTCTTTTACTAAAAAAAATCTATCTCTGAAATCATGGCAGTGAGCGGGAAACAATTATTCACAAATCCTTTGGGCGGACGATTGTTTGACTCCAAAACCTTCTGGAGTATAGAACATGGGTTAATTGTTTCTTACAAAGAAACTCTCTGTAGTTACACTCTGTCTATGCACAGATGGCCCTCTGTTTCAGAGTTGACCCAAAAGAAGAAACCAAACAAAGCCGGAGTGTGCAAATTGGACACAGATTGTGTGGGTGCCTCTTGCTTGTAAGTTCCTAAAAGATGAAGCCTCCTTGGGAGGTTTATTATTTATGGTCAGACATTGCCTAATGTTGTAGTTTACTGTGGGAACCTCTGCTTTTTGGTTTGAGAACATTCTTTTGCCTTCAATTTTCCTCAAATTAAACTGTCTCTGCATGAAGAGAGCTCTCCTCTTAGGGAAAACTGAAAGCACATAAGGAGGTAGATGGGGGAAGGAGATCATTTGATTCTTGGTTTTCTCAGGAATGAGCGTAAAACCATGATGCAGAGGATCTCCTGTCAAATACCGTTCCTCAAATCTCAGGCTAATTTCTGAAAACAAAGAGCAGCAAACGCCATATCAGTGCTAGCCGGGGGTTTCTCAATTTCAAGAGAAAAGGGGTCCTTTGGAGGGATGATAATCCTTGCCCTTTTGGACCCTATTGAAAGAGTCAATAGGGTATGCGTTAAGAGCTTTACTATGTGCCAGGCACCGTACTAAGTGCTGGGAGGGAATACAAGCAAATCGGGTTGGACACAGCCCCTGTTCCAAATGGACTTCACAGTCTTCATCCCCATTTTCCAGATGAGGTCACCGAGGCCCAGAGAAGTGAAGAGACTTGCCCAAGATCACACAACAGACAAGTGGCAGAGCCGGGATTAGAACCCGTGACCTTCTGACTCTCAGGCCCGGGCTCTGTCTATCAGGCCCCGGTGTGAACGTGGACTGAGGATGCTGCAGCTCAGATGTGTCCATCTGAGTGCTTAATCAATCAGTCAATCAATGGATGGTATTTTTTAAGCCCTTACTTTATGCAGCGTACCAAGCGCTGGGGAAAATGCAGAACAACAGAGTTAACAGAAGCATTCCCTGCAGAACAGTGCTTGGCACATAGTAAGCGCTTAACAAATACCATCATCATCATC
This sequence comes from Ornithorhynchus anatinus, assembly GCF_004115215.2. Classification (NCBI taxonomy): domain Eukaryota; kingdom Metazoa; phylum Chordata; class Mammalia; order Monotremata; family Ornithorhynchidae; genus Ornithorhynchus; species Ornithorhynchus anatinus. Next base: position 1,702,856 of record NC_041751.1, read on the forward strand.
ACAACAAGTTTACAGTCTAGAGGGGGAAGAAATTATAATATACGATTTAAAGAAATGTACATAAGTGCTGTGGAGTTGAGGATGAGGTGAATATCAAACGCCCAAAGGTCACAGATCCAAGGGCAGAGACGACGCAGGAGGGAAAGGGAGCCGGGGAAAGGTGAGCTTAATTGGGGAAGGCTTCCAGGAGGGGATGCGACCTTAATAATGCTTCGAAGGTTGAGAGAGTGGTGGTCTGGAATACATGGAGGGGGAGGGAGTTCCTGGCTAGTGGGAGGATATGGGAAAGGGGTTGGCGGTGAGATGGATGAGATATGAGAAGCAGCCTGGCATAGCGGATAGAGCATGGACCTGGGAGTCATGAGGTCGTGGGTTCTAATCCCATGCCCCTCGTCTGCTGTGTGACCCTGAACAAGTCGCTTCACTTCTCTGTGCCTCAGTGACCTCATCTGTAAAATGGGGATTGAGACTCTGAGCCCCATGTGGGACAGGGACTGTTTCCAACCTGATTTGCTTGTATCCATCCCAGCTTTTAGTACAGCGCCTGGCACATAGTAAGCACTTAATAAATGCCATAACTATTATTATAATCGGGGCACAGTGAGTAAGCTGGCACTAGAAGAGTAAAGTGTGTGGGCTGGGCTGTAGTAGATCAGTGAGGTGAGGTAGACTGGAGCAAGCTCGATGAGTGCTATTAAAGTTCATGCTAAAGAGTTTCTGTTTGATTCAGAGGTCTCCGGACAGCCACTGGAGGTACTCGAGGAGCTTCTTTAATGTTAACAAAGACAGCTGGTGGATACTTAAGGTTGGCCGACTACATTAGCCGGAACCCAATTATAGAATATTGCTTTCGTTTTCTAAAATTGTCCAGGACAGACGAAAAAATCCAAAAGGGATCCTCCAACTGAAGTATGAAATAGAAGAATCAAAAGAAGTTCTAAAGCCAACTAAGACTGAAATATTATCAGCAGCGTGCTAATGCTATGAACTCTATCCCTAATCCTAACCTTAGTACAGTGCAAGCGCGTAGTACGGTGCTAAGCTCTTAGTACAGCGCTTGGCACACAGTAAGCGCTCAATAAGTCTGATTGAATGCATTAATAACCTTACCCTCAGCCTTGACCCTAGGGCTAAACCTCCCTCTAACCCCTAAAGCTTCACCTAAATCACTTGTCCTAATCCTAGCCCCAGTGGATTTGTTTTAGAGATTGATTTTGTAATGACTGAATTCAAAATTTTTGCATCGTTGATGCCTGACTCTTAGTTCCGTGATTTTTGTTGATCTGGTGTCAGAAACACGGTAAATGGGGGAGTTAATTCTTAGTGTGGGCTTAAATGTGAAATGAATGAAGGGTCAGTGATCTTTCAGACACTTACTGGAGATTGAGTGTATGTAGTGCCTTCTTGTATCTCAGCAATTCCTTCTAGTTCTTCAAAACCGCTGCTTTCTCCGGATGCCTACGTGAAATCAAAGCAAACCATTCCGCTGACTCAAGACAAAGAAATCCCATCAGTCACAGTCTTCCTCTTAGTGAGGAATAGTTTTCTAAAGACACCTACTCCGTATGGTATTTTTTTCCATATAAATCAGATTTTTTTCAAGCACAAAAGCCATGGTGACTAACACGCGATTTAACGTTCATTAAAAAATAAAAAATCCTCTCAGATTCGGCACACAAGAAAATCAGAGTCGGGGGTTGATCTCACCAGATCTACTACCCAGACTAACTGGTCCATTTCTAATTCCATTTAGTTCAAGGTTCATTCATTCATTCCGTAGCATTTATTGAGCGCTTACTCTGTGCAGAGCACTGTACTAAGTGCTTGGAATGTACAGTTCGGCAACAGATAGAGACAATCCCTGCCCAATAACGGGCTCCCGGTCTAAACAGGGGAGACAGATGGCAGAGCAAAGCGGAACGAAACAAAAACAAGACAACATTATCACGATAAATAGAATCAAGGGGATGTACATACAACTCATTAACAAAATAAATAGGGTAATAAATAATATATACATCTGGTAGATCTGGGGGAGAACTGGGGAGGAGGTGCTGGGAGACGGAGAGCGTATGTTTAAACGAGGCCTACATCGGTGTGCCCACAGAGTAGGGGAGAGGCATTTCCAACTCTCCGGATGCTTTGAATGAAACTCATCATGTACCCCGACTCTCAACTCCTGGTTCAGCAACAGCCTGAAGGGCTGAAACACAGGAAATACTTACAGATGGATCATCATCTTCACACTGGTCCTCAAAACCTTTGGAGTCGGGCTTGATCATTAATTGCTGGATTGAACCCTGTAGCAAAACAGATCAGGTCAGGACGTTAGCCAGGCACCATCGGCGTATCTTTTATTTTTTTGTGAGCAAACAAGTGGCGGAGCCGGGATTAGAACCCACGACCTCTGACCCCCAAGCCCCTGCTCTTTCCACTAAGCCTTCTCTAGACCCTAAGCTTGCTAGGGGCAGGGAATGTGTCTGTTTATTATTGCATTTTATTCGCCCAAGCACTTAGCATGATGCTCCGCACACAGTAAGCACTCAATAAATACGATTGAATGAAGGAAGGAAGGAAAGCACTCGACACATCTGAGGTTTCTCGTCGTGGACTAGTGGATTCGGCACGGGCCTGGGAGTCAGAAGGTCCTGAGTTCTAATGCCGACTCTGCCACTTCTCTGCTGGGTGACCCTGGGCAAGTCACTTCACTTCCTCTCTGCCTCGATTACTTCATCTGTAAAACGGGGATGAAAAGTGGGAGCCCAGTGTGGGACGGGGACTGCGTCCAACCCGATTCTGTCGTCTGTGCCCCAGCGCTTAGTACACTGCCTGGCGAATAGTGAGAGCTCAACCGATATCAGAAATATTATCATCGTTGTCCTCATTTTACTTACAGTGAATCTGTCCAGCCCCGTCTCTCCTGCGCTGCCCACAAATATACCCGAGCCAGACTCGAACCGCAAGGTCCCCGGGGACCTCCGAAACCGGACCCGGTCGGCCTCCTCGCAGGCCACGTAGAGGACGACCTCGTCCCCCTGGACGCTCACGGCGAACCGGTTCCACCGGTGGGTCAGCCGGGGGACCGCGAAGGAGGCGGCCTCCTGGGAGACGAGCGAGCCGGGCTCGGTGTAGTACAGGATGATCCTCTGGGCCCCGTCCTCCAGAGGAGACAGCCTCAGGCCCAGGTGGATGACCTTCTGAAAGGCGTCCGTGATGGCGAAGAGCACCCCGCCGCGGTGGCTGTCCGGCTTCACCGTCGCCGCCACCGCGAAGTCTCGGAAGAACGTCTGGGGGATCAACGTCCTGGTGGGGCGGCCGACCCTGGCCCCCGGCCCGAAGCCGTAGGCGGGAAAGCCCCCGTAGCCGGTGACGAAGGACACGGAGGAGGGCAGGGGCACCCCGATCAGCTGCGTGAGGTCGATGGGCCCCTGGGACACTCGCCCTGGAAAGGGAAGGAGAAACGGAGTCGTTGGAATAACTGGGGCATCAGTTAAGCCCTTACCTCAGAACCAACATGGCGTAGTGGGTAGGGCACAGGCCTGGGAGTCGGAAGGTCATAATAATCATATTAGTGGTATTCGTTAAGCGCTTACCGAGCGCCAGACACTGTCCTAAGTGCTGGGGCGGCTACAAGGTAAGCAGGTTGTCCCACGTGAGGCTGACGGTCTTTTAGAGAAGAGGTAGCTGAGGCAAGGAGAAGTGAAGCGATTTGCCCAAGGTCACCCAGAAAACAGGTGGCAGAGTCGGGATTAGAATCCATCTCCTCTGACTCCCAGGCCCGTGCTCTTGCCACTAGGTCATGGCTTCTAATTCCGGCTGCACCACCTGTGACCTTGGGAAGCAGCGTGGCTCAGTGGAGAGAGCCCGGGCTTGGGAGTCAGAGGTCATGGGTTCGAATCCCGGCTCCGCCACTTGGCAGCTGGGTGACTGTGGGCGAGTCACTTCACTTCTCTGTGCCTCAGTTACCTCATCTGTAAAATGGGGGTTAACTGTGAGCCTCACGTGGGACAACCCGATTACCCTGTGTCTACCCCAGCGCTTAGAACAGTGCTCTGCACATAGTAAGCGCTTAACAAATACCGACATTATTATTATTATTATTCACCTCTCTACGCCTCAGTTTCTCTTCTGTAAAATGGGGATTAAAACCGAGAGCCCGACATGGGACAGGGACCGTGTCCGACTCGATTAGCTTGTATCCGCCCCAGTGCTTAGAAGAGTGCCTCGCACATACTATGTACTTAACAAATACCATGATTATGATTATTATTATTATGTGGTGGGCACTGTACTAAGTGACAGGGTAGGTACAAGATAATTAGGTCCCACATGGCGTTCACAGTCCAAGTAGAGAAGCGGCACGGCCTAGTGGACAGTGCATGGGACTGGAAGCCAGAAGGTCATGGGTTCTAATTCCAACTCCCGCATGTGTCTGCTGGGCGACCTGGGGCAAGTCACCTCACTTCTCTGGGCCTCCGTGATCTCATCTGTAAAATGGGATGAAAACCGTGAGCACCACATGAGACAGGGACTGTGTCCAACCCTATCTGTCTGATTCCACCCCAGCGTTGAATACAGTGCCTGGAACACGGTAAGCATTTAACCTAGGCAATTATTATTATTATTACTAAGTAGGAGGAGAAAAAAGGTATTGAATCCCCGTTTTGCAGATAAGGGAACTGAGGCTCAGAGAAGTTGAGTGATTTGCCCAAGGTCACACGGCAGGTCTGTCAGGGGGAGGGGATTAGAACCCAGGTCTTCCGTCTCTCAGGTCGGGGCTCTTCCCACTAGGCCACACTGTTTCTCTGTGGAAGAAACCTTTCCCCAGAAACCTCAGTGAGGATCTGGTGCCGATGAGGCGCCGTCCCAACCCAACTCTCCGCTGACTTGGAAGTCTCAGCAAGAGACGGTGGAGCCGGGAAAGCGGTGAAGAAGCGGTATGGCCTAGTGGATAGAGCACAGGCCTTGGGGTCAGAAGGACCTGGGTTCGAATCCCAGCCCCTCCACTTGGGTGCTGTGTGACCTGGGGCAAATCACTGAACTTCTCTGGGGCTCAGTTCCCTCATCTGTAAAACGGGGATTGAGACTGTGGGCCCCACGTGGGTCAGGGACAGATTTGCTTGTATCCACCCTAGCGTTTAGTACAGAGCCCGGCACATAGCGAGCACTTAACAAATACCATATTTATTATTATTCTTATATTCTAAATTACTTTATTCCTATTAATGTCTGTCTCCCCCCTCTAGACCGTAAGCTCATTAAGGGCAGGGGACGTGTCAGCCGATTCTGCTGTGCTCTCCCAAGCGCTCTGCACGATGCTCTGCACATAGTAAGCGCTCAATAGACCCGACCGCTTGATTTCCTGAACCGGGCAAGGTTCGGATTAACAAGCATTAAGAGGCTCCTCCTGTAATTTGGACGTAAGGTCCCCGGCTCCCGGGCTGTCTCCACGGAAACCAGAGGACTGATAATAACAAGAGGACAGGGTCGGCTAGGGGCCTACAGCTGGCTGGGCCGGCTTTCCATAGAGATGTCCGCGTGTTGACCAAATACAGCCACGGATGGCACGCCGGGGACCCCCTCCCTCCCTGGTGCCCGGGTACAGCCTTGGTTGCCTTGGAGACCCCCGGCCGCTGACAGTGGAGGCTCTGTTCTCTGCCACTCCTGGTTAAGTGGTACTCCACCCTAATCGGGAAGTTGGGGGCTTAAATGAGGGAGGGGAACCCCCAAAGGGGGCGGGCAGAGTGTCGGCTCCATCCTCCGGGGTCCGGCCAGCAGGCCGCCTTTCTGGGTCCCTCCGGCCGCTGCCTTCAGGCCCGTGTCCCGCCTCCGGCCTGGATCGGCCCCCCTCCTCCAATCCGACGGACTATGACTCTCCCCGCACTTCGGAGCCTTTTTCCAGGCTCATCTCCTCCAAGACGCCTTCCCAGACTAAGCCCCTCCTTTCCGCTTCTCCCACTCCCTTCCGCGTCACCCTGTCTTGCTCCTTGTTCTCCGCTCCTACCGTCATCACGCCACTTAAGGAACATAGGTATGTATCTATAATTCCATTTATTGGCATTGATGACTCTTTCCCCTGCCCCCACCAGACTGTAAGCCCGCTATGGGCAGGGATTGTCTTTCTTCCTTGCCGCATACTTTCCAAGCGCTCAGTACAGTGCTCTGCATACAATAAGCGCTCAATAAATACGATTGCATGAATGAGTGAATATCTGTAATTCATTTATCTGTATTGATGTCCGCCTCCCCCCCTCTAGACTCTAAGCTAGTTGTGGGCGGGGAATGTGTCTGTTTATTGTTGTACTTCCTCTCCCAAGTGCTTAGCACAGTGCTCTGCACACAGTAGGTGTTCAATAAATACGACAATAAATAAATGAATGAATGATACATACAGAGAGGATGTATCGTCTCTCCCCCTTGAGCTTTCAACATCCCTAACTCTCTCCCTATTAACTCAACTGCACAAATTTATTGAAGACTTTTTAGAGCCTGTGGCATTTCTGGCCCGGCCGGTTTCCTGGAGTAACCAACTCCATGTGCTGACCTTCGCTGGGCTCTGAGCTCTTCAGATGTCTCAGATCTCGAATCCAAGGTCCAGACCTGCAGGTTCATTCATTCAATAGTATTTACTGAGCGCTTACTATGTGCAGAGCATTGTACCGAGTGCTTGGAATGTACAGTTCGGCAACAGACAGAGACAGTCCGTCTCTGCGGTCCGTTTAGACTGTGAGCCCATCGTTGGGCAGGGACTGGCTCTATCTGTTTTTCTTTCTCTGTCAGTGGAAAGAGCCCGGGTTTGGGAGTCAGAGGTCATGGGTTCGACTCCCGGCTCGGCCACTTGGCAGCTGTGTGACTGTGGGCGAGTCACTTCACTTCTCTGTGCCTCAGTTACCTCATCTGTAAAATGGGGATTAACTGTGAGCCTCACGTGGCACGACCTGATGACCCTATATCTACCCCTGCGCTTAGAACAGTGCTCGGCACGTAGTAAGCGCTTAAATACCGACATTATTATTATTATTATTATTATTATTATTAATCGGGGGAGACAGACGGACAAAAAACAAGACAACTTAATCGCGATAAATAGAATCAAGGGGACGTACACCTCATTAACCAAATAAATAGGGTAATAAATTCCTTAACTACCCACACCAAAGTTGTAAGAGTATGTACTTAAATATACCTCGGTAGAATAACAATAACTGTGGCATGTCAAACGCTTTACTGTGTGCAGGCTCTGAACTGAGCACCGAGGGATTTACAAGCTAAGCAGGTTGGACCCGGGCCCTGTTCCACATGGGGCGCACACTCCTAATCCCCATTTTATAGATGAGGTAACTGAGGCCCAGAGAGAAGTGAAGTGACTTGCCCAAGGTCACCCAGACACGTGGCAGAGCGGGGATTATTATGCAGGTCCTTCCGCCTCCCAGAACGATCTTTGACATCACAGAGATTTAACAGGCACGAAGAGAGACGTCAGAGAGAGTGAGCAAATTTCCTATTTCGATTTCAAAGGCCCCACCACCCAGCTAAATTGACTGGTCAGTCCCAGGTGACCCTGAGAAGTGGAAGATCGTCTCCTGGAAAATGGAGTTCTCAGATGTCCTTTGCCCCAGCTTTCCCTCCAACCAATCCCCAGGATTTTCTCTAGTGCCACGGGGCTGCTCTAAATTGTTTTCCCGATTTGTGAGGTCTCCAGTCTGGGAGGATTCATGCTTATAAGGGTTTTTCCCTATTGCCTAAGCAGGGTTGCTTGTGCTGGATCACCGACCTGGACCTTTCTGAAACTCTGACCTAGTGGAAAGAGCACGGGCCTGGGAGTCAGAGGACCTGGGTGCTAATCCTGCCTTTGCCACTTCTCTATTCTGTGACCTTGGGCAAGTCACTCAACTTTTCTGTGCCGCGGTGCAGATGAGGGAACTGAGGCACAGAGAAATGATAATAATAACGGTGGTATTTGTTAAACGCTTACTATGTGCGGAGCACCGTTCTAAGCGCTGGGGTAGACACAGGATAATCGGGTTGTCCCTCGTGAGGTTCACAGTCTTCATCCCCATTTTACAGATGAGGGAACGGAGGCACGGAGAAGTGAAGTGACTTGCCCACAGTCACACAGCCCACAAGTGGCAGAGCTGGGATTCGAACCTATGACCTCTGACTCCCAAGCCCGGGCTCTTTCCACTGAGCCACGCTGCTTCTCTATGAAATGGAATGACCCGGCAGACAGATGGTGGAGGCAGGATTAGAACCCCGATCCTTCTGACTCCCAGACCAGTCCTCTATCCACCAGGCCAAGCCGCTTCCTGCAGTCACTGAGGTCTCTGCTCATTCTCAGAAAGAAATCTGACGATTCTACATCACCATTCTCTATAAATAATAATTGATATTAATATAAATAATAGATAATTTCTGCCTTCAAGGAGCTTACCGTCACCACGTTCACGCTGGTGACCAGTCCCCGGCCCTTTCCTCCACCAGACCGAGCTACCTCTCTAATTCCTGGTGGTGGCTCAGAAGTGAGAACCAGTCACGTGCGGTGGAAAAGAGTTGGGAGAGAGAAGAGCACGGAATGGGATAGAGTTGGAAAAAGCCGGGGGGGCACCTGGCTGATGGGAATTCTGGAATCCCGCTCTGGATTTTACACACACACGCACACGCACACACTCTGGCACCATCAGGCTGTAGATCGACCTGGCCTCGAGCAGGAGACGAACCTGACCTCTCACGAACCAATCCAAACTTGAGATCCACCCGGTTCGCTAAACGCTATTGTTTATAGCCGAGCCCTGGATGTCTAAACAGTTATACCGTGTCTTATAAACTTCAGCCCCTCCGGGAACGGGCCGCGTCCACACTCAGCAGCTTCCCCCCGTACAGATGGGACGGGACGATGGTGGAGACACGAGGCTCCGGGGCTCAGAAGTCCCGTCGTCAGGTGACGGCCCCGGTCTCCCCCGCCTCCCTGCCTCCTGATACACTCTGAACTCTGCCAGGTGAGCTGCAGGGCAAACTGACACAACAGCTTCCAGGAGGAACACCGTTCCGAGACCTGCGTCAAGCCGCCGCCTCGGAGACACGGGGAAGCAGGCGTCTGTTCCGAGCGTTGGCTCCCGGGGCACGAACCCGGCTGCCTTTCAGTCCCGGCGTGAACCCCCTCTGGGGATCCAAGAACCGTCAGGCGGGGCGTTCCTACACGAGCTAACCCTCATCGGAGAACTTCTGACGGAAAGGGCAGCCCCTAAAGCCCAGAGCAAAATTCCTCAAACGGGAATTTCTGAAATGCACACGTTTCAGGACGCTGCAGACAGCCTTCTACTGTTGAGTGCCTTCCTTTTCTTCTTTCAACGGAAACCAGCTTTCAAAGGGTTTTCTGGGGCTTGTTTATATTGCTGTCGAACAGAAGGATGAAATAACCAACCCTCAGAGGAGCAGAATGAATCATTTTTCTTGTCCAATACCGTCTACCCTCTGTCTTTAATGAACTGCCCCCGTTCTGGGCTTCTTTGGTGGCAATCAGTCCGTCAAACATTTTTATTGTGCACTGTACTGAGCTCTTGGGAGAGTACGATGTAACAATAAACGGACACATTCCCTGCCCACGGTGAGCTGACAGTCTAGATGGGGAGACACGTTAATAGAAATAAATTGCAGATACGGACAAAAGTGCTGAGGGGCTGGAAGGGGGGGGGGATGAAGAAAGGGAGCAAATCAGGGTGATGCAAAAGGAGTGGGAGGAGAAGAGTTGAAGGCTTAGTCAGGGAAGACCTCTCGGAAGACCCGCGGGACAGGCGGTGGAGGTTCACGAGAGACCCTCCCTGGAGGGATTCACTTTACCAGCTGATCTTGGGTCTTTGGGTTTTCCCACTCGCCTCCGAAATCCAGCATTTGCCCAAGTCTTGCTATATTCTATGGAGTCATGAAGTGCAGCGTTCCTACACTGAGGGTCCTGGGGTGCACACAGAAGGGTGACCCCCCCCCCAAAAAAAAAATTGAGTTCTAGAGGGATCCTTCCTTCGCCAACTGTGGCGAACTTCGCTGGACCGCCCGTGAGAACCCCAACATCCTTGCTGTTTGGAACAAGGGGGACCTTAGAGAAGGAGCTCAACAGGGGCAGCTGGAGGAGGGTAGAGATGAGAAAAGGTCGCCAAGGCCCTCATTCGTATGTATAAATGTTGCGATTCCAGCAGCATCCCGATGTGCGATAGAGAAGCAAGCCTGCCATAGTGGATAGAGCATAGGCCCGGAAGTCAGAAGGTCATAGGTTCTAATCCCGGCTCCGCCACGTGTCTCCTGTGTGACCTCGGGCAAGTCACTTCACTTCTCTGTGCCTCAGCTGCCTCATCTGTAAAATGGGGATTAAGACCGTGAGTCCCATGAGGGACATGGACTGTGTCCAACTCGATTAGCTCGTATCTACCCCAGCACTTAGTAAAGTGCCTGGCATACAGTAAGCGCTCAACAAATACCATGAAAAAAACACAAAAGCAGGGCCGAGAAAAGTAATGAAACCGGGTCAGATCCTTGACTTTCGAATGCCTACTTTAAGTTTTATGGAATTTCCTTCCCATTTTAGGAACAAAGTCTCTTTGAATCCAAGGAGATTCATTTGAAATCTGAAAAATGGCATCAACTCAAGTGAGTCATGGACCAGAAGAGTTTCAAACCCCGTGTCTGGAAGCATTTAGCAGAGGCAATCACGGTCGAAGCCTTCTGGAAAACGGAGGAAGGGCCAAGCTCTTGAAAGGGTGTATCCCTTGAGGACTACCATGGAGTCATCCAACGGTTCTTCTAGATTTAACCTGTTTAAATCAGACCAACAAAATCGCCACCGGTTTCAAATAGCCTGCAATTACAAGGAATCTGTGCTCTCCGATAAGAAGAGTCCCCTTTCTGAGCTCTTCTGTCCATCGGTCCATCGATCAGTCGTATTTATTAAGCACTTACTATGTGCAGGGCATTGTTCTAAGTTGTTGGGAGGGTACAGTAAAAGAGAATTAGCCTGCTCATAATGAGCTGAAAGTCTAGAGTTCTCTCCACCTGGGTCTCTTGACCGAAAGCTCTTTGTGGGCAGGGAATGTGTTTGTTTATTGCTACACTGTGCGCTCCCAAGTGCTTAGTACAGTGCTCTGCACAAAATGAGCACTCAATAAACATGATTGACGGGATGAATGAATGAATGAATGACATCCTTGGAGCCAGTGATTTGAGCCTTCCCAAACCACTTTTTCCTCTCCAGTGGGAATGATCTGAGTCTTCCCCAGACTTCCTGCTTAGAGAAACTCAGTTCTGAGCCTTTGGCTGTTGAGAGGGAGAGCCTGGGCCAATCGGAATATTCCGTAGTTGGCTCACGGAGGAGGCCCGACCTGACTGTAAGCTCGTTGTGGGCAGGGAATGTGTCTGTTGATTGCTACATTGTACACTCCCAAGCGCTTAGTGCAGCGCTGGGCACACAGTGAGTGCTCGATAAGTACGACTGAATGAATGAATTGAATGAACGATTGAACCTGGAGCCGGAAAGGCTGATTACGGTGACTCCAGATCCGAAGACAAGTCCTGCTAGGGTGGGCCCCGCAGTCCATGCTGGACGGCTGTGTCGTGGCCTGAATCCTCTAGACTGTGAGCTTGCTGTGGGCAGGAATGGGTCTGTTGTTATACTGCACTCTCCCAAGCGCTTAGTACGGTGCTTTGCACACAGTAACTGCTCAATAAATACGACTGAATGAATGAATCAGTGTTTGCAGAGTGTGTGTGGGGCGGGACATAAGCTGGTCACTCCAGGACACTGAGGATTTTTTCTGAAGACTCAATGTTGATCTTGGACAGGGAGCACACTCTTGTTCATCCTTAGGAAAACGTGCTTTCTCCCCTCCTCCAGGAGGCAGATGATCTCCTCCAAGAGGAGGTTGGCCCCAACTAGACCCTCATTTCCTCTTCTCCCACTCCCTTCTGCGTCACACTGGCACTTGGATTCGCATCCTTCCTTCATCCCTCCCACAATCCCACAGCTCTTAAATCCATACCCATAATTTCTTTCTTTATATTAATGTCTGTTTCGCCCCTGGACCGTAAGCTCACGAGGGCAGAGGATGTGTCTCTTTATTGTTACACTGTACTCTCCCAAGAGCTCAGTACAGTGCTCTGCATACAGTAGGCGCTCAATAAATATGATTGACTGACTACCACCAAAGAAGCCCGGATCGGGAGCAGTTCATCAAAGACACAGAGTAGATGCAACTGGACATGAAAAATGATTCATTCTGCTCCTCTGAGGGTTGGTTCTTTCATCCTTCAGTTCGACAGCGATATACTGTAATAATGTTCGTATTTGTTAAGCGCTTACTATGTGCAGAGCACTGTTCTAAGCGCCGGGGTAGATACAGGGTAATCAGGTTGTCCCACGTGAGGCTCACAGTTAATCCCCGTTTTTCAGATGAGGGAACTGAGGCACAGAGAAGTGAAGTGACTCGCCCACAGTCACACAGCTGACATTTGCAGAGCCGGATACTGTACTCTCCCAAGCGTTTAGTACAGTGCTCCGCTCAGTATTTATTTACTGAGTGACCGCTCAGTAAATACCGCCGATTGAGTCAGTGAGCTTAGCTATTAATGTCCAGACCCCTATATTCTTCCTCCGGTTTCTAATATCTGGGAGGAAGTTAGATCAATTGATGAGCACTTATTGAGCACTCCCCTGGAGGCAGAGCACCGTAATAAGCACTTGGGAGAAAACGATGCACTAGAGTTGGCAGATGCCTCTCCATGGGCAGTGAGTTTAGTGTTCTGAATTAGAGTAAAGGTATTCCCGTTTTACCCTCTCCGTGCCTCAGTTTCCCTAGCTGGGCGATGAAGGCGAAAACTTCCTCTCCTAATCTCCCAGGGATGTTGGGAAGAGAAAATGAGATCACCAATGGGAAAGCACTTGAGAATAATCGAGCGTTAGATAAATCCAGAGTATCATTAGTTCCGCAGACACACAGCATATTGTCTGTGGGACAGTTTCCTAAGTCTAGCGAGAGTTCAATGGTAATCAGTCATGAAAAGCAGATCCGTTCCACAGATGTAACCGAACACTCCGATTATTTATGCGGATTAGTCTAATCAATCGTGTGATAGTAAATGGGCTCTGTCCTTAATTCTGAATGCGTCCTAACAGCCACGAAATCGGGACAGACCATACGGTAACAGCTTGCGCAGCTGTCCGGGCCCCGAGATGCTGTCTGGAAATGGGCCGCCTCTTGTTTAATTTAGCCGAAGAGCAGTTTGACAAGATCCGAATGCTTGTCTGGATCACGAGCGGGGATCAGATGGGACAGATGTCACGGACGTCCACCACGAGGGTCCGCTCTGTGGCCGGCTGCGACCAGAGGAGATTCGGAGGACCATGCTGGGGTCGTGCAGCCCCCTCATTGGAATCCTGGAAACTCAGAGCATTCATTCCATTGTATTTATTGTGCGCTCGCTGTGTGCAGAGCACCGAACTGAGCACTGTACTAGGAGCATCCCTGGGAGACCCGAGGTCTCACGGGGTTTCACAGTGGAAGCGGCACGGCATAGTGGATAGAGCACGGGCCCGGGAGTCCGAAGGTCACGGGTTCTAATACTGGCTCTGCCACTTGTCTGCTGTGTGACCTTAGGAAAGTCACTTCACTTCTCTGGGCTTCAGTTCCCTCATCTGTAAAACAGGGTTTGAGACTGTGAGCCCCACGTGGGCCAGGGACCCGATTTGCTTGTAACCACCCCAGCACTTAGTATAGTGCATGACACATAGTAAGCGCTTAACAAACACCACAGTTTATTTTTTTTTTATTCCCCTCTGTGGGAGAGCTGCCCACCCGGTCTTGCAGGGCCGCTCTGCTTGTGGTGAATGAGGGAAGGGACAAATATTTATTTCTCTGAGCTGTCTCTGCGGCCGGTGTTTACAGTAGGCAGCTATCACACGACTCTTCCATTAACAGACAATACAGCTATTGGCAGAAACTTCCTAAGATTTGATCTGAGTATGAAATGCTCAGATGGCCAGGGACAGCGGCAGAGTTCTGTTTTTTGAGGCCCTTTAGGTTTACCTGGCCTGTAAGCCCGATGTGGGCGGGGATCGTCTCTCTTTACTGCTGAATTGGACCTTCCGAGCACTTAGCACAGTGCTCTGCACCCAGTAGGTGCTCGGTAAATACGATTAAATGAATGAAGGTACATGATCCTAAATATAAACTTGGTCAGGATTTTCCTCAGGTCCCAGTAAAGAAGACCCTAGGCAGTCAGCCCCCACTGAAGGCTTGGTTCCGTGCCAAGCACTTAGTGCAGTGCTTTGCACACGTTGAGCGCTCAATAAATACGATGAATGCATGAAGGCTCACAACCAGGGTCAAGTGAAGATGCTCCCACTGAAACAGGAAGTTGCCATCATAAACTCTCCCAAATTTCTAAGTCGAATTCTGGCCTCAAGAGACACTTCCACAGAGATACAAGATTTAAACAAATTAATCCGCCGAGACGGCTTCATCGTCCCGGACATAACCGTCGCTGAGAATGATCTCTGATCTTTCCCTCTGAAGAGCACTTTAAAGCAGCTCTAAACAGAGAAACAGAGGAAAAGCCTCATTAGCCATTAGCTCCTCATCCCATAGCTGGAAACATCCAACGCACAAAAATAACTCTGTTTCTCAGATTGGCAGGCCGACTCCTGGTAGAACAGGAGAGAAGTGGCAGGAAGGGGATCCACCCTTCTAGACAGTAAAATCCGAAATAAAATTAGGTTTTATGTCACAAGGAAAAAATGTGTGAGAAGGAATTTTGGGATAGTGACTAAGACGGCATTTCGGGCAGACGGAGCGAAAGAGCGGTTGGATTTTTTCTGGGCTCAAAATGCCAGCCACCGCCGGGCCCCGAACATCCAAAACTGGCGTCGCGGGCATTGGACAGGAGCTCAGGAACAGCACAGGAGTGAGCTGTGGAGCCAACATTCATGCTATTTCCTGAGCATATTGCCGTGTCCTGGCATGGAGGGAGTGTGAAGTAGGAGGTGTAAATCTCAAGGTGCCCATCTCTTAACGCTGATGTTTTGTTTTGGGTTGAGTCTGTGCTCGTCATTTCTCCCTTAGAACGCAGGGAGGGAGCACGTCTATCACCCAATCAATCCATCTTATTTATTGAGCGCTTACTGTGTGCAGAGTTCTGTACGTGCCTGGGAAAGTACAATATACCATGTAACAGACACATTCCTTGCCCACAGTGAGCTTTCAGTCTAGAAGGAGACATGAATATAAATAAATAAATAAATTACGGATGTGTACCTAAGTGTTATGGGGCCCGGCGGGGGAATGAATAAAGGGAGCAAGTCAGGGAGATGAAGAAGGGAGTGGAAGAAAAGGAAAAGAAGGCTTAGTCGGGGAAGGCTTCTTGGAGGAGATGCGCCTTCAATAAGGCCTTGAAGTCGGGGAGAGGAATCGCCTGTAGGATATGAAGAGGGAGGGCCTTCTGGATCAGAAGCAGGGCGCGGGTGAGAGGTTTACTAATTTTATTGAAATCAATCCATCAGTGATACTTACTGAGTGCTTACCATGTGCGGAACACCGTACCAAGCGCTTGGGAGAGTACAACAGAGATGGTAGACGTGTTCCCTGCCCAAAGGGAGTTTACATTCTAGAGGAGGAGCTTACAGTCACTCTTTAATTCTGGGTCCTAGGTCAATAATTGAGTTCCGCTTGCGCCGACCAAGCCTACGTGCTTGATTTGCATCACTACAACTTATTGCCTTGATGTCTACCTAGATTGAATAATTGCATTTTACTCGGGTCAAGGAGCAGGGCAACAGGACAGGGAGCTTTATGCAGACTTGTTAGATTTCTAATTCAGAACGGATCCAAAATGTCACTAAAGTTTCTCTCCACCGGGTCAGCCTCTAATGACGAGAGACTCAACTTGAACGCGACGCTCAAGCACAGTCTGGGCCGGAGCCCTTGGGTTCCAGGCAGCCTGGCTAGGTTAGCTAGGGCAGGGCCTAAGAACAGCTTCATAACCTTATTAAAGGCCCATCTCCTCCAAGAGGCCTTCCCAGACTGAGCACCCCCTTCCCTCTTCTCCCTCTCCCTTCTGCGTCGCCCTGACTTGCTCTCTTTTTCTTCCCCCTCCCACCCTCAGAGAACTATGTGCGTGGGAAGCAGCGTGGCTCGGTGGAAAGAGCCCGGGCTTGGGCGTCGGAGGTCATGGGTTCGACTCCCGGCTCTGCCTCTTGTCGGCTGTGTGACTGTGGGCGAGTCACTTCACTTCTCTGGGCCTCAGTTACCTCAGCTGTAAAATGGGGATTAACTGTGAGCCTCACGTGGGACCGCCCGATTACCCTCTATCTCCCCCAGCGCTTGGAACGGTGCTCTGCACATAGTAAGCGCTTAAGAAATACCAACATTATTATTATTATCTGTAATTTCTTGCTTTCTATTAGCGTCTGTCTCCCCCACCCGTCTAGACTGTAAACTCATTGTGGGCAGGGAATGCATCTGTTTATTGTAGTATTTTACTCAACCAAGCGCTCGGTACAGTGCTCTGCACACAGTAAGCGCTCAATAAATACAATTGAATGAATGAATTCTAAAGTTGCCCAGGGGAAGGGGTGGTCAGGAGACAGCCCATACAGTCCTCTCCCTTCCTCCGTCACCCAAAACATCTCAGCCTTGTGTCATTCTCCAAGGTCAGGGTCTAGGCTGAGGGTGCAGGAGGGAGTTTACAGTCCTCTGGACTGTAAGCTCGTTGTGGGCAGAGAATGAGTCTATCAGCTGTGCAATAGAGAAGCAGCGTGGCTCAGTGAAAAGAGCCCGGGCTTTGGAGTCAGAGGTCATGGGTTCGAATCCCAGCTCGGCCACTTGTCGGCTGTGTGACTGTGGGCGAGTCACTTAACTTCTCTGTGCCTCAGTTACCTCACCTGTAAAATGGGGATGAAGACTGTGAGCCCCACGTGGGACAACCTGCTTACCCTGTGTCTACCCCAGCGCTTAGAACAGTGCTCTGCACATAGTAAGCGCTCAACAAATACCCGCATTATTAATACACTTAGTACAGTGCTCTGCACGTGGAAAGGACTCAATAAATGCCACTGATTGATTGACCGATTGGGAGGCAGAGAGAAGTTGAGAAAAGCTGACAGCAGGTAACGCAAGCTGAAGAGAGGAAAGAGGTAGAGACAGAGCTTGGGAGCAACTGAGGGTCTGCTCTCCCCGCACAACCCACCTCACTCGCTTCTCCAAATGGAAACAGTGGTCTGCCATAGAGTATTGCGTTTTACCCAGCTCCTGGGAAGCAGGAAGGGCTTGCAAGTCAGAGGACCCAGCTTCTAATCCTGGCTCCTCCACCTGCCTGGTGTGTGACCCTGGGAACGTCACTTCACTTCTCCGTGCCTCCATTCCCTCATCTGCGAAGTGGGGACTCAGTACCTGTTCTCTCTCCTAGGCCCAAGCGAGGCCCACGTGGGACCTGATTATCTCGCCTATACCCCAACGCTTAGTACGTTTCTTGGCACGTAGTAAGCGCTTAACAAATACCACAGTTATTATCATCATCCTTTTATATTCGTTCTGCTTTCTGACATATCCACCCTCCCCAGGACCATTTCCCTACTCCTTGTTTCCAAAACGAACATGGGACTCATTAACTGCATTATAGTAGAGCTAGCCCTCCTGGTCTGGTATTGAAGAATTCAGTCCAGCCCACAAAATCCCAAACTAAAAGATACAAAGTCTCTTTCCATCTCACGTCCCAATGGCAATCCTGGGAATGACCAATGGGGCACGGTCACTTCACCCATTCTGGCTTGGCCACCTGGACCCGCCACTGGCAACCTCGCTTTCTGACATTCGGCCAGCTGGCCGAGAAGCAGTGTGGTTTAGTGGCTAGATCAGGGGTCTGGGGGTCAGATAGACCTGGATTCTAATCCAGGCTCCGCCACATGTCCGCTGTGGGACTTTGGGCAAGTCACTTCACCCTTCTGGGCCTCGGTTTCCTCACCTGTAAAATGAGGATTAAGATTGTGAGCCATGACGGACAGGGACTGTGTCCAACCTGATTAGCGTGTATCTATCCCGGTGCTTAGTACAGAGCCTGGCACATAATAGGTGCTTAACAAATAGGGTACAAGCCAAAAAATAAGAAAGGCAGACATCTAGAGTGTCCCTAGACACCGTGAGAATCCCTCAGCCTGGCCCATCGTCTCACTTGAACATCTTACCAGCGAGACGCATGAGAAACAGCATGGCCTAGAGCAAAGACCACGGGCCTGGAAGTCAGAGAACCTGGGTTCTAACCCCGGCTCCATCCCTCGCTTCTGTGTGACCGTGGATAAGTCATTAAACTTTTCTGTTCGATTCGATTCAGTTGAATTTATTGACCCTTCTGTACTGTATTAAGCGCTTAGGAGAGTACAATATAACTCTGTGACTCCGTTCTCGTGTTCTCCCTCCTGCTTAGACTGGGAGCCCCGTGCGGGACAGGGACTGTGTCGAATTTTATCTACCCCAGTGTTTAGCACAGGGGTTGACACATAATAAGCGCTTAACAAATACCACATTAAAAACTAAAACCAAGCGGCGTGGCTCAGTGGAAAGACACCGGGCTTGGGAGTGAGAGGTCATGGGTTCGACTCCCGGCTCTGCCACTTGGCAGCTGTGTGACTGTGGGCGAGTCACTTCACTTCTCTGGGCCTCTGTTACCTCATCTGTAAAATGGGGATGAAGACTGTGAGCCCCACGTGGGACGACCTGATTCCCCTGGGTCTACCCCAGCGCTCAGAACAGTGCTCGGCACGTAGTAAGCGCTTAACAAATACCAACATAGTAAGCGCTTAACAAAAACCCTCAACACAACAATAAAAGAAGTTCCCCTGCCCCTTCCTGGGAGAGGGTTAGGCCCAGAAGGAGTCTGCGAGCCCGTTCCTGGGTAGGGATTGTCTCTATCTGTTGCCGAATTGTACTTTCCAAGCGCTTAGTACAGTGCTCTGCACAGAGGAAGCGCTCAATAAATACGATCGAATGAATGACCGAGGCATCTTAAATAGGTCAGTCCACTAGGGGGAGATGTGGTACAGGCCACCGCTGCATCGAATAATAATTAATAATAATTATGGCATTTGTTAAATGCTTACTATGAGCCAGGCACTGTACTAACAATAACAATAATAACTGTGGTATTTGTTAAGTGCTTTCTACGTCCATTCATTCATTCGATCGTATTTATTGAGCGCTTACTGTGTGCAGAGCGCTGTAATAATAATAATAATAATGATAATGGTTTGTTAAGCGCTTACTACGTGCAAAACACTATTCTAAGCGCTGGGGGGATACAAGGTGATCAGGTTGCCCCACGAGGGGCTCACAGTCTTAATCCCCATTTTAAAGAGGAGGTCACTGAGGCACAGAGTAGTGAAGTGACTTGCCCAAAATCACAGCTGACACCGGGATTAGAACCCACGACCTCTGACTCCCCAGCCCGGGCTCTTTCCAATGAGCCACGCTGCTTCTCTGTACCAAGCACTTGGGAGAGTACAATATAAAAATAAAAAGACACAGGCCCTGCCCACTCCATCGAAAGCTGGACGGATCCCAGCTGTTCCCAGCTAGCGTCTAGCCGTCTCTGCCTCCCTTCTCTCTCCCTCCTCCAGCCGCTCTGTTTCTCCTTCCCAATCCAAGGAGAGGCTCCCGGGGGCATCTGGTCTCCTGCAGGGGGGACATCGTGGGCAAGAGGAAGGACACGCTTCCTTGCAAATAAGGATGTCTGCCCGGAAAGGGCAAGACCTAACTGGGCCCCTGACGCAAGAAATGTTTTCCCCTAAGAGGGGAAGTTTGGGGCTGAGGGGGCAGGGACTGGGGCAGGGACAGCTCCTGTGGGTTTTGATTTCTTCCAGCATTCTCACCCTGAGGAGATCGGCACCCCAATTTAGCATTCCATTAGTGTCTCGGAGCAGTGTTTGCTTTCATTCATTCAATAGAGTTTATTGAGCGCTTACTATGTACTAAGCCCCTGGAAGGCACGGTTCGGCACTTACTATGTTCCAAGCACTGCATTAAGGGTTAGGCTAGGTACAAAATAATCAGAAAGGACACGGTCCCTGTCCCCCATCAGTAAATCAATCAATCGATCATATTTTTTGAGTGCTGTTAGCTCACTGTGGACTGGGAATGTGTCGGTCTATTGTCATATTGGACTCTCCCAAGCACTTAGTACAGTGCTTTGCACACAGTAAGCACTCGATAAATATGATTGAATGAATGAATTCAACTTAGCGAGGTTGGCATGGGGTTTACCATCTATGTGGGAGTGAGAATAGGTATTTAATCCCCATTTTATAGATGAAGAAACTGGGGCATGGAGAAGTGGACGTTTTTGCTCAAGGGCACGCAGCGGGCAAGTTGGAGCTGGGATTAGAACCCAGGTCCCTCTGATTCCCAGGCCCGGACCCTTCCACTAGGCCACGCTGCCTCTCGCGAGGAGAGTTCAGCAGCCTGGAGGTGCTTGAGGATCCAGAAGCAACATCCCTCCTTCTCAAAGCAAGGCTTCTCCTCGACCCGCCACTCTGAGAAAGACTCTCTCTCTCTGAAAACCCAGACACGAATGAGCTGGAGCGTGGTGCCCTTAGTGACCCCCTGGAACTTGGGGTCCAGAACCAGCCCTCCTACAATAATAATAATTGTGATATTTGTTCAGCACTTACTATGTGCCAGACGCTGTACTAAGCACTGGGATGTATACACGGAAATCACGTCGACCCATGTGAGGCTCACAGACTCAATCCCCGTTTTTTTTACGAATGAGGTCACCGAGGCCCAGAGAAGTGATTTGCCCAAGGTCACACAGCAGACTAGAGATGGAGCTGGGATCAGAACCCCTGTCCTTCGGACTCCCCGGCCCGTGCTCTATCCAATAATAATAATAATGATGTTGGTATCTGTTAAGCGCTTACTATGTGCAGAGCACTGTTCTAAGCGCTGGGGGAGATACAGGGGAATCAGGTCGTCCCACGTGAGGCTCACAGTTAATCCCCATTTGACAGATGAGGTCACTGAGGCACAGAGGAGTGAAGTGACTCGCCCGCAGTCACACAGCTGCCGAGTGGCGGAGCCGGGATTCGAACCCATGACCTCTGACTCTCAAGCCCGGGCTCTTTCCGCTGAGCCCCGCTGCTTCACAAGAGGAGGGTCAGGCTGCCGCTTCCACGGACAAATGGGACCCTATCCTGCCCTGTGGGGGACTGTATCCGTCGCTCCTTGGACGCTGACCCCGATCCCGGTGGCGGAAACCCATTCTCCTTGCCCTGCTCCCAGCCCAAAAGAGAGAGTGGGCGCGGCCTGGAAACGGACTCCCGACAAGAGGCGTCTCTAACGAGGTGGACGGGGGGGGGGGGGGGGGGGGGGCGGTCAGCCGATTCATTCTGACCCCGGGGGCCAGCAAGGGTCTGAAGCCAGCCCTGAGCCCGGCCCATCCGCCTGAAAGCGAGCCCACACGCTCATAAACCACACACCTGCATAAACACACACACGCAACCGTGCCCACCCGTAACCCAGAGACAGATCCTCGACACCCACCTCCCTCCACCGCAGACACACAGAAATGGATACGTAGAGTACTCGCAGACGCAGGCTCACACCGGCACGGTGACTTGGGCGCACACCCGCGCTCATTCATAAAGGAACACGTACAGGCTGACGCACCCGCGTTGAATCACATACCACATCCTCATAAGTGCACAGATACACTCTTTCAGGCACCCACACATAGGTATACACATCCAAACATAAAACCACACACAGATTCCGGTTCCAAAGAGACCCTTCGGTGTGTGTGTCTGTGCGGCCGACAACGCTGAGGCTTTCCCGGCGAGCCCCTCTACAATGTGTATGGGATGTTCGCCCCCTCCCTGGCTGTGGATCTGCTGTCCTGAGCACGGTTTTCGATCTCTCCCTCTTTATATCACCATCTCCCCAAACCCCTGACCCAAGGTAATAATAATGTTGGTGTTTGTTAAGCACTCACTATGTGCAGAGCACTGTTCTAAGCGCCGGGGAGATTCAAGATGCTCATTTTGTCCCACGTGAGGCTCACGGTCTTAATCTCCATTTTACAGATGAGGCAACTGAGGCCCAGAGAAGTCAAGTGACTTGCCCGCAGTCACACAGCTGACAAGTGGCAGAGCGGGGATTCGAACCCATGACTCTGACTCGCAAGCCCAGGCTCTAGTCACCCCGTGGCCGTTGTTGTCTGCCAGCCTGGCCTGTCTTCTGCTGCTTTGACTGCATCTCAGCTACGCGACACTATATCACACCGGTGGAGGCTCGGCTTCACCGTAACGACAATAACTGCGGTATCTGTTAAGCACTTTCTACGTGACCGGCACTGGGCTGGGGTCAATAGAAGCTAATCGGATTGGAAACAGTCCCGGTCCCACACGGGGCTCACAGTCTTAAACCCCAGTTTACAGATGAGGGATCTGAGGCCCAGAGAAGGGAAATGACTTGCCCGAGATCACACAGCAGACAAGTGGCAGAGCCAGGATTAGAAGCCAGGTCCTTCCGATTCCCAGGCCCGCGCTCTAGTCAGTAGGCCATGCCGCCTCTCCGTACAACATGTCTACGCAATCTTTCTCCCGCCCACTCCGTCTGCAGTGTGGCCACTTCACGCGCCCATAGGCGCTATCTGGATATCCTTCTCCCACCCAATCCTCTCACGCATCCCAACCGGCTAAATCTGCACACCCACGCACCTTAAAAAGACTCTTCCGCGCACACTCACGTAACACACATCACTGTGTCCGCACGCAAGCAGGCTCGCTCACAAACCTACGAGACATCCTAAAGCACACGTACATGAATACGCTCCCACGCGCCCTCATCCGTGCCTAAATATCCATAAACCCTTCCGTACGTACGCCCAAGGGTAACGTACGAGATCTATTGACGCCGAGTAAAATCAGAAGGTGAAAAAAGAAACCCTCCTATGGAATGAGCATAAATAAGTGGGTGAGACGGGGGGGGGGGTCCGGGAGACTGTTCAAAGGGGGAGAAGTGGGGGGAGAATCTGGGAGAGGGGGACGGGGGAGGAGAAGCAGATGAGGATTGGGAAGAGAGATCCAGGAGGCTGGAAGCACGGACTCCCGCTTCTCCTCCAACTTTCAGACACGCAGGGCGAGCGTAGCTCGGTGGGGATCGTGCAGGTGGAGCCGGTGGCGTCGCCAGCATGGGCGTTCCGAGCCGGGATCGCCGCTCCGTACTTGGGAAGACGCTCGCCAGACTCAGCAGGTAACGGTGTCCCCATCTGGCGTGGTTCGCAAAGTTTGGGCGGGACACGTCTCTTACCTTCCGAGGTCCCGGAGGGGGAGAAGGCGGGCAGCAGGGAACCGAGGAGCAGGAGGAGTGAAGTCCGGGACAGCCAGCTGGGGCTGAAACACATTTGTGGAGGAAAAGGAAAAGAAAACGGGGTGAGACCGACTGTTCCGGCTGAGAGGCCACCGAGAGGGGGATGAAGAGGAGGAGGAGGAGGAGGAGGACACCCAGAGGCCTTACCGGGGGGACATCTTCTTCAGGTTGTGCTAACCCCGGGGGCCGGGGAGCCCCCAGACGATATGAGTCTTCACTTCAGAAGAGAAGAAGCTGCTCAGGACCGGGCCGCCGTGCGTCCGGACCCAAATGAGACAAAGGCAGCTTCTCAAACTCCAGTGAGTCATTGCCAGCCGAGCTCCAGCTCTGAAATCCGACTCCTTCTATAGCCTTTCCTGTCAACCCCCATCCACCCCGCCCTAGCCTCCTTAACCTTCTCCCCAACCTGATGGATGGAAACCCGCTTCGACATCCCCTCTCCTCGCAACCCCCCGGTCCACCCTCGGCCCGGGCCCAGGGCACAGACGGGAGGTTTGAGGGGAGGGGTTGCTCCCCACGCCCTCGGCCCCAACGGGCAGTTTTCCTCCCTTGGCCTGCGAGCCACGATTTCCGACACCCGGCCAGCATCAAGTACCCCTGTGTGGAATGCCACCGTTCCCAGTGGGGCTACGGCTCCGAGCTCAGCGCGAACCTCTAGCGGAGCCCGGGAACCGAGCTCCAAATCAGCTGCGGGTCCTAGAGGGAGGGAGAAGTGTCCACATCCTTGGACAAGTCGGCTCTGGGAAAAAGAAATCTTCCCCTAACCTCTTCTCGTTATGTACCTACAGTCTATTCCTAATAATGACATCGAGGTAGGCGCCAAGCACTGTGCTGAGCATTGGATAGACACACGGTAACGGGGTAGGACACGGTCCCCGTCCCACATGCGGCTCACAGTCTGAGGGGGAGGGAGGACAGGCGTGGAAAGCCTGGTTTACAGT
Source organism: Ornithorhynchus anatinus (assembly GCF_004115215.2). Classification (NCBI taxonomy): domain Eukaryota; kingdom Metazoa; phylum Chordata; class Mammalia; order Monotremata; family Ornithorhynchidae; genus Ornithorhynchus; species Ornithorhynchus anatinus. The sequence goes on from NC_041751.1 coordinate 1,727,190, forward strand.
TGGGGAAACTGAGGCACACAGCAGTTAAGTGACTTGTCCAGTGTGACACGGCAGGCAAGTGCTGGAGCCAGGATTAGAACCCAGGTCCTCTGACTCCCAGACCCACGTTCTCTCCGTTAGGCTGTGCTCCTAAACTTTAATTTAGGAGAATTCCACCATTCATTCATTCGATCGCATTTATTGAGTGCTGACTGTGTGCAAGGCACTGTACTAAGCGCTTTAGAGAGTACAGTACAAGGAAAAAAAGAGACATTTCCTGCCCACGATGAGCTCACGGTCTAGAGGGGGAGGACAGACATTAACGTTCATGCATAAATACTTAAATGAGAAAATTACAGATATAGGCATGTGAGTTGCGAGGCTGGGAGGGAGGATGAATGAAGGGAAGAAGGTGACACACTGACCTCTCGCTTTACTTCTCTCTACTGATTCACCCCCCTCAATGTACTGTATAGGGATGGAAGGATCTTCAAATGAATCGGGAATATAAACATCCATTTCCTTAAAAAGATCCATGATCCCAGGGTGCTGGGGGTCTGCTGCTGGTGGCAGAGAGAGAAGCCCCTGAGGGTTGGGTGGGGAGGGAGGGAAGACAGAAGGTAGAGATGGAATGGGATTATTTCCTGGAGGAAGTAGACCAAGTCACTGAGTTTCGCCCTCGCCCTCCTGGGTCCCTGCGTGGAGGGATCAGGCCGTCGTCAGAGGTGCACGTCTTCTCGTGGCAGGGCCTAGCCGGCTTTCTTCTGGGGAAGCTGCGAAAGAGCCTTCAGCAAGTGGGAGTTGGGGGGTGGGGAAGACACGATCGTTCAGAAGTTAGGGTTGCTGGAGATTAACCCCTGACCCCCCCCCCAAATTAAAATAAAATCCCGTGATTATCGCCGGCAGGCTCAGTAGGAGGGAGCGGAGCACATTCCTCTGCTCTGTGGAACAAGGAGACCCAAGGTTCTTCCGGTGGCGGCGCTCAGCACCGTGCTCGGTTAGCACGGTCTGTCCGTGATGCGGGGACGGCTGCCGCTTCTTCTGAAACGTGGGAATCGTCTTCCGAAGCAGCTGCTGGGCTGGCCCGCTCAGGATGATCAGACCCGGCTGCTGGTGCTGGATGGTCAGGGCGGCTCAAAGGCAGCGGGCCGGGACGACCAGATTAATCTCCGGTTTTTCTCTTCTACTCCTTTTGGTGTGTGTGTGTGTGGTTTTCTTCAGTGGTACGGGTTAAGCGCTCACTATGTGCCAGGCACTGTACTAAGTGCCGGGGTGGGTATAAGCCAGTCGGATCGGATGGGGCAACTGAGACCCAGAGAAGTGAGGTGATTTGCCCAAGGCCACACAGCAGGCGAGTGGCTGATTAGAACTCAGGTCCTTCTTCCTCCCAGGCCCATGCTCTATCCACAAGGCCAAGCCGCTTCTCACTTAGCCTCTGGGTGACCTTAGGCAGGTGACTTCACTTCTCTGTGCCTCAGTTACCTCATCTGTCCCCATGTGGGACAGGGAATCTGTCCAGCCTGATTAGTTTATCTACCCCGGGGCTCAGTACAGTGCTCGGCGCACAGTAAGCGTTTAACAAAAAACATTAAAGAAGAAAAAAAGAGCCTTACAGTTTTGCACACTGCAGCCCTCTGCCTCCAGCGGCCGGGAGGTTTTCCCGGTGGGGTCAGGGCCCGGTTTCCGATCGAGTCCGAGCCTTCCCTGATCTACAGCATGTGTTGGCATGGGGTCTCGTAGCATCTCAGGGAGGTTCTGGCAGAATGATAATAATAATGATGGCATCTGTTAAGTGCTTACTATGTGCAAAGCACTGTTCTAAGCACCGGGAAGGAACTGGACCTTTCTCATCACCGCACAATCCCGGTGTCCAGAGATAGAGATGCATGTGGACAACAAGGGAAGAACTCACTGCTGCATGTGAAATGAGTGGTCCCAGGAGGGTCTCATTTCTCGGAGACCCACCTGGACCAGGGCCGGGGATAATAATAATAATGATTGTGGTATTTGTTAAGTGCTCACTATGTTCCATGAAGGCATTATTAAGGCGCATCTCCTCCAAGAGGCCTTCCTAGACTAAGCCCCACTTTTCCTCACCTCCCACTCGCTTCTGCATCGCCCTGACTTGTTCCCTTTGCTCTCCCCCTTTCCCAGTCCCACAGCCCTTTCATACTTATCTCTCATTTTATTTATTTGTACTGATGTCTATCTCCCCACGTCTAGACCGTAAACTCGATGAGAGCAGGAAATGTCACTGCTTATTATTATGCTGCATTTTCCCAAGTGCCTCGTACAGGGCACCGCACACAGTAAGCGCTCGATAAGTACGACCGAATGAACGAACGAATGCCAGGCACTGTACTGGAGTGAATACAAGCAGAGCCAGAGGGAGCGGGACCTGGAGTCGGCAAGGGTAGAGTTCGGCGCTTTCCAGGAAAATCTGCAGTCTGCGGATGGGGAGAAGAGGAGGAAGGAGCGGGGGCGTGGAGCCATTTCCTGGGGGACGAGGCTGGGCCGGGTCTGGACAGCTGGAGGTCAGGCAGCATCCTCTCCAGAGGAGATGACCGGCCACGGTCCTCAGAATTTGGGAAGCAATCCCGTGACCCATCGTTCCGCTTCCAGGGCCCGGTTCCTCGTTGGGCAGCGGCCGGCCCCGGGTCCGCGGGGACGACAGTGGACCCTTCCCCGTGGACGGAGGATGACCGACCGGTCAGAGATGGCCCAGGAAGGCCGATCCTGCGGGCCCGGGGTCAGGAGTCGGGAGACGGCTCCTCGCGGCCGGGCTGGGCTGCAGTTTTTGTCGCTGTGGCTGCGGCTGCTGTTGTTGACGATGGCGTATCGTTTCTGCCTCATTCCTCACCTGGTCGCTTTTCTCGTTTGTCTAGTTCCAGCCCGTCCTCTTGTAGACCCCGTGGGAACCATGGAGGATGCCTGAATTCTTATCCTCGCACTTGTCTCCAGCACTTAGTACAGGACTCCGCACAAAGAAAGCACTCAACACGTGTAACGGTAACGCTAAAAATAACCCCACCCCTCCCTACCACACACACACTTACACATATACACATACACGCATGTCCAAATCCCCTTCCTTAGTCCGTTGGACCAGATAATCCCCTCGTCTAGAATAATAAAAATCATGGTATTTGTTAAGTGCCTATTATGTGTCCAGCACGGTGCTAAGTGCTCGGGTAGACAGGATATGAGCAGAAAAGACACGGTCCCTGCCCTATATGGGCCTCACAATCTAAGGAGGCACAGAGAGGGAAGGACAGGCTGAATTGGAGCTGTGGAAAGTGTTTCAGGAAGACAGTGACCCTGTCTAGGTGTGCAAGGAGAAGCAGGGAAAAGGAAGTCCTCAGGTGGGATGGGAGGTTCTTGGGGGGAGCGGCACAGATCTCTGAGAAACACGATCTGCCCCAGCTACTTTTTTTTTTGCAACGGTATCTGTTTTGGCACTTACTACGTGCCAGGCACTGTGCTAAGCTCTGGGGTAGATCCAAGCTAATCGAGGTGGACACAGTCCACATCCCACATGGGGCTCACAGTTTTCATCCCCATCGTTGTTATAGATGAGGTAACTGAGGCAAAGAGAAGTCGAGTCACTTGCCCAGAGTCCCTCGGCCGACAAATGGCGGAGCCGGGATTAGAACCCAGGTCCTTCTGACTCCCGGATAGGAGCTCCATCATGCTGCTCCTCGAATCTCCCACGCGCGTCCCAAACTCCTCCCTTCCTGTCTCCACTGCAGGAATATAATCTGGGTCTGACTCTCTCCTCAGAAGATCTCAAACTCCTTGAGGATAGCGCTTGCGCTAACTCTCTAATATTCTCCCAAGCCCTTAGCCCCGTGCTCTGCACATAGTAGGTGCTCGATAAGTACTGATGATGATGAGAACGATGCCGATGGTGATGAAGAGGGGGTGATGATTATGACAATAACAGGAAGGCCAAGGGGATTAGGGGCTTGGGCCAGGAGTGGCCTTCCCTCATGCTGAAATTCATCCAGCCCTCAGCCCCGCTGGTCTCCACCAAATACTCACCAAACGAGTCAAGCCCCTAGTGTGGATGTTTCCTAACCAGAATCCCGAAGCCGGGGAAGGAGCGGAGTAGCCCGAACAGAGCCACAGGCTCTCCAATGCTCCGAGCCACCATAGCGGGGCCAGACCACCTCCTCCAAGAGGCCTTCCCTGACTAAGCCTTCCTTTCCTTCCACTCGCCTTGACTTGCTCCCTTTATTCATCCCCCCTCCCAGCCCCACAGCACTTGTGTACACAGCTGTCATTTATGTATTTCTATTACTGTCTGTGTCTCCCTCTAGACTTTCAGCTCGTTGTGGGTATGTGTCCATCATATTGTGCTCTCCCAAGCACTCTCTACAGTGTTCTGCACACAGTAAGCGCTCAGTAAAAACGACTGGCTGTCCGACCACCTCCACTCGGGAGGAGTTTATCTAACCCTGCCCCGTGGTCTTGATTTTGATTCTTGATGACCTTGATTCTATTTATTTGCTATTGTTTTAATGAGATGTTCATCCCCTCGATTCTATTTATTGCCATCGTTATTGTCTGTCCGTCTCCCCCGATTAGACCGTAAGCCCGACAAAGGGCAGGGGCTGTCTCTGTCTGTTACCGATTTGTACATTCCAAGCGTTTAGTACAGTGCTCCGCATATAGTAAGTGCTCAATAAACACTATTGAATGAAGTGACTTGCCCACAGTCACCCAGCTGACAAGTGGCAGAGCCGGGATTCGAACCCATGACCTCTGACTCCCAAGCCTGGGCTCTTTCCATTGAGCCACAACAAATGCCATCATCATTATCATCATTATTATTATTATTATGTAAGGGCCAGAAGTTATTGAAGGGAGGAAAACTGTAACTCCATCAATGGGCAGGGACTGTCTCTATCTGTTGCCGATTTGCACATTCCAAGCGCTCAGTACAGTGCTCTGCACCTAGTAAGCGCTCAATAAATACTATTGAATGAATGAATGGTGTGGTCAACGAACAGCTCTCCCTGCCTCTGCCTGCTGCAGAGAAACAGTTTAGATTGTGAGAAAGCCAAAATACCAAGATTATTATTATTATTTTTAGGAAGCGGAGAACATCATGAGCCTGGGAAGCTGGGCATAGCCCCTACTAGGTCCACCAAGAAGCTGCACGACCTGGTGGAAAGAACACGGGTCTGGGAGTCAGAGGACCTGGGTTCTAATCTCAGCTCTGCCATTCATGTGCTGTTTGATCTTGGGCAAGTCATTTAACATTTTTTTTTTTTTGGTATTTGGTATTAGCTAAATGCTTAAGTGCCAAGATAATCAGGTTGGACACAGTCCATATCTCATGTGGGGCTCGTAATCTTTAATCCCCATTTTACAGATGAGGGAACTGAGGCCCAAAGAAGGAAAGTGACTTGCCCAAGGTCACACAGCAAACAAGTGGCGGAGCCAGGATTAGAACCCAGGTCCTTCTGACTTCCAGGTCCAGCCTCTATCCACTAGACCATGTGCTCCTTGCCTCAATCCCCTCATCTGCAAAACGGGGATTCACACAGGGACTGTGTCCAACCTGATTTTCTCGTATCTAACCCAGAGTTTAGTACAGTGCTTGGCACATAGTAATTGCTAAACGAATACCATAAAAAAGTCCCATGCGTTTAATGCGACATGTGCATTCACTGAGGAGCCTCCCCTAACCTCATTCCCAGCATGGCAGAGTGGATAGAGCACGGGCCTGGGAGTCAGAAGGTCATGGGTTCTAATCCCCGCTTCACCATTTGTCAGCTGTGTGACCTTAGGCAAGTCACTTCACTTCTCTGGGCCTCAGTTCCCTCATCTGTAAAATGGGGATCGAGACAGTAAACCCCATGCAGGACAGGGACTGTGTCCAATCCGATTTGCTTGTATCCTCCCCAGGGCTTAGTACGGTGCCTGGAACATAATAAGTGCTTAACAAATACCATTATTAGTATGATTATTCCCAACCAGATCTCTATCTTCCTTTCCCCTGAAACTCCTGACTTCCAACTAGGAGATCCCAAAGTTGAACGATATAACAAGGTTGAAAAGCCTAGCCCGTGGGCTAAATGGTGGGGGTGGGTGGGTGTGGGGCGGGTGTGTAGTTCACGCACATGAGAGTGCGCCTGTGTGCTACGGGTGGGCGTACGTGTCCGTATCACTCACTGCCCCAGCGGGTCTGGCGTTGGCAAGATCTGATTTCTCAATTTGACAATTTGAAGTTCTTTTCCAGTATGTGGGAATGAGAAATGGCAAGGCCCCCGCCAAGCTAATCCTCAGTGACCACATCTGTGCAGATACTGGAGACCATCAGCTCTTCCCACCAAGACCAACGGACACTTCTACTCCAAATTCTACAACTGCCGCTGAGGTTTTCAGGGAGGGAATGAGAGTCGGGGTAAGTCTGGGGCAGATCAGGAAGGGAGAGAGCGTGCGGGGGGGGGGGGGGGGGGGGGGAAGAAGCGAACTTCCAATTCGGCAATTTCGGCCAGAGTCAGGAGGGCGGGAGGTGAAAGGGGTGGGGCCTGGGGTTTATGCCAAGCGGTGCTCTCGGTGCTCAAAGCTTATGAATTGGAATCTTCCCTTTGACCTTGATGTTTCGGAACGTGTGAAGCAACCAGTTGCTGCAATGCCCTCATTTCTCTGCCACCAAAATGTCGGCCAACACCACTCCCTTAAGGGGTCCGAGAACTCCCCCCCTTCAGTGCCCAGAGGGCTCGTTCCGAATCACATAGTTCAGTGCTCTGATCCCATTAGGGGCTTAATAAATACCACCGATTGATTGACATTCAAAGATTCATTTTTCCCAAAAGCTTCGTTTGGGATGTGTCATCATTCCAGCTGTCTCCGATCAGCTCCGCTTTTTTTTTATGGAATCTGTTAGGCGCTTCCTATGTGTCAAGCACTGTTCTAAGCGCTGGGGGAGATTCAAGATAATCAGGTTGTCCCACGTGGGGCTCACAGTCTCAATCTCCATTTTACAGATGGGGGAACGGAGGCACGGGGAAGTTAAGTGATTTGCCTAAAGTCATATAGCAGACAAGTGGCGGCGCCGGGATTAGAACCCACGACCTCTGACTCCCAAGCTCGTGCTCTTTACACTTACTGAGGGCTTACTGGGTGTAGAGCACTGTACTGAGGCTGCAAATAATCAGCCTCCTCTGAGGCAGGGAATGTGTCTGTTACGTTGTTATATTGTCCTCTCCCAAGCGCTTAGTACAGTGTTCTGCACACAGTAAGCACTCGGTAAATATGATTGATTGAGGGGTTCTTTCCCTGACCCAGACTCTGTGGCACTGCTTGCTCTGACTCTGCCCACTGAGGCCGCCATCCATTTGACTCGACCGAAAGTACAGAATCTGCGGCAGCTACTGTACTATCAGACGCAGGGAAATTTGGGTGAATTCTTCCTTCCACCAACTAGGGCTTCAAAGAGAGAAATATGAGGCAAAAATGAGCAGCGAAGCCAGCGTACAGGGCAAGAGGGCTAGAGGAAGCCCACGGTGGCACCTGGAGGCCGGATGGAAAGGCCAGGATGAAAGTGAGGGAAGCAGGCCGGTGAACCAAGGTCTCTCTAATGTTGGTATTTGTTAAGCGCTTACTATGGGCAGAGCACCGTTCTAAGCGCTGGGGTAGACACAAGGGAATCAGGTTGTCCCACGTGGGGCTCCCGGTCTTCATCCCCATTTTACAGATGAGGTAACTGAGGCACAGAGAAGTGAAGTGACTTGCCCACGGTCACACAGCCGACAAGTGGCAGAGCCGGGATTCGAACCCATGATCTCTGACTCCAAAGCCCGGGCTCTTTCCACTGGGAGGAAGTGAAGCCGGCTTGACGGAGGCCCCCCCCCCACTGAGGGAAATGAGAAGGAGAAGAAATTTTCCCGCCTGAGAGCTTGAGGAGTGTGAGGCGGCCGGGTCGGGAATCGAGCCCGGGGCGCCCACGGCCAGGATGGAAGGAGGGTGGGGACCTTGTTTCTGGCAAAGGTTGTGGCGGCCATCTGGATGGAGATGTTAACCCCCTGGGCTTGGCCCCTATCCTTTTTGAACTTCCATCAAAGCTGCGGGCTGTAGAACCTCTGCTAAAAACATCTTCCTCCTCCTCATCTGTCTCAGCGGAGCCCCCCACCCAGCATCTTGGTTGGAAGCTCTATGGAAAGACCATGGGCCTGGAACTCAGCGGACCTGGGTTCTAATCCTGGTTCTGCCACTAGAGTGCCGTGTGACTTTGGGCAAGTCATCTAACTGCTCTGGGCCTCGGTTTCTTCACCTGTAGAACGGGCGTTCAGTACCTGTTCTCCCTGCTGCTTAGACTGTGAGATTTTCCGGTAGGCAAACCCTAGGTTGAGGGTTTCCTCCAGTCTGAGGGGAGAAGAGGCAAGCCTCTAGGTTAGGTTGATGGGCCAAAGTTCACCAGACTCCTCAGTGACAAAGCTGAGATGGGGCCCATCCGATCATCATCATCATAATAATAATAACGTTAGTATTTGTTAAGCGCTTGCTATGTGCCAAGCACTGTTCTAAGCGCTGGGAGAGATAGAAGGTGATCGGGTTGTCCCACGTGGGGCTCACAGTCTTAAAATCCCCATTTTTACAGATGAGGTAACTGAGGCATAGAGAAGGTAAGTGGCTTGCCCAAAGTCACACAGCTGACAGGTGGCGGAGCCGGGATTAGAACCCACGACCTCCGACTCCCAAGCGCGTGCTCTTTCCGCTGAGCCATGCTGCTTCTCTAATCACGATCCCTCAGATTCTCTCCAAGTAGAGACGGGGAGAGGGCAGCCTTCTTGCATCCTATGATGGTTACTGTTGCTCACCCCACACGTAGAGGAAGGGGGAAAACCTCAGAGGTTTCTAGAGCAGGTATGAATTCATCCTGAGGCCCAATTCCCCCAGGGATAGCCAATCAAGCAATTGCATTTATTGAGTGCTCACTGCATGCAGGACACTGTACTAAGCGTTTGGGAATATGCTTAAGCTACTCTAGACCGTGAGCTCATTGCAGGCAGGAATGAGTCTGCTTGTCGTCATATTGTACTATCCCAGACATTTAGTACGGTGCTTTGCACAGAGCAAGCGCTCAATAAATACAACTGTACGAATAATCTTCTCAAGGACCGGACGCTCAGCTGGTGTGAGGCATCATCTTGCGTCTCGGACTGAGTCCACTGTGGGACAGGGACTGTGTTCAACCTGATTAGCTTGTATCTTCCTCTGTGCTTAGAACGGTGCTTGGCATGGAGGAAGCGCTTAACAAACACCATCCAACAGAAATGAGGGTCAGCTCTCAATTTCTCCCCCTGAAGCATCCTTTAAACTGTGAGCTGCATGTGGGCAGGGAACATACCTATCGGCTCTACCGTATTGTTTTCCCCCAAGTAGCTAGGACAGTGCTGAACATACAGTAAGCACTCAATAAATATCACATTCATTCAGTCGTATTAAGTGAGCGCTTACTTTGTGCAGAACACTGCACTAAGCGCTTGAGATGGACAATTGGGCACCAGATAGAGACCATCCCTGCCCAATGACGGTTTCACAGTCTAAACGGGGGCGGGGGGGGGGGGGGGCAGACGGCAAAGCCAAACAGAGCAAAACAAAAACAAGACCACATTATCCAGATCAATAGAATCGAGGGGACGTACCCCTCATGAACTAAATTAATAGGGTGAGAAATAGTCGCCGGGTGGGAGCCCGTATCACCGATTGATCGGCTCAATCGATCGAATTACCTTCCTTCTCCATCCAGACTGCTGCCACGTGAATCCGAGCACTTATCCTATCCCGCCTCGATTACCGTAGCAGCCTCCTCGCTGACCTCCCTGCCTCCCGTCTCTCCCCACTCCGGGCCACGCTTGGCTCGGCTGCCCGGATCATTTTTCTGCAGAAATGTTCAGTCCGTGATTCCCCTCTCTTCCAGAACCTCCAGTGGTTGTCCATCTACTTCCGTGTCAACTCCTTACCATCAACTTTAAAGCACTCAGTCGTCTTGTCCCTTTCTACATGACCTCCCTGATTTCCTTCTCCAAACCAGCCCACGTATTTCTTTCCTCTAATGCCAACCTACTCCCCGTACCTCGATCTCGTCTATCTCGCCGCCGAACTCTCGCCCACGGATACGGACATAAGTGCTGTGAGGCTGAGGGAGGGGTGAATAAAATGGGTGTTCTGGAACGTCCTCCCTTTTCATATCCAAAAGACAATCACTTTCCCACCTTCAAAGCCTTATTAAAAGCACATTTCCTCTTCTCCCACTCCCTTCTGGGTTGCCTTTAGTACTCGGATTTAAATAATAATAATCATGGTATCTGTTTAGTGCTTACCACGTGCCAGGCACTGTTCTAAGCACTGGGGTAGATACAAGATAATTCAGTTGGACATAATCCCCGTTCCACACTGAGCTCACAGTCTTAACCCCGACTTTACAGACGAGGGAACTGAGGCTTGGAGAAGTTAAGTGACTTGGCCAAGGTCACCCAGCAAGCGAGGGCCAAGTAGGAACTAGAACCCATAACCTTCGGATTCCCAGGCCTGTGCTCTATCCACCAGCAATGCTGCTTCTCTTTATTCACCCGTCCCTCAGCCTCACGGCACTTTCGTCCGTATCCGTAATTCATTTAAATTAATGTCTGTCTCCTCCTCTAGACTGTTTCTACAAGCTGGGTTATATTGAACTCCCCCAGGTGATCGGACAGTTCCCTCCACACAGTAAGCGCTCGGTAAATACGATTTATTGATCGATCGAATGAATGAGAGGTTGAGGGAACAAACCAAATGAGCACGTGTACGGGGTGCTTTCAGAAGAGAACAATTCCCGGGGAGTTCTCTGATATTTGTTGCCAATTTGATTCGTTAAAGTCACTCTTATGTTTCTATTAAAAACCCGATTAGCAGTCCAACACCCCTGTGCACATTTGGAAGGGGGCTCCAGAGGCCCCATTGCCGGATCCAGGATTCCAGTGCGCTTGGAGGAGTTGGGAAACCCGTGGCTGCAATGGTTCCTTTGGAAACACTTGGATCAGGGATCCTTCCCCTTTCCTCCACTGAAAGTTGGCTTGCCCCAGCTGAGCCTGGGCCATGGTCCGTGGAACGGCTGTAGCCTTGGGGATAATAATGTTCGTATTTGTTAAGCGCTTACTATGTGCAGAGCACTGTTCTAAGCGCTGAGGCAGATACAAGGTAATCAGGTTGTCCCATATGAGGCTCACAGTTAATCCCCATTTTACAGATGAGGTAACTGAGGCACAGAGAAGTGAAGTGACTCGCCCACAGTCACACAGCTGACAAGTGGCGGAGCCGGGATTCGAACCCATGTCCCCCGACTCCAAAGCCCGGGCTCTTTCCACAGAGCCACGCTGCTTTAGAGCAGCGCTGGGAGTCAGGAGACCTGGGTTCTAATTCCAGCTCTGCCACTCGTCACAACTTCTCTGAGCCTCACTCTCCTCATCTTTTTTATTTTTAATGGTTTGTTAAGTGCTATCTTCCAGGCCCTGTACTAGACGCCGGGGTAGATACAAGTTAATCAGATCGGACACAGTCCCCGTCCCACAGAGGGCTCCCAGTCCCATTTTGCAGATGCAGTAACTGAAGCAAGGAGAAATGAAGTGACCTGCCCAAAGTCCCACAGCAGACAAGAGGCAGAGCCCAGATTATAAACTAGGTCCTTCAGACTCCCAGGCCTGTGCTCTATCAAATACTCATTAGTCTGTGAACTCCAGGAACTGTATCTAATCTGATTGTACTGTATGTACTCCAGTTCTTGGCAGATAGTAAGCACTTAACAAATACTATTATTATTATTATTACTATTGCTTTGATGATGTTGACGATGATGCAGCAGGGTTTAGCGGAAAGACCACGGGCTTGGGGTCAGAGGATGTGGGTTCTAATCCTGGCCCTGCCATTTGTCTGCTGTGTGACCTTGGTCAAGCTACTTAGCTTCTCTGGGCCTCAGTTTCCTCATCTGTAAAACGGGGATGAAGACTGCCAGCCCCACGTGGGACAGCCTGATTAGCTTGTATCTACCCCAGCGCTTAGAATATTGCTTGGCATCTAGTAAGCGCTTCACAAATACCATAATTATGACGATGACGACAATCGGGTCCGGGGCAGCAGCACCCAGAGGCTGATCTGGTCACACGGTCTGCACGTTACTAGTCCCACCTGGATCCCTCCCGGCCCCGAGCCAGGTGCTCCTGCGAGGAAGCCGCACCAAGAGCCCAGGGTCGACATCAGACAAGCGGTTCAGTGGGAATACCTCCGGCCAGTCCACCCCTCGGTCCCTCCCCGTGGAGGGGAGCTCAACCTCTCCAAGCTGCTTCCTGCCTCCGGGTCAGTGGGCACCCGGCCAGCCAGCTGCAGTCGCTCACAATGCGTTCCGGCGTCCGTCCGTCAGTCCGTCCATCTGTCCGCCCGCCCCTGGTGCTGAGGGCCTCTTATGTAAGACTCACGAGCTGAACTTTCTGCTGTTAGCCGCTGCCTCGGTGTCTCCTCTCCACCCCAGCTGTCCCACTTGGGCTGCAAGCCGGCAGGAGGGACTCGGTGCCAGCAGGAACAGGACACACCATTGTTCCGGACCTTGTGGGAAACACACATTCCTACTAGCAAATGTGCTCCTCTTAACGATGGGCTGAGGCCCAGTTGACATCCCCGAAGCCTCTCTGGTGCAATGTGACTGCCAGACCGGGGCCTCGTGTCCCGAGCCTTCTCCCGCTGGGAAGCACCACCGTGGATCACCCAGAACCAGAAATTTCCCACCATCCCTGCATGTTCCTCCCCTTACACCTCTGGCCTCGAGTCTGACGAGGCCCCCCGCCGCTCCGGCCCTCACACACACACACACACACAACATGGTCCCCCCGGGGTGATTCGTGCTCCGGTTCCAGCACAGAGACTCCTGACCAGCGTGGAGAGTGGGGGCACAATAAGGATCTCAACATACAGACCCGGGCCCGATCTCCGCTCTCTTTCTTCGGGAAGCTGCTCTACCATTCATGGACCCATCTTCCCTTCAAAGAAGCCATTTTTCACCAGCTTGGTCTCCCACAACTATCTGCTTCCCAGCTGCTGGAGATTGGCTGGAAACGCTAAAAGCCGCAAGCGGGGGAAGGTCAAGAAGGTGCTCTCTTTCTCCCGGAAGCTGCTCTTCCAATCACGGACCCGTCTTCCCTCCACAAAAGCTGTTGCTCGCCAGCTTGCTTCCCAAGTGCTGGTGATTGGCTGGGGATGCCAAGAGCCCCGAGCGGGAGATGGTCAAAGAGACTTCTAGCCACTACGATAGTAGCCTCTCACGGGACGGACTGTGGTGGCAAGAGAATAAGCCAGGAATACGCTGGGAGATGCTGGCTGGCTGTTGAAAGACATCCAAGAAGGTGCTCTGCACATAGTAAGCACTCAAAGATGACTAACGGATTAAAGGTGCCCTCACAGGTCTCTGCCCGTGGACTCAGTCGGCTTAAGGGGAGAAATTCTGGGAGAAAGAAGTCCAGTCGAAGAAGCCAGACCTTTACTTTTCTCCAACAGACGACTGTCTCGCTCAGTGTGATTTAGAAATCTGGAGATGAGGCTTATCCCTTCCCGAAGAGGCACATCCTGAAACCATCTCCTCCTTTTCTTCTGCAAACAAGGAGAAAAGTCATACTTTTTGGAACTTGGTCAGTTGGAGGGGAAGGTTTGGAGCTAGTCTTATCATGATGGGGCTACAGTTAGACTGACCTGATGGTTTTTGTGGAAAACTGTACAAGGGGGTCTTCCAAGTTCCAAGCCTGTGTACTGTTCTCTTCCCTCTTGGATTCTGGAAAGGGGGGCAGGAAGAGGAACAGGGATGTAATAGACAGGTGGGAATACAGTTCCCCAGGTTCTAAGACTTTCAATCATTCAGTTGATCAATCGGTTGTATTTATTGAGCCCTTACTGTGTGCAGAGCACCGTACGGAGCGCTTGGGAGAGTACATGCTACAAATTTTAAAGTGTTATGGGATGAAAGCCATGCATGGACTGAAACACACATCTATATATGCAAAGTTATCAAGCACAACTGAGGGTTAGTTCAAGTAGCAGTGTGGCCTTATGGAAAGAGCACGGGCCTGGGAGTCAGAGGTCCTGGGTTCTAATTCCTCCTCTGCCACTTGTCTGCTGTGCAAACTTGGACAAGTCACCTGATTTCCCATCTGTAAAATGGGGACTCCCTCCAGTTAAGGCTGTGAACCTCATGTGGGACAGGGACTGATTAATTTGATTATTTTGTACCAACCATAAAGCTTAGAACAGTGCCTGCCACAAAAAATTTAAAAAAGCAGAACGATCTCTTCACCCCTTTCTCTCTCTGTCTCCTGCTTTCTTTTTCTTCCCATCTCTTTCTTTCTATACCTGTATCCTCCTCGCCTTTCACTCCATCCTTCTCTCATAAGTTACCCATGAGAGGACTGGCTTTAGCTCCTTAAGGAACCTCCAAAAAAGCCTTCCAGGCGAACGACAAAACGCTGTCCCGGCCCTCATCCCACACGTGCCTATTTTCCCCATTCTCTCCCTACTTCCACTTCCTCGGTATTCCAGTTTTCTTCACCCTGTACTCATCTCTCCTTGTCTCCCCCGTCTGTCTGATCTGCTCGAGCCCCTCTCCGCTCCAGATCCACTCCGTTTCCCCTGTAATAAACCACCCACACCTGCAGCCTGTGAGGAGACCATTTCACGCTTGGGTGACAACATTTCCTAACAATCCCTTAGTGTCATCAAGAAAGGAGTTCACATGAGGTACCAGAAGTCTTTTATCAAGAGCCTCTGAGCCAGTTTTCCTTTGTCGCAATCCTGGGACACCTCCTCTCAGTGGAGAGGCAGACATACCACTGAAAATTTAGTGCCTAAAACTTAGTTGTTTCCAAATAAAACATGCCCTGTTGGATCCACAAAGTAATATATGGTCAGACTGATGTGGAAATTCTATCTTCCCAGGCAGAGAGTCAGTTCTGTCTGGACAGAATCTGCCAGGACAAGAGCAAGAACCGCTATGAGCCCTCATGCGGGACGGGGATTGTGCATCTACCCCAGAGCTAGAAACAGTGTCTGACACATAGTATGCACTTAACAAGTACCATAAAACAAACACAACTGTCGAGGAGGGGCAGGACCCCCATCATCTCTGGCCAGATATACATTCTCTCGCCATCTGTCCACAGCCCATTGGCTCTGCTTGCTCTGGAGAGTTGGATTTTGTCTTTTTATTCCCCGGAGACCTCACTGTTGTTGATCTTGCCTGGCCAGCAGGGTGTGGCCGGTCTTTACTCACCTGGTGGAATCATTCTTTTTCTTACCAATTTTTACATAGGAAATCCTGAGTCTGATTTATGGAAAAAGCCATTAAGTACCTCTTTCCTTTTGAATAAACTAAAAATAACTTCATCCCCAGTTGCCTTCTGTCACGGGGAAAGTATTTAGAAAGGAAAGAGGAAGAGGATGTGAGATGCAACCTGGTACTATTCAGTGGCTTATTTTGGCTAGTTCCAAAATTTGGGGTTCACTTGTTTTTCAGAATTGATTTTCCTAGTATTAACGTCCTCCTAAAATACTTGGTGGGTAATGGTGGTCTCGATGATTGCCCTGTAATGCTTTCTGCAATTCCCAGCAGCTGGATTTTCTAGCTTCAAATTGATATTCTGGCCAACGTCAAGCCTTCCCTTTTATTTCTGTCAATATGCTATCTTTAAATTAATTTAGGATCCGGGGCAGATTCTTTGGGCAGATACTGCGTGGTAAACACTGCTTTTTGGAAAAACAAATTCAGTTCATCAACAAGCACCTAAGTTTCGAATTTCAGTTTATGAAGTCAACCCTGAGATATTTTGCAGGGCCTTTGTGATTGCTGAAGTTGGAGCACCAAGCTCTAGCTGCAGAAGCAGCGGGGCCTGGTGGTTAGAGCACGGACATGGAAGTCAGAAGGACATGAATTCTAATCCCCGCTCTACCACTTGTCTGCTGTGTGACCTTGGGCAAGTCATTTGATTTCTTTGTGCCTCGATTAGCTCCTCTGTAAAATGGGGATTAAGACAGTGAGTCTCATGTGGGACAGGGACTATGTCCAAACCGATTTGCTTGTATTCATCCCAGCGCTTAGTACAGTGGCTGGCACATAATAAGCACTTAGGAAATACCACAATTAGCTGAGCATAACCCAGGATCAGAGACAGAACCCATAAAGCCATATTTCAACTGTCCTGATCCTTGCTTTGAGAAGCAATGTGACCTAGCGGAACGAGGACAGAACCGGGAGTCAGAAGACCTGGGTTCCAACCCCGGCTCCTCCACTTGCCTGATGTGCGATCTTGGGTAAACCACTTAACTGCTCTGTGCCTCGGTTTCCTCATCTGCAAAGTGGGGATTAGATACCTTTCCCATCGACCGTGAACCCCACTGGGTCAGGGACTATATCTGTGACTTTCTCTTTCCCAGTATTTAGCCAAGTGCTTGGCACGCCGAACAACGGCCGCTATTATTATTACAACGACCCATGAGCAATTAGCGGGCTTTCCTTCGGGGTCGTCAGGCCCCGAATGTACAGGCAGATGCTTGGGTCCTGTAATGCTCTTTTCCCTACCGTTGCCAGCAGTTTTTTCTCAAGCGGTTTCTCAGCTGCCCCTGGCCTTCCCCTTTCATCCCACCCAGGTCCTCCAGCTGAGGCAGCCGGGATGAAATAATGCGCTAACAATGCGCTCGGCCTTGAGGCCTTATAGCTTTTCATCCCAGATTTCTCGGAGCCCCCGAGCCAAATCCCACGGATGCCGGACCCCTTTTTCCTCTAACTTGGCCTGGATCGGCCGAGTTCTACTTTGCACCTGGCTTTGGCTCTACAGAAAAAGAAAATTAAGGATTCACAAAGCCCTGCCTGTTCCCAAGCAGATCATCTTCAGATTGTTATGGTCCGGCCTTGTCCACGAAAGGCTGGAGTCCGGATGCCGGAATCCAGGCCAGGAATGGGGGGAGGTGGGGCGTCTGCCCACGCTGCGGGAGACCACTTAGGCTCCCCATGGATCACCCGTTGGGGAAGATGGGGCTCTGATCTCTGCTCTCGGGACACGCCAGCGTGACGGTTCAGATTCCACTTCTGGGGGTTGGTCCTGGCCAGGCCACTGGGCTGAGGGAAGGGACTCCTCGGGCCCCGTGGCTGTTTGGGCGGAGATTAGCCGAGTCTCTGGAAGGTGAAAGCCGATCACTGGAGCGATGAAACTACCAAGCACCACACCTAGTGGAAAGAGCAAGGGCCTGGGAGTCAGAAGGACCTGGATTCTAGTCCCGGCTCCGCCACTTGCTGCGGTGTGACCTCGGGCGAATCACTTCACTTCTCTGGGCCTCACTTACCTCAGCTGTAAAACGGGGATGAAGACTATGAGCCCCACGTGGGACTGTGTCCAACCTGATTACCTCGTAACTACTCCAGCCCCTGGAACAGTGCCGGGCACATAGTTAGCACTTAACAAATGTCATTTATTATCATTATCTGATCCCCAAGGCTGTCGTGAGGAGAACGGGCCGCGTCGGACGTGGGCACCCTTTCTCTATCCACGGCCGGACTGAGAACGCCTCGGCCGCTCCTGACCGGGACCCAGGATCGGGATAGAGATTCCTCCCTCTTCAGCCCCACCCCTCCGCTTTCCCAGCTGGAGTAGCCCCTGCCCTTCTCGCCCCCGAGCCAAGAGTCGCGTGACCTGTGGCATTACCGGCTCCGAAAACTAACTCCACTCAGCACCTTGAGCCTCCCTCCACCGAGGCTCTGGGCATCAGGCATCATCTGATCGGGTCCTCGGTGGGGCTTTGACCGTCAGCTAGACTGTAAGCTCGTTGTGGGCAGGGAATGTGTCCGTTAGATTGTATCCCCCTAAGTGCACCCGGCAAACACTCAATAAATACAACTGACACACTGGCGCCTTCGGACAAGTAGCTGTGTGGATTCGAGCTAGCCTCGAACCAGACCCTGTGGGGAAGCCCCTCCCTACCTGATCCCATCTCACCCCTGGCGAATCCCCTAGACGTTAGCGAGGCTCTCGAGGGTTTCCTGAGAATGTTTATGTCGCCAACGATGTCTGCTCAGCACGCAGTAGTCGAGAGTTCAGTTTGGGTCTGAAGAGAGGGCCTGAAGGTCAGTGGCTAAGTAGCGAGGCGTAGTGGATACAGCACAGGCTAGGGAGTCAGAAGGACCTGGGTTCTAATCCTGGATCTGCCACCCGTCTGCTGGGTGACCTTGGGCAAGTCACTCGACTCCTCGGGCCCTCGGAGACCTCATCTGTAAAATGGGGATTAAGAGCGGACTGTGTCCAACCCGATTAACTTGTATCTACCCAGTGTTTAGAACAGTGCTTGGCACAAGGTGAGTACTTAAGTACCATTAATAACAATATTTTTAGGACAATCCGTCACCCCGTGGGGAGGAGCTAGAGCACTACCTGTGTCCTGGGGAGTGGCCCCTCTGTCGGAGACCTGGAATGAATCCCACCCGGGAGTTAACTCGATCAATCAGTCAGTCGATCAACCGTATCTACTGAGCACCTGCCTTATGTCGAGCACTTTACTAAGTGCTTCGGAGGGTATAACCGAAATAGAGATACGTTTTCTGCTCCCAAGCAGTTTACAATGCAATGGAGAAGTCGGACAGGCAGAATCTACTGCCAAACGGTTAAAGGGAAATAACAACAGCTGTATGGCTGTTCGTGGCAGATGATGCGTGCAACGATGAATAGATAAATCAGTAAGTGGAAGTTTATAAAGAATATGCAAAAGTTCTAAGGATAGAGGAGTTCAATCGTGGAGGAGGTGGGAATCTCAGAAAGGTTTTGAATAGGGGGCTCACTACGATCTGGCGGATTTGAAGGTGAAGGGAGCTCCAGGGAGGAGGGAAGGCCCAGATACAGGGGTTTCAGGATGTAGGTCAGGTCCCGGTGGGCTGATTGGCGGCCACCCCGTCCCAGCCGGTACCTAGCGGCTGCCACAGAGCTGGTGTGGTCCAGGGGGCCCTGCCCCGTCCCCCCGACCCCCCGAATTCATACCCTGCCGATGACAGAACGGGCGAAGCCGATTTCATACATTTCAACCATTGTCCCGGGGACTGGAAAAAACAGCACGTAAACTGGACAGAAAGCAGTCTGGCCACATGTGAGGGAAGCTGTTGTTCCCCGCAGCAGTTTGCCTGTGTGGGATCTGGAGCGGGGCTCTGCTCTCCTCTCTTCCCCGAGGACCTCGGAACTCGGGAATACTGGGCCGCTGCCCAGAGGAGGGCTGGCTGGCTTTCCTCTCCCTAAGAAAGCTCTCCCGTTGACCTCTTCTGCCCCAGCTGTCTATGCTTGGGAAATTCTTCTCGGAGAGTCACACGCCGCATCCCAAACCTATGGTGACACCCATATTCGATTTCAAATTACAGGTGCTCCCACACCTGGTGACCCCAGCCCAGGAACCGTGACGCCGAGAGCCGATGAGGCCTCTGGGAATCGGCCCGTAACTTGACTGGAGGCAGGGGGCTGGGCCCGGTAAACCCTGCCGGCTCAGAGCCCCCGGGATTCTCTGATGCCGTTGACCCCCCTTTGATAATGTTGGTGTTTGTTAAGCGCTTACTCTGTGCAGAGCACTGTTCTGAGCGCTGGGGGAGATCCAGGGTCATCAGGTCGTCCCACGTGAGGCTCACAGTTAATCCCCATTTTACAGATGAGGTAACTGAGGCACAGAGAAGACAAGTGGCAGAGCCGGGAGTCGAACCCGTCACCTCCGACTCCGAAACCCAGGCTCTTTCCACTGAGCCAAGCTGCTCTGCCCGGCACCGGACCCAATCACCACTGTAATAGGCATCTGACTCTCAGGCTCACCCTGTTCCTTCATATAACCCCGTCTTGTCCCGTTCCCCATCACGGGCCTCAAATAAAGACAACGGATTCGTCTCACATTTCATCTCGGGGCACTTCCCCCTTGGCGATCCATCCTAGGAGGCCCGGTTTCAGGCCAGTCACCGATTAAGGTCTCTGGACCACGAAGACTGGCTGGATCTTCTGTGCGCCCAAGACAGGCCCGGATGGTCCCACACCCTCAAAGTTGGCTCATATCAGGCACATGTTCCCCCAGAGGCAGGTGAGGAGCAGGTATGAACCCCCTGCCTCCTGCCCTTCAGAGGTAGCCCACGAGCAGGTATGAATCCCCCCCGAGGGAGGCCAGGAGTAGGTATGAATCCCCCCCAAGAGGCAGGGGAGGAGCCGGTATGAATCCCCCCACCCCCGAGGGAGGCCAGGAGGAGATGTGAATCCCCCCAGAGGCGGGCCATGAGCAAGCTCCTTTTGGGCAGGGAATGTGTGTGCTTATTGTGCTATTGTAACTCTCCCAAGTGCTTAGTACAGTGCTAAATTAATAATTAATTTAGGATTGGGGGCAGATATTTGGAGCAGACTCTGTGCCAAATGCTTAGTACAGTGCTCTGCACACAGTAAGCACTCAATAAATACGATTAACTGACTAAACTGGGAGCCTCAGGCGGGACAGGGACAACCCGATAACCTTGTATTGACTCTAGGGCTTAGAACAGTACTTGGCAGATAGTAAGCCCTTACATAGCATGAAAAAAATAGCTCTTGCCAGGTTCAATTAGAGATGAATGAGAGTATTAGATTTCTTGATCCAACCCAGTTTAGGCTTCCTGCAAGGAGACTCCAACCTTTTCTCTCTCTTGCTTCTCCTCTCTTGGTATTTGTTGAGCACTTACTATGTGCCAGACACAGTACTAAGCCCTGGGATCAGTTAATTACAAGTTAATCAGGCTGGACACAGACCAGGCCCTACATGGGGCTCACAGTTTTAATCCCCATTTTACAGATGAGATAACGGAGTCACAGAGAAGTTAAGAGACTTGCCCGAGGTCACACGACGACAAGCGGTGGAGCCGGGATTAGAACTCAGGGCCTTCTGGGTTCCGCTAGGCCAGGCTGCTTCTCGTAGCGATCTTGTGGTTTTCCCCTACAGCCCCCTGGCTAGGAAGCGCTGACATTCCAGTGCAAACACTGGGATGCAGGAAGCAAAGCTGAGCAGCGTTCCAGGATGCTGGGCCAGGAGTGGAGCTTAGGCGGAACTTGGAAGAATCAGCGTCCCTAGGAGTTTGAGGGGTTGGAGGTGACTTGACTTCCCGCCATTTCCTCCTGGAAAGTCCAAGCTAAGCCCCAGGTCTCGGCCACATCCCGATGCCTCCTGGCACAGCCCGGCCTTGGTGGAAGGGAAGAACTGGAAATGGAAGGGAAAGTTCTCCCTGCCGGGTCCATCAGGTTCTAACTGGAAATCATCCACACTTCGGAGAAGCAGCATGGCCTGGTGGATAAAGCGCAGGCCTGGGAGTCAGAAGGATCTGGATTCTCACTCCGGCTCCGCCACCTGTCTGCTGTGTGACCTTGGGCAAATCACTTCACTTCTCTGTCCCTCAGTTACCTCCTCTGTCAAATGGGGATTAAGACCGGGATCTCCATGAGGGACAGGGACCATGTCCCACCCTATTTGCTTGTATCCGCCTCAGCGCTTTAACACGGTGCCTGGCACACGGTAAGCGTTGAGCAAACACCACAATCGTTAATTATTACTTGAAATACGCTCTACGCGCCGCCCGAGAGACAGTGGCCGAACTCAGCACCTCCCAGCCCCGGCTCCCACCTCAGTGTGAGGATTCGCAATCTGGCAGGACTCTCACGGAGACTCAGGCTATATATAGCAAGGGGTAGACACGAAAAATGCAAAGGGCAGTGGATCTTGTTCTTACACGCCTCCTCCAGCGTGTTTCCCTAGAGGAGAGCAGCTTCCCTTGATTTTGAAAAAGGAAGAGAACACAAAGAGACATGGATGGAGACCAAAATAGAAATGCTTCGAAAAAAATGCGCTCTTAATCATGAGTCGGTGGGGGGGGGGGGCGGGGAATGCCATGCCCTTCAGGAAGTTTATCAGCACAGCTAGTGCGGGAATAGATTCCCGGGCAGGAAGCGGGCACTCTAGAGGGTGTCCCCATAGTGCCAACTCACATTGTCGACGCACCCGGTTCTTCTAGAGCACGGGTATTTGTTGGGTGATTTGGACAGAACACGTTTAGCCAACGGAAGCCCTTTCTTTCTACAAAGCCATTCAGACGTGTTTAGAAGGCGAATACCATCGGCGAACGTGGGCCGAGGAGAAGGGAGCGCTCGGTGCTAGAGTTGATTCGATCAAATAATAATCGCGGCAATTCAATAGATACCACGGACCGATCGATCGATAATGGTAAAACCTGTCGTTGGGTTTGTGACAGAAACAAAATCTGCTTTGCAAGTGAGGACGGTAATAATAATGATGATGGCATTTGTTAAGCGCTTACTATGTGCAAAGTACTGTTCTAAGCGCTGGAGGGGATACGAGGTGATCAGGTTGTCCCACGTGGGGCTCACGGTCTTAATCCCCATTTTACAGATGAGGGAACTGAGGCACGGAGAAGTTAAGCGACTTGCCCAAAGTCACACAGCCGACAAGCGGCTGAGTCGGGATTTGAAACCATGACCTCTGACTCCCAAGCCCTGGCTCTTTCCACTGAGCCACGCTGCTTCTAGAAAGTTTTGTCTTGTGTCTATCCCAGCGTTTAGTACTGTGCTTAATGCATAAAATCTGTTAAGCGTTTACTACGTGCCAGGCACTGTACCAAGCGCAGGGGTGGGTACGAGCAAATCGGGTTTGGCCACAGTCCCTGTCTCACGTGGGATTCACGGTCTCAATCTCCACTTTACAGATGAGGTAACTGAGGCCCAGAGAAGCAAAGTGACAATAATAATAATAATAGTTATTATCATTATGGTATTTAAGTACTTACTATGTGCCAGGCACCGTTCTAAGCGCCGGGGTAGATAGGAGATACCCAGGTTGGACATAGTCCCTGTCCTACACAGGGCTCGCAATATTAATCCCCATTTTCCAGATGAGGGAACTGAGGCACAAAGAAGTTCCAAGCGCTTAGTACAGTGCCCTGCACATAGTAAGCGCTCAATAAATACTATTGAATGAATGATTGAAGTGACTTGCTCAAGGTCACACGGCAGACAAGTGGTGGAACAGGGATTAGAGCCCCTGACCTTCTGACTCCCAGGCCCATGCTCTATGTACTGGGAGAAAATGATTAACAAATAACCATCGTTACTATTACCTTTATTATTCGATTGAATTGGATTAGAACCCAGATCCTTCTGACTTCCAGGCCCGTGCTCTATCTACTAAGCGACCCTCCTGCCTCTTCCACCTCTGCCCCACTCCCTTGGCCCTCAAGGAGCAAACCACTGATTTCCAGTAATAATTCTAGTAATTAATCATACCGATCGCCGTACTTGTCAAGCGCTTACTAAGGACTGGGAAAGAGACGAGATAATCTGCTCTGACCCACACGGGGGCTTTGAAATGGCACAGAATCGCTCTCAAATTAAACGATCTAGGCTTGCACGTCAGCAATTTCTTGTTCCTTTCACCCTCAGTTGATAAAGATCATTTCACCCACATCTGGGAAAGAGATCTTTAAATCACAATGATTGGCTATTCCTCTGGGAATCCACGATGATTAGGAAAAGAGCCAGTCTGGCTCAGAAAAATCTTGCTGGAAAATCCCCAGTGCTGAGCTTGAGGAAGGGGTAGGGAAGTCTTGGAGGAGCAGAAGCTTCTTAACTTCTGGCTACCCGACTCCTATCCTGGGTGGTCAGTCACGGCCCCGGGCGATCCGCTTGGACACTGGCCCACTGGGAATTTCCCGGAATCCCAAGGAGTCTGGCCAGGACTCAGCTAGGCTCCGCCAGTTGTCTGCTGTGTGACGTTGGGCGAGTCTCTTCACTTCTCTGTGCTTCGGTGACCCCGTCCGTAGAATGGGGATTAAAAATGTTGGTATTTGTTAAGCGCTTACTATGTGCCGAGCACCGTTCTAAGCGCCGGGGTAGACACGGGAATCAGGTTGTCCCACGTGGGGCTCACGGTCTTCGTCCCCATTTGACAGATGAGGTCACTGAGGCACCGAGAAGTGAAGTGACTCGCCCAAAGTCACACAGCTGACAAGTGGCCGAGCCGGGATTCGAACCCATGACCTCTGACTCCAAAGCCCGTGCTCTTTCCACTGAACCACGCTGCTTCTCTACTAAGACTGAGAGTCCCGTGTGGGACAAGGACTTTGTCCACCCTGATTAGGTGGCATCTACCCCAGCGTTCAGTACAGAGAAGCAGCGTGGCTCAGTGGAAAGAGCCTGGGTTGGGTTTGGGAGTCAGAGGTCATGCGTTCGAATCCGGCTCGGCCGCTTGTCAGCTGTGTGACTGTGGGCAAGTCACTTAACGTCTCTGTGCCTCAGCGACCTCATCTGTAAAATGGGGATTAATTGGGAGCCTCGCGTGGGACAACCTAATTACCCTGCATCTACCCCAGCGCTTAGAACGGTGCTCCGCACATGGTAAGCGCTTAACAAATACCAACATTATTATTATTATTATTACAGTGCCTGGCACACTGAAGCACTTAAATACCCTAAGAGGAAAAAAAAAATCATTCTCTCGTAGTTCGGTCTTTGTAAAGCTCCTTTCCCCTCCGCAAACCAAAATACTGAGCAGATTATCCTAGGTTCTATGGGCCACTGAAGGATTTCAACGGGGAGAAGGCATCCAAACCCATCTACCCTCAATTTGGGAGAAAGTTTATTATTGTTTTAGATATCATATCGTTATAATAATATCTCTTAAGTGCTTACCATCTGCCAAGCGCCGCTGGAATAAGCACGGGGTAATCAGGTCCCACATGGGGCTCAAAGAATTAGTAGGAGGGAGAACAAGGTATTGCATCTCCATTTTGCAGATGAGGGAACTGAGGCACAGAGAATAACAACGTTGGTATTTGTTAAGCGCTTACTATGTGCAGAGCACCGTTCTAAGCGCTGGGGAAGATAAGTGACTTGCCCAAGATCACACAGCAGGTGAGGAGGGGAGGAAAGAGGGTGTGACCGAGCTCAGTGTAAAACCGACCTAGCGTTAAACCCATCCCCACCTAAGAGGATTGCTTGGAATATCTGCTGCTTTGTGGAAGACTGGTCCACTGGGGCGGGGATTGTGTCCAACCTAATTCCCTTCTATCTACCCCACAGAGCTTAGAACAGTGTTCGATGCATAGCGCTAGCAAATACCATTAAAAACAAATACATAAAGGCCGGTGACTTGTCCCTGTCTTCAGAGCCGCTTGACGTCGACTTCTGTCCATTTTCCGGAGAGGCGAAAAATAAACGATGCGTTTCCAAAACTATGGCGAGACACAGCGAAAATCGCAGTTGTAGCACCGGAGAAAATAGGTTAAATTATACTCCAAAATCTAAAGCACCGAAGTAAAGCTACGCGAAATGAGAGGGAAGAAACATCTCATTTTCCGGCAAAATTAAACGTCGCGTGTCTCAACGCGAGGTTCACTATCAATTAGTTTGAAACGAACTTTGTAAGTCGGCATCGCCATCTAGTGCGGGGAAGAACGAGGAATAAGGGGAGCTTAATCGTGTCTGCGTTTCTTTGGCTGGATGTTCCTATTTAATGGTCCTTTATTTAAAAAAAATGATGTTAACCAGGGGTGAATTCCACAGCTACAGTGAAATCCCACTGTCAGAGAGATCGCCGGGCGACAGATAATACAACACAGCGCGTACGGGTAAAGTTGCGTTTGCTCCGCTATGCTGACGTGTTCGCGCGGCCTGTCCTTTTTTTAAAAAAATTAAATGGGATCTGGTGAGTGCTTACCATGTGCCAGGCATTACACTAGAACTGGGGTAGATACCAGCTAATCCGGTTGGACACAGTCAGATGGGGCTCTAAGGGGGAGAGAAGATGGGCATTTAATTCCCATTTTGTCTTATACCATCAAGTCTTCTCATAGAGGAGGAAACTGAGACAAGAGGATTTGAATTTGAGATGCGAATTCAGAAATTTTATTAAATTTGCTTCGATTTCATCATCTCTTACCTGAATGAACAAGCGTCAAAAATGTGGAAAGCTGTTCCCAAATACTAACTAGAAAAGTGTAAATGATTAACGAACAGAATTTTAACCTATTTAGAAATGATCTGAAAATCGAAATGAACAGCAGAAATGCAATAAACAGTCGTAGAAAGTAAATCACAATATTAGGGAGTTTCTCTTCTATTTCAATAGCATCTGAAGTACACTATACATTTTAAATTGAAAATCAAGGTGCTCACAAACAATTGCGGAGAATGAAACAATTCATAGAGAGAGTCAAAAACGGATGAAAACAGAAACAATTCCACACTGAGCCTACAAGGTCCTGGTAATTAGCCCCAAAACAATGCATGGATGTTATTTCTCCACTGAGCTGTTTTAGCAATTTTGTTTTAGAGCTAAACTTTCCCGAAAGGGAGGAAGGGCATCGTTTTATGATACCCGTAAAGCGCTTACTATGTGCCAAACACCTTTCTGAGCGCCGGGGTAGGTACAAGACAATTAGGCTTGTCACAGACGTGTCCTGCATGGGGCTCACGGTCTGAAGTAGGAGGGAGAACAGGTATTGAATCCCCATTTAACAATTGAGGAAACTGAGGCACAGAAAAGTTAAGTCACTCGCCTAAGGTCACCCAGCAAGCACTCGGCAGAGTCATCGGCAGAGCCGGAATTAGAACCCAGGTCCTCTGACTCCCAGGCCCATGCTCTAGGCCACGCTGCTTCTCGCGGGCTCCATTTAGGCATTGGTAAGGGAATCGTAGATGCTGGATCTTCCAGTCCCCCAATCCCCCACCCCACCCCAGGAGCGAGTCAAGCACATGTAATAACCCTGGGGTTTAACAAATAACAACAACAAATGCCAAGCACGGGCTCAAGCACTGGGATAGATACATCTCATCATCAGATCCCACATGGGTCTCGCAGTCTAAGTATGCGGGAGAACAGGTACTAAATCCCCATTTTGCAGATGAGGAGACTGAGGCACAGGGATTTTAGGTGACTTGCCCCAGTGTCACACAGTAGGTAAGTGGCAGAACCAGGATTGGAACTCAGATCCTAAACGCCACAGCATAGCCTAGCGGATAGAGCACGGACCTCCGTCTCCCCCGATTAGACCGCAAGCCCGTCAAAGGGCAGGGACTCTCTCTATTACCGATTTGCACATTCCCAGCGCTTAGTACAGTGCTCTGCACGTAGTAAGCGCTCAATAAATACTCTTGAATGAATGAATGAGTCAGAAGGACCTGGGTTCTAATCCCAGCCCCACCACTCGTTTGCTGGGTGACCTCGGGCCAGTCACTTCATTTCTCCGCGCCTCAGTTACCTCACCTGTAAAATGGGGATTAAGACTGGGAGCTCCATGGGGGAACTAGAATGGGTCCAACCTATCTTGTATCTGCCCCAGGGCTTAGTACAGTGCCTGGCACATAATAAGCCCTTAACAAATCCCATAAAAAAGTCCCGTGACTCCCAGCCCCTATTCTGTCCACTAGGCCAGATCAGAGAGCTGTAGAGGGAGAGAGTCCGCCGATTTTACCACACCGGTTTGAAATCTGCCCACTTAAAAACCGACTGAGTTCCCTGTTGGGCCAGAAGCGAGGAGAGGGGATCGTCCCCTTCACCGGACAACAGGATAGAAGAGACTCTCTCCTCAAACGTGAATGAAATCTTGCCTTCAGCGGGACATTCACTCAAATAGTCAGCCTGTCCACATGGTACAAGTTGTTGGGCTACATTTCCACTCAAGCGACACACCTCCCAAAGCGTGCAACAGAAACCCTCGTATGATTTACTAACTGAAATCGATGACAAACCTTGGGTATTTTTGTTGCTTTCCCTCTCTCTCTGGCCCTTTCCTGCCTCCCTCTTTGTCCCTGCCTTTCCCTGATTGTTCCTGAGCTTTTCTTCCTCTCTCCTGTTAGTTTCTCCCCAGGTTTGAATGATTTCTCCCATCTCCCCCGTTCCTCCCTTAGTCCCTTCCAACTCTTTTCTCCCATCTCATCTTCCCTTCACCTTTTTAAAAAACAGTATCTGTTAAGCCCCTGTTAAGCACCGCCTGGCTTCTTAACTCTGCCTCCCCCGCTGAAGCCGTGGGCCCTGCGTGGGCACGTAGGTTGCTCCCGAAGACCGTCTCCCAGACCCACACTAACCACCCCCACATCACCCCCTGCCCCCTGGCCACCCACAGATCCTCACCCAGCCCCATTTCCGAGACTCACAAGCACCCAGTTCCTGTTTTGGGGTATCCGTTAAGTACTTACTACGTGCCAGGCACCGAACACTGGGGTAGGCACAAGCTAATCAAGTGGGACACAGTCCCTGTCCCACGTGGCTCACGGTCTTAATCCCCATTTTACAGATGAGGTCACTGAGGCACAGAGAAGTTAAGCCAATCGTCCAAGGTCACACGCCGGACAGGCGGCAGAGTCGGAATAAGAAGCCAGGGCCTTCTGACTCCCAGGCTCGCGCTCCGTCCAGGAGGCCGCGCTGCTTCTTACCTGCTTTCGCTGGCCGGGGGGACATGGGTATAAGCAACTCCCATCCCCGAAGTGAAACGGAATCAATCTGGTCCACCACCTCTCATTTCGGTCCGGAATTTCACCTCGGCTACGGGAAGTCCGATCGGTAACGGGCTCGTATTAACTGAGCCGCGTGAGACGATGGCTTTTCTGTCTCTCTTCGGGTTCCTCGCTCCTCATCCTCCGCTCTCCGATCTTCCCCTCCCGTCTCCTCCTCCTGCCGCAACAGTTCGGAGGGAGGCGCCGGGCAAAACCAATCAATCAATAAATGGTACTTATTGAGTGCGTACTGCGTGCGGAGCACTGAACTAAGTGGTTGGTAGAGTACCATCTAGCTAACGTAGAGCAACGGCAGTCCAGTTAATTGGCGTGGTTTCCCTGTAGACTATAAGCTCCTCGTGGGTAGGAAGCTAGTCTACCAACTCTGCTGTACTACATTCTCCCAAGCACTCAGTACAGTCCTCTGCGCGTGGCAAGAGCTCAATAAAAACCGATGACTGATTGATTTCAGTTTGGATTGGGGCAAATCCTCGGGCTGCCACGCGAATTTGCAGATCCTCCCTTTCACCTGATTTCCGCTAACAAGGCACCGCGATAGACTATATTTTAGTAGAAAAATAAACCTTCAAGATTCATGGCAGATCAGTAAACTTTAACTTATTAAATACCCAAAGCGACAAAGATCCGGTGTCGTCCCCCACCCGCCCCCATTCTGAGAAACATGTGAGCTAGCAAATGAAGAGAACAAAGTTTAAAACTTTAAGCCTCGCTCTTTCCCGCAAACATTTTCCCGTCCTGTAAACGTGATTTTCTTATTAAAAACTCCCAGGCGAGCTTTGAAGGAAGACTTCCTTCATCGAGTCAATAGCTCCCCGCAAGGAGCAGCTGAACAAGATGATTTGGGTCAGGTTAAGCTCTTTCTTTGAAGAACCACTTCTGGTGGTCGGAGTTGGTACAGGGCCGCAGGAGAGGGGCAGGGTTGCCATTGTACGCGTTCGCTTCTGCTTGGAGGCACTTTTGAGATTGAACATGAAGTAGAGAACCATCCTGTGAAAGAGACGGGGAATTAGCCAACTCCACTTTCCAGATGGAAAACCTCTTATTATTTAAAATCCAAATTTAAACTTATGTATCTTAAGAATTTCGACCTACGAGAGCAAGGGTCTTCCCGGCGACCCAATCCCATTTCCCAATTTAATCCTGCCCAGGGTTCCAAGATCCAGGCACGGAGCTGATTGAAGCAGCATCGCCCAGTGGAAAGAGCAGGTGATTGAGAGTCCGGAGAGCCGGGTTCTAATCCCAGCTCCTCCTCTCGCCTGCTGGGTGTCGCTTATCGCACGTCCGTTTAAATAAATGGTGAAACTTTAAATAAGACCCTTCTCAATCCACGGTCTTTAGAAGCACCTATGGGGAGCTAAGCCCCGTAGTAAGAACTCGGGAGAGGCCACACACATTCCTTGTTCCCACCGAGTTGACGATCTAACGGGAGAAAGGGAGAGACAAAGAGTTAACTAAACAGAGTGGGAATATCGGAGGAGAACTAGGATAGATCAGGTCACAGGACAGCCATGCCAGGATGGAACAGAGAAGCAGCGTGGCCTAGTAGATAAAACCCGGGTCTGGGAGTCAGAAGGACCCGGGTTCTAGTCCCGGCTCTGCCACGTGTCCGCCGTGCGAACTTGGGCAAGTCGCTTAACTCCTCGGTGCCTCAGTTCCCTCATCCGTAAAATGGGGATGAAGACCGGGAGCCCCTTGTGGGCCATGGACGGTGTCTGCCCTGGTTAGCTTTTATCTATCCCAGCACTCGCCACGGTGCTCGGCGCGGAGGAAGCGCCGAACCAATACCCTAATGAAAAGAAATAAAATCCTTACAATAAAACGATTCAGCTGAAACTCGGCAGCGAAAAGAATCGACTCACCTCCTGAAATATAAACTTCTGATTTTCAGGAACATTTTCTTGACACAGATACATGGTTACATAGTCCGTCCCCACGTCGACTGCCGCGCACGCTTCCGGGTGACGGGTGTTGTAGCGGATTTCATGATGGGAGGTATACTCGAAGAACTGAAAGCGGAAAGGGGGTGGGGGGCAAACGGGACCAATTTACCCCTCAAATACCCAATCGGGGAATCTGTCCCAGTGGCATGACGAGGGAAGGACCCCGGATGGTTATTACCGCAACGTGGCTCGAGAACAGAAGGGGGAACATGGCTTCTTTCTAACCCCGTTCCCGAGTGGCCTGAGTCACGCTTTACTTCCCCCAAGGGAAATGATAAGAGAAGGAATTTCCCACCTGATTTTGTCCCATTCCGTGGCAGGGGTATAAAATGAGCCTCTGACCCGTTACTTCGTTCTCATCCGGCGGGTTGTAGTCAAAACAGTGATTTTCCATCCCTTTATTCTTCAGCTGAAAGAGTCAACGGCAGCCATCAGGGTCCGGGTTCGGAGGCCGGGAAGTTCGTCCAGACTCCGCCGGTGACATCCTGCCGCCCCGGTTTCTGAACGGGCCGGAGGGAGGGGGCTGGAGTTGAGGGTCGGGGCGGGCAAGGGATAGGCCGGGGAACGGGGGGCGATGGTTGGGGTCTACGGCTTCTCCGCTGTTCCGGGCTGGGAGAGGCCGGCACCGCTCGAGTTGGGGGGCAGGGGGAGGAGGATGGCTCAGTAGCTACAGCCGCGGCAGCTCAAGTCTCTGCTAGGAAAGCCGCTTCTCACATCGCCCTCGGGCTCCACAGGACCAGGGAGGAGGCTGGTGTGAGAGAGCCTGACTACTGGGGCCTCACCCACGGCTTCCACCCGCTCCTCCCACCGGCGTCCACCACCGGGCGAGGGCTGAGGAATCCTCAGCCTCCCGGAGCCTGCCAGTTGAGTCGCGGGACCTCTGGAAATCCAAACCCCCAGACTCGGCCGTCTTCCGTCTGCCCGCCGCCCCCATCCCCGGCCCGGCGGCCACCCGCCAGCACCCTGCAACGGGAACGGGAGATGGGGGGGGGTTGGGTCTGGGTCGACCGGTTTGGGGGAGAAACGTCGGGCCGAGCGAGGGCTGGATGGACACCTACAGCGCTAGCGAGGAGAAGTGGGGTCGGGCACGCTCCCGGGGACCCTTGGGAGGAAGGAGCCCGTTTCCCGGCCGGGCTCATCTTTCCCCCAAAGGACACAGACAACGGTCACGACTCGGCCGGGTGGGCTTCTGGAGGTGAGAGAAGCGAGAGGAAATCACCTACGCAGAGTGGGAGAAATAGGAGAAGGAAAAGATCAAGCCGTCACCATGCAGAGAGCCAAGAGGCAGAAACCCCCACGAGGATGATGCCCCCCCTAAAAATTCCCAAGAGGGCCCTCGATGGCAGAGTTCCCTTTCCTGCTGGCGGCCCGAGGCTCCGGGAGGGCGACATCTTGGATGTCGGCAGACCCAGGCTTAAATTTGGGAGTGTGCCAGCACCCTCGGGTTGACATTAAACATGGCAGCTTCCCCTACCCCCGTGGCCTCTGGGGGTTCTCTAATGAACCTCCTCGTGCCTCCCAAAGTCCCCTGAGGCTCGTTACCCGACCCTGGGAGACTCCAACCTCTCCCCACCTCCATTCTCCGGTAAAACTCCACAAGCATGCCGAGCAGCACGTTTCTGAGGCAGAACCTCTCCGGGCAGCAGCGGTGTCTTCCCAAGTAGGAAAGCCTGCTAGGTAATGTGATAATGGGTCTAGGCCTCTTATTCTCAGTTCTCCCCTCTGCTCCTCTCCATAGCCCAGAGTAGAACACATGCAGGTACCTGCCAAAGATTCAGTCAGGGTTCCCCCATCAACGGGCTCCCTGTGAAGGAAGAGTGCGTTACATTTCTTTCCGTTCACTGCCTGGTTTCCATTAGACCACGCCCGACTGCTCCGTGGTCAGATGGGCACACGGCCCAGCGCTGACTTCCTACTCATTCTGGAATCGCTGGAGGACATCAGGGAGCTGTGAAATCGCGGCCAGAACCCGGCCATTTCGGACAAGTCTTCCGCGTCTCACGGACCCACAGAGCAAGGGCATCCTGTCTTAGAGAGCGAGGCCGGGAATAGATGGGGGGAGGAGGTGGACAAGCACCCCTCTTCCGGTTGCTTATCCGCCCCTTTTCCAGTTGCTCACCTGAGCCTCAGGCCTCCCCCAACCGGGCCGTCTGGCCAGCGTATTCTGGGTGGATACTGACTTCAACCCGGCACTATCAGTCGGAGGGAACGGCTAGAACTCCTGGGAATCACCGCGTCTATTTCCCAGCAGCCTTCGGGGACAACCAGAGAGGCACGAGAAGCGGAGAGACAAAGGACGCGGGAGGAAGGCCGCGGCGAAATCCCGGACAGAGGAAGGAGCTAGTGGATGATGGAAAAGCAACCAGCAGAATGGGTAAAAACTAGAGAGAGAGGTTCCCCGCTTAGACGGGACCAAACCCTTTCATTTATTTTTCTCCCTCCAGAACCAAGTCCTCTCGTGGGGATTAGAAATGGGAGGAAACCCCTCCGCACCGATAAGGCTACCGCTTTTTTTTTTTTTTTTTAAATGGTGTTTGTTAAGTACGTACATTGTGCCGGGCACTGTACGGAGGGCTGGGGTAGGTACAAGTTAATCGGACTGGACACGGTTCCCGTCCCAGAGGGGGCTCACAGTCTTCATCCCCATTTTACGGGTGAGGTGACCGAGGCTCCGAGAAGTGAGGTGCCTTGCCCAAGTCGCGGCAGACAGGAAGCAGAGCCAGGACCAGGACCCAGACCCTTCTGACTCCCAGGCCCGTGGTTCCGACCATTAGGCCACGCCGCTTACCATGCCAAAGTAGCCCGGGCGATCTTCCGGGACGTGTAGCTCTGGATATACGTTCTCCAAGAACCACTTGAAATCCCGGCATTTGAGCTTACTGCGAAGATCCCGCCTAGCCGTCACATCTCCATATGGTTCCTAAGAAAAATAAGGCGGCGACAACCTGCAGCGAGAGGACACCCTCTCTATCTCCCCAGAAGGCTTCATCCTAAGAAAGCGGTGGCCATCGGGGTTCGGGGCCCTCTCTTCCATACCTTGTCGGCGTCTTCCTCCGGAAACAGGCAAACCGGTCGGTCTCTCTCTCCCCCCCCCCCCCCCCGAAGCAGCCGGGGAAAGGCGAATTCTTTATTTGGCAAGAGAGCCGAGCCGGCGGAGGGTTTCACTCACCAGCCGGGCGTGTGGATTGCGGTGGTAATAAAGCTCTTTGTATCCATCCATCCAGACCTCCGCTGCTCTCACGCTGTTAGCCAGGGCTTTGCTCCGGGAGTAAGGAGCTTGTTTAGGGAAAACGTGACCCACGTGAGAACACGGGTGGATCTCAAGACTTCCTCCACACTGCCAGATCTAAACAGAGAACAGATGTGCCGGGCAAGGACCCAGAGGCTCCGC
Organism: Ornithorhynchus anatinus; assembly: GCF_004115215.2. Taxonomy (NCBI): domain Eukaryota; kingdom Metazoa; phylum Chordata; class Mammalia; order Monotremata; family Ornithorhynchidae; genus Ornithorhynchus; species Ornithorhynchus anatinus. The sequence goes on from NC_041751.1 coordinate 1,761,074, forward strand.
ACCACATGCGATCGACGGTAGAATAGTTAAAAGAGAGCGAGGGTGATAAGAGAGCAGTAAACACAGATGGATCTATCAACCGATAACAAAAAATCAGTTTGGCATCTCACCTGGCGGAGGGGGCGGCCGGACCGAGAAGGCGAAAGGCTCCATCAGGAGGCCTCTCGCTTTACTATCGCGCAACTCGTGAAACCCGTTCTTTTTCGATGGCGTTAAGCGATTGCGACGTGTCAAACACCGTTCTGAGTGCCGGACTGGATATAAGCTAATCCGGTCGGACACAATCCCTATCTCGCCTGGCGCTCACAATCTAAGCTGGAGGGAGAGCAGGGGTTTCAGCCCCATTTTACAGTCGAGGAAACTGAGGAACGGAGAAGTGGAGTCCCTTGCCCAAGGTCACACGGCAAGCAACCGGCAGAGCCGGGATCAGAATCCGCGTCCTCTGGCCCTCGGGCCCAGGCTCTTTCCTAGAGAAGCAGCGTGGCTCAGTGGCAAGAGCCCGGGCTTGGGAGTCAGAGGTCATGGGTTCGAATCCCGGCCCCGCCACTTGGCAGCTGGGTGACTCACTTCACTCCTCTGGACCTCGGTGACCTCTTCTGGAAAACGGGGCTTAACCGTGAGCCTCACGTGGGACAACCTGATGACCCTGTATCGACCCCAGCGCTTAGAACAGTGCTCTGCACAGAGTAGGCGCTTAACAAATACCAACATTTTTTCCCCTAGGTGACGCTCCTTCACAGTCGGCGAGAGAACTTCCAAGTTGTATCTCCCCGTGACTCGACTTCTCAAACCACCGTGGAAACTACATTCCTCTCCTTTTATGGCAAACCCGTCTTCTTACCCCAAAGAAAGCTAGAGGACGGCTCAGATGAAAATTCAGTAGTTCTAATAATAATAACTGTGGCATCTTTTAAACATATACTGTGTGCCCACCATTCTTCTAAAAGCTGGGATTAGATACACTCTAAGCAGAATGAGCAGACTCCCCGTCCCAAAGGGGGGCTCAGAGTTTAAGAGATGCATCTGTAATTGATAATTGGAAATCGGGTCACTTACCCTGAAAGAGAATTCAAGATTTTCTCCTCCCCAGACTTCCATTCCGGTATCGTACGAGCCAAGATACTCAAAATACTTCTTACTCACAGCAAACAGTCCTCCAGCCATGGTGGGGGACCTAGGAAAGATTTAGCCGTTTCCAATTTAAACAGAGGAAATGCTTGTCTTCCCTTAAAAGGTTGACTATTTTCAATTACCGACGACTTCGGAGGGAAGCCGACCCACAGCTTTCATCGACACGGTCAAGCAATTGCATTTATCGAGTGCTGACTGTGTCCAGAGCACTGTGTTAAGCGCTTAGGAGAGTATTAACATAGCAGGGTCGGTAGACGTGCCCCCTGCCCACAGCAAGCTTCCAGTCTAGAGGGTTTTGGCCCGACCCCGGGCCTGCGACGGTCTTTTTGAAAACTACACCACACCCATGTGCCCAGGCTGCCGGCATCCCTTCCATGTGGCCCTCAGAGTCATTCCCTCCTACGCCGTCCCTCAGTGCTTGTTGGCTTAGCCTTTCCCTAGGAGGCTTGGGCTGGGAAAGTGTCCAGAACCCGTAGGCGGAATCCAGCAACCTTCCCCCAGCCCAAGAGGCGGACGGAAAGGGTCCCCAACCCATCTAACGTGCAGAGACCTCAAAATGAAGGGCTCTGGGGGGGTCAGAGGAAACGGATTCAAAATGGATTAAGAAGAAGAGAAGTCTATTTCCCTACTCTCCTCCGCTGCCCGATCATTTTTCTACAAAAATGTTCAGTCCACGTTTCCCCACTCCTCAAGAACCTCCAGTGGTTGCCCGTCCACCTCCGCTACCAGAAACGCCTCGCCGTCGGCTTTAAGATACTCAATCACCTTGCCGTCTCCTACCTTACCTCGCTGCTTTCCCACTATAACCCGGCTCGCACATTTTGCTCCTCTAATGTGTATATGTGTGCATATCTATCATTCTATTTATATCGATGCCTGTTTACCCGTTTGGAGGTGGATATATCTGGGACTCTATTTATATCGATGCCCGTTTACCTGTTTTGATGTCTGTCTCCCCTCCTCTAGACTGTAAGCCCAGTGACTATTGCAGAACTCTACTCTCCAAGCGCTTAGTACAGTGCTCTGCACACAGTAAGCGTTCGGTAAATACGACTGAATGAACGAACGCATTATGGACATATGTTGAAGTCTGCAACACCTGGGGCTGTTTCTGTTCTCTCCTCCTTGGCTCTCATTCCTTACGAAGCTTCTGCTCCCAAAGAGACGCTCCTGTCTGGATAGCGGTGGGTCACGCCTGTCCTTCTGCAGGAACCAACCCCCAGTTTCCATCTTTGTCTTACTCTATCTCTGCAGTGAAGATAGGTAGAGGCCGAAGGAGAGATTTGCGCTCTGTGATTTGGTCAGTCAGGCGGTCGATTTTATTTATCGAGCGCTTACCGTGTGCGGAGCGGTGTGCACAGCGCTTGGGAGAGTACAATAGAACAATATAACAGACCCGTTCCCCGCTCACAATGAGCTTAGAGTCCGGGGGGGAGGGGAGAGGGGACAGACACCGATATAAGTAAAATCACAGATTTGTACAGATAATGCTGTAGGGTTGAGGTGGCTGGGGGTGGGGGGGAGGGAGATTTAAGGGAGCGAGTCAGGGCGACACAGAAGGAAGTGGGAGGAGAGAGAAGGAGAGAGAAGGAGAAGGGACGGCCTCTTAGGGGAGATGTGCCTTCAGCGAGGCTTTGAAGCTGGGGAGAGTCACCGTCGGACGTGAAGAGGGAGGGCGACCCGGGCCAGAGGCAGGGCGTGGGCGAGTGGTCGGCGGCGAGACCGACGAGATTGAGGTACAGTGAGTAGGTCGGCATCAGAGGAGCGAAACGTGCAAGCTGGGTCGTAGTAGGAGAGTAGCGAGGTGAGGTAGGAGGGGGCGAGGGGATGGACTGCTTCCAAGCCAGCGGTAAGGAGTGCTAAACACCTGAACAGTCTCAAGCTTTTCAATTCTTTCCTCTTTGCCCGAGGGGAAACCCGTTCGTCCCGAACTCCGTTCCCTCACCCGTTCGGAGGAACCGTCCCGCCGAGGGGAGGGTTGCAGAGAACGCCTCCGAGCCCAACCGCCCGCCCCGACGCTCCGAACTTTCGAAACAGAGGCCCTCACCGACCACGGAGTCAAACGTTAAGTAAACTCGGACCTGATGACATCCACCTTGGACCGCCTTCGCTTCTGCTCCCTCTCCGGGATCGGGTGCCACGTGAACACCAGTCTCCAGTCGAAGCCCCCGATCTGCGGCTCGCCGGCGTTCCCCAGGTATTCGAATGTATTCCAGTCAATCACGTCGATCACCGGACACACCACGGCCGACTCTTCTTCCCGAATTCTGAGAGAGGCAAACATGCACAGGGACGACACGGACGTGAGAGACGGCCTAGTGGGGAGACGGGGGGATCGGGGTCCTGGTCCTGGCTCTGCCGGTGGCCTGCCGGGTGACCTTGGGCAAGTCGCTTCACTTCCCTGGGCCTCGGTTTCCTCATCTGTAAAACGGGGATTCGATACCTGTTCTCCTTCCTATTTAGAACGGGAGCCCCGTGTGGGACGGGGAGTGCGTTCGACCTGCTTAACGTGTCTACCTTAGCGCTTGTAACGGTGGGCAAGCCCCTTAACTTCCCTGTGCCTCAGTTACCTCATCTGAAAATGGGGATGAAGACCGTGAGCCCCACGTGGGACAACCTGATTCCCTCGAATCTGCCCCGGCGCTTAGAACAGTGCTCGGCACATAGTAGGCGCTCAGCACATACCATCGTCATCGACGGTGCCCGGTGCATCGCATAGCGCTTAACGGATACCGTAGCACGGTAATAATAATGGAAAAGTAGTGTGGTCTAGTGGATGCGGGACGGGCCTGGAAGTTAGAAGGGCCTGGCTTCTAATCCAGGCTCCACCGCTTGTCGGCTTTCACTTCTGTAAAATGTTGATTAAGACCGTGAGCCCCACGTGGGGGGGACTTGGGCTGTGTCCAACCCGATTAGCTTGTATCTACCGCAGTGCTTAGGAGAGTGCCCGGCACATAGTAAGAGCTTAACAACTACTATTCTTGTTAATAATATCACCGTTACTAGAGAGGCAACGTGGCTTAGCGGAAAGAGCCCGGGCTTGGGAGTCAGAGGTCGTGGGTTCGAATCCCGTCTCCGCCACTTGTCAGCTGAGTGACTGTGGGCGAGTCACTTCACTTCTCGGTGCCTCAATTACCTCGTCTGTCAAATGGAGATTAAGACCGTGAGCCCCACGTGGGACAACCTGATCACCTTGTATCTCCCCCAGCGCTCAGAACAGTGCTTGGCACATAGTAAGTGCTTCCAGCGTGGCTCAGTGGAAAGGGCCTGGGCTTCGGAGTCAGAGGTCAAGAGTTCGACTCCCGGCTCTGCCCCTTGTCGGCTGTGTGACTGTAAGTCACTTAACTTCTCTGTGCCTCAGTGACCTCCTCTGTAAAATGCGGATTGACTGTGAGCCTCACGCGGGACGACCGGATGACCCTGTAGCTCCCCCGGCGCTTTAGAACAGTGCTCTGCACACAGTAAGCGTTTAACAAATACCAAATACCAACATTATCAGTAGTAGTAGTAATAACAGAAATAATAATAATAGTAATAAAATCAGAATCTAACTCTGGCTATCCAAATATCACCCTGAATCATAACATTAGTTCATTCTCATCCGGGCCATAAGAAAACACACATAAAACGTTGCTTCCTGCCGATGAGGTTCTCCCACTGGCCGGGGAGACGGCAAGGCCTCGGGGAAAGAGCGCAGGACTGGGAATCAGTAGACCCAAGAGGTCCTGTCTCTGTCACTGGCCTGCTGGTTGCCCTTGGGCAAGTCATTTCACTTCTCTGTGCGTTAGGTTCCTCATCTGTAACCTGGAGATCAGATACCCGCTGCCCCATCCCTTAAAGTGACAGCCCCAAGCGGGGCAGGAACTACTGTCCAATCTAGCCCTTGGCAAGGTATTTTGGCAGATAGTGAACGCTTAGTAAATACCGCTATTAATTTTTATTACATGCGTATCCCGCGATACTTGTTCCTCGAAACCCTGGTGGTATCCAGAATGGTTTCAGCACAGGACGTGTTTTCCCATACTATTATAGATATTACAAATCGGGGTCCATTCCTGAGCCCAGTACGAATGAAGTTCTTCTACGTGTGACACACGTATTACACTGACAAACGCCACCAAACTATTAGAAGCGGCGTGGCTCGGTGGAAAGAGCCCGGGCTTGGGAGTCGGAGGTCATGGGTTCGAATCCCGGCTCCACCACCTGTCAGCTGTGTGACTTGGGGCAAGTCACTTCACTTCTCGGTGCCTCAGTTCCCTCATCTGTAAAATGGGGATTAAGACTGTGAGCCCCACGTGGGACGACCTGATCACCTTGTACCGCCCCCCCCCCAGCGCTTAGAACAGTGCTTCGCACATAGTAAGCACTTAACACATGCCATTATTATCGTTAATCTTTTTAAGTAATTCAAATAAGAACATCACGATCTTAAATTGACGACCCGTACTGTGAGGAGGAGTCTCGTGGGGAGGAGATGCGTCACGTTTTTAACTTTGTATTTTCCCCAGTGCTCAATAAAAATATAATTACGAGGAGGGGAGGCTGCAGAAGTAGAGACTTGCTGCCCTGACCGTGGTAGTGGGTTTGCAAATTTTAGGAAAGAATTTGTTTAGCTTGGATTGACTAAACAGAAACCTCTGCTTCTTCTTAAAGCTCCTTGTGAATGCCTTTTGAACACCACGCGACCCCTGAATAATAATAATAATAATAAGGGTATTTACTAAGCGCCTACTATGCCTACTGTTCTAAGGGCCTTTCTCTAGTGGGGTCATTAATTAATTCATTCAATAGTATTTACTGAGCACTTACTATGCGCAGGGCACCGTACTAAGCGCCAGGAATGGACAATCGGGCACCAGATAGAGACCATCCCCGCCCAACGACAGGCTCCCGGTCTAATCGGGGGAGACAGACGGCAGAGCAAAACAGAATCATCTTCAGTCCTACTTAGAAATTCATTTGCCATCTTAAAAATTGATGCCAGCGGGTCTAAATCCTAAGATTTGGGCTAACCTTTTCTTCTCCCGCTCTGTCACCTTGCAATAATCCCCAGGATGACTGAAGTTTGAGGCGGACAACAGTCATCTCAATATTCATTCATTCATTCAGTAGTATTCATTGAGCGCTCACTACGTGCGGAGCACTGCACTAGGCGCGTGGAAGGGACAGTTCGGCAACGGACAGAGACCGTCCCCGCCCAACGACGGGCTCGCGGTCCGATCGATGCAATGAGCTCCCCATCACCTGCATATTACGGAAGGCGCCTCCCTCCTTCGCCAACCCGGGCTGAACAATCTGGGCCGAAAGCTTCGTCTCTTCACTGAAGGGATTTAAAAGTGTTCCCGGGACAAAAAATTCCCAGGAAAACCTTTCCTGGGAATTCTTCTCTAACACCGCCACCTTGTGGTTTGCAGAAATCCACCTACGTTCCCCCCAAAGCCCATCCGGATTCATTCGTTCATTCATTCGAAAGGATTTATTGAGCGCTTACTAGGTGCCGAGCGCTGTACTAAGCGCTTGGACGGATCCCATGCCACGCTGGACTTTTTTTTTATGTATTTGCTAAGGGCTTACCGGGTGCCGAGCACCGTTCTAAGCGCTGCAAGCTAATCGGACGGGGTCCCCGTCCCACGTGGGGCTCCCGGTCATAATCCCCATTTTGCAGATGAGGGAACCGAGGCGCGGGGAAGCGACTCGGCCGAGGTCATCGGGCCGACAGATGGCAGAGGCGGCATTAGAACCCAGGTCCTTCTGACTTCCAGGCCCACGCCCTGAGGTGGTTTTCCAATCTTTTTATGGCCTCTACGGAAGCTTGTCTTTCTCAAGTCCAGGAAGCCGGGAGCGCTCGATGAGGAGCAACGGATGATTATCCGGTCTTTTCGGCTCCCTCGATTCCACCGACTTAAAATCCTCGTTGAGCCCTTTTAAGATTACCGGATGAAGCTGGGGCCTCGGCCCCGACCCTGGAGGGCACCCACCACTGGTTTTTTATTATGCGTTTACTCCGTGCCGGGCACTCTACTAGGCGCCGGGCTAGATCTAAGTCCATCAGGTGGAACACGGTCCCCGTCTCACCCGGGGTTCACGGTCTCAATCCCCATTCTACAGACGAGGGAACTGAGGCACAGGGAAGCGAAGTGACTGGCTCTAGGTCGCACAGCAGACAAGTAAGTGGCGGGGCGGGGATTAGAACCCAGGTCCTTCCGACTCCCAGGCCTGTGCTCTCCCCACTGGGCCACGCTGCGTCTCTCAATTTCTCCGATCCTTAGACTGGCCCTCACCGACCCCATCTGGACCACGGATGTTCCCGGGCTAGGAGTCGAGGGGACAGGATGACGGTTGACCAGCCGGCAACCGAGGGGACGGGGTGAGGGTCGACCAGCTGTTTGCACCGCTGGACACTGGGCTCCTCGACCCACGGTCCGCCCGCCACGGTCCCTGAGAAGCCCCGGGGCACGAGGGCGTTGGCGCTGAGCACTGCCGTCCTCTCTTCCACCTTCCTCGCCGCCTGCCCCCTTGGCCCACCCCGAGGACCCGTGGAAAGAGCACGAGGCTGAGAGCTGGAAGACCTGGGTTCTAATCCCGGCTCCTTCGCCTGACTGCTGTGCGGCCTTGGGCCTCGGTCACCTCATCTATAAAATGAACCGTCAGCCCCATGGGGGACACGGTCCGTGTCCCTCCCACCCCACGAACCCGTATCCACCTCGGGGCCTAATACGAGGCCAGCCACGTAGTAAGTGCTTCATAAAAACCATTTTTTTTTAAAAAACAAAAAGACAGCCACACTCAGGGTCTTGCTGTCCGGCAACTCAGTAAACGCTGAAGTCTCTCTAATTTATGGAGAAACTGAGGCATCGAGCCATCAAGACCCTTAGTCAATTCGGGGAATAGGGAAGCGTGTCTGCTTTCCCAATCTATACCTCCTTTCCTACGTGCCCGTGTGTGTCTGTCTCTCTCCCTTTCTCTCATCCTCATCTGTCGAATGGGGATTCACTGTGAGCCTCCCGTGGGACAACCCGATGACCCTGCATCTCCCCCAGCGCTTAGAACAGTGCTCGGCACACAGCAGGCGCTTAACAGACGCCGACATTATCATTGTTATTACTGTTATTATCCTCTCAGTGGCGCACGTCCAGTTCCCTTTTGCTGCTGCCATTTTTCACCCCAAGGCGAGCCGTAAAGGCAGACGAAGACGGCGGCGGCCCTGAGGGTGCCCAGACGCAGAGAAAGCACAGCGCGCCAGGCACAGACCGAAAAAGAGCTCTCGCCTCCGGGCAGACCGACGGCCATCCTCTCCATCTCTGAGGAGCGGCATTATTTCAGACGCAACCCAAGGGCCTCTCTTCACCTCGGCGGGCAGGGGGTGTGTCTACCCACTCCGTCGTACTGTCATATCCTATGTCATATACAGGTTAATGACAGGACGTATCGTCATATAGGGCACATCGTGACCTATAACCGTCATATAGGTTATGATATGACATATCCTATGTCATATCACAACTGCGCCTCAGTTCCCTCACCTGGAAAATGGGGATTAAGAGTGTGAGCCCCAGGTGGGACAACCCGATTCCCCTGTGGTGTCCACCCCAGCGCTCAGAACGGCGCTCGGCACGTAGTAGGCGCTGAACAGATACCGACGTTATTTATTATTATCATTCCTCTCCCAAGCGCTTCGGACGGCGCTCCGCACACGGTACGTGCTCAACACACGCGACGGACGGATGGATTGGTTCGGTCGCGGGGGGACTCACCGCTCCAGGAGGGGCTCCAGCCAGCCTTCGTGGCACTCGCAGTGGCAGTCGAGGAAGGTGAGCACTTGCCCCGTGGCTATCGAAGCTCCCAGCAGCCGGGCTCGGACCAGCCCCTCCCTCTTACTGGCGCGGATCAGGCGGACCTTGGGTAAACCGGCCAAGTGGTTCTCCAAGGGCTCCTTTAAGTGTCCTGGTTCAAGCACAACCGGTTGAACGAAATCAACAGCCGTTCCCCCTCCTACTTGAGACGGCGGGCCTCGGAACGATCGTAACGATAATAACCGTGGTATTGGTTAAGGCGCTTATCGTGTGCCAGGCACGGTTCTAAGCGCTGGGGTGGATACAAGCAAGTCGGGTGGGACACGACAAAATCCTTGTCGAGCCCTTCTAAGATTACCGGATGAAGCTAAGGCCTCAGGCCCGACCACCTCTGGCTTTTTATTATGCGTTTACTGTGTGCCAGACACTCTCCTAAGCGCCGGGGTAGATATAAGTCGATCAGGTGGCACCCAGTCCCCGTCCCACATGGGGCTCGCGGTCTCGATCCCCATTTTACAGATGGGGGAACGGAGGCCCAGAGAAGTGAAGTGCCTTGCCCCCAGTCACACGGCAGACAAGCGGTGGAGCCGGGATCAGAACCCACTACATCTGGGATCGGGATTGTCTTATAACCACGACAGGCCTTAGAGTAGTACTGGACACAAAGAAAGCGCTAACTTACGTATATTAATATCTCTCTCCCCCTCTCGACCAGAAGCTCGCGGTGGGTAGAGAACACATCCGTTTATCGTTCTCTCCTGCTCTCCCAAGTGCTTAACAGAGAAGCAGCGCGGCTCAGCGGAAAGAGCCCGGGCTTGGGAGTCAGAGGTCATGGGTTCGAATCCCGGCTCCGCCGCCCGTCGGCTGTGTGACCGTGGGCAAGTCGCTCGTCTCTGTGCCTCAGTGACCTCATCTGTCGAAGGGGGATGACGACCGTGAGCCTCACGTGGGACCACCCGATGACCCTGTATCTCCCCCAGCGCTTACAACAGTGCTCGGCACATAGTAAGCGCTTAACAAACACCAACATTACTACTATTATTAAGCGCTGGATGAATACGGCCGAACGAATTAGAGAAACCAAACCTCCCGCTTCGCTCGCGGATAATACAAAACCCTTCTTTTCTTCCCCTTTTCCTGAATGCCCCGCTGAACCTCTCACCACGTAGCGCGGTTCCATTTCCTCGGTTCTGGTGATCGGAAGTGCTTGAAAACTGAGCGAGGGATCACCTCGGCCAGCTCAGCTCTCCCCTCCCCTCAGTAACGACCTCCAGAAGCCATAAAGCTTCCAGACTCGGCCGCTTATCTCACAAACGGGGCCCCGACGACCTCGGGTTGCCGCCTCCACTCGGACTCGCGGAATTCCACGAAAATGTGCTCGGGTTGCCGGTAAATCACACGCCGGGGACGGTGGGGAGCAGCTAAGTCGGACCCCGCCGCTCGAGGACTTGGGTTTTCCTCGGAAAAGAGAACTCCCGGCTCCGCTCCAGGGCGGAGACGTGGACGATCAGGCGGTGTCGCTAAATCTCGTGGGCTCCGGTTACGGTCCGTCTGGCCGGCCAGACGGCCCGCGGTAATTCCCCCTCTTCCCCGGGAATCCCAGGGCTGCGCTGCGAACTCAGGGTAACGATAACGTCGGTACGTGTTCGGCGCTTACCACGTGCCGAGCACCGCTCTAAGCGCGGGGGCAGACACGGGGGAAGCGGGTCGTCCCACGTGGGGCTCACGGTCTTCGTCCCCATTTTACTCGGGAGGGGACTGAGGCCCAGAGAAGCGGAGTGACTCGCCCACAGTCCCGCAGCTGACGAGCGGCAGAGCTGGGATTCGAACCCATGACCTCTGACTGCGAAGCCCGGGCTCTTCCCACTGAACCACGGTTAAAGACCCGGCAGAAACTCGAAATACTCTTCAGAGAGAGAGAGACCGCGCGCACGAACCCAAGTCAGCGGACTCGGGCGTCGTTGAGCCCCACGGTCCCTCATTCCCTCTCCGCCCCAAGTCGAGGGGAGGAAGGAGCTTTCGGTCCCTGGAAAAAGCTGCTCTTGCTTGATTTCCCGCAAGGGAAGCTCTGCTCTCCCTCCCTCACTACTCTCGTGCTCCGCCTCCCCTCGACCAACGGTATTTACTGAGCGCTCACTGTGAACACAACTCGGTACCGAGCACTCGGGAGGGGACGATGAAAAACCGCCAGGGGACACCGTCCCCTAAGGGATCTGACACTCCCGTGCGGGAGACAAGATGAAAACGAATTACCGCTAGGGCCAGCGGTAATAATAATAATAATAATGATAATAATGATAATTTCGGCAGCTGTTAAGCGCTTACTGTGTGCCAGGCGCCGTACAAGCAGGAGAGGAGACGGGCAGAGGCACCGGCGCTGCGGGGTGGAGGCCTCAAAACGCCCGAGGGGAAAAGGGGGACGCCAAACCTCTTCTTCCTCCCGGTGGACCCTTCTGGGACCTGATTATAATAATAATGTTGGCATCTGTCCAGCGCTCACTACGTGCCACGCGCTGTTCTAAGCGCCGGGGTGGACACAGGGCCGTCAGGTTGTCCCGTGTGGGGCTCACGGTCTTAGAGAGGCGCAGCGGGGCTCGGTGGAAAGAGCCCGGGCTTTGGAGTCGGAGGTCGCGAGCTCGAATCGCGGCTCGGCCCCTGGTCAGCTGGGTGACTGTGGGCGAGTCACTTCACTTCTCGGTGCCTCGGTGACCTCACCTGTAAAATGGGGACGAAGACCGGGAGCCCCACGCGGGACGACCCGATTCCCCCGTGTCTACCCCAGCGCTCAGAACGGCGCTCTGCACGTAGTAAGCGCTTGACGAATACCACCATCATTATTATTCCTCCCCATCTTACAGAGGAGGGAACGGAGGCCCAGAGAACCGAAGCGGCTCGCCCAAGGTCACGCAGCTGACGGGCGGCGGAGCCGGGATCAGAACCCACCGCCTCCGCCTCCCAGGCCCGGGCTCTTTCCGCCAAGCCGGGTCCTGCCCCCCCGTGCTTAGCACGGTGTTTGGCATAGAGTAGGCGCTCAACAAATACCCCGATTATTATTCTTGTCGGAGCCATAACTGGGGATAAAAGGGTTGGATGACTATGAGAAATGACCAAATGCCGCTCTTCCCATTCTAGGAAGGGGATTTTCTTTTTTTTTTTAACCGGTATGCGCTGAGCGCTTACTACCTATCAGGTACTGAACCGAGCGCTGGGGCAGACACCACCTCGTCAGAATGGACACGGTCCACGTCCCCCACGGGGCTCACGGGCCCGTGGCTACGAGAAGCAGCGCGGCTCGGCGGCAAGGGCCCGGGCTGGGGAGTCGGAGGTCGTGGGTTCTAATCCCGGCGCCGCCGCCTGTCATCTGGGTGACTCTGGGCAAGTCGCTTCACTTCTCGGTGCCTCGGTGACCTCCTCCGGGAAAATGGGGATGAAGGCCGGGAGCCTCACGTGGGACAACCCCATGACCCCCGCGTCTCCCCCGGCGCTTAGGACAGCGCTCTGCACAGAGTAAGCGCTTGACAAATACCGACGTTATTATTAAAATGGGGACGAAGACCGGGAGCCCCCCGTGGGACAACCCGATGACCTCGTATCCCCGCCCCCGCGCTTAGAACGGTGCTTTGCACATAGCAGGTGCTTGACGAGCATCATTATCGTCATCGATGCCCGTTTCGCACACGAGGTAACCGAGGCACACGGAAGCGATCCGCCCCGGCACGGAACAGCAGACGAGCGGCAGAGTCGGGATCGGAACCCACGTCCTTCTGACTCCCGGGCCCAAGCCAGACCGCCTCTCGCCGCTGGATTCGGTCGACGTCATCGTACCGAGCAGTTGTCGCGCGCAGAGCACTGCGCTGAGCGCTCGGGGAAGTACAATACAGCAATAAAGGACGCCAGCCGGCCCTCGCCCAGCTCTGCCCCCCGGGTCAATTCGCCCTGGATCCGCCCGACGTGTCCGGCCCGGAACAGTAGCCCTCAAGCCCGTTTCAAGAGACCCCCTCCGTCTCTAAAACGTTGGCGTTTGTCAAGCGCTTCCTAGGTGCGGAGCACCGTCCTAAGCGCTGGGGCGGGTCCGGGGTCGTCGGGTCGTCCCACGCGGGGCTCCCGGTCTTCGTCCCCGTTTTCCAGAGGAGGGAACCGAGGCCCGGAGAGGCGAAGCGACTCGCCCAGGGTCCCACGGCCGCCAAGGGGCAGAGCCGGGCTCCGAACCCGTGACCCCGGACTCGAGACGCCGATACAGAGAAGCAGCGCGGCTCGACGGAAAGAGCCTGGGCCTCGGGGTCGGAGGTCACGGGTTCGAGCCCCGGCAAGCCGCGCTGTGGCGAAGTCGCTTCGCTTCTCCGTGCCTCGGTTCCCTCGTCTGGAAAATGGGGATTCACCGTGAGCCTCGCGCGCGGGACGACCCGATGACCCCGCATCCCCCCCCCCCACCCCGGCGCTCGGAACAGCGCTCGGCACCTAGCGGGCGCTTAACGGATACCGATATTATCGTTACTAGCAAAGAAGCCCCTCACCTTTATCGCTGTAGTCGTCCACGAGGATGACTTCGTTGAGCAAGACATCCGGGGAGGTCTCGAGGACGCTGTGGACCGTTCGCAGGAGCGTCGACCGGGCCTCGTTGTAAAAGGCGATGACGACGGACGTTCTGGGCAAACGGCGATAATCGTATTTCTTCTCGTTGCACCTACGAGAGAGGGCGGACACGCTCGGTTTCGGCCAGTCGGCGGGATCCTACTTCTTCCCTCGGCGCCTTCGGGGCAGGGCGGCCAATTCATCTGCTCCTCTGGACACGGGACAGCCGAAGCTGTCCAAACCGATTAAAACGTACTTATTGGGAAAAGAGATCACAGCCTTCCTCTACGGAGTCGGTCTCTCTTTTTAAACCGTGTAACGGAAGGACCGAAACCGCGGATCATACGTGCTCCGGAGCCCACCCTCTTTCTTGGTTTCTTTTCTCCCCCCAGGGCGTCGGCGAAGAGCTGAGGGAAGCAGCGCGGCTCAGTGGAAAGAGCCCGGGCTCGGGGGCCACGGGTTCGAATCCCGGCTCCCGCCGCCTGTCAGCTGTGGGACCGTGGGCCAGTCGCCGGCCCCCCCCCCCCCCCCCCGGGCCTCGGTTCCCCCATCTGTCAGATGGGGATGAAGACCGCGGGCCCCGCGTGGGACGACCCGATAATAACGACGCCGGCACCTGTTAGGCGCTGACTCTGTGCAGGGCACCGTTCTGAGCGCTGGGGGAGACGCAGGGGAATCAGGTGGTCCCGCGTGAGGCTCCCGGTTAATCCCCCTTTTACGGATGAGGTAACGGAGGCCCGGAGAGGTGACCTGCCCACGGTCACGCAGCTGACGAGTGGCAGAGCGGGGATTGGGAAGCAGCGTGGCGCAGTGGAAAGAGCCCGAGCTTGGGAGTCCGAGGTCATGGGTTCGAATCCCAGCTCCGCCACTCGTTAGCTGTGTGACCGTGGGCGAGTCACTTCACTTTTCTGGGCCTAAATGCCCTCATCTGTAAAATGGAGATTAACTGTGAGCCTCACGGGGGACAACTTGATTACCCTGTATCTACCTCAGTGCTTAGAACAGTGCTCTGCACACGGTAAGCGCTTAACAAACACCAGCATTATCATGATCGACTTTTAGAGAAGCAGCGTGGCTCGGTGGAAAGAGCCCGGGCTTGGGAGTCGGAGGTCAGGAGTTCGAATCCCAGCTCCGCCCCTTGTCGGCTGGGTGACCGTGGGCGAGTCACTTCACTTCTCGGGGCCTCAGTTCCCTCATCTGTAAAATGGGGATGAAGACCGGGAGCCCCACGTGGGACCGCCTGATTCCCCTGTGTCTCCCCCAGCGCTTAGAACGGTGCTCTGCACGTGGTAAGCGCTTAACAGATACCAACATCATTATCATTATTCGAACCCATGACCTGGGGCTCCCGGGCTTGAGCGCCGAACAAATACCGACATTATCACCCGTCGCCGACCTGTCCGTTCCCAGCGCCCAGTACAGCGCTCCGCACAGAGTGAGCGCTCGATGAGTACCGGTGAACGAATGAAGCCGGCGCCACCCAGGGAAGGAGGGAGGGAGGGAGGGAGGGAGGGGGTGCCGATCGCCCCGCCCCGGCCCCGCCGAACAGGTCGACCCACCCCGACGGGGAGGAAGGGGGTCACGGTGCGACCCCCGAGAGAGGTTCCCCACCTCCAGGGGCCATTCCTCCGCTCCCTCACCCGTTCGGTGGGACTTACCGAGCGCCTCCTTTCATTCCGTAGCATTTACTGAGCGCTCCCTCCGTGCAGAGCACTGGACTAAGCGCCCGGAGACGGACAGCTCGGCAACGGAGACCGGCCCTGCCCACCGACGGGCTCGCGGTCTAATCGGGGGGGGGGGGGGACGGACGGACACAAACGAGACAACTTAGAGGAGAGGCGGCGCGGTGGAAAGAGCCCGGGCTTTGGAGTCAGGGGTCACGGGTTCGAGTGCCGGCTCTGCCACCGGGCGGCTGTGTGACCGCGGGCGAGTCGCTTCGCTTCTCTGGGCCTCGGTTCCCCCATCCGGAAAACGGGGACGAAGACCGGGAGCCCCGCGTGGGACGGCCCGATCCCCCCCCCCCCCCCCCGCGTCTGCCCCGGCGCTCAGAACGGTGCTCCGCACATAGTAAGCGCTTGACGAATACCCACGTTAAATGCCGACGTTAACTTAATCGCGATAAATAGGATCGAGGGGACGGACACCTCGTGAACAGAATAATGTCGGTTAAAGCGCTTACTAGGCGCGGAGCACTGTTCTGAGCGCCGGGGGAGATGGGCAGCGCTGTGCAGATCTGTAAATATTACGTCTCACTCTGTTTACCTATTACTAAGAGGAGCGACGCGGCTCAGAGGTCGCGGGTTCCGATCCCGGCCCCGCCACCCGCCGGCCGGTCACTTCATTCCCTCGGCAGTATTTACTGGGCGCTTACTACGCGCAGGACCTCGCGCCTCTGCGCTCGGTGACCTCGTCTGTAAAATGGGGATGAAAACCGTGAGCCCCGCGTGCGACGACCTCATGACCTAGTTTCCCCCCGGCGTTTAGAACAGCGCTGGGCACCTAGCGAGCGCTTAATCGATTCATTTTGTTTAACGAGACGCACATCGCCCTGATTCTGTTCACGTGCCATCGTTTTCACGCGACGTCCGTCGTCCCCCCGACTCTATAATAACGTCGGCAGCCGTTAAGCGCTCACTACGCGCCGAGCACCGTTCTCGGCGCTGGGGGAGACGCGGGGGAGTCACGTCGTCCCACGTGGGGCTCACGGTCTTCGTCCCCATTTGACAGATGAGGGGACTGAGGCGATTCACGGCCGAGGTTCACGGCCGCCCGTCTCCCCCGAGGGAGCCCGTCGGAGGGACCGTCCCTCTCCGCTGCCGACCCGTCCGTTCCAAGCGCGCGGTCCAGCGCGCCGCGAGCGCTCGACGGACACTATCGATCGAACGAATGGATCCCGACGTTATCATCATCACTGCCGAGTCCGCCGATCTATTTTGAGGGGACTCCTCGTTGGGGTTTGCGGTCCGTCTCCCCCTTTTCGGGCGGCTCTCGGGCCCGGGGGCCGGCGGCCCCGGGTGCCGACCCCGCCTCCGCCAACCGCCGACGGCGGGGAAGTCGCTCTTTAACTTCTCCGCTTCCTCGTCCGGACGGGGGGGGCGGGCCGGGTCCGAGGCGTCACCCTCCGTCCGCCCCGGAGCTCGGCCGGTCGCTCGGCCCGCGGCGGGCGCTCAGCAAATACCATTAAAAAGAGTCGCCCCGCTCCCGGGGCGACGCCGGGCTCCCCGCCCTCCCCCTCGGCCACCCGGCGAGCTCCTCTCAACTCTCTGCCGCCCCGCGGGACCCGACCGACCCGTCGGTCCGGGCGGCCCGGCGGAGCGGGCGGAGCCCGGGGGCCCGCGAGTCGCGGGGTGGAGGGTTCGGATTCGAGGGTCCGAGGTCACGGGGTTCCGATCCCGCCCCCGCCGCGTGTCGGCGGGCGAGTCGCTTCACTTCTCCGGGCCTCGGTTCCCTCCCCTGGAAAATGGGGACGAAGACCGCGAGCCTCACGGGGGACCGCCCGATGAGCCCGTATCTCCCCCGGCGCTGAGCCCGGCGCCCCGCGCGTAGGAAGCGCTCAAAAGATGCCGACGTTGTCATCGCGATCGTTCCGACCGCCACTCGTCCGCCCCGTGGCCTAGGGCAAGCCGCTTCCCTGCGCCTCGGGGACCTCATCTGCAAAAGGGGGACGGAAACTCTGAGCCCCGCCCGGGCCCGGGGCCGACCGGTCGGCGGCCACCCCGGCGCTCAGTACAGCGCCCGGCACGCGGTCGAGCGCCGAACCGACGGCGCGATCACAGCCGTCGCCTGGGAGAGGGGGATCGAGGCCGTGAGCCCCGCAGGGAGCGGGGCTCGCGCTTCCCCCCGACCCCCCGATCTGCCCGCGACCGCCCGGGCGCTCAGTACGGTGCCCGGCGCGTGATGATAACGTCGGTATCTGTCAGGCGCCCACCGTGTGCCGAGCACCGTTCTAAGCGCGCGGGGGGGGGAGACCCGAGGGAATCGGGTCGTCCCACGTGGGGCTCGCCGCCTTCATCCCCATCCCACAGACGAAGTCGCCGAGGCCCGGAGGCAGCGAGGCGACCCAGCCGACCGGGCGGGGGATTCGAACCCGCGACCCCCGGCTCCCAGGCCCGGGCTCTCGCCGCGCCGACTCCCGTACTTATTTCGGCGATCACGATTACGATCGGTCAAACGGGGATCGATGGAGGGCGCGAGCTCCACTCGGGGCAGGGACTCCGGCGCGGCGGAAAGGGCCCGGGCCGGGGGGGGGGGGGGCGGTCGGAGGTCGCGGGTTCGGATCCCGGCCCGGCTGCGGGCGAGTCCCTTCCCTCAGTGACCGCGCCCGGCAAATGGGGACGGAGCCCCCCGCGGGACCACCCGACGACCCCGTATCTCCCCCCGCGCTTAGAACGGCGCTGGGCACGTAGTAAGCGCTTAACAGACGCCGTCCTCCTCATCGCCGTTATCATTACTAACCTCTCTGGGCCTCGGTCCCCTCATCCGTCAAATGGGGACGGGGGACCACCCGACGACCCCGTATCTCCCCCCGCGCTTAGAACGGCGCTCCGCACGTAGTAAGCGCTCAACAGACGCCGTCCTCCTCCTCCTCCTTATTGTGATCAACTCCTCGGGGCCTCAGTTCCCTCGCCCGTCAAATGGGGACGGAGACCGGGAGCCCCACGTGGGCCCACCCGATGACCCCGGCTCTGCCCCCGAAGGGCGCTCGGCACGTAGTAAGCGCTTAGCAAATCCCAACATCGTTATCATTAGAGAAGCGGCGCGGCGCCAAGAGCCCGGGCTTGGGAGTCAGAGGTCATGGGTTCGAATCCCAGTCAGCCGTGGGACTGTGGGCGAGTCACTTCACTTCTCGGGGCCTCGGTGACCTCATCTGGAAAATGGGGACGAAGATCGTGAGCCCCGCGTGGGACAAACCCGATCCCCCCGCCCGCCCGGGGTCTCCCCCGGCGCTTAGAACGGTGCCCTGCACATAGCCAGCGCTTAACGAATACCAACTTCACTTCTCGGGGCCTCGGTTCCCTCATCTGGAAAATGGGGATGAAGACCGGGAGCCCCACGTGGGCCGACCCGATGACCCTGTATCTCCCCCAGCGCTTAGAACGGTGCCCGGCACATAGTAAGCGCTTAACGAATACCAACTTCACTTCTCGGGGCCTCGGTTCCCTCATCTGGAAAATGGGGACGAAGACCGGGAGCCCCACGTGGGCCGACCCGATGACCCTGGATCTCCCCCAGCGCTTAGAACGGTGCTCGGCACCTAGTGAGCGCTGAACGGATACCAACATTATCATCGTTATTAACAAATCCCAACATCAGTAGGATTAGGATTGCGATTCTTATTGATCATTAGCCAATCCCCACAGGGCGATGAGGCCGGGGCGGCGACGCGGGGACTCACAGAGGGTGCCATCGCAGGGGCAGGCGGCGGTGGAGGGAGATGCGGTCGCTGAGGAAGGTGTTGATCTGGTGGCGGCGGATGGCGTCGTCCTGGCGGCGCCGCTGGTCGGGGCTCAGCCGCAGCCGCACGGGGAGGCCTCCCTCCCCCGGGGCTCCCGGGGCCGCCGAAGGCCGCCGCAGCGCCGGCTCCGGCTCCGGCTCCCGCTCCGGCTCCTCCGGAGGCCCCCGGGCCCCCCGCAGCAGCAGCAGCCCCAGCCCCAGCAGCAGCCCCAGCAGCCCCAGCCGCCCCCGGCCCCGCCGCCCCATGCCGACCACCCCCGGGCTCTGGGTGCGGATCCGCCGCCCACCCCCCGGCCCCCTCATCTGCATAGGCGGCCGCCGTTGGCCGGCGGAGGGCACGGCGATCCGCAGGGACGGGGATGATTGGATGACGGAGGGGGGGCGTGGCCCGAGGGAGGGAGCGCGGTCCGAATGGAAGGGAGAGATTGGCTGACGGAGGGGACGGCGATCCGCAGGGACGGGGATGATTGGATGACGGAGGGGGGCGTGGCCCGAGGGAGGGAGCGCGGACCGAATGGAGGGGCGCGATTGGCTGACGGAGGGGACGGCCATCTGCATGGGCGGGGATGATTGGATGACGGAAGGGGGCGTGGCCCGAAGGCGGGAGCGCGGTCCGAATGGAGGGGCGCGATTGGCTGACGGAGGGGACTGCGATCCGCTGGGGCGGGGATGATTGGATGACGGAGGGGGGACGTGGCCCGAGGGAGGGAGCGCGGTCTGAATGGAAGGGCGCGATTGGGCGACGGAGGGGCGGGGGATCTGCATGGACGGGCGCGATTGGCTGACGGAGGGCACGGCGATCCGCAGGGACGGGGATGATTGGATGACGGAGGGGGGGCGTGGCCCGAGGGAGGGAGCGCGGTCCGAATGGAAGGGCGCGATTGGCTGACGGAGGGGACGGCCATCTGCATGGGCGGGGATGATTGGATGACGGAAGGGGGCGTGGCCCGAAGGCGGGAGCGCGGTCCGAATGGAGGGGCGCGATTGGCTGACGGAGGGGACGGCGATCCGCTGGGGCGGGGATGATTGGATGACGGAGGGGGGGCGTGGCCCGAGGGAGGGAGCGCGGTCCGAATGGACGGGCGCGATTGGCCGACGGAAAGGGGCGCGGCCCGAAGGCGGGAGCGCGGTCCGAATGGAAGGACGCGATTGGGCGACGGAGGGGCGGGGGATCTGCATGGACGGGCGCGATTGGCTGACGGAGGGGACGGCCATCTGCATGGACGGGGATGATTGGCTGACGGAAGGGGGCGTGGTCCGAAGAAGGGAGCGCGGACCGAATGGAAGGGCGCGATTGGCTGACGGAGGGGACGGCGATCCGCATGGGCGGGGATGATTGGATGACGGAGGGGGGGCGTGGCGCGAGGGAGGGAGCGCGGTCCGAATGGAAGGGAGAGATTGGCTGACGGAGGGGGCGACGATCCGAAGGGACGGGGATGATTAGATGACGGACACGGGGGCGTGGCCCGAGTGGAGGGAGCGCGGTCCGAATGGACGGGCGCGATTGGCTGATGGAGGGGACCGCGATCTGAATGGACGGAGGCGATTGGCTGACGGAGAGGGGGCGTGGCCGAAGGGAGAGGAAGGGGATCTGAATCAAAGGGGATAATTGGCGGACGGCGGGGGGGGGGGGGAGCCTATCCTCATATGGGCCTGGGGGGCGAGGTGGATCTGGGACTGGACGAAGGCGATTGGCGGGCGGCGCGGGGGGCGTGGCCCGAAGCAGCAAAGCGGGGGGCGTGGCCGGGGAGTGGACGAAGGCGATTGGCGGGCGGCGCGGAGTAGGGGGCGTGGCCGGGGAGTGGAGGAAGGCGATTGGCTGGCGGCGGGGGGCGTGGCCTGAAGCAGCGGGGGCAGAGGGCGTGGCCGGGGAGTGGACGGAGACGATTGGCGGGCGGCGGGGGGCGTGGCCCGAAGCAGCAGAGCGGGGGGCGTGACCGGGGAGTGGACGGAGGCGATTGGCAGGCGACGCGGGGAGGGGGCGTGGCCCGGGAGTGGAGGAAGGCGATTGGCGGGCAACGCGGGGGGGCGTGGCCCGAAGCGGCGGAGCGGAGGGCGCGGCCGGGGAGCGGAGGAAGGCGATTGGCGGGCGGCGCGGGGCAGGGGGCGTGTCCCGGGAGCGGAGGAAGGCGATTGGCGGGCGGCGCGGGGCAGGGGGCGTGTCCCGGGAGCGGAGGAAGGCGATTGGCGGGCGGCGCGGGGCAGGGGGCGTGGCCCGGGAGCGGAGGAAGGCGATTGGCGGGCGGCGCGGGGCAGGGGGCGTGGCCCGGGAGCGGAGGAAGGCGATTGGCGGGCGGCGCGGGGCAGGGGGCGTGGCCCGGGAGCGGAGGAAGGCGATTGGCGGGCGGCGCGGGGCAGGGGGCGCGGCCCGGGAGCGGAGGAAGGCGATTGGCGGGCGGCGCGGGGCAGGGGGCGTGTCCTCCGGGGAGGTCCCCTCGGCGTCGGCGGGGCGCGGAGCGGCGCGGAGCGGCGCGGGATGGGGGAGGGTCCGGGGGCGGCGCAGCTGCTGCTCCGCGCCTGCGACCGCGGGGACACGGCCGGGGCGCGCAGCCTGCTGGAGGGGGCCGGAGGGGCCGCCGACCTGGACTGCACCGACGAGGCGGGAAACGGGCCGCTGCAGCTGGCCGCCGCCGGGGGCTTCGAGCCGCTGCTGCGCTTCCTGCTGCGCCGCGGGGCCGCCGTCGACCGCCGCAACCACTACGGCTGGAGCCCGCTCATGCAGGCCGCCAGGTAATCGTCGGGATCGGCAGACCGATCCCGCTGACGGTCATCCTGATAGCCGGGATGACGCTCAGCGGCATCATCGGCGAAATGAGCCTATTGATAATCATCGTCATCATCGAAATAATCCCGCTGACGATCATCCTGATAGCCGGGATGACGCTCAGCGGCATCATGGGCTAAATGATCCTATTGATAATATAATAATATAATGTTGGTATTTGTTAAGCGCTTACTATGTGCCGAGCACTGTTCTAAGCGCTGGGGGAGACACAGGGGAATCGGGTCGTCCCACGTGGGGCTCACAGTCTTCATCCCCATTTTACAGACGAGGGAACTGAGGCCCAGAGAAGTGAAGTGACTCGCCCACAGTCACACAGCTGACAAGCGGCAGGGCTGGGATTCGAACTCATGAGCCCTGACTCCAAAGCCCGTGCTCTTTCCACTGAGCCACGCTGCTTCTCCTAATAATAATCGTCATCATCGAAATAATCCCGCTGACGATCATCCTGATAGCCGGGATGACGCTCAGCGGCGTCATCGGCGAAATGAGCCTATTGATAATCGTTATCATCATCGAAATAATCCCGCTGACGATCGGCGTGATAGCCGGGTTGATGCTCATCATCATCATCGGCGAAATTATCCTATTGATAATCGTCATCATCATCGAAATAATCCCGCTGACGATCAGCGTGATAGCCGGGATGACGCTCAGCGGCATCATCGGCTAAATGATCCTATTGATAATCATCGTTATCATCATCGAAATAATCCCGCTGACGATCGGCGTGATAGCCGGGATGATGCTCGTCAGCAGCGGCGAAATAATCCTACTGCTAATCATCGTTGTCATCATCGAAATAGTCCCGCTGACGATCAGCGTGATAGCCGTGATAATACTCATCATCGTCATCATCGTGATCAAAATAATCCTACTAACAATAATCAGAATAGCCATGATGATACCGATCATCATCATCATCATCATCATCAAAATAATCCTACTGACAATAATCATAATAGCCATGGTAATACTAATGATGATGATGATCATCATCATCATCAAGATAATCCTCCTCCTCCTCATCAAATAAACCTACTAACAATAATCACGATAATACTAATGATCATCATCATCGTCGTCATCATCAAAATAATCCTACTGACAATAATAATCCTAGCCATAATCGTTCATTCATTCGATAGTCTTTATCGAGCGCTTACTCTGTGCAGAGCACTGGCCTGAGCGCTTGGAATGGACAAATGGGCAAAAGAGAGAGACGGTCCCTGCCCATCGACAGGTTTACGGTCTAATCGTCGTCGTCATCATCATCATCATCATAACCCTACTAACAATAATAGCCATAATAATGCTAGTAATCACCTTCATCGTCAAAATAACCCTACTACTACTCATCATCATCATCATCATCGTCAAAATAGTCATACTACTACTAAGCATCATCAAGTAATAATACTAATAATAGCCATAATTATACTAATGAGTTTCCTCATCAAAATAATAATAATAATGGTATTATTATACCAGAGAATAATAATGATGACAACGATGGGATTTGTTGAGCGCTTACTCTGTGCCAAGCGCCGCTCCGAGCGCTGGGGTGGATGCGAGCTCATCAGGTGGAGGGGACGAGCCGCTTCACGGCTCCGGGCCTCAGCGACCTCGTCTGTCAAATGGGGACGCAGACCGGGAGCCCGACGGGGGGGACCCCCCCCCCCCCCCCCCCCCCCCCGATGACCTCGTATCCGCCCCCGCCGGCGCTTAGAGCGGCGCTTGGCGCGTAGCGCGCGCTTGCCCGGTGCCGTTATCGTGATTCGTTCTCCTTCTCGGAAGGGGTCGCTCATCGCTCTCTCCCCTTGTCGTCTCCCCTCGCACTCAGGTTCGGGCACCTCGACGTGGTGCGCTTACTCTTGGAGAACGGGGCCGACGTCAACGCCCAGAACCGGCTGGGAGCCAGCGTGCTGGCGATGGCGTCCCGGGGCGGCCACGCGGGCGTGGTGAAGCTGCTGCTGGAGACGGGGGCGTCGGTGGACGGCCACGACCCCTCCGCCGGCGCGGCCGGGGGTCGGCCGGTCCTCCCGGACGTGACCGCCCTGATGACGGCGGCCCAGCACGGCCACGAGGCCGTCGTCCGGCTCCTGGCGGACTGGGGCGCCGATTCCAATTACAGCGCCGAGGCCGTGGGCTGGACCCCTCTGATGCTGGCCGCCCAGAGCGGGCGGGTCGGCGTGGCCCAGCTGCTGGTGGACAAGGGCGCCGACCCCGACCGCGTCAACGTGCTCGACAAGACCCCCTTCGAAATCGCCCTGGACTTCGAGCACAGAGACATGGCGGACTACCTGGATTCCCTGACCACGGTCCGACCCAAAACCGGTATAGGCTCCCCCCCCCCGGCCTTCCCTGGCGCGCCCCTCGGCGCGGGGCAAGTGCTCGATTCCTTCATTCGATGGTATTTACTGAGCGCGCACTGTGTGCGGGGCGCTGTACTGAGCGCTTGGAACGGACAGATGGGCGACGGCTAGAGACAGGCCCTGCCCGTCGACGGGCTCGCGGTCTGATCGGGGGAGACGGACAGAAACGATAGCGATAAGTAGAATCAAGGGGATGAACGTCTCATTGGAACGATAGCGATAGGTACCGTCGGGGGGGGGGGGGATCGAAGGGAAGGGTACGTCCTGGGCGCCCCGTCCTCGCCGTGGGCATTCGCGGCCCAGCGCTGCCCGCGGTAGAAGTTGAAGACCGCGGGCCCCGCCTTCCCGGAGTCGATAGTTTAATGGGTCGACCAGATTGGCACTTAATTCCTTTGGTGTATTTACTGGTGGTTGCCGATAGTTTAGTGCCTCCCATGTGCCCAGCACCGCGTGCGATAAAAGTTGAAGACGCGGGCCCTGCCTTCCCGGAGCCGATAGTTTAATGGGTCGACCAGATTGGCACTTGATTCGTTTAATGTGTTTATTGCTGGTTGCCGGTCAAGTGAGTGGAGGAGAAACTGGGCGTTCACATCCCTAGTTCATTCAGTAGTGTTTCTTGAGCGCTTACTCTGTGCAGAGCACTGGACTAAGCGCTTGGAATGGACAGTTCGGCAACAGAGAGAGATCATCCCCGCCCCATGACGGGCTCACGGTCCAAACGACGGCTGTCTCGGGGAGGAATTGAAAGGACGCAACTCAAAGGGGCTCCTCCAAAGGACCCCGATTTCATTTCACGGGAGTTTCAGGGACGCCCCGGCCCGCCGCCGCAGGGATTCGGGTCAGACCGGAAAGGCCTTGAGCCGGGGCGGACCGGTCCTAGTCGCGGGCTCGGCAGGCAGGTCTGAGTTGCGCGGGATGGCTCCTGGGGGTCCTAGGGTAACTCCGGGCTTGGTCGGGATGAGACTGTGCCTCAGTTCTCCCTTTGTGATACACCCCGATGCCCCCCGTTTTAGGCCGGAGTCGCCGTGTCGTCGGGATGGTCACTGGGATGGGTTACCTGGGAATTTCCCAAGCTCCGTCTCCCAGGACTCCCAACTCCACGCCCTCTTCCCCGGAATGGCAGCGGGGCTAGGAATTCCACAGGCCCACCGGCAGTTGAGTACTCAGCTCGCCTCGGAGCGTGATTCATTGTTTTCAGATTTTTCACCGTTCCGTCACCTTGGGGGCTTTTGGGACGAAAACCAGCTTCGCCGTGGCTGACGCTCTCCCGCATTCAAGCTTTAAAGTCCTTGTCAAAAGGCGGCCGCTGCTTCATTTCCCTCCAAACTAACCTCCCACGCGGAGTCGAGTTCGAGAAACTTGGCAGGTCGGACCCTGTTCTTTCCCGGCAAACCGCCGCGACTTCTAAGAGTGAGGTAGATGGAGGGGAGCCTCCTCTGGGCTAAGAGAAGCAGCGCGGCTCAGTGGAAAGAGCCCGGACTTGGGAGTCGGGGGTCATGGGTTCGAATCCCGGCCCCGCCCCTTGTCAGCTGGGTGACTGTGGGCAAGTCACTTCTCTGGGCCTCTGTGACCCCACTTTCCAGATGAAAATCTGGAAAATGGGGATGAACTGTGAGCCTCCCGGGGGACAACCTGATGACCCCGTATCTCCCCCAGCGCTTAGAACAGTGCTCGGCACATAGTCAGCGCTTAACACATCCCGACGTCATTATTAAGTGCGCGTTAGTTGTTGCTCCTTTTTATATGTCGGTGTCAGTCGTCGCTCTGGGGATCTCCGGTCCAAACCCCGAACCGCCGAGCGCGGAGCCTCTCGGGCCCAGGGTTTGGAACCCAGTCCAGAGGAGGGTTTTGGGTCGTGACAAATGGTTCTGAAGCTAATGCCTGTGATCTGAAATTGATGTTCCCTCAGATGAAGAGAAACGGCGGCCTGATATTTTTCACGCTTTGAAAATGGGTAAGTTCTGGGGGAAGAAATAATGATCTGGAGAGGTGCGGAATGTGCAGCGCGCGACCCCCCGCCCCCCCGCGCCCCCCATCAGTTCGGGTTCTTGGCTGTAACAGGGCTGAAGGGAGAGCCTGAGCCCCCTGGAACTGGCACTTAATTCGTTTAATGGATTTATTGGTGGTTGCCGATAGTTTCGTGCCTCCCATGTGCCCAGCACCGCGTGCGATCCAAGTCGAAGACGCGGGCCCTGCCTTCCCGGAGTTGTAGTTTAATGGGTAGACCAGATTGGCACTTGATTCGTGGCTCGGTGGAAAGAGCCCGGGCTGGGGAGTCAGAGGTCGTGGGTTCTAATCCCGGCTCCGCCGCCTGCCAGCTGTGTGACTTTGGGCAAGTCACTTCGCTTCTCTGGGCCTCAGTTCCCTCATCCGTAAAATGGGGATCGAGACTGTGAGCCTCACGTGGGACGACCTGATTACCCCTGTATCTCCCCCAGCGCTTAGGGCAGTGCTCCGCAAATAGTAAGCGCTTAACGAATACCAACATTATTATTAATAAATACGTAGTAAGCGCTCGATAAACAGGATGGATTGATACGAGGGGGCTTTTCCGAGGGGCTCTCTCAGGCCTCGAAGGCCTCTGCCGACCAGAAGAGAGCATGCCTTCGGGGGGCGGGCAGGTCCGACCGATAATCCTCGACTACTTATTGGGCTCCGGTCGTTTTCAGAGGTTGGGCCTTCTCAGGTTATCGGAGAGGACCTCGGGCCCAGAGCGACGTAAGCGCCTCGTGGGCAGGGAACGCGTCAGTTAGACCGCCCGGGACGCTGTGCTGTGCGCACGGTAAGCGCTCCACGAATGTGATGGACTGAGAGAACAACATGATTTCATCGAGTAACCCGAAGGGTCACTCACACTCTGCCTCGGGGCCGAATGATTAAATGAAATCGGGGTAGTTTGGAGGAAGGCCTCTGGGTTTAGCCCTTTCGACTCCTCCCCGAAAGAGCTGTGACCGGTCGTCTCCCTCTGCCGATCCAGGAAACTTTCAGCTCGTCAGAGAGATTGCCGACGAAGACGCGAACCAGGTGAATATCATCAATGCCGACGGGGCCTCTCCTCTGATGTTCGCCGCCGTCACGGGCCAGCTGACGCTCGTCCAGCTACTCGTGGAGAGAAAGGCGGATATCGACAAGCAGGACAACGTGCACGGCTGGACGGCGTTGATGCAAGCCACCTACCACGGGTAATTTTATTTTACTTTATTTCATATTTATAAAATTATTTTGTTTATCTTTTTTGGAAGGGAGGGGCACGGTTCCCGAGCGGCGGTTGTTGGCTTTTCTTCTTAAACCCGGAGGCGCGGTGATTCCTCCTTTACCGCCGCGTGTTTTCTTAAACGTAAACGGGTCCAGCCAAGTTGATTCTCTTTTTACCCTCAAGAAATAAAGAAGTCGTCACGTATTTGCTCGACCAAGGAGCTGACGTCAGTCTTCGAGCGAAAAATGGATATACAGCCTTTGACCTAGTGATGCTGCTCAATGATCCCGGTATGATATTTGGTAGAGAAAGCCTCCGTAATCAGATATCGGGGTTCTGTGGAGCTATGCCGTTTTTGTAGCTTTCTCTGCTCTAAGGCGATGCATGCCGGAATAGTCTTGTTTGCGCTTCATTATCATTATTATTATTATTATTATTAACAATGGTGATAGTAACAGTAAGAATAATAATAATGGTATTTGGGATTGATTCTATTTATTGCTATTGTTCTCGTCTGTCCGTCTCCCCCGATCAGACCGTAAGCCCGTCAGAGGGCAGGGACCGTCTCTATCCGTTACCGACTTGTACCTTCCAAGCGCTTAGAACAGTGCTCTGCACAGAGTAAGCGCTCAATAAATACTATTGAATGAATGAATGAATGGTAAGGACTTTTTCTACGTCCTGGAGGAGAATCGGCCTAATAAGGTTGGACGTAGTCCTCGTCCCGCGTGGGGCTCACAGTCTAAATAGTAGGGAGAACAGGGATGGAATCCCCATTTTGCAGAGTAGGAAACCGAGGCACAGCAAAGTTAAGTCTGTGTGCTGTGGTATTTGTGAAGCAGTTACTACGTGCCAGGCGCTGTCCTGAGCTCTGGAATAGATTCAAGCTAATCGGGTGGAACACCGTCCATATCCCCCATGGAGCTCACATTCTTAATCCCTGTTTTACAGAGGAGATCACTGAGGCGCAGAGAAGTGAAGAGACTTGCCCAGCGTCACACAGCAGACAAGGGGCAGAGCCGGGATTAGAACCCAGGTCCTCTGAGCCCTGGGCTCTTTCCACTAGGCCATGCTGCTTGATAAAAGAGTTGGGGGAAGACTATCTATCTACTGAACAGAAAGAACTGCTTTCTTGATATATATATATATATATAGAGAGAGAGAGAGAGAGAGAGAGAGAGAGAGAGAGAGAGAGAAGCAAGCAGCATGGCTTAGTGGAAAGAGCCCGGGCTTGGGAGTCAGAGGCTGTGGGTTCTGATCCCGGCTCCGCCGCTTGCCAGTTGTGTGACTTTGGGCAAGTCACTTCGCTTCTCTGTGCCTCAGTTCCCTCATCTGTAGAACGGGGATTAAAACTGTGAGCCCTATGTAGGACAGCCTGATCACCTTATATCCCCCAGTGCTTAGAACAGTGCTTTGCACGTAGTAAGTGCTTAACAAATACCACCATTTATATATATATATATATACACATATATATACATTCATACATATACATACATATACCTACATATATATACACGTGTATATATACATGTAGAGATATATATATATACATGTAGATATATGTAGATATATATAAAACTATGAGCTCTACGTAGGACAACCTGATCACCTTGTATCCCCCAGTGCTTTGAACAGTGCTTTGTACATAGTAAGTGCTTAACAAATACCACCATTTATATATATACACGTGTATATGTGCGTGTATATATACATGTGTATTTTATACACATGTAGATATAATAGATATATCTATATATATCTACTATATCTACATGTGTATATATACATGTGTATTATATACACATGTAGATATAGTAGATCTATCTATCTATATCTACATATATCTACATGTATATGTATGTAGATATCTATATACACATATATACGTGTATATATATCTACTGAACACATGCCTATACATATATATCTGCTGAACAGAAAGAACAGCTTTCTTGATACAGACACACACACACACACGTATACATATATATACATATATACACACACATATATATATATATATACATGTGTGTGTATATATTCATTCAGTAGTATTTATTGAGCGCTTACTATGTGCAGAGCACTGTACTAAGTGCTTTGAATGTACAATTTGGCGACAGAGACAATCCCTGCCCAAAATATATATATATACACATATATATATATAGAAGAACTGCTTTCTTGTGCACACATTAAGAAAGCAGTTCCTTCCGTTGGTAGATCCGTGTGAGTTGAAGCGAAGCCAGATTATCAGATTTTCAGTGGGACCCGAGGGAGGTTGGGTGGGGAACCGTGAAGTGTCGGCAATGGGAGGCTGTTGCGACCAGTCAGAAGGAGGGAGAAACAAATCTGAGGACGAGGGGAAGGAAGGGGGAGAACGTCTGCGGTAAAGTGCGTGTGTGATGGGGAGGGGGTTGCTTCCTCTCTACATTTTCTGAGACGATCGGGGGGGCGGGGGGAGTATGGCTGGCCCTTTGGGAGTTTGGGTGGGAGAAGGGACCTCGGCATTTGTTGGTGAAATTCCCACTTTGGTTTCTGCAGATACGGAACTTGTGCGATTGCTAGCATCGGCCTGTATGCAAGTCAACAGAGTCAAGGGCAAGCAGAAATGCCGGTCGACTTTGTCTCGTTCCAGAAGCCGGCAGTCCTTAAGTGCCCCAATATTACCTGATGACAAGGGAGGTTTGAAGGTATTCCATCATTTTTTTCTCCCCGAGAATGAGGCTCATCCCTCTAGGCTCAAAGCTCGTTGTGGGCAGGGAAGGTGTCTGCTTATTGCTGAATTGTAATAATGATAATAATTGTGGTACTTGGTAAGCGCTTACTACATACCGATCACCGTTCTAAGCTCTGGCGTAAGTACAAATTAATAGGGTTGGACACGGTCCTTGTCCCACATGGGGCTCACACTCTTAATAATAATAATCATAATAATGATGTTGGTATTCGTTAAGCGCTTACTATGTGCCAAGCGCCGTTCTAAGCACTGGGGTAAACACAAGTTAATCGGGTTGGACGCAGTCCTTGTCCCACATGGGACTCACACTCTTAATCCACTTGAGTTGATTAATCTTGTCGATTAATCCTAACTCTTGGGAGAACTGTCCTCTCTCAAGCGCTCAGTACAGTGCGGTGCACACAGTAAGCGCTCAGCAAATGCGATTGAATGAACTGAATGAATGAAGAAATTCGGCCTGGTAGATCTTTGGTTTTAAAAGCCTACGGTTTCGAGGTTTGTTTTTAATTGTATGTAAAATACTGAGTGCTGGCGTAGACGCAAGATAATCTGGTTGGACACAGTCCCTGGCCCGCATGGGGCTCACAGTCTTAATCCCCATTTTGCAGATGAAGTAACGGAGGCACAGAAAAGTGAAGCGACTTGCCCAAGGTCCAGAGCAGACAAGGGGCAGAGCCGGGATTAGGACGCGGGTCCTCGATTCCCAGCAGCGTGGCTCAGTGGAAAGAGCCCGGGCTTGGGAGTCATGGGTTCGAATGCCGGATCGGCCACTTGGCAGCTGGGTGACTGTGGGCCAGTCACTTAACCTCTCTGGGCCTCGGGTACCAGCGTGGTACCCGAGAAGAGCGTGGCTCAGTGGAAAGAGCACGGGCTTTGAAGTCAGAGGTCATGGGTTCAAATCCCTGCTCGGCCACATGTCAGCTGTGTGACTTTGGGCAAGTCGCTTAACTTCTCGGTGCCTCAGTTACCTCATCTGTCAAATGGGGATTAAGACTGTGAGCCCCACGTGGGACAACCTGATTCCCCTGTGTCTACCCCAGCGCTTAGAACAGTGCTCGGCACATAGTAAGCGCTTAACAAATACCAACATTATTATTATTATTATTACCTCATCTGTAAAATGGGGATTCACTGTGAGCCTCACGTGGGACAACCTGATGACCCTGTATCTCCCCCAGCTCTTAGAACAGTGCTCTGCACATAGTAAGCGCTTAACAGATACCAACATCATTATTATTATCCAGCAGGCCACGCTGCTTCTCACACCGGTACCGTAAAAATGGAGAATTAAGGGAAAGAGTACTAAATAAGGATGACTTCCCGTAAGAAATCAGGCGCCTTAAGCACTTAACGAGTAGCACGATGATTATCACCGTCCTAATTAGTATGCTCAGAACCGGTCTGGTGTTCCCTTCCCAGTCGTGGTGGAACAGGATGTCCAATCGATTCCGCAAGCTCAAGCTGACGCAGACGCTGCATCGTGGCTTTTCCAGTACTCAGCCCGGACCCTTTCCCGGTGAGGCCGAGCCTGCCTTGGACTCCACGATGAGAGCCTCCGAGGAGGAGGAGACGGGTCACTTCGCGAGCCCGGATTCTGCTGTCCCTGCAACCACCAAAGGCAAAGAGAATGGTAAAGATGAAGCCGTTCCTGTCCCGGAACAAAATCGTTCCGTCCTGTGCCCTTCGCTGAGGAAGTGGGTAGAAGCTGTCGTGGGGCAGAGGGGGCGAGGGCCCCAGTGGGATTGTTATCCATCAGTCGGTGCTGTTTATGGAGTACTTATTCAATAATAATAATAATGATGATGAGGGTGTTAGGCGCTTACTATGTGCCAAGCACTGTTCTAATAATAATAATGTTGGTATTTGTTAAGCGCTTACTATGTGCCGAGCACCGTTCTAAGCGCTGGGGGAGATACAGGGTCATCGGGTCGTCCCCCGTGAGGCCCACAGTTAATCCCCATTTTAGAGAGGAGGGGAGTGAGGCCCAGAGAAGTGAAGTGACTGGCCCACAGTCACACAGCTGACAAGGGGCGGAGCCGGGATTCGAACCCATGACCTCGGACTCCCAAGCCCGGGCTCTGGGGTAGTACTAGGTCATCAGGTTGTCCCACACGGGGCTCACAGTCTTCATCCTAATTTTACAGATGAGGGAACTGAGGTGCAGAGAAGTGCGGTGACTTACCCAAGGTCATTCATTCATTCAATAGTATTTATTGAGCGCTTACTATGTGCAGAGCACTGTACTAAGCGCTTGGGATGAACAAGTCGGCAACAGATAGAGACGGTCCCTGCCGTTTGACGGGCTTACGGTCTAATCGGGGGAGACGGGTGGACGAGAACGATGGCAATAAATAGAGTCGAGGGGAAGAACATCTCGTAAAAACAATGGCAACTAAATAGAATCGAGGCGATGTACAATTCATTGACAAAATAAATAGGGTAATGAAAATATATACAGTTGAGGTCACACAGCTGACCCTAATGATAATGTTGGTATTTGTTAAGCGCTTACTATGTGCCGAGCACTGTTCTAAGCGCTGGGGTAGCTGCAAGGTAATGAGGTTGTCCCACGCTGGGCTCACAGTCTTCATCCCCCTTTTACAGATGAGGGAACTGAGGCCCAGAGACGTGAAGTGAGTTGCCCACAGTCACGCAGCTGACAGGTGGCGGAGCCGGGATTCGAACCCACGACCTCTGCCTCCCGAGCCCGGGCTCTTTCCGCTAAGCCATGCCGCTTTGTCAGTCCGAGGTTTTTATTGAGTACTTGTTCAATCCATCAGGCCTGTTTATGGAGCGCGTACTGCGGGCGGAGCCGTGTAAGAGAAGCAGCGGGGCTCAGTGGAAAGAGCCCGGGCTTGGGAGTCAGAGGTCATGAGTTCGAATCCCGGCTCTGCCACTTGTCAGCTGGGTGACTGTGGGCAAGTCACTTCACTTCTCTGGGCCTCAGTGACCTCATCTGTAAAATGGGGATTAACTGTGAGCCTCACGTGGGACAACCTGATTACCCTGTATCGACCCCAGCGCTTAGAACAGTGCTCGGCACATAGTAAGCGCTTAACAAATACAAATACCAACATTATTATGAAACGTTTGGGAGAGTAAACTGTAACAAAGTTGGTAGACATTCCCTGCTCACAATGAGCTCACAGTCGAGAGGGGAAAACAGAGCATTAATATAAACAAATAATTTATTTATTATTAAATAAGCTGAGAAGATGTAGTCAGAGAAAATTTAAGAAACAATTTCTCCATTTTTCCAACTGACTTTGTTTTCGATACCAGAACACATAAAGCTTATGTTACCTCGGGTTTGGGCGGCTCCCTTTAAAGAAGCTAGAACTTGAGGTTTCAAGTCATCTAAAATCAATCTTCCTTCAAGGCCAGGGAAAAGGGTCCTATTAAGTCCAAGAAAATAAAAAGAATAATGTTAACCACATCGTCTGCGTTCTCTCCATCGTCTTCCAAAGCCCAAATGGAAAATCCAAGAGTTCCATTTTGGGCAAGTCACTTCACTTCTCTGGGCCTCAGTTACCTCATCTGTAAAACGGGGATGAAGACCGTGAGCCCCGTACGGGACGGGGACTGTGTCCAACCCAATTTGCTTGTATCCACCCCAGCGCTTAGTACAGTGCCTGGCACGTAGTAAGCGCTTAACAAATACCACAGTTATTATTACAAGCTGGTCAGATTGGACACAGCCCCTGTCCTGTCCAGGGCTCACAGTCTTCGTCCCCAGTTTCCAGATGAGGTAACTGAGGCACAGGAAAGTGAAGTGACTTGCCCAAAGTGGCCCAGTGGTGGAACCGGAATTAGAAGCCAGGTCCTCCTTGTCCTATCCGCTAGGCTCGCCGGGCTGTTTGGAGCCCGGGCTTGGGAGTCAGAGGTCAGGGCTCCGAATCCCAGATCTGCCACCTGTCAGCTGTGTGACTGTGGGCAAGTCACTTCACTTCTCTGTGCCTCAGTGACCTCATCTGGAAAATGGAGATGGAGACTGTGAGCCTCCCGTGGGACAACCTGATGACCCTGTATCTCCCCCAGCGCTTAGAACAGTGCTCTGCACATAGTAAGCGCTTAACAAATACCAGCATTTATTTTAGAGAAGCAGCGTGGCTCAGTGGAAAGAGCCCGGGCTCGGGAGCCAGAGGTGGTGGGTTTGAATCCCGGCTCTGCCACCTGTCAGCTGTGTGACTGTGGGCGAGTCACTTCACTTCTCTGGGCCTCAGTTCCCTCATCTGCAAAATGGGGATGAAGACCGTGAGCCTCACGTGGGACAACCCGATGACCCTGTATCTACCCCAGCGCTTAGAACAGTGCTCGGCATCTAGTAAGCGCTTAACAAATACCAACATTATTATTATTATTTGATGGTTTAAGGGTTCTAAACTGCTCCCCTCTTCCCCTCTCACTGAAATCCCTCCATCCAAAAGGAGTTGAAGAAAAGAAAAAGGGCGGAAGAGACCCCGATTTCACCTCTCGTGGGAGGCGGCTGGCTTGGCCACCGCTCCGGCCGATTCCCCCCTCAGGCCGGCCTTTCTACCCGCCGCCAGCGGCTTGGAGAGATGGCTTCAGATCAGGAAGTGAAGCCCGAGGCTTTGCATTCATAACGGGATCTAAAAATAAAGGCCGAAATTAATTTCAAAAGAGATTAGGGTTTAGCAAGAAATGGACCTTAGAGAAATTCAACGTTTGATTGGATTAGAACAAAACAAAACAAAAAAAGCTGCCGTTATCACAGTTCAGTTTCATTATCGAGAGCTCCGTGCCTCAGGCAGCAGAATTGTCTGTTTAAATTGGCCATCACAGAGGGTAGTCTGCTGTTGACCGTGGCGGCTGTGAAGCACGTAAAAACCAAAGGACCAGCTAAATCGATTGAATTTGGAAGTGTAAAGTTTTAATGAGGTTAATTTTTAATACCTTCTTGCCCTGGAGGGACTGGGTGTGGAGCACGGGGCCTCGCAGTCCAAAGAACCTGGGTTCCAATCCCGGCTCCGCCGCCTGTTTCTGGGTGACCTGAGGCAAGTCGCTTCACTTCTCTGGGCCTCAGTTCCCTCATCTGTAAGGTGGGGGTTTAATTCATTCATTCATTCAGTAGTATTGAGCGCTTACTATGTGCTGAGCACTGTACTAAGCGCTTGGAATGTGAGCCCCACGTGGGACGGGCACTGTGTCCAACCCGGTTTCTTTGAATTCACCCCGGCTTTTAGTACAGTGCCTAGCACATAGTAAGCGCTTAACAGATTCCACAAACACCACCACACTTCAGTGATTTAAAACACAAAAGGAAAACGTACTCTAAGGAAAGCATTGCTGAGGCGGATATGCTCCTTTACGCTTGTGTTCTGGGCACGTGGGGTTGTTTAGTGTCAATCCATCGATCGTATTTATTGAACATTTACTGGTTCTAATCCCGGCTCCGCCACTTGTCTGCTGTGTTGCCTTGGTCAAGTCCCTTCACTTCTCTGGTCCTCAGTTACCCCGTCTGTAAAATAGGGCTTCAGACCTTGAGCCCCACGGGGGACAACCCGCCTACCTTGCATCTACCCCAGCGCTCAGGACAGTGCTTGGCACACAGTGCCTAACAAATACCATAATTACTATTGAGAGCACTGAACTAAGCACTTGGGAGAGTAATTCAGAGTTGGGAGACGCGTTCCGCGCCCACAGTGAGCCTGCAGTGTAGAGGGGGAACACAGACATTCGTGTAAGTGAATAATTTGCGGAAATGTACAGAAATGCTGCGGAGCTCGGGGTAAGAATGGTGAATAAAGGGAGCAAATCAGGGTGACGCAGAAGGAGGGGGAGAAGAGGAAAGGAGGGCTTAGTCAGGGAAGGCTTCTTGGAGGAGATGGGCCTTCAATTCCATGTGTCCAATCTGCTTTTCAGGACCTAGTGCCTCGAGGGCCGACAAAGAAGACGCACTGCTGACCACCATGGTGAGAAAATGGAGCCCGTTCTCCACTCTTTCCTGTCAACTGTCTCCTAGCCCCTCCTAGAGCGGACGTTTTTCTGAAGGTCTCGTCTCTTTCAGTTACGAAACGGAGCTCCTTTCACCAGGCTCCCCAGCGACAAACTGAAAGCCGTCATCCCCCCGTTCTTACCGCCTTCCAACTTTGAGCTCGGACACGCGGACCGGACGAGGGGCAACAGAGAGGGCGAGGCTGAGCCGATGAAGGCGGCGTTGCCTCAGAGGGCGGCCAAGCCCCACCCGAGCAGCGGGGGAAACTCAGACGTGGTGAGCTCCCCGGCTGTATCGTCAAATGTTGGCTGTTGCCCCCTTCGGTGGGTCAGATGGTATTTATTGAGCGCTTCCTGTGTGAAGAGCATTGGCCTAAGCTCTGGGGACAGTAGAATTGGTAGACGTGACCCGTACCTTAAGCAGTTTACAATCTAGTGGGAAGATGTAAATAAACCATCCTGGCCTCGTATATGTATTAGTCCCTCGACTGAAGGAGAAACACAGAAGGCAGGAACTTTGGTAATCATTATGGTTTTTGTTAAACGCTTACTATGCGTCAGGCACTCTTTTAAGCCCTGGGGTAGGTACAAGGTCATCGTGGCGGACACGATCCCTGCCCCACGTGGGACTCACAGCCAAAGGAGGAAGGAGGACCGGGATTGAATTCCCATTTTACAGGCGAGGAAACCGAGACACAGAGAAGTTAAGAGTCCAAGGACTCACAGTAGGCAGGTAGCAGAGCCGGGATCAGAACCAGGTCCTCTGACTCCCAGGCCCGGGCTCTTTCCACCAGGCCAAACTGCGCCTCGTAGTTTGGCGGGGCTTTCTCTTCAACGGTTCGGTTTCACGGCGCGAGGTGGACGTCCGCTTTCTGAAGTCTGGGAGGCAAGAAAATGGAGGCGATTCCTGCCGATTGGAATTTCCGACCTGTAAGGGACTCCCCTTCATTACTTGCAAGGGGTATTACACAGCTCTTCATATTTGCTCAGGATAATTTGCACAAATATTTAAAATTGCATCAAGAGATGCAATTAGGCAGAAATTAGTTTCACCGCGCATTAGTGAACTCTTGAAAACTAATTAGGCAGTAAAATGAGAACTATGTTCTGAAATGTTAACACCGTCTTTTTATTCCAAGTATTGTTATGAAAGATTGAATCCCAATCTTCCTGCTTCTGTTAGAAGCAGCGTTGCCTAGTGGATAGAGCACGGGCCTGGGAATCGGAAGGGCCTGCGTTTGAATTCTGCCTTCGCCACTTTCTGCTGTGTGACCTTGGGTGAATCACTTTACTTTTCTGTGCCTCAGATACCTCATCTATAAAATGACGATGAGGACGGTGAGCCCAAGGGGGATATGGAGGGGGATATGGACTGTGTCCAACCTGATTAGCTTGTATCCACCCCAGCGTTTAGTACAGTGCCTGGTAGATAGTAAGCGCATACCAGACGCCATTTCAAAAAACGTGGTGGGACGGAGCGCGGATATAAGTGGTTTATGTAGTTCGTCCCCAGGCACGTTTTCTAAACCATTTTCTAATTTCCAGTGGAACGGAATTGAAACTTGGGCAGAATCACGCCAGTCTGGTTTGAAACCACGAGGAAAGTCTGGTAGAAAACCGGGCCGGGTTGAGCAGGTCCTTGAATCTTTTTGAGGCTGCTTTGACCTTTCGGTAAATATGGAGAGCTCCCTGGCCTCCTCAGTCTTGAGCTCTAATAACAGACTTAATTGCTGAACTACATTTTAACCTATGGCTGTGCCCTGAGGTCTCAGAAGCTTGGCAGGAGGGGGTGTAAATCAGCGGCCCGTGACGGGATTAACCATTGCCTAGTAGAGGTGGAACGGACGGTGTTACTGGTTCACTAGGGTGGAGGGGAGTTATTTTTTGACCACGGGTAAACGGGAAACAGCCCGTGGCATTGTCTCCTTGCTGCGGTCCCGGGTCTTCTCGAAGGATTGTCATGGATTTTGGGGGGCCCATCAATCAATCAATGGTATTTATTGAGTGCGTTTCTGTGTGCAGAGCACTGTACTAATAACTAGGAGGAGTCTAATAAAACAGAGCTGGTAAAGAAGTTCCCTGCCCTCAGTGAGCTTCCAATCTAGAGGGGGAGACAGGCATTAATATAAATGAAAAATTTATAATATATGATTTATAGATATGTACACGAGTGCTGTGGAGATGAGGGTGGGGTGAATACCAAATGCCCAAAGGTCACAGATCCAAGTGCTTAATTGACACAGAACGGGGAGGGAGCTGGAGAAAGGGGGTTTAATCGGGGAGGTCCTCTTGGAGGAGGGGTGATCTGATATATCAGGAGCTGGTAGCAGGCAGGAGCCCACCCTGATCCAAATCAATCAATCAATGGTCTCTGTTGATCATAATGTTACTTATTAAGTGTTTACCATGTACCAAGCACTGGGGTAGATACAAGTTAATCAGGTTGGACACAGCTCCTGTCCCACGTGGGGCTCACATCCTTAATCCCCATTTTACAGATGAGGGGACTGAGGCCCGGTGAAGCTAAGTGACTTACCCGAGTTCACGCAGAAGACATGAGGCCGAGCCGGGATGGGAACTCAGGTCCTTCTGACTCCCAGGCCCGTGCTCTATCCATTAAGCCACGCTGCTTCTCACTGAGCACTATACTAAGTGGTTGGGAGAGTACAGTTCAGTGGGGTCGGGAGACGTGTTCCCTGTCCAGAAGGAGCTTAGTCTGGACGGGTTCGATACGGCAGAATCGGTAGACAGAATCCCTGCCCTTGAGGAGCTTAAATCGTTACAGAGTATTTCTTAGATACGAGCAGGAGTGAACGACCCCAGAGGGAGTCAGGTGCCGTCCAGTCTCGGAGCTCAAGCTGAGGCGTCCTCTGTGTTTCCGCCTTTCGCGGGCCCTCAGTTCCCCTTAATAATAATAACTGTGATATTTTCCAAGGGCATACTATGTGCCAGGCACTATACTTAGCAGTGGGGTGGGTACGAGCAAATCGGGGAGGATACAGTCCCCGTCTCCCGTGGGGCTCCCAGTCTTAATCCGCATTTTACGGAGATGGGAATTGCCCAAGGTTGCACTGGTTGCATTAGAACCCAGGGCCTTCTGACTCCCAGGCCTGGGCTCTATACGCTCGGCCATGCTGGTTCTCCCTTTTATCCGGGAGAGCAGTAGTTGGATCTGGTCAAGTGCAAGGGGCCTTTCCTCTGGGATTCTATAGGGACCTGGATTAGCGTGGCTCAGTGGAAAGAGCCTGGGCTTCGGAGTCAGGGGTCATGGGTTCGACTCCCGGCTCTGCCACTCGTCAGCTGTGTGACTGTGGGCAAGTCACTTGAATTCTCTGTGCTTCAGTTACCTCATCTGTAAAATGGGGATTAACTGTGAGCCTCACGTGGGACGACCTGATTACCCTGGATCTTCCCCAGCGCTTAGAACAGTGCTCTGCACATAATAAGCACTTAACAAATACCAAATACCAACATTATAATTACACCTCTGCGGATATGTACATAAGTGATGTGGGGCTGAGGAAAGGGTGAATAAAGGGTGCAAATCCAAATTCAAGGGCGACGCAGAAGGGAGTGGGAAAAGAGGAAATGAGGACTTAACGGAAGGCCTCTTGGAGGAGATATGCCTTTGAAAATCTGCTTTTATTAAGCTCTAACCTATCTGAAAGAAAGAAAAAGGCGTTGTCTCCTTTCAGGCATCTGTCAGTCGAGGAGCAAGGGCAGTTAAATTTCCCACCGTTTCGAGAAGTCCAGCTTCCTCCTCCAATTCAGGCAACTTCAACCCCTCCCCACATTCTTCTGGGGGCTCCAACAGCATCGGCGGAGTCAACAGGCACGGCGGCGAGCTGCATAATAGATCAGGTACGTGTGAGGACTATAATGGTTTTAGGGTAAATACTGAAGAAAACAAGTGTTCTTTC
Organism: Ornithorhynchus anatinus; assembly: GCF_004115215.2. Classification (NCBI taxonomy): domain Eukaryota; kingdom Metazoa; phylum Chordata; class Mammalia; order Monotremata; family Ornithorhynchidae; genus Ornithorhynchus; species Ornithorhynchus anatinus. The sequence continues at coordinate 1,800,992 of NC_041751.1, forward strand.
TCTCTTCAAACTGATTGCAGCTCCCCTGGCTAGCCTTAGAGCAGACTTACCAGGCAAGGAGAAAAGAGAAAAAGGGAAAAAAAAGGCTTTCTAACATCGGATATCCACTCCATCTCTCTCATCTACCAGGCCTGTGTCATCATCACAGAAGAAAATTCGGTTAATTTGGCAAGATGTGACCATCACAAACTATGTACCCTGTTTTCTACGTGTTTTGTAAATTAATGGTTCTTGGGTTTGTCCCAGTGTTATTACAGGGATTGGAACCAAGTTGATTGGCCTTTAATTTTCCCTTCTTTGTTCCTTTTTTTTTTTTTTTAATCGAGGCTTTGTTTGGCCTTTCCTGCCTTTGAGAAACTCAGTAGGGCTCTGTAAATGATCAAAAAATGATCCACAGTGTCTCCGACTAATTTCTTTTGTCCCCGAAGATGCAAATAGCCACGGATAATAGATTTTGGAGAAAAGCGCAAACTAATCGCATCTGCTAGGCTGGCGGAAAGGATCGTCTGCCCACGCCTCAAAATCTGTGTGGGTAGGCAGTGTGTCTACCCACTCTGGGACGTTGGCCCAAGCACTTAGTACAGTGCTCTGCACCCAATAAGTGCTCAGTAAATACAGTTGATTGATTTAAACATCACAGCTGTCTTCTCTTTTTTGGACTAGACTTCTTGCCCTCTCATTTCAGGTGTTACCTGTTTTTCTTGCAATTAAAGCATTAAGAGATTTACTTTTTTTGACATTTATTTTTGGCAAATCCTCCCATTTAATAAAAGACAGCCTTTTCCTGGTTCTTCTTTTAGGCCTGCATTAAAATAATATTCTCCTATTTTCTTTCATGTCTATGCAAATGGCTTTCATCTCTTGCTTTGACTTCCTGGATCTTCCCCCTTCAGATCCGTGCTATTGTTTTGCAGTCGGTCGATGGTGTCTATTGAGCACTTGCTGTGTGCAGAGCACTGTACTAAGTGTTTGGGAGAGTACACCACAACAAAATTGGTAGGCACATTCCCTGCCCTGAAAAATAGATCATACGCTTAAGAAATATGTTTATTATCCAAAGTGACTAAAGAACCTAGGAGTTAAACCATTGATAATCTGAAGAATTGGATTTGTGGATTCTGCCAAAAATTAAAAAAGAGTATTCCTTAGCTGTCTCCACACGATCATGATGTCTATGAGGTTTCCTGTTTTCTATTCAAACACCCGCTCTCCCTTTTTTATCTCCATCCATTGGATTTTTATGCCACCCCTTTTCTTGCCTAAATCAGCACTGCTATCATTCATTTATTCAGTCGTGTTTATTGAGCGCTTACTGGGTGCAGAGCACTGTACTAAGCGCTTGGAAGTACAATTCGGCAACAAAAAGAGACAATCCCTAACCCAACAATGGGCTCGCAGTCTAGAAGCGGGGAGACAGACAACGAAACAAAACAAGTGGACAGGCATCAATAGCATCAATATAAATAAATAGAATTATAGATATATACACATCATTAATAAAATAGAATAATAAATACATACATACACAAGTGCTGTGGGGTGGGGAGGGGGGTAGAGCAGAGGGAGCCTACGGTCTCTCCAAACCTTTCTTTGCCTTTCTATAAACTGCAGTCTGCTGCCTCACTGAGATGTAAAAACTCCCAACCTTAAACAGCTTTCTAGTTCGAAGGGAAGAGTGAATCCCGATTTTTTTGCCTTCATCCATCTGCACGGCCCCATCCGGCTCGAAATTCAGCTTCCTGTTTTAAACCCTCTTAAATTTCTCTCTCCTTTCTCATTTTTCCTCTTGCAATTGTCATTGCTTCAGTAAAAGTTTTAGGAACCCACCATCTTTCCAAATTACATTATAAGAACTGAAATTGCAGCTTTCTAATTGACTGAACATCCTCTGACTCTATCCGTTGAAATAAGCTTTGGTTTGGCATTTTATAATTTACACGTTGAAGTGGTAAATTCTATTGCCTTTTATATATCTTTGGTGAATTGAGAAAAATCGACTCTTCAAGTGGAAACGAGCATTATTATGCCATCTTTAAATTATTTGCCGGAATTGATTTATAACGTGAAATATATTGGTGGGGGTGTTTGTGAGGGTTTTCAGTAAAGCGTACCCGTTGCATAAATGTTTATTTATAATTCCTTAGGTGGCAGCGTAGATAGCGTTTTGTCCCAAATTGCAGCGCAGAGGAAGAAGGCAGCAGGATTGTGTGAACAGAAAGCCAGTCTCCAGGAGAGTCCAGTCGGCCCGGCTCCTGGATCCCACCTTCTTGACCTCCAGGATCCCCAGGCCGCTGGCAGCCCCACCTCCCTCAAGGTGTCTTTGGACTTGCGCTTCCATCTTGCCAGAATCTCTAACGCTTCTGAGGGCTGATGCTTTGGGTAGCCGGGAAAAAGAGAAATATCTCTGGGAATCGAAGGCTCATTCTGTGGTGCGAAAACCTTTCGGGACAGCCTCGGACCCAAGACCGCCCTGCCCCCCCCGCCCCCCCCGCAGGATGTGGAAATCAAAATGAAAAGTTTGCTCACTGGAAGATTACTTTCCTTCCACGCAGCGTGAGGTTCAGCTCTGGCTCAACGTAGAATCCAATCCAGCATGTGCATGGCCTACTCTGGTGATAATATCGCTCCGATGATCGCGTTTCCCCACCCCTCTATCCTCTGCCCATGAGTTCTCGTATCTTAAATCTTTTTTAATGGTATCGGTTTAAGCACTCTGAAGGTGTCAAGCACCGTTCTGACCTCCGGGGTAAATAGAACCAACCAGTCAGGTTGGACACAGTCCCTGTCCCACATGGGGCTCGCAGTTTACTTAAGGAGAGAGGTTTTGAATCCCCATTTTACAGTTGAAGAAACCGAGGCTCAGAGAAGTGAAGTGACCTGCCTAAGGTCACACAGCAAGCGATTGGCAGAACCGGATTAGAACCCAGGTCCTCGGACCCCCAGGACCACGCTCCTTCCACTCGGCCACGGTGCGTCTCGTAAATGCGACCGAGGAAGGTGATCATCTTTCTTTGAATTTCGAAAATAGCCTCCTGTTCTTCCACCCTTCCCCGGAATTTCCTGGGCTTAACTGGTGCCTTGTCCTTGCTGGGGATAGTATTGCTGGAAGGTGAGTTTGTAGCAGCAGCTGCAACCGGGGAAGTAATTCTCCCAGTGTAGTATTTTGTGCATTTTATTGCACATCCTAGGTGCTGGGCTGGTTCGAGAAGGCACATTTGAAGCACAAGGCCCCACCCATCATAAATTTACAGTTAAGGGTGGGGGCAATCTACAGAGAGAATAACTATTCTCATATGAGACAGGGACTGTGTCCAAACTGATTTGCTTGTATCCACCCCAGCGCTTGGTACAGTGCCTGGCATATAGTCAGAGCTTAACAAATACCACAATTATTATAATTATTATTAGGGAGATCACCGGGCCCACAGTTCTCAACGAGGAGGCCCCCAAGATCACTGCTGCCCAGATAATGGCAGAAGGGGTGAAGGAGAGGAGGTAGAAGAGCTCTGGTCTTCCACCCGTTCCACCTCCAACTGTGGCTTCTTTGCTGATGGCCACGTTGGCAGTGGAAAGCCTCGATGACATTCTGAGGGGGCTCAAAATGGTGTCCGCCAAGGGAGACTGATGAAGGGAAATTAGAAAAGCCGCAGGTCTCGTGCTGCTAACTTCTGGCCTCTGCTCCCCTTGGGGGATCTGTCTGCCTCTGGCTGAGGTGGTTCTATCAGTCACTCCATCCATCGTATTTATCGAGCACTTACTGTGTGCGGCACACCGTACTAAGCTCTTGGGACAAAACAATTTAACAGACCCGGTCCCTGCCCACAGAGTATACCAACTATTCTTTGCTCCTTTTTAGCCTCAGAAGTTGGAGACAAACAGAAGACCCCGGTCTGGAACCTCGTCCACCTCCAAAAGCACGTCTCCAACCCTCACTCCGTCCCCGTCCCCGAAGGGACACAAGGCAGAGTCTTCAGTGTCCTCGTCGTCCTCTCAAAGGCAGTCCAAGAGCAGTGGTGGATCTAGCAGCGGGACCGTCACCGATGATGGTCAGTCGGCGGGGATATGGGCACTCGTGTGTGTGTGGCTTTTGTGAAGTGCTTACTGTTCACTGGGGTAGATACAGGCTGATCAGGTCCTAGAAATCTGAGCATTTTCTCCTACTTACCTCCTAGGCTCCCTCTTTCTCTCCACTTCTTTCTTTCCACTCTTATCTCTTTGCGGTCTTCTTTGCTGCCCTGTGACTGAAGAACGTCTTCCTCCAAGCCAGTATCCTTTCTTCTCTGAAGTTCTTCGGAGGTTAGTAACGGTTGAGGTGCCTCTTTACTCTGAGATTAAACTCTCTTGTCCAGAAATGGTTCCGTTTCTCTTCCCGGAACAGGCTGACAGGAGAAAGCTGAGTTGACTTTGATATTCAGGTAGCCAAGGTCACTATCGTTGATCAAAAATTAGTGACAACAGAAAGGTTTTTTTCAGGGGCAGACGTGGAGATTTTAAAGTATTTGTTAAGCACTTACTATTTATATGTCTAAGCTTTGGGGTAGGAAGAAGGTAATCAGGTCAGGCACAATCCCTGTCCCACACAGGGCTCACAGTCTAAAGTAGGAAGGTGGACAGGTTTTGAATACCCATTGTCAGTTGAGGAAACTGAGGGACAGACTAGTTAAGTGACTTGCCCAAGGTCACACAGCAGACAAGTGGCAGAGCCAGGATTAGAACCCAGGTCCTCTGGCTCCCAGGCCCCTGCTTTATCCATCAGACCATGCTGTCTCCAGTTCTCAGTGTTAAGAATGTATTCATTTTTCTGGTAGATTGTGGTATTATCAAATGAGTAATAGGCTTGAACTTGATCATGACATTTTAATTACTCTAGTCCAAAGCGTACAGGTTTTAACATAACTTTTTAATGATGCAGTTTGTTTCATTCTCAAATTATTAGTTGTTTTGAACCCTTTCTCCTTTCCTCTTGAAGATGAATTGACCGGAATCCTCAAAAAGCTGTCCCTTGAGAAATATCAGCCCATTTTTGAGGAGCAGGAGGTAAGCGTTTTTTAAAGTCATTCCAATTTTGGTGTGTTCACGTGTTCTGCCATAACACCTGTTTTCACTGCACACTTTGGTTAGCGTGCTTTTAGGGGATGTGGGTATGTTCTTCCACCAGTATGTTGCCTATCTGGATAGAATGGGTTTGCGATGTAGGAAAAAAATCAGCCTTGCGCATCCCTATGGCATTGATCATGGTGTCCATGTGTTCCCATGTGCCAAAAAAAAAAAAATTAACAAAAGCAATAAAAATATATTAAAAACAGTGATGAACGGACACAGTGTGTGATCAAGTAGGAATGTAGACCGATACCAATAATAAATCTGAATAAGATTTTGTTCACGTAGACATGGACATTTTGTAATTTTCAAAACAATTGTCTTTCACAACCTACTCGGCAAAAAGGCACATTACGATTGCTAACCATTTACATATCTGGCCTTATCTATGCCTAACAGATCTGTCATTATCTAAGGCTAAATTGAAGTGGATTTCAATCAACACTCAAGTCAGACAAAATGTTTCACAGGAGGACTGTAGGGAAGGGGGTGTGTAAGCCAAAGTACAGCATTCAGGTAGTAAAATTGAATGACCGTTTCCTTCGTTTTAATGGGATGGTAGTACGCGAGTCAGGGGAGTTGCATGTGCGAGTGTGTATGTTTTTGTGGGTAGAGTGTGTCGGGGGAGAGCATAAGCAAAGGCTGGAGTCCTAAAAGGGAGAATGGGGAGGTTTGATCCGAGGGGATCAATCGATCAATTGATTGTATCAGTCAAAAGTATTTATTGAGCACTTACTGTGTGCACATCACTAGAGTTAAGTATAACAGAGTTGGTAGACACATTCCCTGTCCACAATGACCACGTGAAGGGGCAGAGAACTATGAAGGAGATGACTGGTGGAGAACCTTGAAGCCAATGGTCCGAAGTTTTTGTATGAGGAAGCGGGACGTGGGTAGCCATAGAAGGTTTGGGGGAGGAGAGAGAGGTGAGCAGAACGACATTTTAGGAAGATGATCTCTCTCTGGGTTCGGAGTGTAATATAGGTCAAAGGCGGGGACGGGTGGAGGGAGGAAAACCAGTTAAGAAACTGATGAAGTAATATAATCCAGTCTAATCCTTGAGCCCGGGCGGTGGTCTAATCCTCGAGCCCGGGCGGTGGCCATTTAGATGGAAAGGAAGGGGTGGCTCTAAGAAACAAGGTGGAGAAAGAAAGGAGCAGGATTTCGTAACATACCATGTGAAGGTTAAAAGGTCAAAAGGATCTAGCCTCCCCTAGACTGAACTCCCCTCTAGACTGTAGCTACTACTATGTTCCCTCTAGACAGGGAACACGCCTGTCGACGTTGATGATGTGTACCCTCCCAGGTGGCTTGTACGCAGTAAGTGCTCAGCAAATACCACTGAATCTGTTGACCCCGAATGATGATATTCTCCCTACCTTCAAAGTCTTTTAAAAATCACATCTTCTCCTGGAGGCCTTCTTCCCCAACCAAATCCTCTTTTCCCCAACTCCCTCTCCCTTCTGCATCACCCTTGAACTTGGATTTATTCACCCCACCCTGAACCCCACAGCACTTCTGTACCTAGCCGGAATTGATTTTAAAGCCTGTCCTACCTGTTAGACTGTATTAAGCTCCTTGAGGGCTTGGGAATGCCTCTGCCAACTCTGTTATACTGTACTCTCCCAAGCGCGTAGCACAGTGCTCTGCACACAGTAAGTGCTCATTTAATGCCATTGATTCACTGATTAACTAGTGAAACCGAGGTATGGGTTTTGGGGGGGGTGATGGTGACAGTCGGGGAAATTAGGAGAGTGGAGTCCAAAACCTTTTTCCACACATCTTTTTCCACACATATGCTTATCCTTTCGGAAGTAAATTTTCCTTCCGAGATGTAAATTTGGGGTTTAAATTTCCCTCTTTCAGTCCATGACTATTCCCAGAACAGCTCTGGCCATTTTGTGGGTTGTGGGTTTTTTCAGCTAGCAACGGTAGCCACGCAACCAGAAGCCTGAGCTGAAATCTCATTGACTTTTCTTCAGTTGTGGGTCTGCTAGCTCTCCAGAGAAGGGTATTTCTCGGTGAATACGATCTTGCTTTCCACCATGCACAGATTTCTCAAGTTCTCAAAGCTGTTGTTCGGTGTCTCTGAATTAAACAGAATTTAAGGCATGTCATCACAAAGCAGTTTTTGGAATGGTTGAAACGATTAGAAGAGCCGAGCCTTCTTAAAATGAAATGGTGACAGTCCCGCCCCGCCATGAAGATTTCAGTCTGGAGTCTGAGGGAGGTAGTTTTGTAGCTCAGATATTTTCCATCTTTCGCCGGAACCCTTTTGGGCTACCGCTAATGTCAGCCCTTTAGAGCTAAGGGTTTCCCACGGCAATTCTTTTAAGTGTCGAAGCAGTCCCTCCATCAGCTACAGAGGTGAAGATCCTGATAGAATAGCCCCTTAAGTGATAGTGTGGCCAATTTTTGTTTTTATTTTGGGTATTTAAGCATTTACTATGTGCCGGGCACCGTACTAAGCTCTGGGTAGACACAATCTAATCAGGTTGGAGACCGTCCATGTCCCACGTGGGGCTCACAGTCTTACTCCCCATTTTACAGGTGAAGTAACTGAGGCACAGAGAAGTGAAGTGACTTTTCCAAGGTCTCACAGGAGACAAGGGGCATAGAGAAAAGAACTTTGGCTTGGGAGTCCGGAAACCTGTGGACGCAATCCCGGCACTGCCACTAACCTGCTGTGAGGTCTTACGAAAGCCACTTAACCTCTCTGGGCCTCGTTTAAATCCTCTAGAAAATGAGGATGAGATATCCGCTCTGAGTGTGAGCGTGAGCCGTACTGGGAGGGCGAGGATTGCATCTGATCCTGTTGTTTTCTAGATTACCCCTGTCCTTAGCACAATGTCTGTCACAGAGTGAAAGCACTTTAATTCCAAACTACCTAACTTATACTTAGAAATGAGGTTGAGGCTAGAGGGAGAACACACGTACATCTGGAGCTAAGCCTCTCGTCCATTTTTGCCACTGCTGGTTGAATCCAAAATCTGTCCTTCCATTATCTGCCTCTCTAGTTCTCTCCTCCCCTTCAGGGGCAGGCAGGGATTTCTGTGTTCCGATGTCTAATAGCATTATTGCCCCAATTATTCTGCCATTCACAAATGCCCTTAATTTAGTTAAAATTAGAAAGTTTGCCTGTGCAGCGGGAGTTTGACTGATATTAATTCCAGTCCCATGGGTTTCCTCAGCGATTTCATTTTAGGAGCCTCGCCAGAACCCAAACCGGTTAACCCGTTGGTTGAAGGAAACAGGCTGTTTCCCCAACAGCAGAGAAACAGCTTGGCCTAGTGGATAGAGCACGGGCCCGGGAAATCAGAAAGACCTGGGTTCCAATCCTGGCTCCGCCACTCATCTGCTGTGTGACCTTGGGCAAGTCGCTTAACTTCTCTGTGCCTCAATTACATCCTCTGTAAAATGGGGATTAAGACTGAGCCCTATGTGGAACAGGGACTGTGTCCCACCGAATGAACGTGTGTCTATCCCAGCGCTTAATTTAGCACTTGACACATAGTTAGTGCTTAACAAATACTATTAAAATATATATATATCTGTGTCAGCCAAACGTTTGACATGAAATTAGGAATTTAACAGGGTAAATTGTTTTCTTTTTCCAAAGCCAAAATATAATCGTCCCGAATTCACTGCTCCAGCATCTGAGAACGGTGTTCGATTCCCTTTCCTCACAGGTGGATATGGAAGCCTTCCTCACCCTTACCGACGGGGATCTGAAAGAACTGGGGATTAAGACCGATGGATCCAGGCAGCAAATCCTGACAGCTATTTCCGAACTGAACGCTGGCAAGGTATTACCGGGTAGATTGAGATTTTGGGGTTCCGAAACAGAACGTTGGCCACGCTGACCACCACAGTTTAGGTGCTCAGCCCATCCTTCTGTTTATATCTTTGGAGATTCAGACCTACCTCGGTGTCTGATCGAGGAGGGTAAATCGATGGCATCATTATGCAGATCTTCTGGAAATGACATTGTCGCAGAGGTAGGTAGAGGCCTCAACTCTGTAGACTACCCGGAAGACCCAGAATTACAAAGTTTTAGTCCTGATTCATTAGAAGGATGGGACGGGATGGCCCAGTTTTGCTCAGAACCCTCCCTTGAGGAGATTTCTCTGCCGATCAGTTTCCTTCCTTCCTGTTTCCTTTAACTGTGGAGGAAGTAGCTATTTTTCTGAAGATTTTCTCGTCGGTCTCTTCTCTCCTACAAGAAGAATCCCCGCCGAGTCCAGGGGAGAGAAAAGGGATATAACTGCTTCTCTATCCATTAGGCCATGCCGCTTCTCTTACCTTCCTATCCTCCTCACCCTTATAAGAATGTTGGTATTTGTTAAGTGCTTACTATGTGCAGAGCACTGTTCTAAGCGCTGGGGTAGGTACAGGGTAATCAGGTTGTCCCACATGAGGCTCACAGTCTTAATCCCCATTTTACAGATGAGGTAACTGAGGCCCAGAGAAGTGAAGTGACTCGCCCACCGTCACACAGCTGACAAGTGGCAGAGGCGGAATTCGAACCCATGAACTCCGACTCCCAAGCCCGTGCTGTTTCCACTGAGCCATGCTGCTTCTCGCTATCCGGTTGCAGCTATCCTTGTGGGCAGAGATCGCATCTATCTTGAGAAGCAGCATGGTCTAATGGTTCTAATCCCAGCCCTGCTACTTGTCTGCTCTGTGACCTTAGACAAGTCACTTCACCTCCCTGTACCTCAGTTACCTCGTCTGTGAAATGAGGATTAAGTCTCTGAGTCCCATATGGGACAGGGACTGTGTCCAACCTGATTTGCTTGTATCTAGCGCTTAACACATGCCACATTTATTATTGGTATTGATTATAATTTTCTACTTTCCCAAGCGCACTGATTGATTGGATCGCGCTTGTTGTATAAAAACTATGAGTTGCGTCCCAGCGCTGAGGGAGCTTTTCATATCCCCGTTCCTTTCCCTCTTCCCCATGGGGTCAGATTCAACCTCCTTCACCTACAGGGACCAACAAGGTGAACATCCCTCCATAGCTAAAGAGCTGGAGGCATGGGACATTCTCATGATGGTTCCATCCCAGAACATCACGGGTAGATAATGTTCCCCTGTGGTATTAGTCAGTCTGTCTTGCTGGTTGATGTAAGTATCTCCCCTGGTTCAGTTCTCACAGCCTTAAAAAAAAGTTGGACACTCCAACAATTAGAGAAGCAGCGCGGCTCAGTGGAAAGAGCCCGGGCTTGGGAGTTAGAGGTCATGCGTTCGTATCCCGACTCTGCCCCTTGTCAGCTGTGTGACTGTGGGCAACTCACTTCAGTTCTCTGGGCCTCAGTTCCCTCATCTGTAAAATGGGGATGAAGACTGTGAGCCTCATGTGGGACAACCTCATTCCCCTGTATCTACCCTGGTGCTTAGAACGGTGCTCTGCACGTAGTAAGCGCTTAACAAATACCAACATTATCATTATTAATTATCCTGAATCTCGCAGCCTTTGAGTCCTTCTCAGGACAGACCGGTCAACTCTCCCCCAATTAGACTGTAAGCCGGTCATTGGGCAGGGATTGTCTCTCTCTGTTGCCAAATTGTCCATTCCAAGTGCTTAGTACAGTGCTCTGCACATAGTAAGTGCTCAATAAATGCTACTGAATGAATGAATGAACCCGATTCATTTTTCTACCTCTTTGTCTGTTCTCGATACTTTGGACAGTGTTCTGCCCAGGTAGAACAGAAGCACCAGTCGATTCTCTTCACATTAATATGTGACCGTGGAATTGTTTTTGTCGTTTGGTGTAAGCCACACCCCTCTACCGGAGAGAACAGGGAGAGAGGAAATTACTGAGAGAGAAATCCCTGGAGGTGAGGGGTCAGGTAAACTGAGGCCCCTGGGTGATTCCAAATCCCATAGCAGTTCAGATGTAAGAGCGGCCGGTCTTTCAGGCTTCCATACACAGAGACCTAGCTGGGATTTGTAGGTGATCATAATAATAACAATAATAATAATAATGAGGATGATTTGTTAAGCGCTTACAATGTGCCGAGCACTGTTCTAAGTACTGGATTAGAAACAAGATAATCAGGTTATCCCACATGGGGCTCACAGGCTTCATCCCCATTTTACAGATGAGGTACCTGAGGCACAGAGAAGTTAAGTGACTTGCCCAAAGTCTCACAGCTGACAAGCGGCAGAGGCGGGAGTAGAGCCCACGGCCTTTGACTCCCAAGCCCGGGCTCTTCCCACTAAGCCTCGCTGCTTCTCGTGGCTTAGTGGATAAAGCCACTGTGACTATGTGACTGAATGAAGCCACAGTCTAAGTCAACAACCCCTCTTACTATATCTTTTACCCCTCTAGACTGTAAGCCCATTGTGGGCAGGGAATGTGTCTATCGTTATATCGTATTCCCCCAAGCACTTAGTACAGTGCTCTGCACACAGTAAGTGCTCAGTAAATACCACTGAATGAATGAATGTTACAGTTCATGACACATCACTTCTTGGAACCTTCCTATAATTCTCTTTTCTTTCTCCAGTCCAGATTTTTTTTCTCCTCGGGCACCCTTATCATGCAAAATAGACAATTGGAGAGACCAGTGCTGTGACTGACTAAAGCCTAGACGTGTTCATCATCACAGGAGTCCCTGTTACACCGCAGGGGTGAAAAAAAATCCAATTTCATTTTCTCAAATCACTTAGCACATGTTGCAGGAATGAGTATTAGTGTCACCTTCCATAAAAAATATACCTCTGGAATGGTAATATTTTTCACAGCACTTGCTCAGCCTGGTAACCCAAGATTTAGTGAGTGTTAGCTGCCTGCCTAGAGCTTATCTCATTTATTGAAAAATCAGGTCCTTGGGATTCTTTATTAAGTCCGGCAAGCCGCTTTTCCATCGGTTTCTCAGGTAGAATCCTGATGGTATTTCTCTGCTTATTTGACACGTTTGGGAAGTAGCGAGGCCTAGTGGAAAGAGCGTGGGCCTGGGAGTCAGAGGACCTGGGTTCTAATCCTAGCTTTACCTCTTGCCTCTGGTGTACCTTTGGGCAAGTCACGAAACTTCCCTGGCTTTCAGTGTCCTCACCTGAAAAATGGGGATTAAATATCTGTTTTTCCCTCCCACTGAGACTTTGAGTCCATTGAGGAACAGGGATTTTTTTTTGTATGGTATTTATTAATCACGTACTGTGTGCCAGGCACTGTCCTAATTTCTGAGATAGATACAAGCCAATCAGGTTGGACACAAGGGGTTCACAGTCTTAATCCCCATTTCACAGATCATTATCATTATCGTTATTGTTTAGAATTGAGCTTGAGGAGTTTTCCTCTCAGGGTTTCTCAAGGACGGGATGGACACCCGCCTCTTCCGAATGATTAAGATTTAGATTTGCGTGGATGATTCATTCATTCATTCAATAGTATTTATTGAGCGCTTACTATGTGCAGAGCACTGTACTAAGCGCTTGGAATGAACAAGTCGGCAACAGATAGAGACAGTCCCTGCCGTTTGACGGGTTTACGGTCTGATCGGGGGAGATCTCAAGCTCTCTCGAAACCCCATCTTCCCTCCCAGACCCATTCAGCGCTCACTTGTTGAGTAGACTTTGCACATGGTTTGTGCTCCAGAAACTCACCAATGAGTTGTGAATCACTTAAGATAGACTCTTTGCGTAATACATCTGTAGACGGCTCTCGACCTGGGCACCCCAAAACCCCAGTAAACCTCCATTTTTTCCTGCGCGTCTGGAGAATTATTTCAGACCAGTTTCTCCTGCCGACATCCTTTCTGGGCCCAGAGCTGAAATGACTGGAAACCCAGAACAGAAGGGAGATAGACGGGAGACGACTGACTCAGAGTGTTTCTGCCGCTTGCGGTCGTCTTTCAATTAGATCGCCTGCTTTTCCAGACACCCGAGCATCTTCCAGTTGAACATCAACAATATTATGCCAGTTGAATTAATAGCTCATACATTTCACCGAACATTCACTCTTCGCTGTGGGCAGGGAACGTATCTACCAATTTATTATATCGTACTCTCCTAAGGGCTTAGTATAACGCTCTGCACACAGTGAGCACTCAGTAAATACTGTTGATCGATCGATCAGTGTTCTAAAACCACATCTCCTTCCCCGACTAAGCTCTCATTTCCCCTACTTCCTCTCCCTCTACATCACCCATGCTTTTGAGTCTCTCTCCTTTAAGCACTTGATATTAACCCCAAAGCACTTGTGCGCACACCTGCGATTTATTTTAATGCCTGTCTCCAGCCTCAAGACTGTAAACTCCTTGTGAGCAGGGAACACGTCCATCAAATGTTTTGTATTTTACTCTCCCAAATGCCTAGTGCAGTGTTCTGCACACAATAAACCCTCAGTAAATCCCATTGATTAATGGATTGATGTTCTCTGTCTTTCCCAGGGACGCGAGAGACAGATCTTACAGGAAACTATTCACAACTTCCACTCTTCCTTTGAGAGTAGTGCCAGCAATACCAGATCTCCTGGAAACTTTCAATGTAAGTCATGCTTATATGGGGCTTAAAATCATGTGGGGATGTCTAGACTAAATGGAAGAATGGGAGAGAATAATTTAATTGAGAGCAGCAGGGTGGCCTAGTGGATAGAGCACGGACTTAGGAGTCGGAGGTACCTGGGTTCTAATCCCAGCTCCGCCCCTTGTCCTATGTGTGATTCGGGGCAAGTCGCTTCACTTCTCTGGGCTTTAGTAACCTCATCTGTAAAATGGGAATTAAGACCGTGAGCCCCATGTGGGACCTGGACTGTGTCCAACCCGATTACCTTGTATCTACCCTAGTACTTAGTTAGTAAAGTGCCTGGCACATGGTAAGCGCTTAACGAATGCCATTCAAAAAAAAAAAAAAGGAATTAAAAATAGAATTAGTGTTCATCGCGACTGTAAACTCCTTGTGGGCAGAGGTTGTGTCTGTCAAATCTGTTATCCTGTACTCTCCGCAGTGCTTAGTACAGTGCTCTGCACCCAGTAAGCGCTCGATAAATATGATTGATTGATTGAACACCTCCGCCTTCTGCTTGCAGAGTTTTGTAACAAGTGTTTGGGAACTACGATAAAAATGGGAAGACGGGCACCTTCCCTTGACAAATTGTCAACCTAATGGTTCAGACAGACAGTCAGAGCTCTTACACATGCAGTGGGAATAAGATAGAGAACCTAGATGCAACTGGTAACAAAATGAACGTTGAATATGGGGAATAAAGAAGCCGACATCCACGAGGGCGCTAGATGACTGATGGAATGAAGTGGCTGGGGTGGTGAAGCTACAAAATACCTGAAGGGGTGGGACAGCGTAAACATGAAATTCGTCACCAAATCCCCGCCTCCAGAACAAGGGGGCACCCACTGAAGCTTGAGATTTGGAGATTCCAAGCCACAAAGAAGAAATATTTTTCCTCCAGCAGCTAGGAAGCCGAAGGAATTTGTTCCCACAAGAAGATGCACAACTGAAGATGATCCAATTCCCTCTTGCACCTAAAGACAACTTCATGGCCAAGAAGTCCGTGATGGGTTATTAGAAGAGAGTTAAGGATTCACAGGGAAATGTGGGTCATATTTGGGAATGTGAGACGGTAGACCGTGAGCTTCCTGTGAGCCGGGAACACGCCTACTGACTCTGTTGTACTCTCTCAAGTGCTTAAGAAAGTGCTCTGCAATCATTCGTACTCACTGAGTGTTTACTATACGCAGAGCACTGTACTCAGCGCTTGGGAGACACAGTGCCACAGAATTAGCACGCGCCTTCTAATGTTCTTCACACTGTCACGCTCCCCTGGCAAGAATTGAATGCTGGGTCAAAGACGCCACTGATCTGACCCAGTAATGGCAATGGCTTTGTCCAGTTGTTACGTTTCTGTCAATCTAGACTCAACTCCTCATCTCCCCTCCTTAATCCATCTTCTCTTCCTAGCTTTCCCATCACTATTAGCCAGACCTCCATCCCCCCATCTTAGAAGTCAGCCACATTGCCTTAGTGGGAAGAGCATGGGCTTGGGAGTCAGGGGACGTGGGTTCTAATCCCGGCTCCACCACGTGTCTGCTGTGTGACCTCCTCTAACTTCTCTAAGCCTCATTTCCATAATCTGTATAATGGGGATTCAATACCTGTTCTTCCTCCTACTTAGTCTGTGAGCCCAAAAGTTTCCTCATGTTCCTCATTGAAGACAATGCCTCTTATTTAGGTCAGTGCTCTGCTTCCAGTAGGTGCTCAATAACCACTGTTTAATTAAATAGCACTGACTGACTTTTCCTACAGCTCTTGTCCTCCCCGCCCCATTTCCGGCTCACCCAGAGCTAGGGTCACAAAGGAGGCTGGTGTTGTAAAGTTTGACGTCTGATGTGCTGTAGAGCTAAAATGGGATAACTTTAGAAACAATATGATTGTCACTTGAAACTTCTATGTGTTTTGTTTTCGTTTTGGTATTTGTTCAGCCCTTACTATGCTCCAGGCACTGTAGTAAGCACTGGGGTAGATACAAGCGAATCAGCTTGGGCACGGTCCCTGTCCCACATGGGGCTCACAGTCTTCATCCCCATTTTACAGCCGAGAGAACTGAGGCCTAGAAAAGTGAAGCGGCTTGCCCAAGATCATTCAGCAGACAAGCGGCAGACCTGGGATTAGAACCCAGGTCCTTGTGACTCCCAGGCGCGTCCTCTACCCACTAAGCCACGATGCAGAGAACTGTGTGGACAATGCTGTGCCCACAGTACAGTGCATATGATGCTTATGTCGCGGTCTCTGAATTCTCGCTCTCATTGCCGACTGTTTTTCCCCTTTGGTAGCCCCAGCTTACTGGACGAGACCTCAGGAACCTGCCTCCAATAAAAGATAGCCGGGGCATCCTGGCAGCATTTAAGGACCCGAGGGATGGGCAAGGAGCCCCGGACGCCCGGATCAGCGCAGAGGGCAGAAACGGCAACACCACAGCTGACCGGCGCTAAGAGTCACCACAGACTGGCCGCTTTTGGGGGTGAGGAGGGGCAGACCTGGGGGCCGAAAAGGCCCAGGGACCGCAGACGTGGCTGGGAAGCCAGAGCCGGGAGTTAGAACCTCCCACCTTCGGGAAGGAAGATTATTCCTGACAAATGCTGCCCCCTCAGAGCGAAACCTGGCAGGCGGTAAAGAGGGTTAACGGATGTGAGGGCTCCGGTGAATGAAAAATGCTGTTGAGGTGTATTCTAGGTGGAAGTCGATCAGATCAGAAGTTCAGAGGTGTTGAGGGGGTATCCTCCTCCTTCAGTGTCTGAGTCCTGGCTAGTACTGGGCGAATCTTAAAGTCACTCCCTTCTCCAGTGCCGGGCTACTCGGTCATCCCTGGGAAGATGGGTTCAGTTTCCAGTCCCCCCCGGCCATCCGGGTTCTTCCCTACCTGTCAAGCTCGGGCCCTGGTTCATCCCTGGGACCCCCGGGCCTACTGGAGATCACCCTGATTGCCTCCTGGGTCCCCTTCACTTACCCATTCCCCCCAGACTCCTTAGAGCTCCCCTGGTCAGTCCTGGGCCGGGGGTCCAGCGGCCTCTGACACGGAAGCGTGGTTCACTCCCCTCAGATCTGCCGGTCATCGAGGATCTCCGGGCCCTATTGATCGGGCGGGTACCTTTGCAGCAAACAGAGCATCTTCCTCCAATTTTGAGAAGCAGCATGGCCTAGCGGCTACAGCACGGGCCTGGGAGTCAGAAGGACCTGGGTTCTAATCCCGACACTACCTCTTGTCTGCTGTGTGAAACGGGTCACTTCACTTCTCTGGGCCTCATCTGTAAAATGGGGATTAGGATTGTGAGCCCCATGCAGGACAGGGTTGTGTCCAACCCGATTTGCTTGTATCCACCCCAGCGCTTAATACAGTGCCTGGTACATAGTGAGTGCTTAACAAATGCCACAGTTTTACATCAGTAAAGCTGGAGGGATAAGTAAAGCATCTCTACATTGGAAAAAATAAACCAACACCGCCTCTTTTAGGATGTGTTGTCTGGCAAGAAACATGCATTTCAGCCGGAGGCCCGCGGGTAGATTTAAGATAAACTTGAAAGCATTGCCATGTACATGGCTTTCTCACCCTTCAGAATCGTTCCTCTGGAATTGAATCCAATCCAATCCTTAGTCTTCAGTGAGTGCTTACTGTTTGCAGAGCACTGTACTAAGCGCTTGGGACAGTACTATATTATGGATTTGGAATACCTAACCAAATTCAATTTTGTTCATAAAAACATGATAAGACTAGTTTGTGGTGGGTCCTCCTAAATCCAGCATCTTTACCTCTAGTCAGGTAAGATGGTGAAAAAAGAGTTGTAGTTCCTTCTCCTCCTTCTCTTTAGGATTAATAGAGCTGAAAGAAGCCCCGCCTGAAAGCCCTCTTCGCCTCACCCCCGCCCCAAACCATCTAGTTCTGCCAACAGTCATTGTACATAGCAGACAAGGTTTAGGAGGCTTTCGTTTCCATTCAGGAAGGACCTGGGTTTCAAAGAGATGGAGGCTTCAGAGATGACGAGGCCCATCCACAGTTTGTGTTTGTTTTTTCCCTGTCTGTGTCTATCTCTTTTTCTTTCCCTTGCTCTTTCTCGGTATCTCCCTGATTCTTTTTCTCTCTCTTAGTGTCTGTGTCTCTTTTTCTTTGTCTCTCTCTCTCTCTATCTCACATACATACTTTATCCCTCATCTGCTCCATGCATTGTTCTGTGTCCCAGCCAGGATCCCTCTCATCATTAATTCATTCATTCAGTAGTATTTATTGAGCGCTTACTATGTGCAGAGCACTGTACTAAGCACTTGGAGGAGACTTCTTGTTGGCTGGATACTTTTTTTTTTAAATGATATTTGTTAAGCACTGTTCTAAGCACTGGGGTAGATATAAGGTAATCAGGTTGGACACAGTCCCTGTCCCACATGGGGCTCACGGTCTTAATCCCATTTTACAGATGAGGGAACTGAGTTCCAGAGAAGTGAATTGATTGGCCCAAGGTCACCCATCAAACAAGTGGTGGAGCTGGGATCAGAACCCAGGTCCTTCTGACTCCAGAACCTGTGCTCTACCTACCAGGCCACACTGGTTTTCTCCTGTGTCTTTGAGCGAGCCTCAGCAACTCTGGGCAGGGGAGTGACTTTGAGGGGGGTGGATTGTAGACACTAGACCATAAACATGCCTAACGACTCTATTATAGTGTATCCCCCTGAGTGTTTAGTATAGTGTTCTGCCTTATGATTGATTGGACCAGGATTAGCCAGGGAGTTAGTTCTAAATGTCGTCAGAATGATGTGACGTGTTGGGTGTGTATATGTGGTAATGGGACCCAAAACTGGTTAAGACCAGAGATCATGGGAGGAGTTAATCTGGCCCTGCCTTTATGCCTCACGTAATAAAATAGGAAAAGACTGGATCCCAAGGAACAAAGCCTTGGGCCTTGGTCAGTCCCCGCAGTCGACCCAATGCTCATTCCATCTCTCAGTGGGATTCGTGAATAATAATAATAACTGTGGTATTTGTTAAGCGCTTACTATGCCAGGCTCTATACTAAGCGCTGGACGGATGGTATCATAAATAAATACAATTGATGAATTGACTGATGGATGAGAAGCCCAGACTGCTGCTCTGTGATTAGCTGAAATGGGAGGCCTTTAAATGCAGACGAAAGAAACGTTTAGACCCTACAAAGGAAAACCTCAAATGATGCAGCACATCCAGGCCTATTTGGGAGACGATAGTGGAGTTCAGACGGGTCTGGGTTACCGTCTTAGGACAAAGACTTCGGAAGAGTCGCAACCCACCAAGGAAGAAACGCAGAAGGAAGCAGACACCAGGAGCGACTGTTGAATGCGCAATGTGGAGGGGAATGTGTATCACACATCCGTCAGCTGCTAAAATCTCATCTTCATTAGTATCATCTTTCCACTCCAGTGGGGTCTCTGTCTCTGGTTCCGTTTCTCTCGCTCAGTTTTTTCTCTCATTCTCGCTCTGCCCCCTTCTGTATATGTATATATTCATGTTCTGAAGTAAAATGGAAGTCTTGTTACAAAAGAATTGTCTGCCTGTAACCTATCTTGTTTTCAAGCGCTCGGCATTTTCAGAATGAGCAACGCTCAACGCCGAGCGTTACTATTTTCATTATTCAATCTTTGCCCTGCTATTCCTTGTTTCTTTCCCCTGAAGCCTCACTGATTTTCTTTCACTTTCCAAGTCTCTTTTGCTTGCGCTCGTCAATCTACAATCATCAGCTGTGTTTTCTTTTGAAAGAGGCATTTACACCGATTCCGTGGAGGCTTTCGCACAAAAGCGTAGATGCTGAAATTCAGCGTCAGCTCAGGGGAAGACACATCGCAAGCTCCCGAATGAATCCAAACCCTCCTCGTCCCTCGGCCCCAGGAAGAGCGTGGAAGACTCCAGCTGCGCCGTCTCTTGGTCTGCTCCACGTCCTCCCGAGGGGACACCCAACCTGAATGGGGTAGGGATGGGGGACCTGATGACCGGCGGGAGTTGTCAGCGTGGGTCTGGGGCACGGAGGAGGAAGAGGAGGCAGCGGGATGGCTCGTCTGACCAGGTGAGTAGCTACCTCTCCCTCCCTTCTTTTCCTGGGGTAGCTCAGCAACGCTGGCCACCCCAGGTGCCCAGAAGTTCCTCCGGCCGCCACTCCGGGTTTACGGACATCGAAGGTTTCGTCTGGGCTTGACCGACATACTCGATTGTGGTTCATCTGTACAAACTATCTGTGAATTTAAGGACACGGCTGGCAATCTGGGGTTGGCGACGGCGGGCTGGTAAAGAATGACCCGATTGCGGTGGGATTTCCGCCAAGCCTGATGGCCCTCTCGGTATCATTCAGTAAATCGTATTTATTGAGCTCTTATGGTGTGCGGAGCACTGTACTCAGCGCTTGGGAGAGTACAATATAACAAGTTTGCAGTCTAGAGATGAGTGTACAATCTGTGTTCTGCCAGATGTGTTTTTCAGAGAGCCTTGACAGAGAGGAGCCGGGATTAGAATTTAGGTCCTGTGGCTCCCAGGCCCGGGCTCTTTCCGCTAAGCCATGCTGCTTCTTGCGGATATCAGCTCTACTAGCCCAAGGTTGGGCTGTTTGGAGGAGACCACCTATCCAGTTTGCCGGGAAGTCTGCCCTTAGTTGGCTGGATGGCAGCTTGTTCTTTTCAGATTAGAGGAGACTACCAGTCGCCAAACAATTCTGTTTGACTTGGACCCGGCCAATAACTCCCAGCCGGTTAGGCTGTCTAGCACCGGGGCCCGGGGGCTTCTGAGTCAGATCTCCCCTCCAGGAGAAACTCATGGCCACCTTGGGGCACCCCAGGAGGAGAGAACACTCTGCCCCTCTGTAGGTTTCATCGACACAATTCCATTTTCTCTCTCTCTCTGGAAGTCTTAATAAATGCAACTCGATGGAAAACTGCCACTCTCCAGTTTCAGGGAGTACAGAGAAATTCAATATAAAAGGAATTCTATAGCCAGGTGTAACTGCTCCCTGAGCACCCCCTTCTCCCCTTCTTCATCATCTTGATGTTATCTAAGCCCCAGGAACGGCTACAAGGCCAGCGTCTAGGGCAGTTGGAGGAGAATAGAGCTAAAAACTTTTTTTTAAAGTTGTAGTTAAGCGCTTACCAAAAACCAGCCCCTCTACTAGTGCTGGAGTACAATCAGATATCTGATCAGATGTGAGGTAACCAAGTTGCACACAGTCCATGTCTCACCGTCTTCATCCTTCTTTTGCAGATGAGATAACTGAGGCACAGAGAAGTGAAGTGATTCAGATATAAGGCGACCAAGTGTCCATGTCCCACGTGGGGCTCACAGTCTTAATCCTTCTTTTGCAGATGAGATAACTGAGGCACAGAGTAGTGAAGTGACTTGCCCACAGTCACACAGTAGACAAGGGGGCGGAGCGGGGACTAGAACCCAGGTCTTTCCGACTCCTAATAATAATAATAATGTTGGTATTTGGTAAGCGCTTACTATGTGCCGAGCACTGTTCTAAGCGCTGGGGTAGACACAGGGGAATCAGGTTGTCCCACGTGGGGCTCACCGTCTTCATCCCCATTTTACAGATGAGGTAACTAAGGCACAGAGAAGTTAAGTGACTTACCCACAGTCACACAGCTGACAAGTGGCAGAGCCGGGATTCGAACCCATGATCTCTGACTCCTAGGCCCGTGCTCTTTCCACTGAGCCATGCTGCTTCCCAGACCAGGCCAAGTCCCCCTAGGTTCGGATAGAGGGTCGGGTTGGGTAGGATGGAAGGGAGGAGAGGTGGGAATGGGCTCCCAACGCTCAACCCTATGGAACAGTTCCCGGAACTCCCAGACCTTCTTAGGAGCTGCAAGAGATGCCCCAGTCCTCTGCAGCGTGGCCTAGTGGATAGAACACAGGCCTGGGAGTCCGAAGGACCTGGGTTCTAGTCCTGGCTCCACCGCTTTTCAGCGGTGGAACACTGGGCAAGTAACTCAGCGCTTAGAACAGTGCTCGACACATAGTAAGCACTTAACAAGCATCATTACTGTTATTGTACTGCTTTCTCCCCATAAGGGCCTGAGAAAAAAATTTGCACTCTGCTTCTCCCCCACCAACCTCACGAGACCTCTTTCCTGAGCTTCCATCCCGTCGTTCCCATCCTTCTCCCTTAAAATCCAACAGACTGCTGCTCTCCTCTTAATCCCACTTCCCCCAGTTCAGTGCTCACACCCTCGAGGTCCTCAATAAATTCTGTGTCCTACTAGAAGCAGCCCGGCCCAGTGGAATGACCTGGGTTCTAATCCTTGCTCTGCCACTTGTCAGCTGTGTGACTGTGGGTAAGTCACTTAACTTCTCTGTGCCTTAGTTACCTCATCTGTAAAATGGGGATGAAGACATGCTGTGTGACCCTGGGCACTTAACTTCTCTGTCGCTCAGTTGCCTCAACTGTAAAATGGGGATTAAGACCGTGAGCCCCACGTGGGACAGGGACCGTGTTCAACCCCAATTAGCTTGTATCCACCCCAGCACTTAGTACCGTTGGTTAAAAAAAATAGTTGGTTGACATAATCCCTGCCTTCCAGCAGCTAACAACCAAGTAGCCCCCCGTCAGCCTTGGCCAGTGGCCACCCACCCCAGCTGAGAGAGCCGTGGAAGGGAGCAGAGATGAGGGGAAAGGCTGGAAAGAACCAACGAAAAAACAGGTATCCTCAGCCTCTGTGGGGATGTAAATTCCCACTCTGTCCATTTCGGATGGCATTCAGATTGAAGGCATCGAGCCTTGGCCGACATCCCCAGGTATCCGAACAGCTTCTGCCCCTGACCAACTTCTCTGGAATCGTGCCCCAAGGCTGAGCACGGGACTCTTCTCCAGAATGAAAGACAAACCTAATTAAATCTCAATTACAGTGAAAACTCAAGTGATCTGGAAGCCCGGAGGCCAGTTTGGGTAGCAGCCCACATTCAGCAACTGAGTTTTATCTCAGTCCTCCCCTGTTTCACAGCACCCCAGGGGATACCACAGGCCCCCGAGTGCCCTATCGGGGTTCACCTTATTCCCCCAGAGACCTGGGGTCCTCAGAGGAGAAGCAGTGCTGCTAAATCGGCACCGTTTGTTACTCGGGACAGCGTCTTCTTCCGTGTGGAGGAAGAGGAGGGGGAAGGATAGTAGAAGCCCTCGTAGTATTGAGTGCTTACCCTGTGCAAGGCACTGTACTAGGCCCTGGGAAAGAAGTAGATGGACGAAGTATAGATTCAGTCCCTAGACCCTGAGGACTCCCTATCCAAGAATAAGCAGGGGAAGGGGTTAGGAACAGACACTCCCAAAGATGATTAAAAATATAAGACAAGGACGCCGGGAAGCATGAAAAGAGAAGCAAGATTTTAGGCTTTTCCTGGCTCAGACCGAGAGACACAAAAGTGCTCCCCGAGACTGTGAACCTTTTCGAAGTTCTCAAAGTTAAATCAGGACTACTAGGTTTTCTAGGTACCCAGAGTCCAGAGGCAGCATTTTTCCTGTAACCAGGTAGCCGTGGCTGAATTAAAGGAGAAACTGATTACACCTTGACACCATTTTCAGAGTGGAGTAGCTTCCGATCCACGGAACTGCATGGGGAAAAGACAGTCTTCACGCTGTAATCTGAAATTACCCATTCTTCGGTGATGGAGAAACTGGGTTTGTTTGTGTAGGGAGGGATAAAGTAATATTGTATTCGTCTAGCCAACAGATCATTTTTGAGCTGCTCATATCATCGCTGATTGAATGAATGAATCGCTGTGTCGTCTGGGGAGTGTGCTTCCAAACACAGTTACCAGCCTGAAGGAACGCTTAAATTGTGGTACGATGACTTTCTGACCGTGGCTGGGGCACTCTTTCGACGTAGCCGGCTTTCAGCGGCATATTCTGACACCGGCTTCCAGATTCCTGGTCCCGTCCTTGAAGGCGGCAGTGTAGAACAGTTTAACAAAACAATAACTTTGCTCTTTGGGGCCGGCAAAAGCATCGGGCAGACTCCTCCAATTCCTCATACCATCGTGGAGTACACACGATAATTATCATCGTGGGCAGGGAATGTGTCTACCGACTCTGTTGTACTCTCCCAGAGGCTTAGTACAGTGCTCTCCACACAGGAAGAACTGGTTGACTGAAATACTTATTAAATATTTACTCTATGTCTGTCCCAGTCCCTGTCTCATAGACTCACTAGAATGTAAGCTTGTCCCTAGACCCTAAGCTCGTTTTGGGCAGGAAATGTGTCTGTATATTGTTGTATTGTCCTCTCCCAAGCACTTTATTGAGTAAGCGCTCAATAAATACAATTAAATGAATGCAGAGCGCTCGGTCTAAGAGGGAGGGAAATTGTTCAACCCCCATTTTACAGATGAGGAAACAAAGGCACAGAGAAGCGAAGCGGCTTGCCCAAGCTAACACAGCAGGGAAGCGATGGTGCCGGGACTAGTGTCATAATAATAATAGTAATGATGATGATATTTGTTAAGCGCTTATTATGTGCCACGCACTGTTCTAAGCGCTGGGGGAGATACAAGGCAATCAGGTCGTCCCATGGGTAGCTCACAGTCTTAATCCCCGTTTTAAAGGTGAGGCAACTGAGGCACAGAGAAGTTAAGTGACTTGCACAAGGTCACAGAGGTGACAGGTGGTGGAGCCGGAATTAGAACCCACGACCTCTGACTCCCAAGCCCGGGCTCTTTCCACTGAGCCACTCTGCTTCTCTACCATTACACTCTTACCACTCAGCCACGATCTAGAACTACAGACAGACACACGCAACGAGAGCCTCTTTTACGGTCTGATTGGCAGACCAGGTAAACGATGTCCTCCAGCGCAAATTATCCTTGGTTCTACCTGGCAGAAATCAAGCTACCTGGAGGAAGCGGCTGCCGGGACTTGTGACAACTGTGAAAACTTAACGACAACGGCCTTTTTACAGACAGTTTGCAGAAGGATATCACGGTTATGTAAACCTTGTCTGGGTAGCAAGTCTTCTGGCCGTGAACATTTCACTAGTCTGGAAAAAAACCATTAAAAGATTATTCTGGAATATGGGGTTTTCTAGTTTCACTTAATAACCTAGATCAGTCAATCGATCACACTTCTTGAGAATCTGACTATATGCAGAGCACTGTATTGAGTGCTAAAGAGAGTAAAATATAATGGATTTATGGAGCACTGGGGGGGAGCATTGCACTAAACATTTGAATGGGGAAGAATCCATTTACTTTGATTTCTACCTCTCAATTCATTGGTAAAAAATGAGAGTTGGTGTGCCCTCAAACCCCAGATTTAATTTTTAAATGTTGTTAATTTCTCCCTAAGTCTCTCCTTAAGTTAATTTCTCCACTGCCCTAAGGAAGCTAATTTGATGTATGGATCCGTTCCACTTCTACTGCCAAAGTCAATTTTGTGCATTTGCGTAAAGAATTGTTCACCTCTCCACTGTCAGCAATGTAATTTACAAGGATTTTGGAGTGGGATATAGAAAGATTCGGTCAATCGAACAAGCAATGGTATTTTTTGAGCACTTTCTCTGTACAGAGCACTGTACGAAGTGTTTGTGAGAGTACAGTACAACAGAATTAGCCGACCTTGTTCCCTGCCCATAATGAGCAAACATTATCAGATGAGTCAGAAATGGGGTTTTTGTTGGTTGTTTTTTTTTTTAAAATCGGAGGAATTCCCCTCTCTCCACTCCCTTGGCGCTTCTTTGGGCAGCTGGTGCCTGAGGTCATTTTTTATTTACCACTTGTGTGAGATTGCCCATTCTGTTCATTCTCTCCCCCCAAACCAGAAAAACCAGCCTGTTCTTAAGTGTTGGATTAATCCCGGAGTCCCATCCTGACCTCTAGCTGCTCCTGTTGGACTTCCCCCCCTGAGCTGAAATTTCTTTGTCCATGTTCAATTTAGGTCCCTCAGCGAGCTGGGGCTTGTTGTTAGGATACTTAGGCACGTCGTGGAGTCCCAAATTCAGCTCCTTGTGGGCAGGGAATGTCTGTTTATTGTTCTGTTGGACTCTCCCAAGAGCTTGTACAGTGCTCTGCACACAGTAAGTGCTCAATAAATACAATTGATTGACTTACTGACCCTACTCCTCATCCCCCACTCCTTTTTTTAATGGGTTTTGTTAAGCGCTTGTTGTATGCCAGGCATTTTACTAAGCGCTGGGGTAGATACAAGCTAGTCAGATTGGACACAGTCCATGTCTCACGTGGGGCTCACAGCCTCAATCACCATTTTACAGAGGAGGGAACAGAGGCCCAGAGAAGCGGAGTGGCTTGCCCAAGGTCACACAGAAGACAAGTGGTGGAGCTGGGATTATCCAAGAGTGAAAGAAGAGTCGGCCGAGGCTGGATGGTGGCCTCCGTCCCGATTTCCATCAACAAGGATGTGGTTAGCAAGGCTGGATCGACATCCCGCGGGCTCCCGGTCTAATTGATTTTGTGGCGCCCCTATACGACACCCGATGTGACTGTCTCACCGTCTGGGAAGACACTAAAGCCCTTTCTCTGGCCGAGTCCGGGAGAGATACAAGCTGATCAAGTCAGACCCAATCCCTGTCCCACATTAGGCTCCCAGTTTTAAGCTTCATTTTACGGATGAGGGAACTGAGGCACAGAGAAACGAAGTGACTTGCCCCAGGTCACCCAGCAGGCAGGTGGTGGAGCTGGGATTAGAACCCAGATCCTTCTGACTCTCTCTCGGTCAGGCCACGCTGCTTCTCGTACGCTGGGGAGAGTGAAGTCTCCCCACTACCTTCCAGAGGTGATGGCAATCTGGTCTCCTCTGTGGGTCCCCCTTAGGGCAGACCCGCCTCGCCTGTCTAGACATGCTGATGGGCACCCGACACGCTTCAGACACTGTACCAGATGGCGGCCCATTTACCGAGCGAGAAGCAGAGCGCGTGCAGCAGGCCGATTTGCTACAGGTTAGCATATGTGGGGAAAACCTTCGTGAGAAGCAGCCCGGCCAGCTGTTTGCTCAGACAGAAGGAGAATTCTGAGGCCGGTGCAGAAGTCGTGTTCTGACCCTGGGTCCCGGATCAGTTTTGCGTCATCAGAAGGTGAGATCTGGGAGGGGACTGGCTCCCGGCAAGACGCGTCGCTAAATCCATGACCTGAAGAAGTCCTCGGAGACTCGGGACTGTATCAGATCGACGGAAAGAATCCTGTCCGTTTTGCAGACGGTCCGAGCTCTTACGTGGCCGTGAAACTGCTGCCCGGAATATCTGCAAGGGGCGGGCTTCGTGACCTCACCGCCTCATGCGCTGAACGTGTTCGGAGGGCCAGGACCTCCAGTCTGAAGAAGTCTAAACACAGAGGAAGCCATTTTCTTGGACCAGCTCTGTGTTTAGACCAACCAGAGCTGGACCGAGAAAATGATAACTGTGGTATTTGTGAAGTGCTGAGTGTGTGCCAGGCACCGTACCAGGCGCTGGGGTGGATACGGGCAAATCGGGTTGGACACGGTCCCTGTCCGACGTGGCGCTCCCAGTCTCAATCCCCATTTTACAGATGAGGTAATCGAGGCATAGGGAAGTGAAGCGACTTGCCCAAGGTCACCCAGCAGACAAGTGGAGGAACGAGGATTAGAACCCATGACCTTCTGACTCCCAGACCCGTGCTCTATCCACGAAGCCTCTTTAGAGGTACCATTTCAATCAATCAATCAATCAACCAATTAATCATATTTAGTGCGAGCTTACTGAATACAGAGCATTGTACTAAGCACCTGGGAGAGTACAATATTACAGAGTTGATAGATATGTTCCCTGTGCACAGAAGCTTACAGTCTAGAGGGGCTTTCGGTTGACTATCGGTTAGTCAATCTTGTCTATTGAGCGCTTACTATGTGCTGAGCACTGTACTAAGCTCTTGAGGGAGTACAATAAACAGATTCATTCCCTGCCCACAATGAGTTTACAGTCTAGAGGGGGAGTCTGACATTAATATGAATAAATTATGGATACGTACATAAGTGCTGTGGGGCTGGGGGGGGGGGGGAATGAATAAAGGGAGCAAGTCAGGGCGACGCAGAAGGGAGTGGGAGAAGAGGAAAGGGGGCCTTAGCAAGGCCTCTTGGAGGGGACGTGCCTTGCAGTTTCCAAATGCTTAGTACGGTGCTCTGTTCATAGTAAATGCTCTATAAAAACCAATGATTGATTGGTGGGATTATACTGGAAAGAGCTGAGTGTTTTCCTGCAAGAAACTCCCATCGGCCGACCCCTAGCTCACGTCTTGCCTCTGCCCTCCCTCAAATCCGACAAATGATTACTCTCCCCCGCAACTTCAAAGCCTTTTGAAGGCCCATCTCTGCCAAGAGGCCTTCCCAGACTAAGCCCCACTTTTCCTCATCTCCCACGTCTTTCTGCCTCACCCTGACTTGCTCCCTTTGCTCTTCCCCTCTCCCAGCCCCACAGCACTTAGGTATATATTTGTAATTTTATTTTATTTATTTGTATTGGTGTCCATCTGCCCAACTCTAGACTCTAAACTCGTCGTGGGCAAGGAATGTGACTGTTTATTATTGAAACATACTCTCCCAAACGCTTAATACAGTACTCTGCACACAGTAAGCACTCAATAAATACGATTAAATGAATGAATGGTCAGTGGACACGTAGAGAGCCGACAGCAGGGTGATCTCTGCTTGGTTACTAGATGACAAAATTCGGCATCGATCTTCCAGTCCCATAGGGGTAGCCATATTCTCCTCATTCTCGCAGCCTAGAGTAAAACAGTATTAGAGAAAACTAGAGAATTAGATTCTTCTACTGGCTGCTCCAGCACACGCTACATGAGAGATTATTTCTAGTATTCATTATAATTATTTCAGGATTTAATTATGAATGTTCGTTCAGTGATATTTATCGAGCGCTTACTGTGTGCAGAGCACTGTACTAAGCACGTGGGAGAGTACGGGACAGCAATAAACAGGAACATCCCCTGCCCACAATGAGTTTACAGTCTAGAGGGGACTGTTCACTTGTTTGGCTTTTTTACAGCTCATCGATGTATTTGCCTGCTTGCTTGTTTA
Organism: Ornithorhynchus anatinus; assembly: GCF_004115215.2. Classification (NCBI taxonomy): domain Eukaryota; kingdom Metazoa; phylum Chordata; class Mammalia; order Monotremata; family Ornithorhynchidae; genus Ornithorhynchus; species Ornithorhynchus anatinus. The sequence goes on from NC_041751.1 coordinate 1,829,606, forward strand.
TGTCATTTGTCAATTTGTCATTTTAGGAACAGTGTAGCCAAGAGGAAAGAGAACAGGCCTGGGAGTCAGAAAGCATGTCCTCTGTTCCTATTCTACATGGGGCTCACGGTCTTAATCCACGTTTCACAGATGAGGTCACTGAGGCAGAGTGAAGTGACTTGCCCAAGGCCACCCAGCACCAGACAAGTGGCAGAGATGGGATTAGAACCCAGCTCCTTCTGACTCCCAGGCCCGTGCTCGACCCGCTACACCATGCCGCTTCTCCGATCCTGCCTATTAACTCTCTTCTACCCTCCCAAGTGTCCGTACGGTGCTCTGCACGGAAGAGGCGCTCAATACGCAGCACTGATTGATTGAGAGGGTGGCTGTGAAAATATTTTTGCTAAATGAATTTTGGGCTTCCTTAAATAATGGAACCAGATAGGTTCCCTGAGGAGAAAAGTTTTGCCAGAGGAAAAGAATGGCAGCTTTAAAAAAAGCTGAATAGAACACAAGGAAGATGGAAGAAGAAGCAGGGGCTCTGCTTTAAAAAAAATCACTTTATATGGGGGTCTAGGAGAGTTTATCGGTGGGGAGGGAGAGGTCAAAGAGCATCTGCACATTTTGGCAAAACCGGGGTCACGGGTAATGACAAGAGCATGCCAAAAGGAGGAGGTAGAGGCTTTTAGATGTCAACTTTTCCAAGGCCAAATGGGGAAATTCCCTGGAGAACACGGGCAATCTTCACAAGGACTCTGAAATAATACCGTGTGAGCGCACGTGGAATTTGGGTGAAGGTGCTACTTGAAGTCTTCCCCGGCCATACATTTGAGCAAGTCCATAGATTCATTTGCAACCCTCTAGAAAAGCATAAACGCGGAGGAAACCACTGGGGATAATCGGATGATAAGGTAAGTGCCAGAGGGGGGCCGATGGGTTCGGACGGCGTCGGGTGCCGGGAAATTAATTGGGGAAGATTTGTTGGAGGAGGCCTCTGAATTGGGAGAGAGCCGCCATCTGACGTGAACGAGGAGGGAGATTCAAACTGGGAAACACTGTGAGTTAAAGGATGGAGGTGGAACGTAAAGAGAAGCGGTGTGGCTTAGTGGAAAGAACATGGGTCTGGGAGTCAGAGGATGTGGGTTCTAATCCCGGCTCCGCCACGTGTCTGCTCAGTGAGTTTGAGCGAGTCACTTAATTTCTCTGTGCCTCATTTCCTAATCTGTAAAATGGAGATTAAGACCGTGAGCCCCAGGTGGGACAACCTGATTACCTTGTATCTGTCCCGGCGGCTAAGAACAATGGTAGGTACATGCTAAACGCTTAACAGATACCCTAATAGTAATCAGGATCAAAGAGAAAGCTGACTTGGAAGGAGTGAAGCCGTTAGGGGAACGGTGGGTGAACAAAGAGGACAGATAAGGTGGGGTGAGTTGGGAGAGAGTGTATTCACTCCGAGTGATTAGTACAGCGCTTTGCACACAATTAGAGCCTAATAATTGTATTTGTTAAGCACCACCAGATAATCAAGTCCCACGTGGGACTCCCGGTCCCAAGGAGGAAGGCCAACAGGTATCGAATCTCCACTTCGCAGATGAGGAGACTGAGGCACAGAGATGTTAAGGGACTGGCCCAGGGTTACACGGCAGGCAAGTGGCAGAGCTGGGATGAGAATTCAGGTCCTCCGATTCCCAGGCCCGGGTTTTTTTCATTAGGCCACGCTGCTTCTCTAAATACTATTTGGAGGATCGTACTATTTATTTAAATAGCAATAAATGCTGTTTCTACAACTACTACTTGAAATTGATGGTGAGGAGTTTTTGTTTGAGGCAGGAGACATAGGCCGGTGCTTTGAGTTGGGGCGGATGTGGAAGGGAGATTCTGGAATTATAGGGTTTACACCTTGGGAGGGCGGGAGTGGAAGGGCAAACACTGGCTGGGGAAAGGGATAATGATAATAATTATGGTATTTGTTAAGTGCTTACTATGTGTCAGGCACTGTGCTAAGCGCTGGGGTGGGTACGAGTAAATCAGGTTGCATTCGGTCCCCGTCGACTCACGGTCTCAATCCCCATTTTACAGATGAGGTAACCGAAGCCCAGAGAAGTGAGGTGACCTGCCCGAGGTCACACAGCAGACAAATGGTGGAGCTGGGATTGGAACCCAGGTCCTTCTGATTTTCAGGCCTGTGCTCTATCCACTAGGCCACACTGCTTCCTTGACGGAACGCAATATCCAGGGGATACTTTTCTTAAAAGAAGTCAGATCAATTAATGGTATTTATCGAGCACTAACCGTGTGCAGAGCACTGTGCTGAGTTATTGGGAGAGTGGGACACAATAAAGTCGGTAGAAACATTTCCTGCCCACGATGAGCTTAGACTGGAAGATGAGTTTATATCCAAATGTCCTAGGGCATGTGTGAAACAATTTTTTGTATTTGTTTTCTTTGGTGTGTTATTGCTGCGCTTTTCCGCTGGCATACGACCAACCGGTATTAAAATACCGATAGAACTGTGTATACTGTAGAGGAGACTAGATCAACTTTCTGGGAGCCAGAAGGACCTGGGTTCTAATCCCGGTTCCGCCTCTTGTCTGCTGTGTGGCCTTGGGCAAATCACTTCGCATCTCTGTACCTCAGCGACCTCATCTGTAAAATAGGGATTAAGACTGTGGGATTGCCACATGGGACAAGGACTGTGTCCAACCTGATTAACCTGTATCCATTTCAGTGCTGAGCACAGTGCATGGCACATAGTAAGTGCTTAACAAATACCATTAAATTAAAAAAATAAATTCAATACCCACCCCTGCCTGCTGCCTTGCAGTGTCCGGCATTGGTCACGGGGGGAGAAGGTCGATCCAACCATACGCAGCGTAACCCATTACCGTTAATGGTGCTATCTATTAAGCCCTATGTGCCAAGCACTGTGCTAAGCTCTGGGGTAAGGTACAAATGATCGGCTCACTCACGGTCCCTTTCCCGCACAAGACTCACAGGCTTTGAGGGAGGAAGAAGGGGCCTTAAATCCCCATTGTACATCCGAGGGAGCTGTGGCGCAGAGAGGTTAAAGGCCTTGCCCAAGTTCACCCAGCAGGCAAGTCGTTATTATACAAAATATTAAGGGCAAGTCCTGCTGGAGATAGGATACACCTCTCCCCTCCCCCTTAATTAAATAAGTTTAACGAAGGCAACCTCAATCTGCTTTTGATAGAGGCCTTGCTCTCTCTCTGAGCTGCTGTATTTGGGGATGGAATGAGGCAAGGAGCTGGGTACGGGGGGAAAAAATTGCTTCTCATCGACACATGGGTGACTCTCACCTTCAACAGTGTCCTTGTCCAACAGGAAGGACAGTTACAGATGGATGGTCAAAATGGGATTTGATTGTTTTTTTTTTTTTTGGTGGGGAATGGGGTATGTGAACCTTCCAGTTGCCATATCTCTTTTTAGAGTACAGCTAAGGAGACACACTGGTCAATCAGTCAATCGTATTTATCGAGCACTAACTGTGCGCAGAGCCCTGTTCTAAGGGCTTGGGAGAAAACAATGTAGCACTGGGTAACAGGAGATGACCTCCCACTGGCTACCGCCTTTGTATACAGATTACATTCGGAATAGCCTATTCTGTTTATGTTTTTTAAAATGGTATTTGTGAAGCACTCACTATGTGCCAGGCACTGTACTATGCACTGAGGTAAATGCAAGATAGGTTGGACACAGTCAGTGTCCTACTTAGGGCTCCAGTTTCAATTCCCACTGGAGGTAGCCGAGGCCCCGAGAAGTGAAGTGACCTGCCGAGGTCACACAGCGGACGAGTGGCGGGGTCGGGATTAGAACCCAGGTCCTTCTGACTCCCAGGCCCGGGCTCTATCCCCCAGGCAACTCTGCTTCTCCTTTTCCTGATACAAGTCAGTTCCAAGACAAACCACTGTTAGTACTGAAATTCAGATAGCGCTCTAAATGGGACATAGTCGTTTATGGGCAACGTTAATAAAGTCGACAATAGATTGCAGAACAGATGACTCAATTGAGCTTTTCATTTTGTTACCCATCTTCGTATAGCACTGGAAGAGGAGCTTTAGAGAATATTCCTCCACCAATTACCATTTGTGAAATTTCAAATACAACTACACTCTATCTGGGAAATTACATGTATAGAACATTAAGGTCAACTTTATACCTTTGATTTTCTTCACATTCTTCCGTTTCATTAACGGGAACTTCATTTTGAAATCAATGCGGTTTTAGGACTAGGAAACGGTTGACTTCATTTTCTTCCTGTTATCTCCGTGTTTTATATTGTCGGAGATCACCGTGTTCAGTAAACTTGTCACTCCACAAAACAAGGTCACACACCTCCTCCCCAGGTCACAGTTCTAAAGTAAAGCACAGCCAGAGTTCCGGGAAATGCAAGAATTTCAGCAAAGAGGTTGGAGAAACGGCCCTGTACCCAACGCCGTTACATTGTGCTCTCCCAAACGTTCAGGACAGTGCCGTGCACATAGTAAGCGCCCAGTAAATATGATCACAATGTACTTTTCCAAGCAGTATAGCATTCTGCACATAGTAAGTGACCATTGATCGACTTGTGGCAACTGGATGTCTTCAGGTATAATAAGCTGATGCAACTTCAGTTAGGTGAGATGGAAAGACTTGACTGGACTGGGAATTATCCTACTTTCCAGTTTTTCCTCAGTCACGCTGATAAATCTCGTCCTTTATATACAGGAGTATAATTTGAACACTTGAGAGTTGAAATGAGGTCGATGCGCTTAGCACTTTGTGACCTAACCCTGGCTCATATCATACCTACTATCCAACGGCAGAAACCTGGGTTGAAAATCAAAAATGTCCCAGTCATTTCAACCCACCGTGTGGTACAAAAGAACGAGGGCTTCCCTCGTGATCCGTTTTTGGATGAGACACCTTGATCGTTCATTCGTTCAATCGTATTTATTGAATGAATTTATTCAGTTTATCCCCATTTATCCGTGGAGAGGGTATGGGAGTCTCCCGCCCCACCTGCAGGGTATCAAGGGTGAAGAAAATGGGGAGATAGCAGTAAACAGTAGTATTTATTGAGCTCTCTCGGGGCACAGTAAACTGTAAGCGTTTGGGAAACAACACAGTGACGTGTTCCCTGCCCGCAAGGATCTTATCTTCTAGTGGAAGAAACGGACAAAAGAGTGCAACAGACATTCAAAAAAACAACCCAAAACGAATCAGAACAAGTCACTGAATGTAGACTTAAATATACCTTAAGTACCCAACAGCTGAGGTTGCTGAGGTTCCCATAAATGCTGGGAAAATGGCTGATAGGTTTGTACCGTTTGGGGGATTAAGGTGGGATTTTAGGGAGCTTATGAATAAAATAACAATGTGTTGTTGGTTAAACTCTATGTGCCAAGCACTGGACTGAGTGCTGGGGGAAGTACAAAAAGGTGAAAGCCAAGGGATCGCTTCAAGTAAGTGGAGGAGATTGACAAGTTATTTTCCTCCTCTGAGAAGCGGCCTGGTGTAGCGGATAGATAGAGCACGGGCCTGGGAGTCAGAAGGTCATGGGTTCTAATTCCGCATCGGCCACTTGACTGCTGGATGGCCTTGGGCAAGTCACTGCGCTTCTCTGTGCCTCAGCTACCTCATCTGTAAAACGGGGATGGAGCCTGTGAGCCCCACGTGGGGCGAGAACTCTTGTCCAGCCCCCTTTTGCTCCTATCCAGCCCTGCGCTTAGTACAGTGTCTGGCCCAGAGGAAGAGCTTGAGAAATACCACAGTTATTGCATATAGTAAGCGCTTAACAGATACCGTAATTATTATTATTTTTATTGTTACTCTTCCATCGAGGGCCGAAGAGGAAGTGGCCCTAAATTAGAGCAGGGGAGGTTGTGTTTGGACATTAAGAAGCAGCTCCTTAATCGTGAGCAGGATGAAGGACGATGGGAACGAGGTAGCAGAGGGCATAATAATAATAATGATCATTATTAATAATGTCGGTATCTGTTAAGTGCTTACTTTGTGCCGGACACTGTGGACGGGGTGGCTACAAGCAAATCGGCGAACAGGGTAGCAGAGGGCATAATAATACTACTAATAAATAATAAGGATGGTATCTGTTAAGCACCGACTATGTGCCAGACACTGTGGACGGGGTGGCTACAGGCAAATTGGCGAATAAGGTAGCAGAGGGCATAATAATGCTAATATTAATAAATAATACTGATGGTATCTATTAAGCCCTTACCATGTGCCAGACACTGAGGACAGAGTGGCTACAAGCAAATCGGCGAACAAGGTAGCAGAGGGCATAATAACAATAATTAATAATAACGACTGTATTTATTAAGCGCCGACTATGCGCCAGACACTGCGGACGGGATGACTGCAAGCAAATCGGTGAACAAGGTAGCAGAGGGCATAATAATAATAATTAATAATAATAATGAGGGTATTCGTGAAGCGCCGACCGTGTGTCAGACACCGTGGACGGGATGGCCACCGGCAAATCGGGGAACAAGGTAGCAGAGGGCATAATAATAATAATAATAATAATAAATAATACTAATGACGGTATTCGTGAAGCGCCGACCGTGTGCCAGACGCCGTGGACTTGGTGGCCACGGGCAAACGGGCATCAAGGCCTCGCAGGTTTTCCCTGGATGATTTCAGGCATCCACCCCCCTGGAGTGCGGGGGTCCGGCCCCGCCGAGCCCGTCCTTCCCCCCGGCCCGATCCCTTCTGGAATTCTGGAATTCCTAAAGCCCTTCCACCCGCCGGGATTTGGAAATACGTACCCGCCCGGGATTTTTTTTTTTTTTTTTAGTATTCTCTGCCCGGAGGAGATGCTCGTCTTGGCAGCCAGGGAGGGATGTGGATGACAGGAGGCCCATTCCCCTCCCTCCCGGTACCCGGCTTGGGCCTGTGTGTGGCTCCCGGTGGGGGCCCCTCCCCCGCCCCTCGATTGATGGATACTGGGTAGACTCCCCTCCCCATCCCCCTCCTCCCCTTCATCCCCCTCCTCCCCCCCCCCCCGGACCACCCCCCACCCGCTCCAGCCACCAGGCCCCATCCTGCGGGACGTCGGCAGCCGGGAGGGCTCCCCGGAGGGGGCTTGGGCGGGGGGGGGGTGGCCTCGTCCAGCCCCCTCCTCCTCCCTCCTCCTCCTTTTTCCCTCCTCCTGCTCCTCCTCCTCCTCCTCCTCCTCCCTCTGCTCCGGGGGAATGCGGCACTCACCTTGCCAGCGAAGCTCGGAGGGGGAGCATCCTTGGGCTTCACCGGGAGGAGGCCGGGGTCCTAGTGGCCCCCAAGCCCCTCTCCCTCCTCCTCCTTTCTTCCTCCTCCTCCTCCGGTGGGGCAGGGGCAGTGCCCACCCCTTTCTGCGGGCGAGGAGGAGAGGGGGGCGGTGGGCGAGGGACTGACGGCTTTGCTGTGATAGGCGCCGGGACCGGGAAGGGACCGGCGGGCATCGCCTGGCATCGCCTGGCATCGCCTGGCATCACCTCCGGGAGGCGGCGGGCGCCATTGCCGGCGGGGCTCCGGGCGGGGGCGGGCCCGGAGTCGCCCCCCACCCCCGAGGGCTACTCGTAGGACGCCCCCGGCCGGAGCCGGAGCCGGTCCCGCCCTCCCGCGGACTGCGTGCGGGACGCCCCGGGCGGAGCCGGTCCTCGCGCGGCCCGGACGACGCCCCCAGCCGGACCCGGTCCTCGGGCTCCTTGCAGGACGCCCCCCGCCGGACGACCGCCGGCTGGACGCCCCCCGGCCGGACCCTCGGGCCACCTGCAAGACGCCCCGGGCGGACCCGGTCCTCGGACGGCTTCTAGGACGTCCTCCGGTCCCGCCCTCCCGCGGGCTCCTTGCGCGACGCCCCCCCGCCCCCCCGGGGAGCCGCTCCTCGGGCTCCTTGCGCGACGCCTCCCCTCGCCGGAGCCGGTCCTCGGGCTACTTGCGGGACGCCCCGGGCGGAGGCGGGGCTCCCGTCCCCCCGCCGGCGGCATGGGCCCGGGCCCGAGGCGCGTCCGGCCCCGCGGCGGCCCCGCGGCGGCGTCCGGTTCGTCGTCCGGCTCGTCGTCCGGCTCGTCGTCGTCGGCCAGCCCGGCCCTGCTGCTGCTGCAGCTGCTGCTGCCGGCGTCGGGCTGGGCCCGGGGCCTGTCCCGGGGGTCCCCCGGGGGGCCGCCGCTCTCCATCCTGGGCCTCATGCCCCTCACCAAGGATGCGGCCAAGGGCAGCGTGGGGCGCGGCGTCCTGCCGGCCGTGGAGCTGGCCCTCGAGCAGATCCGAGACCAGTCCTTGCTGCACCCCTACTCCCTCGACCTCAGGCTCTACGACACCGAGGTGAGCGGGGCTTGCCGCCCGGTGGGCGCCCGACGCGCCCACCGCCGCCCTCCTGCCCCCCGGGGACCCCCCGCCCCCCGCCTGATGCGTCTCTCCTGGGGGGACCCCCCCCCCCGCCCCAAGCCCCCCGGAGATCCCCCTGCCCGTGGACCCCCAAACCCGGATCGCCCTGGGGACCCCCCTCCCCCCCGGCCTGTAGACCCCCTGGGGACCTCCCCCAAACTGTATCCTCCTGGGGATCCCCAGGCCCGAGGGACCCCCCCCCCCCACCCGAAGCCCCCCGGAGATCCTGCTGGCCACGGACACCCCCCCAAACCCGTATACCCCCGGGGACCCCCTCCCCGCCTGTAGACCCCTGAGGACCCCCAAAACAGTATCCCCCTGGTGACCCCCAGGGCCATGTACCTCCCAACCTGCCTCCCCCCGGGGGGGACCCTCCCGCGAACCTCCTGAAGACCCCCCCCGCTCATGGCCCTCCCAAACCCCTATCCCCCTGAGGACCCCCCAGCCCTTAGCCTCCCCGGGGGACCCCCCCCCCCGGCCCACATCCCCCCGTAGACCCCCCCCCCCCGGTCCACAGGTCCCCGGGGACCCTCCCGGCCCATGACCCCCCCCCAAACCGGCATCCCCCTTGGGGGACCCCCTCCCGTAGGTGCCCGGACCCAGGACCGGCCGAAGAGGGGTGGGGGGGGTCACCTCTCGGCCCGCGGGGTTACCACGCCTTGACAGGCATTTAAGGGAGGGGAGAGGGAAAAAAAAGTTTTTTTTGGTTTGGGAAGGCTGTACGCCCACCGGGGTCCGCCGGCGCTGACCGCTCCCACCCCCTTCCCCGCCCCAAAGCTTTTCCCCCTGGGTGGGGGAATCGCCCCCCGGGTGGAGCTTGCGGGGCACAGTCGTGGGTAGCGGGGGATGGAGCCACTGGGCTGGGGACATTTGGGTTGATGGTCACTCCCCGGGGGTGGTCAGGGATGCGGCGGGACGGAGGTGGCCCTCCTTCTCCTCTCTACGGGCCGGAGGGGCTTTCGGACCTCAACCCCTACCCTCCTGTCACCCGCCCCCCGGGTTCGCGGGGGGCCCGGGGCGCTGAGAGCGAGGGGAGGGCGAGGGTCCGAGCCTTCCAGGGTTCCCTTGCCACCTAGGCCGGGACAGTAGCCCCCGATATTCCCCAAGAGGGAAACGTGCAGGCCGGGGAAGAAGGGGTTCGGGGGGTGGGGGGGATCTGCCACCCGAGGGATCCCGGGAGGTGTCGGCCGAAGGACCGGCCCGGGCTCCAGGGCGAGTTCCGGAGGTCAGCCGGGCCCGGGTTTAGGCACGGCCGAGACTGCCTGGAGGCCTCCCCGGAGGTGGCAGTGCTTTCACGGGAAATATTTCTCCAGGCCAACCCCCGAAGGTATCTGCTCCCCCAAAACCCAGCAACAGCGACAACCACAGAAACCCACATCCCCGGCCCTTTCCTCTGTCCCTCTCCCCCCTTTCCTCTTCCACCCCTGATGCTGACAGAGATTAATGACCAGCTGCATCGGGAAATACTGATGGCGATAGGAATCGGCGCGAAGCCGTCGCCTGTCCGCAGCCCTCTCTTTTTGTTTTCCCAGTTAGAGGCAGTCCTTTCGGCTGAGCGCGATTTCCTCAAACCTCCTTTAAAGGACAAGCGTGAAGGAATTATGATAGCCTGTACAGTGGATGTGTATATATACTCGTATGTGCGTGTGTTTATATGTACGCTACCGTATATACCGTCCACATATCCTATCCACCTCTAGCTATATGCTATCCACCTATTCCATCTGTAGTTAGGTACTAACCATATATTCTGTCTACCTATAGCTATATCCTATCCGCCTATTCTATCTACCTATAGATATGACTATCTATGCATTCCATCTACCACAAGCTATATGCTATCCATACAGTCTATCTACCTATAGATATAGATACACCGTCTGTCCCTCTCCATAGACGTATGTGGAGAGAGAGGGGGTAGAAAGAGAGATCCAGCCTGGTGGCATTGTATAAACGTGTAGACGATAGGCTGGCGGAGAAGGCAGAAACGGTTTGCCTGGAGTAGACATTATTTGTCGTAAGAAAATGAACGCCACTAGACTCAGAAATGATAACGACGAGGATTGACGGGGAGATTTTTCTACGTCACGGCTATTAGGTGACTGCATGATACTGGTCAAAAAAAATACCGAGCTCCAGTTAGAGCCGTGACCCGAGTGAACGATTACATCTGATTTACTCTCCGAGAGAAGATCGGTACAGTCCCCAAAATATCTGTAGGAAGGAGGCAAGGCCGAACGAGATTTCTCTTGTCCGCTTCTCAGATACGAAATGAGTTATGGAGATAGAGTTATCCTATTAAAGACATGGATACCTTTAGGGTCTATTTAAGAGGTTGTAAAAGACCGGAGTTGGCTCCCTCAAATGCACAGACCGAGTGTGTCGATTCCGATGCCCTCACATTTTGGAGGACATTTAAATGAACGTATTGGGATTGGGAGTAAAGGTGTCCGGAATTGGAAGGTGGCGGTGACTCGTGCGTGACACCTTCAGCAACCAGGTTGAGCTGATGAGGGAGAATTGAGCCCTTCTGAAATCCCTCCCCTCCAAGAGGGCTTCCTCGGATTAAACTTTGATCTCTCCGCTTTATCCACCCCTCGACTGCCATTTGAACCCCACCTAAAAACGCTTGAGGAACCACAACTTCCCCGAGAACTTACATCCCTCACCCCATTGCTTAAGCACTACCTCGTACACTGTTGCGGGCAGGGTACGTGTCGACCAACTCTGCCGTATCATCCTCTCCCAACCGTTTACTACAGTGCTCTGCGCACAGTAAGCGCTCAGTCGGTACGACTGACTGCTCCCCTGTTCCTTCTTTCTGTGGTGATTGATTTCAGTGTCTGTTTCCCCTGCTAGACTGTAAACTCTTGAGGGGCAAGAATCCCGTCTGCTAGTTCTGTCGTACCCTGCCGTGCGCTACGTACAGTGCTCTGCGCTTACTAGTTGCTCACGAAAGGCAGTTGATGCATAGGCTCAGTTGAATTGAGCCTAGGAATGATACCTTACATCTTAGTGTGGGTTGAGGCTGTCCTTTAGAAAATGTACCCTTTTTTGGCTGCTGTTCAGAGAATCAGGAATTCATTCATCCAGTCGTATTTATTGAACGCTCACTGTGTGCAGAGCACTGTACCAAGCGCTTGGAAAGCACAGTTCAGCAACAAATAGAGACAGTCCCTGCCCACAGCGGGCTCACAGTCCAGAAACGGGCTCACAGTCTAGAATCAGAAGTCCAAGGACTCTCTTTGTTTAAAGTCCTCTAGACTGTAAGCTTGCCCTCCAGACTGTAAACTTGTTATGGTCCGGGAACATGTCTGCTAATTCCCTTATATCATACAAGCTTGTAGTACAGTGCTCTAAACATAGGAAGTGTTCAATAAATACGACTGATTGATTGACTGCTATATTCCAAGCTACTAGAAAGTCATTAGTAACGTGAATGGGAAATTGCATGATATTAGCTGTCTGTGAGCATCTTGGGATTGGGATTCCATAAGATAATAAACTGCGAAAGGTAGGGTCCTTCAACCCGGAATGGTAAAGACCGAGAATGGACTCCATGAAGTATGTGGACGGGACAATCGTGGAATTGTTCTTGTTCCCAAATATCACGTCACCAGGTTGAAGGAGCAGGATGAAGGGAGTGGCTTTAAATCAAAAACCAGAAAGGAATTCTTGTTCACCCAGCGGGGAGAGTCAACTTGGAATTCCTCATCACAGGAATTTGAGTGGATTGAAAATATCGGGAGGTTCCATTGATCGATTGATTTCTTCCGTTGTTATGCGAGGAAGGGAAGGTGAAATAGAGTGGCTGAGTGGAAGACAGTGGGAGTGGAAAGGGTATGGGAGTCAGGGAAGGGAGTGGGTGAGAAACAGAGAAGTAGGAAGAAGAGGGGTGGGTGGGTTTCAGAAAGGTAGGTGGGGAAGGAATTAACCAGAAGATGCCAATATTTGGGAAATTACAAACGGAATATTATGATTCAAGTGACAGTTGCTCTTCTGGATATCATGGATTTTGTAGAATCTGTAAAAGCAAGTGCTAAAACTCTTTATGATCATGATGTCATTGGTTTCTTCAGTCATTCATTAAGCCTCAAAGAATATCGATCTGTGCAGTATTTTTTTAAAACTATTTCAAAGGATCTGGCATGGATAATAATAACAATTGTGGTATTTGTTAAGCGCTTACTATGTGCCGGGCACTGTTCTAAGTACTGGGGTAGATACAGGGTAAGCAGGTTGTCCCTCGTGGGGCTTACACTTTTAATCTCCATTTTATAGATGAGGTGATTGAGGCACCGAGAAGTTAAGTGAATTTAACACAGAGAAGAGAAGTTAAGCCCAAGCTCACACAACAGATGAGTGGGGGAGCCGGGATTAGAACCCGCAACCTCTGACTCCCAAGCCCCGTGCTCTTCCCACTAAGCCTAGATTTTCATTTGTCAACAGACATATTTTTGGGTGTCTTCTGGATGCAGAGCATCTACTAAGTGCTTGGGAACTTCATGGATTTTTTTGGTGGTTGTTTTTTTTACAATCTGTCTTGAATCGTTTAGTCCTTTGCTGGTATCCAGGCCGGTCTTTGTGCTTTCTCAGCGTCCCTTGCAGTTCTAGGATGTTAGACTCTATGAACATTCACTTCTAAACGTGAATTCCAAGGTTGTTACGTTGTACTCACCCAAGCGCTTAGTATGGTGCTCTGCACACAGTAAGCGCTCAGTAAATACAATAGATTGATTCTGAGGTACCAGTACGACCCTCAGGAGTCGCAGGGTGGAGCCTGACATTCTGTTGGACTATCAGATTTAACAGCCTTGGAAAAGAGGGCGTTTTTCTGTCTTTTTGGTATTAAAGTGCTTACTTTGTACCAAGCACTGTGCTGAGTGCTGGGGTTGATACAAGATAATCAGATTGGATACGGTCTGTGGCCCACGCGAGGCTCACAGTCTAAGTAGGAAAAGAGAAGCAGTGTGCCAGGTGGCTAGAGCACAGGGCTGGGGGTCAGAAAACTGGATTCGAATCCCAGCTTCCCCACGCGTCGGCTGGGTGACCTTGGCCAAGTCACTACACTGCTCTGTGTCTCAGTTATCGGTAAAATGGGAGTTAAGACTGTGAGCTCCATGGAGGCGTCGGGGGAGGAGGAGGGGAGACGGACAGCAATACAAATCATTAAATTACAGACGTGTATGCGAGTGCTGTGGAGCAGGGCGGGGGGAGGAACGGGGGAGCAAGGGTGGAGCAGAGGGGAGTGGGAGAAGAGGAAAGGGGGGGCTCGATCTGGGAGGGCCTCTTGGAGGAGATGGACCTTCCGTGGGGCTTTGAGGGTGGGGAGAGTCATTGTGAGATTTGAGGAGGGAGGGCATTTCAGGCCAGAGACGGGAGGTGGGCTAGAGGTCGGCGGTGAGATGGGGGAGATGGAGGCACAGTGAGAAGGTGAGCGTTTCCTTGGGCCACGTTCAATAGATCCCACGGCCAGATGGAGCGTGCGGTTAGGATATTTAGGCACCTCCTGGAGACCCCCACATTCACCTCGTCGTGGGCCCGGAATGGGTCTGTTTATTGTGGTATTGTCCACTCCCAAGCGCTAAGTACATTGCTTTGCCCACAGTAAGCGCTCAATAAATACTATCGACCGACTTGGACTGCGTCCAACCCGATTAACTTGTACCTACCGCAGCTCTTAGCATAGTGCCTGGCACAAAGTAAGAGCTTAACGAATACCGTTGAAAGAAAAAAGTAACAGGGAGTAGGATTTAGTGCCCGTATTACAGAAGAGGATACTGAGCCCCAGAGACGTTCAGGGACTTCCTCAAGGTTACCCAGTGGACAAGTAGATTGCCAAGCCAGCTGCTGCCTACCCTGCTAATGGAGCTCCATCTGACAAAGAATCTGCCCTGGGACCTTATGCTGCTAGAAGACTGGATGGTACCATTTTTCAGACCTCGCTCTCCATCGCTGTGCCCTCTCCTCCTTCCCCTCCCTTCTCTCCTTCTCCAGCCCAGCCCGCCCATTCTGCTCCTCTGCCGCCGCTCACCTCCTCGCCGGGCCTCCACCTCGCCTGTCCCGCCGTCGACCCCTGGCCCACGTCCCACCTCTGGCCTGGAACGTCCTCCCTCCTCACATCCGCCAAACCGGCTCTCTTCCCCCCTTCAAAGCCCTACTGAGAGCCCACCTCCTCCTGGAGGCCTTCCCAGACTGAGCCCCCCTTTCCTTCTGCTCCTCCTCCCCTCCTCATCACCCCTTCTCCCTCCCTCTGCTCTACCCACCTCTCCGCCCCACAGCACCGGTGTGTATTCGTCCATATTCTATTTATTTAATGATGTGTATATATCTATAATTCCATTTTTCTATTCTGATGCTATTGATGCCTATTTGTTTTGTTTTGTTGTCTGTCTCCCCCTTGTAGACTGGGAGGCCGTTGTTGGATGGGGATTGTCTCTGTCTGTTGCCGAATTGTACTTTCCGAGCGCTTAGTACGGTCTCTGCACACAGTAACCGCTCAATAAATACGATTGAATGAACGAATGAATCAGTGAACCTCCGTCAAGGCCTATCGAGGAGATGTTTCTGGGGCTTATAACAGTCCCCCCTCCCCCTTCTCTTCCACGCTTCCTGTGTGGCAGGAACATGAAAAAGAGATGAGACTATAATTTGGGCTTGATGAAGCCGTTTATTTTCAGTTGTATTTTTTTTTTTTGGTGTTGTTTTAAAGCTCTAGTGAAGATAAAGTACGGTTGTCACCAGAAAGATGGATTAGAAGAATATATACACAAATGTGATCTCCTTTGGAATAAAGTTTCTCACTCGGGAGAACATTCGCCTTCAATTGTAATTATTTTAGATTTTTAATAATCTTCATCTGTTTCAGGTAGCCCAGCAAATCTTCTCATAGATTTTCGCTGAGTGTTTGGATAAAAGGAAGTGGAGACTTGATGCACTTCAACTATTCTAGGCCAACAACTTTTAAATTGAGGAAAACAGTATAGGCTATAATTCAGATTGGTCGTATTGATCTAGATCACTGGATAATTTCTGAGCTTTGCCTCTGAAATCTCATCTTTGCAGTTCCAAACTACTAGAGTGAACATTTCAGGAAAAAAAAACAAAACACATTTAAAATCGGTTCAGGAAATTAAAATCTGTCATGTAACCAGAGGCCACATAACAAAACATCGCAGCTACTTTTGCGATTTGGGAGGTCACTGGGGCTCCACAACCCATTCAGATGATGGCCTTTTTGCAGAGATGCAAGACAAGCTCTGAATTATGGTGGTTGCTTTGATGAATTGGGTGTTTATCCACCTAGAAATGGACTGCAACCAGGATAAGAACATCCCAGAAAAGTCTATATTGTGATTGTAATATTTGTTCAGCACTTACTGTATGTCAAGCACAGTTCTAAATGTTGGGGTAGATACAAGTTAATCAGGTTGGACACATCCAGAAAATGGATATTAGACTATCCAGAGAATATTTTAGGTTTTGGTCAGTGGTCTTTGAGGTTGCTCAACCAGGTCCAGAGAAGAAGGGATGTTTGTCTCTAAGTCGTTTCAGGCAGAAAGAGTGTGGTCTAATAATAATAATAATAATGTTGGTATTTGTTAAGCGCTTACTATGTGCCGAGCACTGTTCTAAGCGCTGGGGTAGACATAGGAGAATCAGGTTGTCCCACGGGGGGCTCACAGTCTTAATCCCCATTTTACAGATGAGGGAACTGAGGCACAGAGAAGTTAAGTGACTTGCCCACAGTCACACAGCCGACAAGTGGCAGAGCTGGGATTCGAACTCATGAGCCCTGACTCCAAAGCCCGTGCTCTTTCCACTGAGCCACGCTGCTTCTAATGAAAACAGCAGAGGATTAGGAGTCAAGAGTTCTGATCTCTCCAGGGTCCTAATCCCAGCTCCACCACTTGCCTGCTGTGTGACTTTGGGCAAGTCACTTAACCTCTCTGCCCCCGTTTCTTCCTCTGTAAAATGAGGATTAAAAGATGCCTTTCTTCTTTTACTTTGGACTGTGAGATCCATCCACTGATCCATCATTTTTTTTACGGTATTTGTTAAGCGCTTACTATGCCCCAGGCACTGTTCTAAACTGGGGTAGATGCAAGCCACTGGGCTAGATACAAGGTAATCAGGTTGGACTCAGTCCCTGTCCCACATGGGGCTCACAGTCTTCATCCCCATTTTACAGAGGAGGTCACTGAAGCGCAGAGAAGTGAAGTGACTTGCCCATGGTCACACAGCAGACGTGTGGCGAGCCATGATTAGAACCCAGGTCCTTCTGACTCCCAGGCCCGTGTCCTTCTGACTCCCAGGCCCGTGCTCTATCCACTAGGCCAAGCTGCTTCTCTGCTTCCTGCGTGCTTACTTTGGGCAGAACACTGTACTGAGTGTTTGGGAGAGTTCAAAATAACTGAGCGTATTCTCTGTCCCATATGGCAGGCTCTTATTGGACGGGGACTTTGTCTAATCTGGTTGCACTGTATCTACCCCACGGTTCGGCTCAGTGCCCGACGCATAGTAAGTGCCTAAGAGATACCACAAATATTATTATGATTTTTAGGAGGGATTGAGAAGGGAGAAGCAGTGATTGAATCCTGAGCTCCATCTCCAACCTGTCCTAATCCCGGCCTAGTGACAGTCACGAGTACCCTGAAGTTGACCATAGAAGGGAATCTAAAGCCTTGGAAATTTCACCGATTTTCCCGGAGTCCTGTTGATTAATTGGGTTGAATGGGTGAAGTTCATCTGCCCTTGACAGAAACAACTATCATATTTCATATGAAGTCAATGGAGAGCTAAAAAGATGGGAAATGTTTTAGGTCCCCATTGACTCTCCCAGAAAAGGGTAATATGTCTTTTTCTGTGAATCCAACGTCACTGAGGAATGAATTCCAACATGCAGCACCGAAGGAGTGAGCCCATTTATTTGGGTTCTTTATGAAGATCGGATTCTAATATTTTTCCTAAACCCCATGGATTGTCCCTGGGAGGAGATCTATCGGTGTCTATAAAGGGAATTGTGCCTGCAAAATAACCAACCCGTAAGCTTCTAAGGAAGCTGAGCTGGATATCACTATTCTTGGAAGGCACACCGCATGATTGCAGGTGGGGCATTTTATCTGCACCTTATCAGGATCTCAGCAGATGCCAGAAAATAGATCTAAGCCTCCCTAAGGAGCCTCTGATTTATCAGTTATCAGGAATTTCATGGAATTTTAAAAACCAAGGTGGAGTGATGGGTAACTACTACAATCATCAGTGAGCCAGCCTCAGTTCTCCTCTCATCTTTGTCACTGGGATCCGGCTTGAGATGTCTTGGGATCAGGTTCACAAGTGTGCAAACTGAAGCAGAAAGTTGGTTAAGAATCAGAAAGATTTAAGCCATTTGGACTAAATTATCTTGATAATTCAGGCAAGAGCAGCCTTATGAAATAGCTGGATGATGTGGTCTGTACTAATCCTGGGTGTGTAATCCAAAGTGGCTTTAATCTACAACATGCAAAAATTCCTGACTGTTGGCTTTAAGGCACTCCATGTGTTCTTTCTCTACTCTCTGCTCTCCTCTTCCACTACATCCCAGCTTACACTCTTTGTTTTGCTCAAGGTGATCCAATCACTAAGACTCGATCTCTTTTCTCCCATCTCTACCTCCTTGCTCACATCTTTTCTCCTTCCTGGAACTTCCTACCACTTTGACTCTACCCGACCATAGCTCTCCCCATTTTCAAAGCCCTTCTGAAATCCCATCACCTCTAGGAGACCCTCCCTGATTACTTTTTATGATTTTCCCAAGTCCCATGTGGGACGGAGACTGTGTCTGTTCTGATCATCTTGTGTTTAACCCAGTGCTTAATGATGTTGGGCCCACAGTAAGCACTTAACAGATGGGATTTTAATTTGTATTATTATTATTATTGTTATTACCTCTCAACTATCACTGAAGCACTTTCGAGCTACCTCTGTACTTTAGTACTCACATACACCTGTAGCACTTTTGCATATATTAAACAAAAAGTCACAGTCCATTTGTATATTGCCATCTGCTTTCCTGCTTAGTTCCATTTAGGGGCATTGAGGAAGCAGGAGAAAGGGAAAAGGGTCCCAGGCCCTGGGCTAAGAGCTTAGTACAGTGCTCTGCACATAATAAGCACTCAGTAAATACCACTGATTGATTAACTGGTTAACCTCACTGGCCCCGTAGAAAAGGAACTCAGCTGGACCTAAACAGATCTGGACTATGGTTTGAGGAATGAAGAGCTTGAGGTCCCACCTCAAAAAAACATTATGGCCTAGTGGAAAGAACATGGGCCTGGGAGTCCGAGGACCTGGATTTTACTCCCGGCTCTGCCAGTTGCTTGCTGTGTGACCTTGGGGAAGTCACTTTACTTCTCTGTGCCTCAGTTTCTTCAACTGTAAAATGGAGATTAAATATCCATTCTCCCTCCTCCTTAGACTGTGAGCCCCGGGTGGGACAGGGACGGTGTCCGACCTAATTAACTTGTACGTACCCTTGTGCTTAGAACACGTAGTAAGTGCTTAACCAGTACCATTAAAAAAAAAAATGTACATTTGATCTTGAACCTGGAAATTACTGCAATGCTCCCTATTTGCCCATATTTCAAGGATAAGGGAATCTGGGTGCCAGGAAGCTGCCATTTTCCAATGTTAAAATCTCTCTGGGCCAAGTTTCAGTAAGTCAGAGGCTGTTCAAGGTTAGAATGATTTAAAAAATGTAAGGATGCCAATAGGAGAAATTGACTGGTTAATGGATCTGGAGGAAAGAGAGTTTGAATGAGAACAAATGCTAAGAAAGGGACCAACCATTCGGAGGCCGGTTTTTTCATTAGAGAATCAGAAGTCGGGGAGGGGCCGGTATGAGACGAGGGGGTCCCATGACTGCAGGATGAAATCAGGTCGTCTCTGCGTTAGTGGCAGCCTCGGTTGTGACTGGTAGATTAATGTTAATTGTGGTATTGAGGTACTTATTCTGTGCCCAACACTGTACAGAGTGCTGGGGTGGATAAAAGAAAACCAGGTTGGACACAGTCCCTGTCCCGCATGGGGCTCAGAGTTGAAGTAGGGAGCGCTTACTGTGTGCAGAGCACTATATTAAGCACTTGGGGGGAGTATAATACAATAGAGTTACATCATCCTTAGATCCTTCTAAATACAGGATGTCTGACTTTGGTCCTAGTTTGGGCATGTACAGCCAAACGACCTGAATTTCAGACTAGAGGCCAAAGCCTCTGAATCTAATAATTTAATCGTAATTAGTAACATCCGCTCCACTTCTTCTTTTACCTTCTTCAGCTACCACCTAAGCCAACAGCCCCCAAGAGCATAAAACCGTAAGCAGTGCCATCCTGGAGCAGACTGATAATCCATTCCACCCGGTGATTTCTTTAGGATTGTGACGCCAGAGACGTTTGTGGAAGCAGTGTATCGCTTACGCTTCTCAACAATTAGCCTACTGACCAGAAATGTACTTTTGAATGTGCATCCTATTCTTTTCTTCCTGACAACCCACTGTAGACCCATCATTCGCACATATATTTAAGCTCTTCTTGCATCTTCTACCCTCCCTAACTCTTTCCTTCGACATCCCTAATTTTTTCTTCCCAGTAACCAGCTTGGCCTAGCGGATAGAGCACGTGCCCGGGAGCCCGAGGACCTGGATTCTAATCCCGGCTCCACCACGTGCCTTCTGTGTGACCTTGGGGATGTCACTTAATTTCTCTGTGCCCCAGTTGCCTCAACTGCAGAATGGGGATTTAGTATCTGTTCTCCCTCCTACTTAAACTGCGAGCCCCATGTGGAACAGGAACTGTATCTGACCTGATGAACTTGTATCTACCCCAGGGTTTAGAACAGTGCTTGACATATAGTAAGCACTTAACAAATGCCATTAAAAAAAAATAGAACCTCTCATTGTTGAATTTATCCAGTTCCATCTGGACCCTATTTCCAGATATCTGGGGCCAACATCTGTCTGCAGAAAATAATATTTTGAGTTCTTCCGTCAATGCGGGTTCCACCGAAAACCACCAAGAATGGATTTATTTTAGATTCTGCACAGCAAAGCCGGTGCTCATTTTCCTAGCTGGGCAGCTAGCTGTGCTGTCGCTTCTCTGCTCACCCACTGTTTAAACTGTCGGCTGTGGCTTCTAAATTGCATTCAGGGAGTTGCCGCTTACCTCACAAATTCCCTTGGTGTTCAGACCTGGCGTGGGTTAAAGGTGGAGTCAAGCTTGTGTGTGTACATGCTGCTGAATAAATTTAAAGGGAGGAAATAAAAATACCAATGCTACACAAGGATTTGGTTAGACCACTGAAATAAAAGGCAATCAGCTACCCTTTAGGGTGGAAAGCTATTTGCTGACCCTGACGGCAATGACAACGATAATAGTATGGGAAAATAAATGAATTGCTTTGCTATATTTACACAACTTTATCCTTTTTGTTTGAGGGATATTCCGCTGATGCCCTTGCTATCTATATGCATGTGCGTTTCTGGAAACAAACAGATGTTTGACCAGTCATTCTTTTCAAATTGGTTGCCTATGGAAAAACCTTCTATAATCAACTCCTTTATAACCCAAGATTCCACATAATGGAGTTTATCCTTGGCCCCGGAAACCTCTTCTGTAATGCGATATCTTTTTTAAAAGCCTCACGCAAATTGGGACATTCAGTTGCATTATGAGAAAGATTTGACAACATAATATTAAGATTGCCCCTGATTTTCTGTCAGCGGCAGCTGTTTGTAACGCCCGGCCCTGTTTTGGATAATGCTTCTTCATTTCCCCCGTTGTGACGATGGAATCCCCTCCATGCCTGTGAATGGTGGATGAAGAGACCTATGTGGCTGGCCGTCTTCCCATACCGTGTGGATGTAAAGGCTGTCGCTCTGCTGAGCTGATCCATTTGGCACTGGTGGCGTTTTCTCCGTTTTCGAAAACGCCTCACAGTCTCCCGATCTTTCTGCAGATGCTGTCCAGATAATAATTAAAGGGAAGTGACTATCCCAAGGTCACCCAGCAGACAGGTGGCAAAGCAGGAATCAAAACCCATGACCTTTTGACTCCCAGGCCCGTGCTCTATCCACTATGGCCCGGCTCCCATCTGATTAGCTCCTGTCTACCCCAGCGCTTAATTCAGTGTCTGGCACATAGGAATCGCTTTAACAAATCCCATTGGAAGTAACACTGGAGGCGTATTACTCCTTAAGTCGCTGTTGGTTATCCTTAACTATCCTAAGGCCGACGGCTGCCATAGAATACAGTGATTGTTCCCTGTGACATTCAGAAAAATGAATTAACTGCATATTCAATTACCAGAAATTCCAGTTCTCCCTCTGGGATGTCCAGCAAAGTAGCTTATTCTTCCTCATGACTTGATAATATGGCAGTCCTCAGCCTGTATCCTTATGTTTGGAACAGGAAGACGTATTTTTTTCCCATACCCTCCTGTCATGTGCATTTTTTAAAAATACAAACACTTTGAAATATTTGGTTGTTTTTTTGAAGTGCAAAAGAAGTACAGATCATCTTCTCTCCTCTGAACATCCCTTCCCACCACTGAGAAATTTGCCTCGTTAGAAAATTCAACATAGGCTAAGTAATTAAGAAAACACAGACAAGTCTGAGCAAGAGCAAATTTATTTAACATTTTAATGCAGTTATTCCTAAATCATTTAAGACAATGGGATATTTTGGAAATTGTTTTATATATTTCAGTGGTGGTGGAGAAGAAGCTTACTGTATCTCAATGTGACTCTACTGTTCCCAGAAGAATGATAATGGTATTTGTTAAGCTCTTACTATGTGTCAAGCGCTGTTCTAAGCATTGTGGCACCGTTCTAAGCGCTGGGCACTGTTCTAAGCGCTGAACGACAGGCCTACAGACCAGCCCTGCTGTCAGTAGTTCCTTAGCATTGCAAAGGGAACCAATTCCAACTCTTTAAAATGCACTCACCAGAAACTAACTTCAGGGAATGACCTACGGATAAGTGTCAGAAATGTCAGAGACTGCTTGAAACAAACTTGGGGTGATTTTTTTTTTGACCTTCTTGAATATCACCCAGGGAAAAAGAAGTCATACCATTTCAAGTGTATGTGAGTCACCTTCCTTCTGATACCTTATTTGCCATGGAAATAACGGTTGACACAACATGGCTTTTTGATGACCTGAAGATTTCCAGGAATGCTTGTACTGTGTTGTACGAACGCTGCCTAGGTAGACCTTGACTTTTCCTCCAGCACAGCGAGCCCTACGGCACTGTGTGCCGGCGGATAGTTAAGACCTAGATCCTAGCCACTTTATTTCCGGCGTAGGAGGGTAGAGGCAAATTATTTTTAATGAGCCTCCAGGGGCAGTAGATTTGTGCCATTAAAATCAGAAGATTTGTGACTCTGAAAATGGTTCCGAAGGACACTCTTAAGCACACCCAAGGACATATATCCCCTCATTTTCTCTCAATGGCCTGTGATCTCGTAGCTGTTCTCCAAGGCCCCGAGGGGTCAGAGCTTCCCGAAGAGCTGGCTTGGAGGGAAGGGAATTCCTCTGGAGTTTGTTCAGGGAGGGATAAGGCCGGAAGGGCTGGAGAACACAAGCCCAGAGCCCGTGGAGGATTGGGAAAGAAGGAGGAGCCTGGGGTGTTCCCGGGAAGCCGAGGGCTGGGAGTTAATTGATATCAGATCACAGAGATCAAGGCCTGGATCCCATTTGGGGCCAGGGTGGGTAGAGATCCTTTCGGGCCTGCCCTCAGGGATCCCACCGATAGGAAGGGAAGGATCGAGCTCTTTCAGTATTCATTTCATGAGCAGAAGACCGACAAACTACAGTAAGCACCTCAATATGGAAAAATCTCAGGTAGCACACTTAATTGAGTGCGGATAGTGTTAAGTGAAAAATCAATCAAGCAATTATTTTTATTGAGTGCTTACTGTGTGCAGAGCACTGTGCTAAGCAGTTGGAAGAGTACAGCATAGGAGAGTTGGTAAACACGTTCCCTGCCCACAATGAGCTCAAAGTCTAAATATAAATTATATTAAGACATTAATATAAATAATCTCAGACACCCTAATGGCTGGATACTTTTTTGAAAATGGGATTTGTTAAGCACTTGCTATGTGTAAGCTCACTGTGGGCAGGGAATGTGTCTGTTAGATTGTTCTGATGTACTCTCCCAAGCACTTAGTAAGGGCTCAAAAAATACGATTGAGATTGTATTTCTAGATATTCTTCGAGCTCATTTTTAAAGAAATTACTGACAAGGAATTACTGCTGCTGCATGGCCTAGTAGACAGAGCTCGGGCCTGGGAGTCAGAAGGTCATGGGTTCAAATCCCGTATTTGCCACTCGTCTGCTGTGTGATCTTTGGCAAGTCACTGAACTTCTCCTCAGTCCCTCATTTGTAAAATGGGGATTGAGACTGTGAGCCCCAAGAGGGACAAGGATTGTGGCCAACCTGATTTTGCTTGTATCCACTCCAGTGCTTAGTATAATGCCTGGCACAAAGTAAGCACTTAACAAATACCAAATACCATAATTAAGGATCTTTGTATGGCATTAGTGTGATAACTTACTCAAAAGTTTGGGAGAGGAAGATAAGGAAAATTTAGCCCCTCGACACAAAACTGAAGTATGATGATCTCTTCATTCAGCAGTGAGTTTGGTATCATGCCTCGCTTCATAGAGGAGCTGAATTATAATGCCTCAGACATTTAAATTGTGGGTCACAGAGTACTTGTCAAACACTAATTGCAGCCTTCCAGAACTCCTATATTGCTATCCTCATTATTAGAACAGCTGTCTAACTGGAAACACCAAAGGAGAAGGGTGCTCTTCGCTAAAGCACTTCATGGAAAAGTGCTGCTGTGCTTATTGATAATTTTTGTTTGCTTTGTAAATGATACTTTTTAAAAAAATGGGGGGAATTGGATGGGGTGAGGCAAATGACTAAATGAAAGCAATGCTAGACAATAGTCAGTATTATTTTTTTTAGGTCCAGAGGTCTCCTAGACCAGCAGAGGCTGGATGGAGATTGTGAAAGAGCCATCAGATTGTACTGTTCACATTTTCTCTTCTATTCTTTCTCAGGCATCTGCCTACCCAGGTACTATATGAATTCCTCCTCATAACCTGGAACTCCTTCCCCATCCATACTCGTCAAACCACCACTCTCCCCACCTGCCAAGCCTTTTTACGGTCACAACATCTCCAAGAGGCCTTCCCCGATTAAGCCCTTTCCCCCGGCCCTCTCTCCCTTCTGAGTCTTCTGTGTCCTTAGATTGGTTGATCTTTGGGAATTTGGAATTTGCCCCTCCCTCAACCCCACAGCATTTAAGGTACATACATATAAATCGCATGTTATAAATTATTTATATCTATGTCTGTCTCTCCCTCTAGACTGCAAGTTCGTTGTGGTTAGGAAACATGTCTGCCAACTCCGTCATAGGTACTCTCCCAAGTGCTTAGTCCAATGTCCTGAACTCAGTAAGCGCTCAATAAATACCATCGATGATGGCATGTCAATAGATCCGGCTTGGGCAATCTGTTCTTGGAGGGTTGTTGTAGCCAGTAACGGGTACTTGGACGAGAGGAGGGAAGGGAAAACAGAGGCACAGGAGTAGAAGGCGGAGTGAAGAAGGGAAGGAGCTTCTGACAAAACACCTCGGTGAGAGTGGCGGCTCAAGATGCTGAGAAGCACATGGCCTAGTGGATAGGACACGGGCCTGGGAATCAGAAAGACTTGGGTTCTAATCCTGCCCCTGCCACCTGTCTGCTGTGTGACTTTCGGCAAGTCACTTCACTTCTCCGGGCTCCGGTTACCTTGTCGATAAAATGGGGATTAAGACATGTGAGGATCATGTGGGACAGCGTCTGTGCCGGGCTGATTTGCTTGCATCCGCCCCAGCTCTTAGAATGGTGCCTGGCACAAAGCAAATGCTTAAATGCTACAATTATTAATAATTGTTATTGTTATTAAGGCATGGTGATGGGAACTTGAAATACACCGAGTCAGTGATCAGAGGAGGAAAACTTGCAAAAGCAAAGCTGCCTAAGGGTTATGATTCACTGAGGAGCTGGCACCTTGGTTACCACACTACTTGGCATCTAGCTGAGGGACATAAATATGGTGCTACTATGTTCCCATCAAAAGAGGCTGATGTAAAGTAAAGGTTAGAGGTGGCATATGACTTCCTATGGGAAAGATGACAGGAATATGAAAGAAAAACTATCTAGCGACTGTAATCGTAGCTTGAAGCAGACCAAGATGGTGTAAGCCTTCTCGGAGATGAAACGGTGCCAGTGAGAGACCTCAAACTATGGTTTTATAGGTAAAGGGATTTCAGAGGTGCCAGTTTTCACTTTGGTATCTTTGAACTCTGCTGCTTTCCCCCTTCCCCCTACCCAAAATGTATGTTAGTGTCTCTTTCCCCCAGTATATCACTTATGTCGGTATCTGTAATTTATTTTTACTAATGCCTGCCTCCCCCTCTAGACTGTAAGCTCACTGTGGGCAGGGGATGTGTCTGTTTGTTTTATTGTACTCTCCCAAGCACTCAATAAGCACTCAATAAATATGATTGAATGAATGAATATCACATTTATTGAGTGCTTTCAGTGTGCAGAACACTGTACTAAGCGCACGGGAGAATACGATGAAACAGTCGCAGACTGTAAGCTCCTTGAGGGTAAGGGTCTAGCCCATTAACTCTATTGTACTCTCTCTGGCACATAGTCCAGTGCCCTGCGCAGAGTAAGTGCTCGATAAATGCGATAGATTGAGGAGGTGGCGGGGCAGGAAGGTAAAAACGTCTTTTCCCTCTTGTCTCAGCCTCTTCTACCGCTGAGCTTTCCTCTGCTTCAGCTGGGATTGCATCAGAGGTTTGTCTTCCCCAGCCCAGTATCCCAAGAGGGTGAGCCAAACCCGGCTCCCGTCTTGCCTCGGGGTGGCTCAGGGGCCTTGGTGTGGCTCAGATTTGGGATTACCCCTGTTTTGGATTACCCAAACCACCCCAGCTACTCATTAACACAGATAATTGAGAGTGTGCCATATCAGACTAAAGGAGATGCCTTGTTTGCCAGAGAGCTGTAAGTAGATTGAAGAGTTCAGTACCAGCCTCCTTTGGGAGTTGGCACGGATGCCATAACAGCTTGTGGGTTACAGCTTCTCGACAAATGATTGGTGCTATTTCATTTTAAAAGCACATATGTGCAGCTGGAGTTGAGAAGTAACAATTTTACTTTATTTGGATTTATGTAGCACCTTTCTTCTGGAGGTTCCGAGGTGCCGTTCAGAGATCTTTCAATCTTTGGAAGGGTAAGCGTAAATATAATAAAGGAACTTCACTGTTTTGCATGACATATGAGGAAGTGTCACCTTGGTTTGAAGCCCATAGCTATTTCATCTTTTCTTTCCATTTCTAGCTATTTGATGCTATTGCCAAAGATTTTGCTGACTGTATTTGGGATTTTTTTTTTTTTTGCCTATGAGCAATGCTTTGGTAGAGCAGTTTCCTTTTCTCAATGTACAGAAACTTCTGGAATCGACTCAATATTAATTGTGCATCTAGTGGGTAGAGAAGCAATATGGCCTAGTGGATAAAGGACGGGCCTGGCAGTCAGAAGGACTTGGTTTCTAATCCCAGCTCTGCCATTTATGAGCTGTGTGACCTTAGGCAATCGCTTAATTTCTCGGTGCCTCAGTTACCTCATCTGTAAAACGGGGATTAAGACTGTGAGCCCCACGTGGGACAGGGACTGTGTCCAACCCAATTTGCTCACACCCACCCTAGTGCTTAGAACAGTGCCTGGCACATAGTAAGTACTTAACAAAGACCACATTTATTACTGTTATTATTAGTAGTAGCATTCATGGGTCTAGTACTTAAAGTTTGGGAAGTCAAGCGTAGGGAAATCATTCCTGCATTTAATGGCATCAGAGTAAGTTTGCTTATTTTTGATTCCTTCTATAACTTAAGTAAATTTGCTATTTTTTATTTTTTGGAGGAGGTGGGGTTGGGGTAGCCCTCAAGGTTCCGTTCTGGGTCCTTTTTTCTTCTCATCCGACACTCACAAACATGGAAAACTCATCCCCTCTCATGGCTTCAACTACTGTAAACTCACTGTGGGCAGGGACTATGTCTGTTTATTGTTCTATTGTACTCTCCCAAGCGCTTAGTACTTTGCTCTCCACACACTAAGCACTCAATAAATACAACTGAATAAATAAGTACCCCTATGCACCAAGACACCCAAATCTACTTAGCCCTCACCTCTCTCCTCGGTAATCTCACACCTCCTCCTGCCTCTACGACATCTTTATAATAATTATGGTTTTTGTTAAGCGCTTACTATGTGTCAGGCACTGTACTAAGCGCCGGGTTGGATACAAGCATATTGGGTTGGACACAGTCCCTGTCCCACATGGGGCACACAGTCTCAATCCTCATTTTACAGGTGAGGGAACGGAGATGAAAAGAAGTGGAGTGATTTGCCCAAGCTCACCCAGCAGACAAGTGATGGAGCCGGGATTAGAACCCTTGACCTTCGGACTCCCAGGCCCAGTGTTCCACTGCCGACTCCTCCCCTCCCAAATCCTCTCCTCCTTCTAAATGAGGCATCGCTGTTGATAATACCACCAGCCTCCCTAACCCCGCAGCTGGCCATATTGCATCTTTCTTGACTCCTCCCTCTCTTTCAATCTCCATATACAGTCCATCACCAAAGGCTGCTGGGTTTTCCTCCTTAGCATTTCCATCCAAATGGCCATCACGCTGATCCAGGCACTTGGCATATCCCACCTTAACAACTGCATCGGGTTCCACTTACTGGACTCCCCAGTCCATGCTTCATTCCGGTGCCCCGACTCTTTTTCCAAAACATCGTTCCGTACCCAACTCCTGCTCTTCAAAAACCTCCAATTGTTGCCCTTTCCTCTCTGCCTCAAACAGAAACTCCCAAGCACTGGCTGCTTTAAGGGGCAGTATCAGCTCTTCCCCTCCACATCCACTCGACTGCAACTCATCTCAGCTTTTACTTTGTTCCTCCTGAGGTAACCTACTCATTGTGTCCTTTTTTTTTTCTTCCTGGTATTTTTTGAAGCTTTTAGACCTGAAAATAACCTACTATTTGCTCATTTTAGGCCTAGGTTATAAAGATGATTAAGTTATGTCATCTCCACGTCTAGTGAAGAAGGCCACAGGTAGCAAAAAATGGAAAAAAACATAGAACTCTCTAATGAGATGCTCAAATGGAGACTTGAAAATGATCCTTTAGTAATGAGTTTCTCCTTTTGTGAGAATTTCCCAGGTGCCTTTGTAAGGGAAGACACAGAATCATACTCGTTTTCTGGTTTGCTTGGAGCAACCTAAACTGGAAACTGCGTCTCCTTCCCTCCCCGGTTTCCTGAGCCATAGAAACCTGCATCCATTTCATAAATCTCCTTAAATCGTAGGTCAGATTTAAAGAGGCAAAAAAGACCCAACGTAAATCATGTCTGCTTGGGGCAAGCTTTTTATTTTCTTAAAAGCCATTTCCTGGTGGAAAATTGAATGGGCAAGGAAAAGATCCATCTTTGCTACCACAGCAAAGCTTTTGGAGTAGAAATATCATTGGAACTACTAAGGGACTTAAGAAGTGCCCTTTATTCAACCTTCTTCCCTTCCTCGTGCAAATGGGCTATTAGCCTCAATACTTCTTCCAAGCCAACCTGCTCACCACTCTCTACCCTCAGCACCTAATCCTCGTGCTCATTCTTACCCCATCTTTTCCCCTTGAAAAACCTGCCCCTCCTTCTCTTTGCCAAACTAACTCCTTCCTCCAGTGAACAATTCAAGGTTCATTCCTTGAGCAGGTCAGAGAATGAGCAATCAGCCTGAAAATTACTATTTATAACGTTTCATATTAACTTCTCTGTGCCACAATCTCTTCATCTTTAAAATGGGATCAAGACATCATCTCTCCCTCCCTCTCTGAGCACCTCGTGGGGCTTGACCCGATTATCTTGTCAGTGGTATTTATGAGCGCTTAGTGTGTGAGAAACACTATAGTAAGCACTTGGAAGAGTATAGTATAGTTAGTAGACATGAGAATTTGTCCTCCAGGAGCTTTACACTCTAGTGGATGAGATTACAATTTAATGGAGCATTTTACCATCTTGTACAATCTCATATCTATGTAGTTTGGCACATATTGAGGGTTGTTTTTTTTTCTAATGGTATTTTGTTAAGCACTTACTTTGTGCCATCCACTGTTCTAAGCACTGGGGTAGATAGTTTATTAAGTTGGACACAGTCCCTGTCCCTCATGGGGCTTACAGAGGCAGGAAGGAGTAGGATTAAAACCCCATTTTTACAGATGAGGAAACGGAGGGGCAGGGGACTTAAGCGACTTGCCCGTGGTCACTCAGCAGACACGTGGCAAAACCGGGATTAGAATCCAGGTCCTCTGACTCCCAGGCCCTTGCTCTTTCCATTAGGCCATGCTGCTTCTCTAATAGATAATAGCCTTAATAGATACCATAATGACTTTCCAAGGTAGCATTTTCAATCCTTTGTAGATCCAACTTGTTTCAGTCCAGTAATTCTCAACACTTGGAAAATCTCGGAACTAAATGTTCATAGAGTCTCCTTTGTCACGTGTTCGTATATTTCTCTTATTTGTACATATCTAATTCTGTATGGATATTTTAGTTTTGAAATTAGATTTGCCCTGTCTCCGCCATTAAGCCACAAGCTCGTCTTAAGGTCAGGAACTGTGTCTGATACAAAACTCAGCACACAGGTCCAAATTTCTCAGCTCTTCGTTCTGTTCTTATGCAGAAAAAACACTGGGTCCGCGGGTCATGGAGGGACTGGAGGAATTCAGAGTAGTAATAATTATTTGTTTTAAAGGACATTACTTTCCTTTGTAACATTCCATGAGTCCTTTCCAACTTTTCTAGCTGTATGTTCCTGTCGTGACCATTTGATTCGAAAATTGTTTTGTTCTGCTCTTCTGTACTCAGAGTTCCTTTTGCTGTTGAGTTTTTATTTAAGGCTGTAGTTGTTCCCTTCTTGAAATATTCATTGGCTAACGTCATCCGGCCCAGACAAATGGGGAGTGGGACTCCCATGGTGCTTTCTTTCAAATTTTCTTTTTTTCTTTTTATTGGAGGGAGGTGGTTTAAGAATGCTTGGCCTTCAAAAATACTGAAGTCCCAGTGACCTGACTCTTTTACCCTCATGTAAATTTTCAGTGGCTCTTCCTAGTTTAGATATTCTTGGCAAGTGCTGTTAACCGATGCCATGCAAAGTCATCTTGGCTTTTCTATTGGAAACCTCGGCAGGCACCATCCAAGATGAGAATTCAGTCAAGTTTCCTGTCTTTGTCTAGTTTCAGATGTTCTACGTCCACCTGGCTGCTTCTCTGCCTCTCCAAGCGGTTGCCACTGGAGTCTCTGTTTTAGGGAAGCCTCCAGTGAAGTGACCAGCCCAATTCCCTCTCTGCCTCCTCTATCCTGGGAGTTTCTACCTTCCATAGCTGGACCGGGATGCGGCGAGGAAAGCTCCCTCCACTCCCCCCCTCCCTGGAAACTTTCCCTATCCCACGTATCGGATCTGTCACCAAATCCTGTTGGTTCTACCGTCACAACATCCCTAAGATCCAAACTGTTTTCTTTCCGTCCAAACTGTTACTGCAATAGTCCAAGCAGTTATTCGATCAGCTCGCCCCCTCCCACCGCACCTTCCGGTTTTCCTACTATAACCCAGCCATCACACTTCACTCCGCTCACACCAACCTACTCACTGATCTCGTCCACCTCGCCGCCGACCCTTTTACCACTTTCTCCTCCTAGCCAGAAACTCTGTCCCCTTCCGTATAGGCTGGACCCCCGCCTCTCTCCATCTCCAAAGCCTTATTAAGGTCACGTCTCCTCCAAGAGGCCTTCCCTGATTAAGCTCTCTTTACCCTAGCTTGCTCCTCCTTCTGCCTCATTTTATACAAGAAGCAGCATGGCTTAGTAAAAAGCCCGGGCCTGGGAATCAGAGGACGCGGGTTCTAACTCCGGCTCTGTTGCTTGTCTGCTGTGTGACCTTGAGCGAGCCATTAACTTCTCTGTGCCTCAGTGACCTCATCTTTAAAATGGGGAAGGAGACTGTGAGCCCCACGTGGGACAGCCTGATTGCCCTGAATCTATCCCAGTGCTTAGAACAGTGCTTGGCACATAGTAAACGCTTAAATACCAATCAGTATTATTATCATTTTGGAGATTCTCCACATCTAGACTGTAAGGTCATTGTGGGCAGGGAATATATCTGCCTATTGTTGTATTGTTCTCTCTTGAGTGCTTAGTACAGTGCTCCGCACACAGTAGTGCTCAATAAATACGATTGAATGAATACGGTTGAATGAATGAGACTTCTTTGTAGAACTCTTCCTGCCTATGGCACCTCTGTTGGCAATTTATGGTCATTATTTTTTAATGGTATTTGTTAAGTGCTTACTATGTGCCAGGCACTGAACTAAACACTAAGGTAGACACAAGATAAACCTGTTTGACACAGTCCCTGTCCCACATAGGGGTCATAGTCTGAATCCCCATTTTCAGATGAAGGTGCGGATAAATGTAGGGATTTGCCCAAGGTCACGCAGCAAAGAGGCAGAGCTGGGATTAGAACCCGCATCCTCTGACTCCCTAAACTCTATTCACTAGGCCACGCCGCTTCTTTGTTGTCATCATCATCCAATAATAATGTGACGGTTCAATACGCTGATGCACAATGCCAGGGCCCTGCACTTTTGCCCCTGATATCTTTTAGCTCGAGTGGGGAGAGTTAGAACGTGAGGTGATCTTGATCTTTCTGGCGCCGGCACAAGCCCTGAAGGACCAGAAGCTCGGCAGGGCCGGGGATAGTAATTAATCCAGGTCTTTCCTAAATTAATTTATGTTTCTGCCCTGAGGATTCCTCCGCTTGCTCTCTTCACCCACTCCTCTCCTCCCGTCTACTCTCTTTTCATCATTTTCCTCCCTGTTCCTGTCTCTGTCCTTTCCATTCTTTCCCTCTTTTCCTTCGAAGGAATTAAGGGGAACCAGGAGAGGGTGATAAGAGGGTGAGGAGAGGAGTGATTGAAGTGTGCAATCCCACAGTGGTTTGCGGTCTCAATAAGAACGTGCTCCCCCGTTCTTGCGAACTCACCTCTTCTTCCCCGGCCATCTCCACTTTGGTCCTCCCCGCTCTCCTTTTTGTCCTCTCCCTGCCCCTCGCCTCCTCGGTCTGACCCTTTTAACTTTATAAATCGATAACAACATTTATTAAGTGCTTTAGTGAGAAATACAAGGACATTGATTCGAACCAAGTCCCTGACCCAGAAGGGACTCAAAATCGAAAGGGCGGAAAGAGGTAAAGTAAAGAGATTGGGCAACGATAAACAAATCAGAAATCACAGGAGTAAAAATAACTTTTCTCTTCTGTTTAGAGGAGACAGTCCTTAGACCCCTCAGCTCCTCAGTGCTTCAGGCCTGGACAGGATCGCCACAACAGTCTGAATGCAGTCGGTCAGGTAGTCGTATTTATTGAGCGCTTACTGTGTGCAGAGCACTGTATACTAAGCACTGGGGAGAGTTCAATACAACAGTATAACTGACACATTCCCTGCCCACAGTGAGCTTACAGCCTGGAGCCTTCTTGCCCTGAGATACTGGGAAAGGGGAGGGGTTTTTTTTAATGACATTTGTTAAGCGCTTTCTGTGTACCAGGCACTGTACTAAGCGTTGGGGTAGATACAACCTCTCGTTATATCCCGGCTAGACTACTGTGTCAGCCTTCTCTCTGACCTCCCTTCCTCCTCTCTCGCCCCGCTCCGGTCTATCCTTCACTCCGCTGCCCGGCTCATCTTCCCGCAGAAACGATCTGGGCATGTCACTCCCCTTCTTAAACAACTCCAGTGGTTGCCTATCGACCTCCGCTCCAAACAAAAACTCCTCACTCTAGGCTTCGAGGCTCTCCGTCACCTTGCCCCTTCCTACCTCTCCTCCCTTCTCTCTTTCTACCGCCCACCCCGCACGCTCCGCTCCTCCGCCGCCCACCTCCTCGCCGTCCCTCGGTCTCGCCCATCCCGCCGTCGACCCCCGGGTCACGTCCTCCCGCGGTCCCGGAACGCCCTCCCTCCTCACCTCCGCCAAACTGATTCTCTTTCCCTCTTCAAAACCTTACTTAAAAAATCACCTCCTCCAAGAGGCCTTCCCAGACTGAGCTCCTCTTCCCCCTCTACTCCCTCTGCCATCCCCCCTTTACCTCTCCGCAGCTAAAGCCTCATTTTCCCCTTTTCCCTCTGCTCCTCCACCTCTCCCTTCCCATCCCCACGGCACTGTACTCGTCCGCTCGACTGTATATATTTTCGTTACCCTATTTATTTTGTTAATGAATTGTACATCGCCTCGATTCTATTTAGTTGCCATCGGTTTTTACGAGGTGTTCTTCCTCTTGACGCTGTTTAGTGCCATTGTTCTCATCTGTCCGTCTCCCCCGATTAGACTGTAAGCCCGTCAAACGGCAGGGACTGTCTCTATCTGTTGCCGACTTGTTCATCCCAAGCGCTTAGTACAGTGCTCTGCACATAGTAAGTGCTCAATAAATACTATTGAATGAATACAAGCTAATCAGTTGGACATAGTTCATGTTTCATATAGTTCATGTTTCCCCATTTTACAGATGAGGTGACTGAGGCCCAGAGAAGGGAAGTGACCTGCCCAGGGTCACACAGAAGACAAGTGGCTGAGCCGGGATGAGAAACCACTATTATCACTCTATTTATTTTATTAATCAGGTGTACGTCACCTTGATTCTATTTATCGTGATAATGTTGTCTTGCTTTTGTTTTGTTCTGTTTTCCTTTGCCGTCTGTCTCCCCCGATTAGACCGTGAGCCCGTCATTGGGCAGGGATGGTCTCTATCTGTTGCCGAATTGTACATTCCAAGCGCTTAGTACAGTGCTCTGCACATAGTAAGCGCTCAATAAATACTGTTGAATGAATGAATGAATGAATGAATGAAAACCAGGTCCTTCTGACTCCCAGGCCTTTGCTTTACACCCTAGACCACATTGCTTCTCTTAGGCCACGTTGCTTCTCTTATCACACCTGTGATATCCAGCAAGAGGGTGGGATCGGCCTTGGTTAATAATACTAATAATAGCGGTATATGGCAAGTGTTTACCTTACTAAGCACCGGGGTAGATAATCAGACAGTCAGTCAGTTGTATTTACTGAACACCTACAATGTGCGGAGGACTGTACTAAAGTGCTTGGGAGAGGACAGTGTAACAGAGTTGGTAGACGCATTCCCTGCCCACAATGAGGTTACAGTCTAGAGGGGGAAACAGACATTGATATAAATAAATAAACTACGGATACGGACATAAGTGCTGATTGTCTTGTATGTTGTTTTAGATAGTTACGTGGAGTCCTGTGGTTGGTCCAGTTCTCCCAGCCATAAAGAAGGTTGGCACTGTCATTGCTCAGGGTACCCTCTGTTGGGTCTGAATTCATTCAAGCATCCATTCATTCAGTCGTATTCATCCAGCGCTTCCTGTGCGCAGAGCGCTGTACTCAGTTCTGAATCCTGCCCACAGGATGCCCTCAGTGAGGAAATGGTGTTGGTGAAGGCGGTGGCCGTGTTGTTGGCGATGGCGAGGCCACGGCGGTAATCAGGTCGGACGTAGTCCCCGTGCCACTTAAGGCTCACAGTCTTCATCCCCGATTTTACCGCTGAGGTAACCGAGGCACAGGGAAGTTAAACGACTGGCCCAAGGTCACACAACAGACAAGGGGAGGATGGTGACGTTGGTGGTGTCGGTGCCGGTGCCGGTGGTGACGGCGTTGATCGTTGTCCGTTAACCCACCTCCCCCAATTCCTTGAATTGTACCACCTTTTCCCCTCGGTTCTTCCCGCTCTATCCACCCACAGTCTATTTAATATTTCTACTCTGTAACAAAGGCAGTATTTGAAAGATTAGGGTAATTTAGGTATTCTCTCCCACGATCCTGACCAAAGTATATCAACTTCCTTTTCACGAAGCTGCTGCTGTGACATGATGCTTCCATAACGCAGGGAGTATTATACTCTCCTGATCGCACTCGCTCAGATGCAGTCAGATTTATTTTTTATTCAGGGTGCTGACAGAGGAGCTAGAAGGAGAGGAGAACAGGAACAACAGGCAGATCGATCTCTTTGGGGACAACAAGCTCGGTCTTCTCCAGGATGCCCCCTCTAGACTGTATAATAATGTTGGTATTTGTTAAGCGCTTACTATGTGCAGAGCACTGTTCTAAGCGCTGGGGGGATACAAGACGATCAGGTTGTCCCACGTGGGGCTCACAGTTTTAATCCCCATTTTACAGATGAGGTCATTGAGACCCAGAGAAGTGAAGTGACTGGCCCAAAGTCGCACAGCTGGCAATAGGCGGAGTGGGATTCGAACCCATAACCTGGGACTCCCAAGCCCGGGCTCTTTCCACTGAGCCACGCTGCTTCTCTACTGTATGCCCCTTGTGGGCAGGGAACGTGCTTACCAACTCTGTTAATAACAATAATAATAATACTAATAATACCCATAATGGTATTTGTTAAGTGCTTATTATGTTCTAGTACTAAACGCTGGGGTAGGTACAAGAAAATCAGGCCAGAGTCCCCGTGCCACATAGCTTAGTGGCGCGAGCACCCTCTTGGGAGTCGGAGGCGAGGGTTCTAATCCCGGTTCCGCCACTTGTCAGCTGTGTGAGCTTGAGCTAGTCACTTAACTTCTCTGTGCCTCAGTGACCTCATCTGTAAAATGGGGATGGAGACTGTGAACCCCAAGTGGGGATGACCTGATTACCTGGTAGTTAATCCAGGTTTTGTGACTCCCACTAGGCCCGCTGCTTCCCAATTTAAGGAAGTCATGGTTGTAGAACATAGCTAGAAGGTAGGATAGGGCAATTCCACATGAGAAAAAACAGCATTTATGATGGGATGGCAAAACAGAGGCATTGTTTGGAGTCAGCTGAATCGAAGGTAACATTGTTAGAGATACTATCGTTTTTCGGCTAGGCAGCTATTTCTGCTACACAATTAAATTCAGAAACAAAAAATGTTGTTAAGCAACACTCATTTTGCACAAATAAAAAACCCCATCCAACTAGTAATTATGAAAGAGTCTTGCACTTTCTTTTAAGGTATATTACATTAAACCATGTCAGAGAATCTACTTAACCTCGCAGTGAACGTGTTTGAGGAATATAAGGGCAATTTCTTTCATCGTCACAAGCTTATGAGGGAGGGAAAAGGGGAAGGATAATTCCAGATTTTTAAACAGATGATTTACTCTTCCACATTGGTCAGTTAGATCATGGACTCCACAGAGAGGGAATTAGAAATCCAAGGGCTTACTAGTAGTTTGGAAGGTAGGAAACTAATTGAATGATGATGATGATGATGGTATTTGTTAAGCGCTTACTATGTGCCAAGCATAGTTCTGAGTGCTGGGGTAAATCAAAAGTTATCAGCTTGTCCCATGAGGGGCTCACAGTCTTCATCCCCATTTTACAGATGAGGTAACTGAGGCCCAGAGAAGTGAAGTGACTTGCCCAAGGTCTTAAAGCAGACAAGTGGCAGAGTCGGAATTAGAACCCGGGTCCTTCTGACTCCCAGGTCCGGGATCTATCCACTAGACCGCACTGCTTCTCATTCCTGAAATTGTCTGTCTCACCCAGGCCACGCTGGTTTGATTCATTCATTCAGTAGTATTTATTGAGCGCTTACTATGTGCAGAGCACCGTACTAAGCGCTTGGAATGCACATTTGGCAACAGAGAGAGACCATCCCAGCCCAATGAAAGGCTTACAAGTCTAACCGATTTCCCGCCAATCTGCTGGAGTGGAGCCCTGAACTCAATTTCCTAGGTCTGTCTTGCCTTGCAAGGGGTGCGTGACCTCAAAACTGCGTTTGGCGTCGAATGGAATCACAAGCGGTGGAATCTTGCCCCGTCCTACCTCACCTCACGACTTTCTTACTATAACCCATCCCGCATACCTCTCTCCTCTATCCCTAGGGTCATTTCCAGGTTGTGCCGTTGCAGTTTGTAGAACTTGGTGTTTTTTCCATTTTTACCTCTTCGTCTCTTAGCGAATTGAAGACTTACCTTCTAAAAGAGCCACTTCTTAGTTAATTGTAAGCAGCGTGGCCCGGTGGAAAGAGCCCGGGCTTGGGAATCAGAGGTCATGGGTTCGAACCCCGCCACTGCCACTTGTCAACTGTGTGACTGTGGGCAAGTCACTTCACTTCTCTGTGCCTCAGTTACCTCATCTGGAAAATGGGGATTAACTGCGAGCCTCACGTGGGACCACCTGCTTACCCTGTATCTACCCCAGCGCTTAGAACAGTGCTCTGCACATAGTAAGCGCTTAACAAATACCAACATTATTATTATTAAAGTGCTTACTAGGTGCCAGGCATTATACTAAGCACGGGGGTAGATACGAGATAATCGGCTTGTACCACAAAGGGTTCAGAGTTTTAATCCTCATTTTACAGATGAGATAACTGAAGGCCCAGAGAAGGAAGGGACTTGCCCGAGGTCATATAGCAGACAAGTGGTGAAGGCAGGATTAGAACCCAGGGCCTCTAATCCCAGCTCTGCCACTTGTCTGCTGTGTGACATTGAATAATCTGAGCTAGGCTGAAGTCAGGTAACTCATCGGTTTGTGCAGGGGGTGACCGGTCATCGGTCGTTACAGGGGACAGTTTGGTTTTTAAGTTGGCCTTTCCCCCCGATTGACATCAATACGGAGCAGTGTGCTGAATTTGTTTTAAAATGCTCGGGAAATGCTAAAGCTTAAAGCTTTCCAAGTGGTTTTCACCCACCCAATATGCACATCTTGTGGATGTTCAGGTATAGATTTAATAGCAATTAGCAATCACACATCAAACAAAATGTTATCTGTGGGCGAATTACGAAGGTTGTTTTAATGCAAACAACTCCACAACAGCTTGTAATTATACTTCGTTTGGCATCATTTAAAACTTTCAAACTGTAACTGTCAAATGACACCACACTGCAGATAAATCTTGCAATTATTGAAATATAGGCCTTCAGAAAACATCAAACTAAGGTTTTCAAAAAAATTCTAACCAAGGGACTACATGTTGAAGTTTGGGGAAGTTAGGGGCCTATTTGTATTTGTGTCCAAACCGTAGATTTT
This sequence comes from Ornithorhynchus anatinus, assembly GCF_004115215.2. Taxonomy (NCBI): domain Eukaryota; kingdom Metazoa; phylum Chordata; class Mammalia; order Monotremata; family Ornithorhynchidae; genus Ornithorhynchus; species Ornithorhynchus anatinus. Next base: position 1,868,208 of record NC_041751.1, read on the forward strand.
TTTTAGGCCCCCAAAACAGTTCCTTTCCCACCCAAACCACATATAATTAGTTTTTCCCGAGGACCACCCACAAGGCAATTAGGACTGAGTGCAGCCTTCCTGTATTTTAAGTAAAACCCAGTCTTTTTCAGAATGAGTCAGCAGGGGAGTCACAAACTAAGGTCCCAGTGCAAGGTCTGAAATCAGAATGCTACAAAGAAAGGGACACACAGGCCAGACAGCTGACAAGACAAACATGTCATAAGAACACAAAAAATCGAAATGGGGCAGAATTCTGGCTCAGCCATTCCAGAGAGAGGGTATGTGATGGTTTTCTCCACTCCAAAAAATCCCTCTCATTTAGAACAGCACATGGAACTTTTCACTCTAATACTCTCTGATTGACTGAGAGTATTTGGAGATTTCAGTTTGTCCCAATCTCCAGAGCATTTTTGAATAAGTTAAATAAATGCAGTCCTAGCCCTGCTCCTTGAAAACCCCAATTTCTCTATCCTCCACAGTGACTTTTGTCTCCTATCCTTTAGCCAATTTTTCCTTCATTCAATCAAAGGTATTTATTGAGCACTTACTGTGTGCAAAGCATTTTAATAAGCTCTTGGAATCTTGTTTCCTGTGATCATGCAACTTTTTTCAGCCTTTATGGGGAATCTTGTCAGTGGCCTTTGGAAAAATCAAATACTTTATATATTGACATATTTCCTTTCTCCTCCACATGTTTGTGGACTACTTCATTAGATTAATATGTCATTGATATCTATTGGTGGAGCAAGATCTCTTCTTTCAGAGACTACGTTGGCTTTTACCCAACAGATTGTTTTTCAAAGTGCTTCCTGATCCTAAACTTAAAATCAAATGATAAACTGTCAGAATTGGTCACATAGAGAGGTCACATATGGTCTATAATAATAATTAGTAATTATGGTACCCGATCAGTGCTTACTATAGGCCAAACACTGTACTAAGTGCTGGAATAGATACAAGGTAATCAGATTGGACACCATCCCTGTCCACAAGGGGATCACGTTCTAAGTAGGAGGGAGTAGAATTTAATCCCCTTTTTACAGATGAGGAAACTGAGGCCCAGAGAAGTTAAATGACTTGCCCAAGGTCATACAGCAGACAGATGGCGGAGTCGGGATTAGAACCCGGGTCCTCTATCTCCTAGGCCTTTCCATTAGGCCACACTGCTTCTATAATCCCCAGGTTTACCTCAGAGTCCCTTTATAGGTGGTCTAGTGGTCAGTTGTAACAATAGGTAGAAGTCTCACAGTTTCTTCTTCGAGTTTCTTCAGCTCTTTCGGATGATGGAAAACTAGGTCCGGTGATATGTTTAGCTTGATTTAGCAAATAAAAATAAACCTTAAGCTCATTGCGGGCAGAGGACATGTCTACCAACTCTGTTATAGCGTACCCTTCCAAACGCTTAATGGAGTGCTCTGTGAAGAGTAAGCACTCAGTAAATATGATTGATTGATTGAATTAGGTATGAAATTTGTGGTCACTGCAGTTTTGTCTGGAATGTGTCTCTGATTTATCCGTGTGGATGTGAGAATTTCCTCACATCTTTCTGATTACAGATTGCATTAAGTAATTCCCTATGCCTCTCAGCGTCTCCTTTTCATCCAAATGCATTTTTGGACTCCGCGGCTCCTAGTGTGCTTCTAGTTGGCTTCCTGCTTTGAATAAAATAATTGTGGTATTTGTAAAATGCTTACTCTGTGTCAAACACTCTATTTAGCACCGGGGTCGATACAAGGCCCCACCTAAGTAGGAGTCAGAACAGGTATTGAATCCCCATTTTACAGATGAAGGAACTGAGGCCCAGAGAAGTGAAGCCATTTGCCCAAGGTCACACGGCAGGCCAGTGGCAGAAGCGGGATTAGGATCCAGGCCCTGGGATTTCCAGGCTGAGTTCTTTCCAGTAGGCCACATGACTAAGTGCGCCTCCTGTTCCATCAAAATGCAGTTGAACTGTGAAAGATCGTATGGGGGCAAGTTGCCTCGTGGACTTACGTGCTATAAATTAGGATCTATTCCGGAGCGTCGGGAAAAGCAATATTAATTTTGGAGGACGGGATGGGAATCGGAACGCTTTTCGGATCTTTTGTCCTTGACCTCCTCCCTCTCATTCAACCCTCACATCCAGCCTATCACTTAGACTCTGAGCCCCAGGTGGAACAGGGACTGTGTTGGACCTGATTAACTTTTACCTACCCCAGCACCGTTTGACACACAGTTAGTGCTTAACAAATATGATGATTATTAAAGGACGAGGCCTGCTGGGAGTAGAGAGGAATGGGGGAAAAAAATCAGAAGTGCGAGAGGCAGCAGGGTATTTAAGTTTCCAGGATGTCTCTCCACCCACCCAACATTCCAGCCAGGAGCTCAGTGATTTTCCATGCGAGTTTCTGGGAGCTCTGCTGCAGGGCAAAATTCCATTCAGACGAACAGTAGAGCAACCTTCCTTCCCGAGAGGGAAACACTTGTTTCCAACAAAGAAAAGGGAATTAGCTTGATAGGGACCAATGAGCACTGATGTTGGCAACAACTGATTTGGGAAGGGCAGCCAGGCGGCAAAGATTCTCAGCAGCCAATTAGCACGTCAGCAGGGAGATGGGGGTGGCCAGGCCTCCAAACGGGTCTTTAACTCCATTGTTCTTGAAGCCTTCTAAGTTTCCATGGGTTGAGTGTTTTCCCTCCCTTGCCATGACCTGCTCCTTCTCCCCTCCTTACCACAGGACAGCATCCTTTAGTGACTGATTCCTCTAAAGCCAACTTCCTATCTGCATGAACCAGAGCAGTTCCAGAAACGTGGGGATATGGTAGGGAAGAAGTGGGAGCCATCCAATTCTGAGATATTTATTGACTTTTTTTGCTGGCCGAATTGCTAGGAGAGTCCTAAAATTTGGGCCAAAGTCTCATGCTTAACCAATCACTTATTAAATCAGGCTTCCCCGTTCTTTAGGCCCTCCTGAGATTTTAATTCTGATTTCATCCCTGTACCCCGATTTCATCCCACGGAACAACATCTTTTAGTGACCGATTCCTCTTAAACCAACTTCCTGTCTGCATGTACCAGGATAGTTCCAGGACCATGGGGATATGGTAGGGAAGAAATGGGAGCCATCCAATTCTGAGATATTTATTGACTTTTTTTGCTGGCTGAATTGCTAGGAGAGTCCTAAAATTTGGACCAGTCTCATGGTTAACCAATCACTTAGTATATCAGGCTTCCCTGTTCCTTAAATACATGCTGAGATTATAATTCTAATTTATTCTCGGTACCTCGATCTCATCAGTCTCAGTGCCGACTTCTCGCTCGCGTCCCGCCTCTGGCCTGGAAGGCCCTCCGTCTTCATAGCCAAAAGATGATTATTCTCCCTACCTTTAAAGCCTTATTGCGGGCCTGCTTCCTCCAGGTGGCCTTCCCCGACTAAACCCTCCTTTCCTCTTCTCCTTCTCCTTTCTGTATCACCTTTGCGCTTAGATTTGCTCCCTTTCTTCACCCCTTCCTCAGCCCCACAGCACTTATGTGCATATCCATAATATATTTATATAAAGGTCTGTGAGCTCACTGTGGGCAGGAAAGGTGTCTACCAACCCTGTTGTATTATACTCTCCCAAGAGCTTAGTGCTTGCACAGTAAGCACTCAATAAATACGGTTGATGGAGAACCATTGGTTTATTCTTATATATACATAAACATGTTATGTAAACATACATAAAATGTAAAAAGCAAATCGGGTTGGACACCATCCCTGTCTCACTCGGATTCAGAAACTACAGAATGGTGGCTGAGGCTGTGGTATTTGTTAAGCGCTGATGGGTGCCAGCAGGCACTGTTCATTCATTCAATAGTATTTATTGAGCGCTTACTATGTGCAGAGCACTGTACTAAGCGCTTGGAATGGACAAATCGGCAACAGATAGAGACAGTCCCTGCCCTTTGAAGGGCTTACAGTCTAACTGGGGGAGACGGGCAGACAACAACAATGGCAATAAATAGAGTCGAGGGGAAGAACATCTCATAAAACAATGGCAAATAGAATCAGGGTGATGTACATCTCATTAAACAAAATAAAATAAATAGGGCGGTGAAGATATATACAGTCGAGCGGACGAGTACAGTGCCGAGGGGGTGGGACGGGAGAGGGGGAGGAGGAGAGGGAAAGGGGGGAGAAGAGGGTTTAGCTGCGGAGAGGTGAAGGAGGGGTGGAGGGAGCAGAGGGAGAAATGGGGGAGCTCAGTCTGGGAAGGCCTCTTGGAGGAGGTGCTGGGGTGGATCTGGGCATATCGGATTGGTCCCCATTTTGGAGATGGGGGACAGAGAGGTGGGGTGACTCGCCTAGGGTCACACAGCGGACAGATGGTTGAATCCGGGTCCTTCTGACTCCCAGGCCTGTGCCCTATCAACTAGGCCATGTTCCTTCTCAGGCTGTAGGCGGGGTCCATCCCTTGCTCCCAGACAACTGGTCCTAGCCCTCTGCAAAGGCTTTTAGATTAGAGAGAGGAAACGATACCCACTCCCTGTTGTTATAGAGCATTTAATAATGTTGGTATTTGTTAAGTGCTTACTATGTGCAGAGCACTGTTCTAAGCACTGGGGTAAACACAGGGGAATCAGGTTGTCCCACGTGGGGCTCACAGTCTTCATCCCCATTTTACAGATGAGGGAACTGAGGCACAGAGAAGTTAAGTGACTTGCCCACAGTCACACAGCTGACAAGAGCATTTCACATGGGGGAGGAGGGAGCACAGGTATTTCATTCCCATTTTTACACACAAGGTAACAGAGGCCCAGAGAAGTGAAGCAACTGCTCATGGTCACACAGCTGGCAAGTGGCAGAACTGGGTCTCCCAAATCCCAAACCTGTGCTCTTTCTCTGTGGGAGGCCAGCCAGTGGCCCTTCGGCTTCCTGAATGTGGGGACCTCGTGGGTGGGCGGTGAGGGCGATAAGATAGTGATGAAAGAGTGCTAAAGAGGAAGCTAAAGAGAGCGATAAAGAGGGTGCTAAAGAGAGTGATAAAGAGGGTGCTAAAGAACTTCTAGGAGCTCAGCAGTATTTACTGCAAATCTCTTTTGTACTGAACTAAATGCCTGGGAGGGGACAAAAGATTAGAGAAGAGGATGCCATCACCTGAGCGCCTGCAGGTAATAGTGAGGAGGAGTCAAACCCTTTAAGAAATGCCACTCCAACCTAAAGCTCCTCACAGGGTAGCTTCAGCTGCTTCGACAGGGTTTTTCCCCCCCAAGCTGGAGAAGATGTGGTCACCCTTCCTCCCCCGGAGGGATGTTGGTATCCTTCAGCTGCCCCTTCTCCATTCCATCCCTCGGGCTGTTGGTCCAGGCACATAGTAAGCGCTTAACAAATACCATCATCATCATTATTATTAATAATGTTGGTATTTAAGCGCTTACTATGTGCAGAGCACTGTTCTAAGCGCTGGGGTAGACACAGGGGAATCAGGTTGTCCCACGTGGGGCTCACAGTCTTCATCCCCATTTTACAGATGAGGGAACTGAGGCACCGAGAAGTGAAGCGACTTGCCCACAGTCACACAGCTGACAAGGGGCAGAGCTGGGATTCGAACCCATGACCTCTGACTCCAAAGCCCATGCTCTTTCTACTGCGCCACGCTGCTTCTCATTATTTTCATTATTATTTATATTGGTCATGGCCGATCTTCCCCGTCTCGCGTTCCCCCTGAGCAGGGGAGTTTCCCATTCATTCAAAACCTTAACAATAATAATAATGATAATTGGGGCATTCGTTAAGTGCTTACTCTGTGGCAGGCACTACAAGCAAATCGGGATGGACACAGTCTCTGTCCCACATGGGGCTCACAGTCTCAGACCCCATTTTACAGATGAAGGACTGAGGCACAGAGAAGTGAAGTGACTTGGTCAAGGTCACGCAGCGGGCAAGTGGAAGAGCCGAGATTAGAACCCATGACTCCCAGGCTCATGCTCTATCCATGCTGCTTCTTATTGAAGGCACATCTCTTCTAAGAGGCCTTCCCAGAATAAGCCTCCCGCCTTTCGTATTCTTCCACTCCCTCCTGCATAGCCCTGACTTGCTCCCTTGGCTCTTCCCCCGTCCCAGCCTCACAGCACTTATGTCCATCTCTGTCATTTATTTATTTGTATTGTTTTCTGTCTCCTCCTCTAGACTGTAGGTTCGTTATGGGCAGAGGATGTGTCTGTTCTTCTATTGTACTTTCCCAAGTGTTCAGTACAGTGTTCTGCACACCATAAACGCTCAGTACATATGATTACATGAATGAATGAACTTGGCAATAGTCTGGCCCCCCCCCCAGCCCTCACCCCCACCCTCAGCAAGCCAAGGAAATTCACAATCCCTAAGATATGAGCAGAGCCACGGGCCAGGAGACCCAACTGCCTGAATTATGCAAGTGGCGAGATTGGCCATCTGCTACGGTTCCCTCACTGTCCTACCAGGCTTCCTGGTTTGGCAGCTGCCAGCCTCGCCCCTTTCCATTTGGAATAGGGAGCAAATGGATTTTTCATCCCTTTTCCTCCTGCTTTTATATAAAGCTGCTGCTGGCTGAACCCCAGGCCGACGCGGAACGGCTTCTGGATGGAGCCAGTGTCCTTCGCCAAGTTCAGAAGACAGTTCACCTCTTTTGAGTTTTAAGAAGATGCCGATTTAGTGTCGATGCGTGGTTTTTAGCTTTGACACTCAACCCCTCTATACCCTTCCCAATAGCAACACTATTGACATGAGGTGCTGGGGTGTCCATGTTGATTGGTATTTGTTAAGCGCTTACTATGTGCAGAGCACCGTTCTAAGCGCTGGGGTAGACACAGGGGAATCAGGTTGTCCCACGTGGGGCTCACAGTCTTCATCCCCATTTTACAGATGCGGTAACTGAGGCCCAGAGAAGTGAAGTGACTTGCCCACAGTCACACAGCTGACGAGTGGCAGAGCTGTCCATCTGAAATGCCCACTCAGGAGCAGAGTGCCTAGTGGATAGAACACGGGTCTGGGAATCAGAAGGGCCTGGGTTCTAATTCTGGTTCTGTCCCTTACTGGCTGTGTGACCTTGAGCAAGTCACTGAACTTCTCTGTGCCCCAGTTGATGATATTGGTATTTAAATGCTCACTCTGTGCCAGGCGCTGTACCAAGAGCTGGGGTGGAGCCAAGCTAATAAGCTTGGACACAGTCCCTGTCCCATGTGGGGCTCACAGTCACAATGCCCTTTTTATAGACGAGGCACAGAGAAGTGAAGTGATTTGCCCAAGGTCACAGCAGACAAATGGCGGAGCTGGGATTAGAACCCATGACCTTCTGTCTCCCAGGCCGTCATGCTGCCTCAGTTCTCCTGTTCTCCCTCCTACTTAGACCACGGGTCCCATGCGGGTCAGGGACCGTGCCCTACCTAATTAACTTGTAGATACCCCAGCGCTTAGAACGGTGTTTGACACATAATAAGCGCTTAACAAATCCCATAAAAGTAATAAAATTGACCTCAGGGGGTCCTGGGGATGGGAACTCATCACACAGTGGAACCAAGTCGAACACAGGGTATTGTGATGGATGGAGTCAATCTCAAAGTCCCTAGTTTAGTCATGATAGAATAGTATATTAGCGGCAGAAAAAAAAGGAAGGGGAGGAGAAAAATCCATTAGGAAAGAGTAGCGAAGCATGTTAGAGAAATGCTCTCTAACTTCTCTAAAGATCTTCTCTAAAGTGGGGCTACATTTCGACGAGCCCCAGAATAGGGAGAACTTGTATTGGATGCACGTATTGCCGTGAGTCCTTGCAAGTACTTCGGTCCTTCTGAGGCCGCATCATGTCTTCTCCAGTAAAGCACACATTGTCAGAAGAATGTCCCCACCTCTCCAACCGTGTCCTTTGCAAGACGTGTAGTGGAAAGACGATAACGGAGAAAGTGGGAATTAGAGAGACAACGGGAGTCCCAAGAAAGTCCCAACTCTCCAACCGTGTCCTTTGCAAGACGTGTAGTGGAAAGACGGTAACGGAGAAAGTGGGAATTAGAGAGACAACGGGAGTCCCAAGAAAGTCCCAACTCTCCAACCGTGTCCTTTGCAAGACGTGTAGTGGAAAGACGGTAACGGAGAAAGTGGGAATTAGAGAGACAACGGGAGTCCCAAGAAAGTCCCAACTCTCCAACCGTGTCCTTTGCAAGACGTGTAGTGGAAAGACGATCACGGAGAAAGTGGGAAGTAGAGAGACAACAGGACATGAACACCAGTGGAGACTCTAGGGAAACGCCATTCTTAATCTCACCGATTGCCAGGGCTTGGACTCCAGGGAAGGAAACACGATTCCTGGCTCTCACCAAACACTAGGCCTTGGACTCCAGGGGAGACTTGAGGGAATGACGATTCTTGGATTCTTGCTCTCACCAAGACTACGATGGGAGTGACTAGGATTTACGTTCTCATTACGAATGACTTGAAATTTGGCCCAAGTCAGGAAGGGCATCGAGCGGGGTGTTCGAATAACGTCAAATGGTCGGCGGGCTGGGCGAATATGCTGATGTCATTGGTAATGGAAATGCAGTAATAATTATTTCTAAAGCGAGACCTCCTTTTCCAAATATGCTTTCTGAAATGCTCTCCGATGGATCGCAACACGCGCACTGGGGGGTTGGTTAATGTAAGAGCAGCCGGCCACTCCTGATGTCGTCGTGGAGCTGAAATACACTGATCATCGGTCGGAATGGGACGATTGCCTTGCCAAGGACGATGGAAGACAAATAATAGCAAGAAGACCGGAGAGTTGATCATTCAAGGCTTGGCTTCTCTTGAAGCATTTGGGCAAACGTTTCAAATCCTTTGGCCAGGAAACTCCATCTGCCTCAGCTCCGAAAAGGTCCTAGTGCATTGGCAAGGCTCAATAAACATTAAATAGTAATAATAGCAGTTTTAGTAACCTTCCTCAGGCATACTCATCATTGATTATTCTAGCCCTTCCATTATGGATAGAGTGCCTCTCTCGGAGTACTGAGACACCCTGCAGGAGGGAAGCGGTTGCCTGGCAATCGGTGATATTTCCTGAGCACTTACTATGCGCAGAGCATTGTACTAAACGCTAGGGAGAGTATTAGCCAGCCACGTTCCCCGCCCATAGAATCATCGGTGAAAATGACAGGATCCTCTCCCCTGGGACAGTGTGTCAGAGGGTGAGAAGTCACTTCTGGATTTCTTCATTCTCTTTCTCTCTAGGCTGTAATTTCATTATGGCCAGGGAACGTGTCTACCAACTCTGTTGCATCGTCCTCTCCCAAGCGCTTAGTACAGTGCTCTGCATACAGTAGCCTCTCAGGAAATACCTTGGATTGATTCTTTTCCGTGGATTTTCCAGCCATTCTAGATGGTCAGACAGTACTGTGCGAGAAACAGCATGGCATAGTGGATTGATTTGGTGTTTGTGTTTGGTGTCTGTATTTGGTGTTCATTCATTCAGTCATATTTTTTGAGTGCTTACTGTGAGCAGAGCACTGTACTAAGCGCTTGCAGAGTACAATTCAGCAACAGAGACAATCCCTGCCCACAGCAGGCTCACAGTCTAGAAGGGGGAAGAGATATCAAAACATGTAAACAAGCATCAGTAGCATCAATATAAATAAATAGAATTATAGGTATGTACAGTCTTCAAAACAAGTAAACAGGCATTAATATGAATAAATAGAATTATAGATATGTACATATATGCACAAGTGCTGTGGGGCTGGGAGAGGGGGAGCAAGTCGGGGCGAAGGGGAGGAGGAGGAGCTGAGGAAAAGGGGGCTCAGTCTGGCGTTTTAGGTGTAATGGTGTATTAGTCTTAGTAGTTGGTGTTTATGTGTCTTTGGTGTTCGTATTTGGCATAATAATGCTGGTATTTGTTAAGCGCTTACTATGTGCCGAGCACTGTTCTAAGTGCTGGGTTTGTGTTTGGGTTTGTTGAAACTGGTTGTACAGTTTCAATCTTCAAGGGAGTCAGAGTTTAATGGGGAAACAAGGCTCGACATAAATAAATAGAAGTACTTTAGGCAAAAATCCCAAGGACAGGGATCGGCCCCAGAATCCCTGAGGCCCGAGTTCAACGACCAGCCTCACCTGGTCTGCCGGCTGAACCTGGGCATGTCACTACATCTCTCTGAACCTTATCTGTTTCCTCATCTTTAATAAAAGAGGGGTAAAACAGAACGTGTGTCTCAGTGGAACCGATACTCTGTCCGACCTCATAAACGTAACCCCAGTGCTTAGTTCATAGTAAGCGCTTAATAAACGCGGTAATTATTGGGTTACGGAACCTGAAAGGTTGCATTAGGATGTATGTTGTGTACATGGGGACAAACAGTAGGTATAGACAGTATCCCTGCCTCAACTAGGCTGTAGGCACGATGAGAAGCAGTGTGGCTTAGGGGAAGGAGCATGGGTTTGGGAGTCACAGGTCACGGGTTCTAATCCCGGCTCCACCACTTGTCAGCTGTGTGACTTTGGGCGAATCGCTTCACTTCTCTATGCCTCAGTTACCTCATCTGTAAATTGGAGATTAAGACTGCCACGTGGGACAACCTGATTACCTCGTATCTACCCCAGCGCTGAGAACGGTGCTTGGCACATAGTATGCGCTTAACAAATGTCGTCGTTATTGTTATGTGGTAACCACAGTAACCACTTTAATAAATATCACAATAATAGAGGAAATGGAAAGATGTGTCTTTTGGAAAGCGAGGAGAGCAGAGGAGATGTTTTAGGGAAACGGTAAGCTCCTTGTGGGCAAGGAAGGTGTCTACCGACTCTTTTATGATTGTATTGTACTCTCCCAAGCTCTTAGCACAGTGCTGTGCACACAGTAAATGGTCAGTATATATGATTGATTGATTGAGTGACTTAATGCTTACTCTGTGTGCAGAGCATAGCTCTTAGTGCTCTGGAGAGGACAATTTAATAGAGTAAGTAAACACCATCTCTGCCATCTAGGAGTTGGCCTTCTGCCCATAATTTCCTCCTCACCCCAGCCCAGGAAGAGAGATGGAGAAATGAGCACTTACTGTGTGCAGAGCACTGTACTAAGGGCTTAGACAGTGAGCCCCAGGTGGAACAGGGATTGAGTTCAACCTGATAAAAAAGCCCGCAATGATCTTGCAGTCTAGAGGGGGGACAGCAACAGGAATATAAATAAATAATTTGTAGTGTGTAATTTACAGTTAAAATGGGGAGGGGTTGGGTGCCCCTCATTCTCATCACTGGGGCGCTTTTTAACAGTAAATAGCTGGTCGAAGGGAACATAAAATTATTTTGAGACTCTTAGGCTGTTGCCTCACAAAATTTGCTTTCTGGAACCAAAATGAAGTAATACCATAAAATACAATAATATAAGTATATTTTGTATGCAAATCATGTAACCAAATAAATAAGTCAGTAAACTGGCCTCCTGCTAGTTTCTCAACCTGTAACTTTCAGGACTTCATCCTGCAGTCAGAACAAGGATTCACCCGTAGGCAACACTGAGAATAATTAATGAGAATAATTTCTTTTTCTCGCTTAAGAAGGTTGCATTAGGGGCTCTTAGTGAATAATCCAAACTAAAGGGAAAAGCAGATGAAAAACTAATCATCACCTTATTTCTAGGGAGGAAGATATCTCCTAAAAGGGAAATCCTCAAATTCTAGAATCGTGGTATGGGGAGGGTCCTCATGAAATCAGATGATCCTGCCCCATCCTTTCGGGCAGATGAAATAAATAAACCTTCCAGATGGCAGACTCCCCCAACCACAGTTAAATATTCCTCCACAACCGCCTTAGGCAGCCTATCTAGTTGCCCCTTGCTTTCAGAGATGGCATTATTGACAGTGAGATCTTCTAATAGTAATAATAATAATAATTGTGGTATTTTTAAGCGCTTCCTATGTGCCAAGCACTGTACTAAGCGTTGGGGTAATCCAGGTCAGACACGGTACCTGTCTCTCGTGGGGCTCGCAGTGTAAGGAAGTGTGGCTGATATTTAGTAATAATTCATGCAGTTAGCCTGTGCTTCCCCATCTCTTTTCTGGGCCATCTCTAACTAAGAATGCCACTTCCTCCGCGAAGTCCGCCGGGGTTACTCCCTCCTCTTCCCCTGCCCACCCGCGCAAACCCACCGGGTTTCCTCAGGTCAGTTCCCACCTGCGACCACTCAGGAATTTGTTGTGGGCAGGGAATTGGTCTGTTTATTGTTGTATTGCTCTCTCCCCAGGATTTAGTACAGTGCTGTGCACACAGTAAGCGCTCAATAAATACCTGCGTGGCTTCGTGGGAAGAACCCAGGCTTGGGAGTCAGAGATTGTGGGTTCTAATCCCGGCTCTGCCGCTTGTCAGCTGTTTCACTTTGGGCAAGCCACTTCACTTCTCTGTGCCTCAGTTACCTCATCGGTAAAATGGGGATTAAGGCGGGACAACCTGAGTACCTTGTATCTACCCCAGCGCTTAGAACAAGTGCTTGGCACGTAGTAAGCGCTTAACAGATATCATAATAATTATCATTATTACCACTGACTGGCTGATTTAGGGGAGGACAGCTCGCTCTTCCCTCCCATTCAGACCGGCCCCCCTAAAGTTGTTGGCCAGAGGCCCTCAAAGTTAAGCTAAGTAGCCCAAGGAGAAAGGGCCAGTGAGTAGACTTGTAGGAGAAAGTCTGAGCCAAACAGAGAATGCTTGACAAATTATTAACTAAGCTAGCAGGAATAGGACCCTCTAAGGGCCATCTCTTTCTTTGACAAAGCATTAAAAAGTCATAACTGTAGCACTCTCTCTACCTAAGAACCCCGGCTTTTTATCTTTTCCAAAGCATTAAAAAATTATAGGCCATTAGTATTACCACTATCTAATGGTCGATGTGTTCATGGGGCGGGGAGGGGGCTCTTTGGTCGAAATATAGTTTTGTGGCCACACACCAATAAGCAATATTTAGGAGAGGAATAGATAATGGTGAAGCAACGTGGCCTAGAGGAAAGAGCACGGATCTGGGAGGCAAAGGACCTGGGTTCTCATCCTGGCTCTGCCAGTTGCCTGCTGGGTGACTTTGGACAAGCCACTTAACTCCTCTGTGCCTCGGTTTCTTCATCTGTAAAATGGGGGTCACGTCTCTGTTTCCCCTTCCCCTTTAGACTTAGTGAGCCCCGTGTGGGACAGGGACTGTGTCCGACATGATTATCTTGTAACTACCTCGGTGCTTGGCAGAGAGGAAGTGTTTAACAAGCACTACAATTATCATTATGAAATTATTATACTATAAAAATAATTATAAAATTATTATTAGGAGTAGCAATATCATGTCAGATCCATGTCCTAGCCATCCCAGTATTCTGATGCCCTCAGGGCTGATAACTTCCTAAGAGGAGCTACCTCCATGATGGTTACAAATCCTAATGGTTAGAGATAAAATTAATCTGAGCATTTATGGAGTAGTTATGGCTTGTAGAGACTGTAATTAATGCTTGGGAGAGGACAGTACCACAATCCAGAGGAGGAGTTTACCATTTAGAGGAGGATCTTAAAGTCTAGAGGAAATACTTCCAATGCCCTTTTATCCAAACCGCCCTTTCACCTACTATAAGAGTGTGCCACAGTTGAAGTAATTTTTGATGAAAATTCCAGCTTTTGTTCAGTTTTGCCTAGTACAAACTTGATGTTACAGCCCAAACTAACAAGAGGACCTATCATTACACAGAGGCAGGGTCGGTGATATTGGAGTCATGGCCCGTTAGATCCAGCTCAGAGCCTAATCGGTAGAATTTATTGAGTGCTTATTGAGCGCAGCGCACTGGTGCTTGGGAGAGTACAACAGTTGGTAATAATAACAAAAACTGTGGTTTTTCTTAAGCCCTTATTATGTGCCAAGCGCTGTTCTAAGCACCGCGGTAGATACAAGGGGACTGTATCCAACTGGGACAGTGACTGTCCAATCCGATTTGCTTGTATCCAACCCTGTGCTTAGTACAGCACCTGGCACATAATAAGTGCTTAACAAATGCCACAATTATTATTATTATTATTGTTGTTGTTATTAGTTACAGAAACCCAAACATGGTAAGTGGGTCTTTTTCTCAGGCCAGTGAGGCAAAAGATCAAAAAAGGAAACTATCCTGGAAAAACTTGCCTTCCTTAAGGATCAGATTAGTTCTATTCTATTCTCTATTATGTGGGACAAAAATAACATGGAAAAAAGAACGTCAGGTTAGTTGGCTTGTTGGACAATGTGACACCCACAAATTCCAAAAAAGCATCTTAGAGTCACTTGGCGAAACATACGAAGGTTAGGTAACCAGGCAAGAATCGACAGAATCCTGGCGGTGGACTTTTATCAGGCAGTCGACTACAGCCAATAAAGATAAAACTTTATTACAACTAGCTAGAAATCTTATATTATAAAGAGGACACAAAACTGAGCAATTATATTGCAATTCAGACTAGATTGAGCTGCTCCCAACTTTAGCTTGGAAATGAAGAAGCAAGAGCTCTCTGCTGAAGTAAACACAAAGCTGATGGAGGAAAAATGTCTAGTAGGCATTGCTATTTCCTACCCATTTATAAATTGAAATAGGAACCAAAAAAAAATAACCCCACCCCACCAAAAAAATATATTTCATCACTGCCGAGTATGCTGAGAACTTGAGGGAAACTTTGATAACTGGACCTTAAAGCTTAGTGAAACAAAACACAGAACTTTATTTTGGGGATGTGAGAGATCAGAACACTGAATAATTCTTGTTAATGGGATGAGAAAGCTAAGGACTAATGGAACCATTATTTTTTGTCTTTATTATTTAATTTCTAGTCCAAATTTATTCTGAATTAGCAGTGTTCTCACAAAAGGATGGCAGAGCCAAAACGTTCTCTCCCCGATCCTGGTGTTGCTGACAGAAATGACTGCGTAGATTTAGGCGACAACCAACAAAATGGCTACCCTACGTTCACACAAAGTGTGAACTGGGAATGACTTTTGTGAAGCTGGTCAAGGCACCTTGGGTGGGTGAGACTGTCCTTTGGCTTCTTCCACACTTTGGTCTTCTTCACCTACACCGAATTTGTGAACCCTTTGCCTTACATGTCTTTGGGGAGGTTCAGCGGTCGGGGAGAATTAGACATAAAGATGTTTGTAGTCCTGCTTATATAGAATTCTTGGATATCATCCTTATAGGTGGGAAGGCCAAGTCATGGCCTTTCTCTCAGTCCCCAGGTGCCAATTTAGAATCGCTGGTGATGAAATGAAAGCTTGTGTTGTAAGATTCCCTGAGGAAAAGTAGAACCTCCCTATTGGGTCCTCAGGTTTGGGAACATATGGGGAGAAAGAGCCCACTGCTACGTCTAAATCTCACCAAACACTGTCTGACAGAAACCCTCCCTCCAATTCAAAAACAAAAATTCATTAATTGAGTGGCTAGAAAATGTAATCCATACTAATGGGCGCCCTGGTGAGGTGAAATGAATCGCCCAAGGAAGTGGAATGATCCACTCAATGAGATGAGATCAAATTGTATTTGGGCCTGCCCTTAATTACTCAACAATATTTCCACCATGCCCTCCCTCATCTTCCTCCCACTTCCATCCCCACACTCCTGCCTCCAAATATTACCTCAGAACCTTGGGCATTATTCTGAATTCTGTAGACTTTCACACTCAGTTCCGGTAACCCGTCCCTTCCTTTTCTCCTAGAATCTCTCTTCATCGTTCCCATGTTCCCACTTGATAATAACAGTAATAATGACGATGCCGTTTGTTAAGCCCTACGTGTCTTTGGGGCGGTTCAGCAGTCGGAGAGAATTAGACATGAAGATGTTTGTAGTCCTGCTTATATAGAATTCTTGGGTATCATCCTTATAGGTGGATCATCTTATAGATGATATTTGTTGGCACTGAGTGCCAACCTTCTTTATGGCTGGGAGTCCTGGACCAACCACAGACTCCACATAACAATCTAAAACAACATACAAGACAGTCAGCACTTATGTCCATATCTGTTACTTGTTATTAACTATAATAAATGCCACTGATTCGTGTATTATTCGTTAGATGCTTACTATGTACTAACTCCTAGGTAGACACACAATAAGCAGAATGACCCTGTCCCACATGGGGCTCACAGTCTAAGTCTTCGTGGTATTTGTTAAGCACTTACTAAAATAATAATTATAATGGTATTTATAATTATAATGGTGTTTACTATGTGCAAGGCACTGTACTAAGCATTGGGGTGGATACAAGCAAATCCAATTGGACACAGTCCCTGTCCCGCATGAGGCTCCCAGTGTCAATCACGTGTCCAACATCTTTTTAAGCTCTGGGGTAAATACAAACTAGTCAGGTCGGACACTGTCCCTGTCCCACAAGGGGCTCACAGTGGAGGGAGAACAGGTGTTGAATCCCCATTTTTACTCTTCAGGAAACTGAGGTCCAAGGTCACACTACAGGTAAGGGGCGGAGCTGGGACGCGAACCAAGGTCCTCTGACTCCCAGCCCTGTGTTCTCTCCATCAGGCCATACTCCTTCTTGGCGAGTGGGAGGAGAAGGGACTCCCCTCTGAAAATGAAGGACAAGAGAAAGAAAAGATGTGGTCAACTCCAGCTGAAGGGCAGTTATGCAGAGTACCAGTTTGCCCGCCTTCTGCCACCTCACAGAATGTGCCACACCAGATGTGGCTTGTACTAATTGCCAATTTATTTGAGTTTCCATAAGTCCGCCCCAAAGTTGTTATGACCAGTCAGTGCAGATAAGTACATTCCCTCTCATTCATTCATTTAATCTTGGCTCAGTGGAAAGAGCCTGGGTTTGGGAGTCAGAGGTCATGGGTTCTAATCCTGACTCCGCCACTTGTCAGCTGCTGTGGGCAAGTCACTTCTCTGTGCCTCAGTTCCCTCATCTGTAAAATGGGGATTAAGACCGTGAGCCCCATGTGGGACAATCTGATGACCCTGTATCCCCCTCAGCGCTTAGAACAGTGCTTGGCAAATAGTAAGCGCTTAACTAATATCATCATCATCATATTATTATTATTATTAAGTGCTTACGGTGTGCAGAGCACTGTATCAACCGCTGGGGAGAGTACAAAAGCAGCGTGGCTCAGTGGAAAGAGCCCGGGTTTGGGAGTCAGAGTTCATGGGTTCGAATCCCAACTCTGCCACGTGTCAGCTGTGTGACTGGACAAGTCACTTAACTCTCTGTGCCTCAGGTCCCTCATCTGTAAAATGGGGATTAACTGTGAGGCTTACGTGGGACAACCTGATTACCCTGTGTCTACCCCAGCGCTTAGAACGGTGCTCTGCACATAGTAGGCGCTTAACGAATACCAACATTATTATTATTATATAACAATAAACAGACACATTCCCTCCCCCCGAGGAGCTTATAGACTAGAGCTTACAGTCTCAACTGCCCCCCAACCTACTCCCTCTTCACTCTTCCCCGTTCCACCAGTTGTCCTCAACTTCCTCCATTCCTACACCCCAGTCTGCTTTTCTTTTTTTAATTTTGAACTAATAATCTCCGTGACGTCGGAGCCCACAGCAGGCCTCACGTACACTGCCACCCGCTCCTTCCCTTTGGAGCCTTTCTCCCCTCCTCAGCTTCAACTGTTGTGCCTATGGGCGAGCTGACCGGTTTGGAGGTTCTTGCTCCCAAGCCCTACTGCACCTGAGCGACCTTTTCATTTTTAATGCCTAGAAGACAAATGGAAGGTCTGGATTTCTGTCACGTCTTTCCCACCGCTCCCGTCCCCCAACAATCCCCTCGAGCTTTCTCTTCGACCGCTCCCGTTTCCCTTGCTTGGGCCTCTGCCAAGCCTAGCCACTCTCCTCCTGCTCCTCATTTCTCTAAGTTAATAGAATCCAAACACCCCCTCGCGTCAGAGACAAGCTGAGTTCTTCTCAAACACGAATCCCCCCAACCTAATCCAGAAGAAATAGAAAGGCCAGACGGAGCACGCCCAATTCCTTTAAACCCACTCCCTGCCTGAGGAGTTTAGGCTCTCCCCAATTCATCTTATGCTTTGGGCATGAAGAAAGCCATTGTTTTCATGCCCTCCTTAATTTGGCCAGGTTGGTGCCCAAATTTAGAATTTCTCCTTCGCTGGAAAGAACTGTTGGAAGTGTGTGTACTCCCCATTATCTCCCTTGATTCAAGAGACCTTTGCATTAAACGGAGCTGAGGCAGTTTGGTTAAATTAGCATTATAAAATAATCATTATTTAGATTTTCTTTGTTTATACAGCTCAATGTTTATTTTCGACTAAAGAATTTTTGTCTCTTTGCCTTACCCTGGAGGTGTCATGTTCTTTCAGTGTGCTTTCTCCTACAGCGTGTTATAATTAGAAAATGCTCATTATTCTTGGTTTTTATGGGAACTGGGCGGGAATGCATTGTCAAGAGGCAGAGTTGAGGAAAATAAGATCAAGAATGTTTCTGAAATGATTTTTACCAAGCTAAATAGGGCCATGAGTAAGTCTGTGAGGTTCATTTTTCATTTTGAAGGCATATCATCACATGAAGTCATGTGAAGGAGAAAAATATAAAGATTACATTCTTATTGCCAGAAAAGCTTAGAAGAAACCTTCTAATAATTACACTTTATTAATCAAGTCAAACAAAAAAAATAGTTTTATTTATTGTAACAAAACCCTTGATTTTGAACAATGTCATCTCCTGCATTTAAGATTCATATATTCAATTTAGCATGAATATAGTTAAGCAGGACTTTAGTTCAATTTAGCAGGAATTTAGTTCTTCCTGATAGCCTGTAAACACCCTCTAGACTATAAGCTCGTTAAGGGGAGAGCATATGTCTGATATATTGTTATATTGTACTTTTCCAAGTGTTTAGCACAGTGCTGAGCACACAGTATGTGCTCAATAAATATGTTGGACTGATGCTATCCATGGTCAGTGATTTTAGCATACAGTAGTCTTGAACCTTCTTGGGCAAACAAGTCACTAGATCCTGGTTTTTGTTCCTTTATTATACCCTAACCTAAATGACCTATATTTTAATGCCCAGTAGTACTGATTCTTTTGAACAGGATACGTTCCATTTTCCATGTTTCTTAATTTTATTTGGAAACCTTGCCCTACATTGAGCTCAAGCATTTTGGGGCTATTTAAATCTTTGGACCACTAGGGCAACACTAAGGGTAATGATTTTCCAGCAGAGGGTTCAAACTCCATTTTGCTGGAAGCCACGTTTCTGTTTTTGTCCATTTTCTTTCTGGCAGAGGGAGAACAGGGTCAGAGAGAAACCCTGGGCCTCTGGGTTTTGGTCTTCCAGATCCTCGAGCACCCCCTTTCCCTGGGCTAGTTGATTAGAATGGGGTACGGGACCCTATAAGCAGCTGGTAGGGGAAAGTCTTGTGGCTAGGGATGCGCATCTTAGGGTGATCAGAGAGTGAAAACTTCTATTTCTAAATCTTTTACTCCATCACCACCTTTACTCACCCCGAGCGCAAGCTAACGAGTGCAGACCCAAAGAAAATACCCTTCATCCTCCTCATTCATCTTTCTTTCTCCGAGAGCAAGCTGAATACAGACCCAAAGAAAATGCCACCTTTCCCTTCCTCCTCATTCTCCTCATTCATCCCTTTCTTTCTCTGAGCTCAAGCTAACGAGTGCAGACCCAAAGAAAATACCATCTTCTCCTTCATCCTCTTCATTCATCTTTGTTTCTCTGAGAGCAAGCTAAAAGTGCAGACCGAAGAAAATGCCATCTTCCCCTTCACCCTCCTCATTCATCTTTCTTTCTCTGAGCGTAAGCTGCGTGCAGACCCAAAGAACATGCCATCTTCTCCTTCATCTTCCTCATTCATCCCTTTCTTTCTTGAAGCGCAAGAAAATACCATCTTTCCCTTTACTCTCCTTATTTATCCCTTTCTTTCTCATGTTCCTTTCTAAATGTCCCTTGCTATAACAATCTCATCCTGCCATTAAATGGGATCTGGCCTGTTCTGGTCTCACCTCCCAAACACACTCTCTTCCTTACACACTCTCTCTTTCTCTGTCTCTGTTTCTCTTATTGTATCTCTCCCTTCGTCCCTAGATCTCAAGAGTCCTAGCACTGGCCACCGGAGTCTCTCCCTTCTGTGCTGGCAAATGAGTAGGATCAGTAATTTTGGATCCCTAAGCCCATTCCCCTTAGACCTTAGATGGGAGCATTCATTCATTCGTTCAGTTGTATTTACTGAGTACTTACTGTATACAGAGCACTGCTTGGGAGAGTATAACATTAAATAGTTGCAATCTCTGCCCACAACGAGCTTACAGTCTAGTGAAGGGGAGACAGACATTATTAGAAATAAATAAATTACTGATATATACATAAGTGCAGTGGGACTGTGACGGGGGGAGAACAAAAGGAGCAAGTTAGGGCAATGTAGAAGGGAGTGGGAAAAGAGGAAAGGGTGGCTTAGTCAGGGAAGGACTCTTGGAAGAGATGTGCTTTCAGTAAGCCTTTGAAGCCGGGGGAGAGTAATGTCAATCGGTTTTGAGGAGGGAGGGAGTTCCAGCCCAGAGGCGGGGTGTGGGCGAGGGGTCGGCGGCGAGATGGGTGGGATCCGAGGCACATGAGGAGGTAGAATTAGAGGAGCGAATGCCTCACTGGAGTTCTTTGAAGAGGTTAACAAGCAATTAGCTAGAGGGAAACCAGTGGAGATAGCAGATTTTGATTTTCCATAGGCCTTTGTCAAGCTTCCTAACTAGAGGGTTTTCAAAAACTGAGTAACCAAGGGATTAGAGGGGATGCGCTCTTGTGGTTAATAAACTGGTTGAAAGAAAGAAAACCAGAGCTAGTGAGGGCTGGTTGGAGACATGAGGAAATCAACTCTGCAGTAAAAGTATGCTGTGAAATCAACTTGGACTAACCACATCCCTCCACCACTTTCAAAGCCCTTCTTAAACACACTTCCTCCATGAACACACCCTTATTAATGCCTTCTCAGCCACTTTTCATCCATCTCCACACTCACGTTTACTTATTTATTATTTAATTAGCCACTTACACTTATTTTTTCTCTTCTGCAAAGCAGCTACCAAGTCAACCATCTGCTGGATTACGACATCACGATCACTTTGCCTGTAAATGGGTGCAAAATACCTTCATAATCTATGCTTCACAATGTGCTGCACTCAGTGCCACAGCAGGAATGCAGTGGCAGGGATAAGAGAACGTATGTGGTGTTGAGCAAACCGGTAGCATTAGAATCCAATCCTTTGTGCAGGATGGATGATCACCCGTCATTTTTGACAGGAGACTCCATTATCATCGTCATCAGGCTTATCATCATCGTTATTATCCCGTGTATGCTTGTCTTCCTTCTCAAACTGTAAACTTTTTTTTTTTACATGGCATTTGTTAAGCACTTAATATGTGCCAGGTACTGTAGTAAGCACTAGGGTAGATGTAAGCTAATCAAGTTGGACACGGTCCCTGTCCCACGTGAGACTCACAGTCTTAATCCCCATTTTATAGATGAAGTATCTGAGGCACAGACAAGTTAAGTGATCTGCCCAAGGTCACACAGCAGGCAAGTGGTGGAGCCGGGATTGGAACCCAGGTCCTCTGACTCCTATGCTCAGGCTCTTTCCATTAGACCATGCTGCTTCTTAAACATGGTCTGAGCCCATTCTCTGAGTCCTCTGCATGTAGTAACTAATACGTGCTCAGTACATATTGTTGTAGGTGATTAGCCAAACTGTGTTTTTTATTGAGTGCTTACCCTGTGCTGAGCACTGTACATTGGAGAGTATCCTAGAGTTGATAGGTAGGTACAGTCTAATGGACGAGCTTACATTTTAATGATGATGATGATGATGTTGACGATAAAGATGAACAAGCTTGATCTTTGAATGAATGAAAAGAAATGCGGCGTGCTAGTTCAGCAGATCAGTGTTCCTATCCTTCTAGTCTGCTCAATTCTGGTCAGATTTTTGTTTTTGTATCATGTACACTTTGGAGCTCCTCTCAGGATTGCACGTGGAGATCAGTCTCAGACATGGGAGAGTCAGGGATATGGGATATGGGAGGGAGAGTCAGGAAGCGGCCTACCCATTCCATTCCTAGCTTGGGAGTGGCTAGCGAGGGGAAAGCAATCTGCTACTAGTCCAAACTCCCCTGTGCTGGGCAGCAGCGGTCTGGGAGAGAGTCGAGGGCGGAGATTCAAATTCACTGTGTGGAAGAAGGCAATGGTAACCTCTTCCAAACTTTTACCAAGAAAACTCCTCTAAGGATACACTTCCAGAACGATTGCAGGTAGAGGAGGGGTGTTCTGGGAGAGATGCGTCCATGGAGTCGCTATGGTTTGGAGACAACTCGACATCATAAGACAAGACAATTGGGGCTTTCACCTGGAGGAATGAGAAAAATGTGGAAAAAGTTTAGCGGAGAGTCCCAGGACTGATAAAAGTATATGAATCTAGTGTCCTTTGTACTAGAATTAGACACCACTGACCTATGAGTGTGTGGGTGGCTGAAGAGGCCAATGCAGAGTCAGTTAATCAATGGAATTTTTTGAGTGTTTACTGTGTATAGAGCACTGTGCTAAACACTTGGAGGAGTACAGTATAATAAGT
Source organism: Ornithorhynchus anatinus (assembly GCF_004115215.2). Taxonomy (NCBI): domain Eukaryota; kingdom Metazoa; phylum Chordata; class Mammalia; order Monotremata; family Ornithorhynchidae; genus Ornithorhynchus; species Ornithorhynchus anatinus. The sequence goes on from NC_041751.1 coordinate 1,890,775, forward strand.
AGCTGACACGTTCCCAGCCCGCAACGATCTTACAGTCTGGAGGGTGCCCAATTTACAACCTAGCATCGACAGTCCCAGCCCCATCAGACACACAAAAAGGTTGTCACTCATTCCTGTAGTTGCGTTAATGTTGGGAGCACCTGACACTGTTTTCCCTTTTGCTTCTTGCCTCCCTTGTGGAGCTTTTGCTCAAAGAAAGATACTCCCTTTGGGTACGGGTCTGCCCACAGCATCTGACTCCTGGGTTTCAGCGGGGGCTTTGTTTAACCGGGTCCTCAAAATGCTTTCTCTGCCTTCCTTTTAAGGACAGGAAGGGAAGTGTCGGATACAAGGCCAATGAAAGTAAGGGAAGAACATTAGAAAGATTGCCTGGAAAGGAGAAATTAGCAAGAGGTTTTCAGATGTTCTTCGATTCCCCAACAGGCTATTTCCCAGGGGACCAGCTAGGCCTCATTACAACAGTAAAAAAGGGACACAAACTGAGGAATAAACACGGAAGAAGTTCAGTAGATAGGAAGAGCTGGTTAGGGACAGGTGTGATAATCGGGAAGGTAGTGAAGGATATGGGAAGGATAACCTCAAGATGCGTTGATGCCACCAAATATCTTTCGTGTAGTTAAACGTGGCTCAGATTTCAGTTTGCTGGGCGGGGCCTTAATTAACTCCAAGATTGGAAAAGGACTCGATCATCTCAAGATTCTGTCTAGCCCTCTGATTTAAAGTTCTTCTCTTTCTTTTCTCCAGTCAAGAGATAATTACTTAGTCTGTGAGCCCAATGCAGAACAAGGACTGTGTCTGACCTAATAAGCTTCAACCTACCACAACGCTTAGAACGGTATTTGACACATAGTAAGCCCTTAGCAAATATCATTTAAAAGAAAACAAAGCACTTTAGTGAAGTCTTCGTGTTTGTTGTATGGTACTCTCTCAAGCACTTAGACGGTGCTCTGTACTTAGTAAGCTCTCAATTAAGACCACTGATGTTGACTGTGCAATTTTGACCGCCCTCTCTTCATTACCCTGACAGGAGTCTCCCATTAATTTTGGGAACCGTTTTTTAGGCTTTCAAGCCCAAGCAACGATTGCCGGAGTTTAACCAGGGCCCTACTAGCTTATTTTAGAATTGGTTTGGAGAAGGTGAAGGGAGAGGAAACAGAGAGTGGCTCCTAAGAAATCTCTTGTGCTAAATTATATTTACCGGCTTGTTGGGGTTCCAGTTAACTAGGAGCGTTGAGTCCAAAATGCCTGAATAAGAGCTGACAACCCTTGAGAGTGTTGTGATCCCATGGAAAAGAGGACCGGTCCCACAAAAAGCCACTCCACCAATATAGTTTATTTTTACTACACTGACTTTTGAAAATGTCATACCTGCATATTTACCGGGGATTATTAGCACAGTTAGTAATTGCTGACAGCTAATTAGAAAGCACAATTTGTGTCTACTGATCTTCTGGAAACATTTTGTAAATTGGGTAATTGGCTTTAAAATTGCAACAGGAAGATTTACACCTACCATCCTCACACCTGTGGGGACGTGCGCAAGGATGCGAAATGGCAAACAAAACTTTGACAAGGCTCGTTTGCAAAAAAGATTCAGGAGAGAAAGTCTGTGGACAGGGTGCCTCGATGGAAGCAGATGGTCTGTTACAGTGCCATAAGGAGGGAAGTTGGAGAAAGCTTAAGATGGCTGGAGCTAATGAGAACCTTACGGTAGAGCCTTCATTAAAGCCTGACATCAGCAGGATGATAACTGCACAGCCGAGAGAGTCCTGATTCCAGTTCTAGCCGGTTGCTCAGAAACTTTAGCATCTTATTAAAAAAAATGTGATTTTTTAAGGGCTATGTGCCAAGCTATGTACTGAGCACTGGGCTATAGACAAGATAATCGGGTCCCACCTGGGCATCACAGTCCAAGGAGGATGGAGAGCAGGTATCGAGTCCCCCTGTTGCGGATGAGGGAACTGAGGCACAGAGAAGCAGCTTAGTGGCTAGAGCACAGGCCTGAGAATCAGAAGGACCTAGGTTCTAATTCCGGCTATACCGCATGTCTGCTGTGTGGCCTCAACCAGTCACTTCACTTCTCTGAGCTTCAGTTACCACACCTGCAAAATGGGGATTGAGAGTCTGAGTCTCATGTGGGACAGGGACTGCGTCCGACCTGATTAACTGGTACCTTCTTCAGCTCTTAGAACAGTGCTTGGTACACAGTAAGTGATTATCAGTTAATTAATTTATTTAGGGAAGTTAAGTGACTTGCCCACGGTCACACAGCAGGTACGGGGTGGAGTTGGGATTTCAACCTAGATTTCATTCATTCAATAGTATTTATTGTGCACTTCCTATGTGCAGATCACTGTACTAAGCGCTTGGAATGTACAATTGGGCAACAGATAGAGACGATCCCTGCCCAAGTTTGACCCTAAGCTCATTGTGGGCAGGGAATATATCTGTTTATTGCTATACTGTACTCTCCCAAGCACTTAGAACAGTGCTCTGCACTCAGTATGTGCTCAATAAATATGATTGAATTAAGAATGAACAAACCTATGTCCTCTGACTCAAGTTTAATTTCTCTTTCCAGAACTCCAGGGACTAGGAGGAGGCTTTTCCTTACTCGGTTGGGCCAATTCCTTTCATTTTTTCCTTTACCTAACAAGACCAGGTGCTCTGCCTTTGATGAGCTCATTACACACCTGGTTCCACCACCTGTTCAGGAAGCCATCAGGATGGGTTTATAGCCAGGGTAGTGGAAACTCTTCTGCATATCTTAGGAAGGGCTCAATAAAGAGAGAGGGGGAAGTGTATTCAGAGAGGCCATTTGAGGATCAAGAGGATTGAGCTGCTTTTTTGTGGGAGAGAAAGGGTAAAGACTCCAGTCTGGAAAGAAAAAGAAGGCTGAGAATTTGCTGTTCAATCCTCCTCAAAGAGAAATGGGTTTTCCCCACTCATCAAGACAAGAGGGTGAGTAGTTGTGAAATCTATTTTCCAAAGAGGGATAGTGTAAGCAGTCTGGTACTTTGGGGAAATAAGGTGGCAGAAAATATCAAAATGTTCAAGAAGGGATTGTATAAATTGATGACTGTTAGGAGGATCTGGGATGGAGTTGGGGAAGTTCAAAGGGGTCTCTCTAACCTTGTGGGTGGGTGATGGAGAGAGCAGCCATTATTTTATTCTTCTAAGAGGCCTTGCAAGCCTCATCTGGAAGCAGATGAGCGAAGAGGAAGGATGATTGCTTGGACAAGAGAAGTTAGAAAGGGGTTTAGAAGCATTTTTTAATTCCCTTGTGAGGCTGAGTCTAATTTCCACGTGTGTATTCTCTCCCACTGTTCAGTATAGTGCTCTGACCAGATTAAGTACTCAATAGATACTATTACTATCACTACTGACTGGCTATTCCCAATTATTCAATTGTATTTATACCAAGCACTTGGGAGAGTGCAATCCAACAACAAACACACAATCCCTGCCCACAGGGAGTTCACAGTCTACAGGGGAAGGTTCCCCATTGTGGAAAGTAATGTGCAGGCCATTTAGTGGAAGCAGGCTTGGCTGAACTAACACCATTTAGAGGAATACAGAAAAGAACTTTTAAAAGTTTCAATATGAAAAGTTAACTTTTAAATTGTCAGTGTAGAGAATCCTTTGTAGTTGCTGAAATTTCCTTCTGACCATTGACTAGTGCCTAAGGTAACCTCATCTGAGAATCAAGAGGCCTATGGCAGTGATTGAAATGTATCTGTATGGGGGGGCTGGGGAAAAAGAGGGCCTCTTGTTTGGGTCTAAATGTACCCTAAAAGGTGTCTTTGGGGCCTTAGAATAATCACCTCCTGAGGGGTGGTGTTTGAGCATTTTGCAGAATAAAACTTGGAGACTGTCCAAATCATGTCTGCATTTCACTGACCATGCAGAGCAATGAACAGGCATAATTTTACATGTTATACCAAGGTACTTTGATCAGGTAGATGATCATCACAATAATTGTGGTATTGGCTAAATGCCTACTATGTGCCAAGTGATAATCATTATGCTATTAAGCACTTACTGTGTGCCAGGCACTGTACTAAGCTGTGGGGTAGATACAGTGGGTTGGACACGGTCCCTGTACCACGTGGAGCTCACAGTCTTAATCCCCTTTTTCCAGAGGCGGGAGCTGAGGCCCAGTGAAGTGATTTGTCCAAGGTCACACAGCAGACATGAGGCAGAGCTGGGATTAGAACCCAGGTCCTTCTGATTCCCAGGCCCGTGCTCCATCCATTAGTCCACACCACTTCTGTAAGAGTAGAAAAAGGAGAGAAAAAGGGTTGATATAATACAATCCGATCAGACACGGTCCCGTCTCACGTGGGGTTCAGATGTCTCCTATGTGCTCCTGCTGCTGTGGCTCAATTCAGTGCCTACCTCTGAGTGTGTGTGTGTGTGTGTGTGTGTGTGTGTGTGTGTGTTATACAGAGGAGGAATCATGAGGAACAGAAAAGTGATTTACCCAAGGTCACACAGGAAACGTTGGAGCTGGACTAGAATCTGGGGCTTCTGAATCCCAGCCCTGTGCTCCTAGGCCTAGGTGTGTTTAGATCTATAATTCTATTTATTTATATTGCTTCTATTGATGCCTGTCTACTTGTTTTGTTGTCTGTCTCCCCCTTCTAGACTGTGAGCCCGTTGTTGGGTAGGGATGGTCTTTATCTGTTGCCAAATTGTACTTTCCAAGTGTTTAGTGCTCTGCACAAAGTAAGTGTTCAAAAAAATACGATTGAATGAATAGGCCATATGTGGATTCTGGGAAATGGTATATCTGTGTGTGTGTCTAGAGGAGGAGGCAGACATTAATATCAATAAATTATAAATATGTACATAAGGGCTGGGAGGGGGGATGAATAAAGGGAGCAAGTCCAGGGTGATGCAGAAGGGAGTGGGAGAAGAGGAAAAGAGGCCTTAGTCAGGGAAGGCCTCTGGGAGGAGATGTGCCTTCAATTAAGCTTTGAAGCTGGAGAGTCATTTTCTGTCAGTGGATGATCCAAATGGCATAAGCAAGGTACAAACGTCTCATAAATTCATCCCCAAAATAACCCAGTGGGTCACTTTGCTAGCAGGCTCCGACATTTCACCCCCGGGGACCCCCAGCTACTTACCCGATTCTCCAGTTAGTGCTTTGCCCCCTTGTGACAGTCCCCGTGGGAAACTGGCATTTCTAATAACTGTTTCCTCCTCTTGTCCTGCAGTGCGACAATGCAAAAGGCCTGAAAGCCTTCTACGACGCAATAAAATACGGACCTAATCACCTGCTGGTCTTCGGAGGAGTTTGCCCCTCAGTCACATCCATCATAGCCGAATCTCTCAAAGGATGGAATCTGGTGCAGGTAAGAACGATAGGGCAGAGTGCTTCGCACAGTTCACTGGTTGGGGGTCGTTCCTCATTCTTAAAATGTTACTCATTCACTTGAAACAATCGACCGAGCTTGGCCTGGCCACCTCCAGTTCATTCAATTCAACTGTATTTATTGAGCGCTTACTGTGTGCAGAGAACTGTACTAAACGCTTGGAAAGTGCAATAATTCACTGGACAAGGATTATCCCCTGGCCAATATTCTCACGCAGAGACTCCAAAAAGTGGATTTTAGGGCCTGCCCCATCTCCCCCAACTCCATCCTGCTCAAGGGTGGCTGCTCGTGGATTCCTCCATTTCTGGAGCTCTCTACCCACCTGGGTTTGCAGCATCCTCCTAACTACTCCCCTGCTTCCTCCCCTCTCCCCACATCCTCCCTCCCATCCCACGGGAAACGAGCCCAGAATGGGTCCACTGACATATTATCTGTGATGCTAAGGACAGAGTTTCATTCTCTCTGAGGTGAAGTTGCCCCCCACCTGCCTGGTGATGGGGGAGACTTTTGAAAGAAAACCCTAAAGGTCTGCTTTGATAGACCTGAAAGATTTCGCTAAGAAAAAACCCTTTTCACAGCCCGCCATTCATCACCACATCACATCTGGGTCACGAGACATAAATGGGCTTTAAAACCCACCCCGGATTTAGATGGCTGTAATTTTTTTTCCCAGAAGTTGAACCAAAGGGCAGTCGGGACTGGGAATCAATTCTATTTTGGCAGCTAGAGGACTCCATTTTGGGTGGTAAATTTCTTTAGAGTGTCCTAACTCCCATCCCATATTGGCCATGTGGTCTTTTCCGAGGAGAGGAAAATCTGCAGGGGCTTGGTCTCGGCCTACAACAGGCTGCTGTACCTGTACCTGTAACCGTTCCCTGTCAGCTGAACGTCTACTGGTTGTGCTCAGCGACCAGCTCAAAGTAACTCTCCTTAACCCAGTTGAAGCCATTATTTTTCTTGCCCCTTTTCACCACCTGCCCTGCTATCCTTTTAACCATGTCCTTGCAATAGTAGTTGTTCCAGTGATAATAATAAGTGTAGTACTTATTAAGCGGTTACTATGTACCCAGCACTGTTCTAAGCACTGGGGAGACTGTAAGCCCGTCAAACGGCAGGGACTGTCTCTATCTGTTGCCGACTTGTTCATCCCAAGCGCTTAGTACGGTGCTCTGCACATAGTAATTGCTCAATAAATACTAATGAATGAATGAACTTAATCAGGTTGGACTCTGTCCCTGTCCCACAAGGGGCTCACGCTCTCAATCCCCGTGTTACAGATGAGGTAACTGAGGCCCAGAGAAGTGAAGTGACTTGCCCAAGGTCACACAGCAGACATACGGTGGAGCTGGGATTTAGTAGTATTTATTAAATGTTTACCATGTGGGGAGCCCTGTAGTAAGCGTTGCAGAGAATGCCTTACCTACCCTGTTATACTGTACTCTCCCAAGGGAAGCAGAGTGGCCTAATGGATAGAGCACGGACCTGGGTTCTAATCCTATCTCTGCCAAATGCTTGCTGTGTGATCTCGGTCAAGTCTCTTAACTTCTCTGTGCCTCAGTTTCCACAACTGTAAAATGGGGATACGTCTTCTCCCTTCTACTTAGACTGAGAGCCCCAAGTGGGACAGGGAACGTGTCTGACCTCATGAACTAGAACCTACCCCAGAGCTTAGAACAGTGTTTGACACAGTAAGTGCCCAACAAATACTATGGGGGGCGGGGAAAGGTGCTCAATAAATAAGATTAAAGGATTGATTAACTGGAAAAGAATACACGGGTAGGAATTAGACCCTTGCGGGCTCAAAAATCTCTGCTCATCTATAGCCACTCTAGATATTCTAGTCTTGGGATTTATTGAGCTCCTCCTAGGTGCAGTGCACTGTACTAAATGCTTGGAGAAGACAAGCGAAGCCCAAGATTCTCTGAGTGCAAGGCCCCAAAACCCAGCCAACCCTATCCACTTTTGTCTAGTCGGGATAGAGCTGTGAAATCGTGGAGTTGTGATGAAACCGATACACTGCACAGAGAATTTTCTATTGTCGGGCCAATTTTTTTAATTTTACGCTGAGCCATCACATCTACCGATTTCTCTCCCAGAGAAGTAATTTGATTGGGATGTTGGCAGAGGAGACATTTCCAAAGTCATGTGTTCAGCTTTCTCAGTTTTCTTCCTTAAATTCATTCATCTCCACCACAGACTGGATGGCAGAGATTTCATAATAGCTCTTCAAAAGTGATTCAGCGAAACTGCTGATGAGGGAGGATAATGATTCCAGTTTTTCAAATTGTTCCTCTGTACTGTCTTGAACACATCTGCCGATGACTCTTAGTCAGCTTCGTGGTGTTGGTACTGGTCAGGGTAGATAATTGACAGATATGTAAAATCCAGGTTTCAATTTCACTCAATCAGTCCACTGTACTTCTTTATTTATGGGATTTGTTAAGCACTTACTATGGGTTTGAACACTGTTCTAAGCTCTGGGGTAGGTACAAGTTAATTGGTTCGGACACAGTCCCCGTCCCGCATGGGACTCACAGTCTAAGTAGGAGAGAGAACAGGTATTCCTCATTTTACAGTTGAGGAAACTGAGGCACGGATAAGTGACTCGCCCGGGGTCACAGCAAGCAAGCGGCAGAGTCGGAATTAGAACCCAGGTCCTCTGACTCCCGGGCCCCTGCTCTTTCCAGTAGGCCACACTGCTTCCCCGTCTAATAATAATAATGTTGGTATTTGTTAAGCGCTTACTATGTGCAGATCACTGTTCTAAGTGCTGGGGGAGATACAAGGGAATCAGGTTGTCCCATGTGAGGTTCAGTCTTAATCCCCATTTTACAGATGAGGTAACCGAGGCACAGAGAAGTTAAGTGACTTGCCCACAGTCACGCAGCTGAGCATCTGTTTTGTTCACAATAGTACACTAAGCCCTTGGAGGAGTACAGTAGAAGAAAAACATCTGGTCTCTCCCATTCATTCATTCAAGAGTATTTATTGAGCGCTTACTATGTGCAGAGCACTGAACTAAACGCTTGGCCTCAAAAGGGCTCACCTACTAATGGGAGAGATGGAAAGAAATCCATTATTTACACAGTGAGATCATGAGAAAAAAAACATATCTAGTACTAGGAATAGAAAAATAATTGTATTTTTAAGCTCTTTGTGGCCCAAGCGCTGTGTTAAGCACTGGGATAGGCACAATGAAATCAGATGCAGTTCCTGTCCCACATAGGGCTCAAGAGTGCACAGGGCTAGAACGACAGGTATTCTACCTCCATTTTACAAACGAGGAAGCCGAGGTACCTCCATTTCACAAATGAGGAAACCGAGGCACAGAGAAGGCAGGTGACCTGCCCAAAGTCGCACAGCAGAGCAGTGGCGCAGCTCCACTGGTGTCCTGATGCGCAGTCTTGCGCTCTTTCCACTAGGCCACACTGCTTCTCCTTATGGCAGCCCGTGGCTCTCGCCAATGCGGAGCCCACATCGTATGTACGTAAATCCGACACGGGGTGAGCACCCAAGAGTCTGGGAGACGTGGCCGTAGACGGGAAATTTAAATTTGAATGAAAAGGTTACTCTGTTTTCCATTTTTAAAGGAAATTTTGATCGCCTGCACACTTGAAATGTCATTCCTCTGTAACCCTTAGCTGAAATATCTGTGAGGGTAATATGAGATCCTGGATAAGGAAGGGCTTTAGGCTCTGAAGGGTGATGGATTTGTCTGAGGGAGACCAGCCCAGCCTTCCCCAGGCAGTCTCGGTTTTTTCACCGTCTGGCTCCCTCTCCATTGAAGGTGACTCACTCCCTCTCTCCTTCACGGATCTCCCCTCCGATTGTCCGTCCCTGCCCCTCGCCGACAGCTTGGGGAAGAGAGGCCAAGAGCGGACAAATTCCAGATTGCCCCTTCTGCTTGCTCACAGAATGAGATTCCTCTCCAGGCCCTTGACCATTCAGGGCTGTGGTCTCTGACCCATCCCTCTGGCCTCAGCCTGCAATGGGTCTTTTTTTTTTTTTAAATGGTATCTGTTAAGCACTTACTATGTGCCAGGCACTGTACTAAGCGCTGGGGTGGATACAAGCTAATCAGGTTGGACACAGCCGATTCTTGATCCCCATTTTTGCAGATGACGTAACTGAGGCCCAGTGAAGTGACTGGCCCAAGGTCACAAAGACGAGCGGCAGAGCTGGGATTAGAATCCAGGTCCTTCTGACTCCCTGTGCTCTATCTGCTCGGCCACACTGCTGGGTCTCTGATGCTACGTGACAGGGGAAAACTCGGATTTGCGCAGGGTCCAATTCGCTTCCGCAAACGTGCCCTTCCTCGGTAACCCAATTTCACACCCCCTCATGCTCGTTCAGTCAAAAGGCACCGGGAGAGGAACCCTGTCTCACCTTTGGAACAAAATTCCCAGGCTTATTTCCACCTAATCATCTCCCTTCTGCAGCAGGTTTAGTTCTCTGCTGATAGAGCCACGAGCCCAGAGGAGAGAGATTTTATGACCACAAGCTACCCAGTGATGAATGACAAAACTAATTGTTTTTTTAATGGTAAATCCATTTTGAAGTAGCTGGTGTACCCTCAACATGGAGTAAAAGATTCCAAACACCTAAAACAAGCTGCAGTTTTCATCTATTAGTGAGAGCATTTGGAAATCATTTACAGTGCAACCAACACTGTATTGAATAAACTAATGCATTCCTTGACTGTAAATTTGTTAGTTTTATGGTATTTAAGTGCTTTCCGAGTGTCAAACACTGTTTTAAGACCCGGTGTAAGTGCATGGGTGAACGCAGCCCCTGTCCTGCCTGGGGCTCACGGTCTAAGTGGGGGGAATGGGAAAACTGAGGCACAGAGAAGTGAAGTGACTTGTCCTAGGTCACACAGCAGGCAAGTGGCAGAGTTGGGATTAGAACCCAGGTCCTCTGACGCCCAGGCTTGTGCTAGAAGTGGCCTCTTGCAAGCGGGTGAAGAAGAAAGAGAGCCGCTGTCTAGAGAGGAGAATTCTAGGACAGTTGGCCAAGTTTTTTGCTCCCATATCTGGGAAATTGGAGACACCCATCTTGAGGATTCAAGGTGGCCGATTCTTGAAGCCACTTGGAAAAACAGTCTTTACTGAAATTGCTAAATGAATGAAATGAGGTAACATCTTGTTAACACGGCAGAATCTCATCAATGACAAATGAATTTGGAGGAGTTGACTTCCAGCTCCTCCAAGTCCTCTATCCAAAAATCAATTGACTTCGAAGGGCTAAAGTGGAGTCAATAACAGCATGAGTGATGTTTCGATAATGGCCAACCCTCCAGAAGAAACCTGAAATATTCCACTCGGCTCTTTCCTAAAGCCTCTAGCGTTCCAGCACAGGGGGGTTTTAACCTTTTCTAGAAACAGCCCTCCTGAGGTAAAGTTTTTGAATTTAACGGACTATCCTTTCACTCACTCACTCACTCACTCACTCACACACACACACACAGACACACACACACTCCTTTTCCCCCTCCCCATTACAGAGAGCGGTTCATTAGAACAGCAGCAGCTAGAAGAGGGGCTCTTCCTGTTGCCACCATCACTGATTGTGAGCATGGAGGACAACCCTTTTTGGATCTTTTTTAAGCTCTTTTTAGGTGCCAGGCACTGTACTAAACCCTGGGGTAGATACACGCGAATCAGTTGGGACACAATCCACGTTCCCACATGGAGCTCACAATCTTAATCCCCATTTTACAGATGAGGTAAATGAAGCACAGAAAAGTGAAGTGATTTGCCCAAGGTCACAGAGCAGACAAGGGGCAGAGCTGGGATTAGAACTCAGGCCCTTCTGACTTTCAGGCATGTGGTCTACCCATTAGGCAGCACTGCTTCTCTTTCTTAGCCAGAGACCCTGTTGATGAGCTGGGGGAGAACAAATTAAGACTTTCTTGAGCATCCGGATATGGACTCGGCTTGGCTATTGATTGGCCACCAAAATGCTCTGAGCAAAAACCTCTTATTGTAAAATAGATGTCACCAAATCCCTGTAGAGTTAAAAACAGTCATGTTTAGTGAAAGCAGTGTCACATTGAACTTCTGCCGCTTACATATTCCTTTTTCTGTATCTTGGATCGGGAGAGAGTGGTTGCTTTCTAGAAGACCTAATAATTATAAATGTCCAAATGAATTCATTTCTTGGAATAATTGACTCCGTGCTGGAGTGTGGATCATTTGTTCATCCATCTCACCCCAAGGAGGTGAATGATAAAGTGGTATCCAAGATAGGAAAGCATCTAGGAAGTAATGTAGTGTAGTGGAAAGAGCCTGGTCCTGGTTCTATCCCAGCTCCGCCACTCGCCTGCAGCTGTATGACCTTGGTCAAGTCACTTAATGTCTCTGATCCTCTGTTTCTTCATCTGTAAGATGGAGAGTCAGTACCTGGTCTCCCTTGTATTTAGACTTTGAGCCCCATGTGGGTCAGGGACTGTGTCCAACCTGATTGACTATTATCTAGTACAGTGGTTAGCAAAGAGTGCTTAACTAACAATAATAATGTTAATGATACTTAATTATGATATTTGTTAAATGCTTACCATGTGCCAAGCACCGTACTAAGCATTGGGATAGATACAAGATAATCAAAGAACTAAGTAGGAGGGAGAACAGTTATTGAATCCCCATTTTTCAGATGAGGGAACCTGAGGCACAGAGAAGTTAGGTAACTTGCCCAGGGTCACACAGCAGACAAGTGGCAGAGCTGAAATTAGAACCCGGGTTTTTCTGACGCCCGAGCCCATGCTCTATCCGTTAGGCCATGCTTCTGTTACCAGGGTTAATTGGAATTAGTTCCCTCTAGACTTTGAACTCCTTGTAAGCAGGGAACATGGCTTCCATCTCTATTGCACTGTATTCTCCCAAGCGTTGAAGGGAAGTCAAAGGGGAAGAGCCGGCGGGGCAAGAGTGATTATCCAAACTATACTTGCCATTCCTGCTTTAGAATTTCACTAAAGGGCTCGACTTCTCTGCGCCTCAGTTACCTCATTTGTAAAATGGGGATTAAGACTGTGAGCCCCTTGCAGAATACAGACTGTGTCCAACCTGATTATCTTATATCGACCCGTTCACTTAATGCAGCACCTGGCACATATAAAAGCTTAGCAAATACCAAAGAAACAAAAACCAAAACACAGAGAAGGGAGAGGTAGTTTCATTCCCTGAATCTCTCATTGTCCATCCTAGGTAGTTGATTGTAGCAAGGTGAAATGTCGCCAGGCACTCAGAAATGTCTCAAGCAGAGGCAAAGCCAGACCAACTAATCATTCGCCCAAGCAGAGAAGGGCATTCCAGAAAAAAAAATGGCTTTAAGCCACTTTTTCTCAGAGAAAACCTGAAAATTTGATTCTGCTCATATTTGTCTAGTTCTGTGAGGGAGGGGAAAAAAAAAGTACCAGCCTCCTTCTTTATAAACTATTATTCAGTCCACTCTGTCAGGAAAAAAAAATCCAAAGGTCAATCTGGGCAGGTATAAAGTACTACTTTCCAGTAATTAAATTTAGGGTTTTAGACCTAAAAGTGTGTTAGAGAGAAAATTATACCATCAGGTGAGTAACTACAGGGAGAAAAGGCAACAAAGAGACTGACAGAGTAACAGAAAAAGACTCAAAGATGGAAGAAGAAGAAAAGACGGAGTAGGCAGAGACAGAGAGCTAGGGCAAACCAAAAAGAAATGACAAAATGAGATGTGCAAGCAGGTGAACAGTGGTTGAAACAATTTCACAGATTCAGCCTGCATCTCCACAGTTACAATCATGTTAGCTGCCTATCATCGGCTAGTAATGCTTTGTTCAGAGTCCCGAAAAGGAGGGCCAAAAAGAGCCAACTTTAGGTGGCATTGAACATTAGGTTGGTGTTCTTCTGCACATTTAGGTCAAAAATGGATATTTCTACTGCCAATTTTTTATGGTATTTAAGTGCTTACTGAATGTCAGTTATTGCTCTGTGTGCTGGGGTAGATAGAAGTTAATCAGGCCAGATATAGTCCCTGACTTACACAGGGCTCACAGTCTAAATGGAAGGGAGAACAGGTATTTCACCCCCATTTTACAGTTGAGGAAATTGAGGCAAAGAGAAGTTAAGTGGCTTGACCATTGTGAATGGGAATTCAGGTCACTGTGTTTCTTTATTTTTTTCTTTCACTTTTTTTAACGGTATTTATTAAGTGCTTACTATGTGCCAGGCACTGAACTAAGTGCTGGGGTAGATACAAGTTAATCAGGTTGGATATAGGGGCTCACAATCTTAATCCCCGTTTTACAGACAAGTTAACTGAGGCCCAGAGAAATGAAGTAATAATAATGATAATTATGACATTTGTTAAGTGCTTACTATGCGCCAGGCATTGTACTAAGTGCCGGGATGGAGACAAGCAAATCGGGTTGAACACAGTCCCTGTCCCACGTGGGGCTCACAGTCTCAATCCCCATTTTCCAGATGCTGTAACTGAGGCCCAGAGAAGTGAAGGGTCTTGTCCAAGGTCACACAGCAGACAAGTGGCAGAGTCTGGGATTAGAACCCATGACCTTCTGACTCGCAGGCCTGTGCTCTATCCGCTATTGTCCAGGATCATCTGGAATTAGAACTGAAGTCCTTCTCACTCTCAGGTCTGTGCTCTATCCACTTAGGCCATGCTACTCTCAACATCCAAGTAGAGCTGTCCTGAAGGCAGGAGGAAATACGAGACTGCGCAGAATAATAATAATAATTATGGTATTTGTTAAGCATAGAAGGAGAGAGGTCAGGGCGAGAAAGATTTGGGAGAGTGATTCCTTTATCCATCAGCTCCTTTTCTCTTAGTTCCTCTTCTCTCTCCCCTCGATCCTGACGGCCAAGAAATAGATGGATCTCTGATCCCCTTTGGGCATTTATTCAGAGTCCTTAGATCCTGTGGCAGTCGACTGCTTTAGTTTACGATCCAAAAAGGAAGGCTTTTTTTCCCCTCAAGTGGAACGCTCGCTCCCACAGCAAGCATACAGAAATAGTCTCCCCGACCCAAGTAAAATTGGATTAAGCAGAAATGGACTGCTAGGAGAAAACACGACGCTGTGAAGAATGTGTGCTGTAAAAAGAAGCAGCGATTGATCATTTCTCTCTGGAGAAAAGTAGACCTTTTCCCTTTTTTCCCTCCTCCTCCCCTCAGTATTTGCTTCAGAGGATGGAGGTCTGGCATCTGAGAGGAAGCTGAAGCCCTCTGAGCAGGTTCTTATAGGGATTGGCGTCTGCCGATTCTGTTATAGTGTACTTTCCCAAGCGCTTAGTACAGTAAGCGCTCAATAAAGATGATCGATTGGTTGATCGGTTGGTTCTGTTAGAGCTCTGCCCGTCCAGGAGTCCAGAGTCCTGTCCAGTGGCATGTGGCAGAATCAGGATTTGAACTTGGGTCCTGACTCTCAGGCCAGTGCTTCTATCTTCTAGGCCTAGCTGCTTTTCCCTGACTCCTCTCCCTTCTGCATCATCTGTGTATTTGGGTATGTACCTTTTGGGTACTTGGCATTCACCCTACTCTCAGCCCCACAGCACTTAGGTACGTATCTGTAAACTATTTATTTCTATTATCTGTTTCCCCCTCTAGATTGCAAACTGGCTGTGGGCAGGGAACTTGCCTACCAACTCTGTCTTGTACCCTCCCAAGAGCTTAGTGTAGAGCTCTACCCAAAGCAAGCACTCGATAAATACGATAGAATGAATGAAAGCGCTCGATAAATGCGATTGATCGACCGTTGATTGATTGGAGAGGTGCTCCAGCAAGGACCCCACAGCCGGAGATTTTACCAAGTATATTTCCCCTAAATGGGAAGAAACTGGACAGTGGGAGTAACCTTGAAAACAAGCCTTTGGGTTCGAGCCTAGCAGATGGTGGTTTTCCTTTTCCTGTCTTCTCCGCTCTCCAACACCGAATCGATCATTTTTATATTCTCTAAGGAAGTTGGTCCGGGCCTCACTGGCTCCAGGTTTAAACCCTGGCTATTTCTGTGATGCCGCATTGCATATCAACTGCAAAAACTCCTGTCGGATCAAAGTGAAAACTGCAATCTGCCAACTGAACGAAGTGTGCAGAACCGTGGGGTGTCATAAAACCCTCATCTGAGGCAAAAGATTGCATTTGTCCCTCACAGCTGTGCAGGTGACAAGCCCAGGAAACGAACTAATTATAACCAAAACATCTTTTAATAGCTCAGTTACTCTGCTCTCAGCTGATACCTTTTAGAGTTGAGACTTGATCGTGTAAACACAACTGTGATGCCACTTACCTCTTAATGAGAACCTTGCAAAAACGTGAAACGGTAGCAACTTACCACCTCTAATTAGGGTTGAAAAATCACACCTTGATTCAGTAGTAGCAATAGAAGAAAGAGTGATCATATTTATTAAGCTTTTCCTGTGTGCAGAGCATTATATTATGTGGGAAGAATACATAAGTGAGAAACAAAGTAGTGATCCCCAGTGGATAGAGCACAGGTCTGGGAGTCAGAAGGACCTGGGTTCTAATCCCATTTCGGCCACTTTTCGGCTGGGTGACCTTGGGTAAGTCACTTCACTTTCCTGTGCCTCAGTTCCCTCATCTGTAAAATGGGGATTGAGACTGTGAACCCCACATGGGACTTTGTCCAACCTGATTACCTTGTATCTCTCCCAGTGCTTAGTACAGTGTCCGGCACGTAATCTGCACCTAACAAATACCATAAAAAAATAGATCCGGACCCTATCAAGAGATTCAGTCTAATTTAGCAGTTCCATTCTCCCCCTCAGGCCTTGAGCCTGCCGGAAGAAGGGGTTACATCCAGATTCGCCATTTTGAGGGAGCAGTGTGGCTTAATGGAAAGAGTATAGGCCTTGGAGTTAGAGGACCTGGGTTCTAACGTTGCGCTGACCCTTGTCTGCTGTGTGACCTTAAGCAAGTCATTTTACTTCTTTGGGCCTCAGTTATTTCAACTGTAAAATATGTATTCGATACCACTTCTTCCTAATTAGACTCTGAGCACTTTGGGTCTGACTGTGCCTGGCACAGTCCCTGTCCCACACGGGTGTCACAGTCTAAGTAGGAGGGAGAACAGGTATTCAATCTCCATTTTGCAGATGAGGTAACCGAGGCACAGAGAAATGAAGTGGCATGCCCATGGTCACTCAGCAAGCATGTGGCAGAACCCGGATTGGAACCCAGGTCCTGTGATTCCAAGGGCTGTGCTCTTTCCACGAAGGCATGCTGCTGCCGTGAAATTGGGCAATGGTCCTAGCTGCCTCCGCACTTTTTTTTTTTCGGGTCCTTTATCTTTTATTACAGTTCGGCACGGGCCCAAAATTGTCTCTCAAACTCCACTGAGTTTGACTTCAGAAAACACAGGTTCAGTGCTCTGCATGCAGAAGCGCTCAGTAAATACCGTTGATGATGGTGAGAAGGGACAGTTTGAGGAGCCAAAGTTCATCTAAACTTCCTGAGAGCTAAATCTGGGGAAAAGGGACAGAAGAAGAAAGTAAAGCCTCCCTGTGGCTTTAGGTACTTTTACATGGGGCAGGGAACCCTTGAATAGGAACATTTAAACTCTGCTGTCTTCCCGGAAAGAGTCGGCAAAGCGGGCACAGTGAAGCTGGGTATCTTTAAAGGGAAATCATTTTGCATCCTCTTCACCATGACCCATTAGGGAGGGGCAGCGGTGTTTCATCCCCGTTTTGCAGCTGAGGAAACTGAGGCACAGAGAAGGAAATTGATATGCCCAAGGTCCCAAAGCAGGAGAGTGGCAGAGCCCGGGTTAGACCTGGGGCCTTTCCACTAGGCCACACTGTCTCCCAATAATAAAACAAAAGAAGCGCTATCATAAGTCACTGGAAATTCTCAGACCGGAGAGATTTTGAACCATCGCAACTTTAGTAGAACTGATCGATACTGCCGCCTGCTACACTTTCGTTTAATGAATTTGATTAACTTATTGACGCAGCATTGATCCATCGTGCGTTTTTCCCAGGTGACGTCCGAAAACATCTTTCAGCTAATCTGCATAACGT